>NC_034199.2:7277580-7906865 GCF_002021735.2 Oncorhynchus kisutch | reverse complement strand
GGGAGGCTTGGGCGAGTAGCTGCGGGTATTGGTTCCTGACTTCCCTGAACAGTTGCATATCGCAGGGACTATTCGATGCTATTGTAGTCCGCCACAGGAAGTGTTTGTGCTGGTCGAGGGCAGTCAGGTTTGCACTCGTGATTCAACCTAGGCACCCTACTCTACACTGGGGGATTATCTGAGCAGACTCCTGCCTACTGTTACTTTTTCCTTCAAGCTGACATTGTGCCTTGGATGTTTTTGGACTACTGCCAAACTTGAACTCCACTTGGATGTATTCTTTTTGGACTCTCCTGGTGTAGAGCTTGCTACCCTCCAGGATTTCCACTGGCCTGTACTGGAAACTACATCCCCTCCAAAGTGCTTCTCTCATGGCTGTCATATTGGTAACATGGCCTCCGTTAGTTTGCTGTTTTGATGGGCACCAGCATTTAATCGCATTGAATGTCAAAAGTCACCACTCTCTCCTTGCTGTTGTTATGCTGGCGAGATTTGTGCCTTGGTTGTGTTTATTGTGGGTCCTAGTGCTGGCTGATCATTAGTCTGTGGTTGAGTTCTGGCTTGCTGCCTATAACTTTGGTGATCCTACAAACTGTGTGATTCAATCTAACTATCCCACTGTGTGGATTGACTAACTTTTAACTGATTCCTTGACAACCTATTTTATTTGCGTGGATTTAAAATAATTTTTCCAAAATGACATTTACCACTTTCCTCCATATGGGAAAACTGACTTTTTCCAGATTGACAGCAACCACCTTCAGAAACTACGGTGACTATTTCATCCCATGTAGGAGTTTCCAATGTGGAAACTGTCAGTTTATTGAGGAATATATGTCTGGTGTTATTGTATCATCACAATGAGGAACTTTAAAACTTCAGTGAACAAGATTTTTCAAATGTTTACATTTTATTTTAGTGCCCTTGATTGTATTTCAGCTATCACTGAATCTAATTTAGCTTTGAGCCTCTTTGCACACGTCTTCCATTGTGGATAATCATGCTCCCTTCAAAATATTAAGGGTTAAAGGTAGATCGAATTTCTGCTACCCGGATTTATTCTTCATTCTTAAAAGAGATGATGCTTGGGTCAAGTCCAGGAACACGGCCAGGAGTACAGGTATATGCCCGGACTGGCAAGTTTTTAAGCAACTGAGGAATCATTGTGTAAAACAAATCAGAAATGCTGAACCGTATTATTATTATTATGTAGCTGCTCTTTCAGATTGTAATGGGAACATGGCTAAATTCTGGAAAACTGTCAAACATCTGAAGGGTTCGACTTCCTCCTCTCTGCCACAACAAATGAGTCCAGACACTGGCCTCATTACGGAAAAAGATGCCATCATTGATGCATTTTATCACAATTTTATTCTCATTGAAATTATTTCTAAGCCTTTCACAATGATATTGGGCTGGATGCTGATAAGGGAAACTTGCTGAATGATCAGTAAAATGATAGTCAAAGCTATTATTTTAAGCTATTTACAGAAAAACAAGTCATGGATGCTTTGCTAGAAATACACAATAAATCCACAGGGATCAACTAGTTGGATCCTGGTATGCTTAATTGTGCTCAATAACCCACATTTTTAATCAACATTGTTATCAGGAAAACTATTCAAAAAGTATGGAAATCAGCTCTTGTGCTGCCACTCCATAAGGGCGGGGACAGTAGTGATCTTAATCAGTATTGCCCCATTTCAAGACTTCCTTGTCTAGCTAAGATTCTCGTATCATTGGTAAAATGATTTTTTTATCTGAGCAATCTATTTTGAATGTAAATCAATCAGGTTTAGGGCCTGAGCATATCACTATTACAGCAACCACTTTAGTTGATAATGATTTTGTCATTGCTTTAGACACTAAAATGAAATGTGCTGCTTTGTTTGTGGACCTGTCAAAAGCTTTTGATACTGTTGATCATGCTATTTCATGGAATAAGTTGTCCTCGATAGGCCTGAGCACTGGCTGTGTCCAGCCCTTAGCCGTGGTATATTGGCCATATACCACACCCCTCTCAGGCCGTATTGCTTTATTATACAATGGGTGGGTCTAATCCTGAATACCGATTAGTTAAAACCGCATTCCTGCCGGCGTCTATTCCACAAGTTATCACGGGCTAAATATTTGACGTTAAAATGCCTTTTACTCTATTCAATCTGAATGCGCAGTCCACTGTGTCATCAGCCCAGCCAAGCAATTTATAAACTTGATCTCCACTATAAAAAGCATCTAGACATTATCTCACATTTCTTTCAGACTAACATTTTGTTTTCAACAGCGGAGATTTGTATAAGCCTTGCTGTCTGTCTTTCTGACATTTGCAACATTGTTTCAATATTCAAATTCGATCTCCAGCTGTCCCATAGTAAAGGACGTGTCTTGAGTCGGGAGGAGACAGACAGGCAGGCAGCGTTTCTCAGCCAGTCGAAATCATGAATCAGCTGGCATCATTTTTATGGATATATACAAAGAAATGTCAATTGAAAAAAAGAAAAATCATGTTTGCAGTCTTTCTAGCTTTAGTTTGAAGTGATTGTGTTAGCTGTGTTGTTGACCACTGAACAACAGTGTCCTGATGAGTGAGCACATTTTCTATGCCAGGTGAAATCGCACTTCATTAGCTCATTGTTAGGGATGTATTCAAATAAATGTCACTAGAAAACAGCTTAAACAAATGCAAATGAAGCTACTTTGCTGTTATTCTGGCTGCACTTTTTGATGTGACTGTAAGTTAACTGTAATTGGCTAGCTAGCAAGAAAGGATAAGAACGTTGCCAGCCAGTATGGCAATGGAACACTTAGGACGAACGACTGGGTCATGTCCATAGATACAGAACAAAAAGACTGAACGTCTGGGTCACGTCTCTAGCAACCGAACCGATAGAACGAACAACCAGCCGGCTTGGGTTGAAACCCTAGATTTGTGTTGGGACCATATTTTGTGGAAGGATGAAATAGAATTAATAAACTCATCAAAATAATGTTTTTAATGAAAATATGTCAGTCTTTATTTGAATATGTTGGTAACCCTGGTATAAAAGTGATATTGCCCTTGAAGCCGGTGCTTGGAGTATATTTTGGCACGGCTTCTCGGCATTTTCACTTAAATATATAATATATTTTATATTGTATTATATTTATATTGTATTGCATTTGGAAATTTTGCATTTGAGAAACCCTAAACAGCCCTATCTGGTGCAAACACAGAGACAGGAACAATCACCCACAAAACCCAACACCAAACAGGCTACCTAAATATGGTTCCCAATCAGAGACAATGACTAACACCTGCCTCTGATTGAGAACCATATCAGGCCAAACACAGAAACAGACAAACTAGACACACAACATAGAATGCCCACTCAGATCACACCCTGACCAAACAAAACATAGAAACATACAAAGCAAACTATGGTCAGGGTGTGACACTCGGCAAATGTAGCGGAATGTTTCATCGGATGGAGGCACGCATAGCCGTATGGATCTGTACAAAACTGCTACAGTACAGTGCCTTGCGAAAGTATTCGGCCCCCTTGAACTTTGCGACCTTTTGCCACATTTCAGGCTTCAAACATAAAGATATAAAACTGTATTTTTTTTGTGAAGAATCAACAACAAGTGGGACACAATCATGAAGTGGAACGACATTTATTGGATATTTCAAACATTTTTTAACAAATCAAAAATGGAAAAATTGGGCGTGCAAAATTATTCAGCCCCCTTAAGTTAATACTTTGTAGCGCCACCTTTTGCTGCGATTACATCTGTAAGTCGCTTGAGGTATGTCTCTATCAGTTTTGCACATCGAGAGACTGAACATTTTTCCCATTCCTCCTTGCAAAACAGCTCGAGCTCAGTGAGGTTGGATGGAGAGCATCTGTGAACAGCAGTTTTCAGTTCTTTCCACAGATTCTCGATTGGATTCAGGTCTGGACTTTGACTTGGCCATTCTAACACCTGGATATGTTTATTTTTGAACCATTCCTTTGTAGATTTTGCTTTATGTTTTGGATCATTGTCTTGTTGGAAGACAAATCTCCATCCCAGTCTCAGGTCTTTTGCAGACTCCATCAGGTTTTCTTCCAGAATGGTCCTGTATTTGGCTCCATCCATCTTCCCATCAATTTTAACCATCTTCCCTGTCCCTGCTGACAAAAAGCAGGCCCAAACCATGATGCTGCCACTCCCATGTTTGACAGTGGGGATGGTGTGTTCAGGGTTGATGAGCTGTGTTGCTTTTACGCCAAACATAACGTTTTGCATTGTTGCCAAAAAGTTCAATTTTGGTTTCATCTGACCAGAGCACCTTCTTCCACATGTTTGGTGTGTCTCCCAGGTGGCTTGTGGCAAACTTTAAACAACACTTTTTATGGATATCTTTAAGAAATGGCTTTCTTCTTGCCATTCTTCCATAAAGGCCAGATTTGTGCAATATACGACTGATTGTTGTCCTATGGACAGAGTCTCCCACCTCAGCTGTAGATCTCTGCAGTTCATCCAGAGTGATCATGGGCCTCTTGGCTGCATCTCTGATCAGTCTTCTCCTTGTATGAGCTGAAAGTTTAGAGGGACGGCCAGGTCTTGGTAGAAAGATGCCCAGGGTCCCTGCTCATATACACTAACGTGACTTATGCTTGCTTGTTGTCATTGCAGGCAATCTCAACACTGTGCGTTACAGGGAAGACATCCTCCTCCCTCATGTGGTACTCTTCCTGCAGGCTCATCCTGACATGACCCTCCAGTATGACAATGCCACCAGTCATGCTGCTCGTTCTGTGCTTGATTTAATTCAAGACAGGAATGTCAGTGTTCTGCCATGGCCAGCGAAGAGCCCGGATCTCAATCCCATTGAGCACGTCTGGGACCTGTTGGATCGGTGGTGAGGGCTAGGGCCATTCCCCCAAATAAATGTCAGAGAACGTGCAGGTGCCTTGTTGGAAGAGTGGGGTAACATCTCACAGCAAGAACTGGCAAATCTTGTCCATGAGAAGGAGATGCACTGCTGTACTTAATGCAGCTGATTGCCACACCAGATACTGACTGTTACTTTTGATTTTGACCCCCCCCCTTTTTTCAGGGACACATTATTCCATTTCTGTTAGTCACATGTCTGTGGAACTTGTTCAGTTTATGTCTCAGTTGTTGAATCTTGTTATGTTCATACAAATATTTACACATGTTGAGTTTGCTGAAAAGAAACTCAGTTGACAGTGAGAGGACGTTTCTTTTTTAATGTTTTTTATGTTGTTTTTTATGTTGACAGCACATTCACAATGTTATGTTTACCCTGTCTTACATTCTTAATAAGGTACAAATGTCCTTGTTTTGAGATCAAGAGTGACTTTGGAAGAAGCTTCCAAGACTGCTGAAGAACACACACGATGTACACAGTGTCGTTGTTGTCCCCATCCTTGACTTTTCTTTAAAACACTGAAGATGTTACAATTCGATATCACTAAATGTTACGGTTTTCTTCCGTCGAAAGAGAGTCGGACCAAAATGCAGCGTGGTTAATAAACACTCAAAGAATATGGCTGCCTAAATATGGTTCCCAATCAGAGACAACGAGAATCACCTGCCTCTGATTGAGAACCGCCTCAGGCAACCATAGACTTTGCTAGAACACCCCACTAAGCCACAATCCCAAAACCTACGAAAATCCCCTATACATAAACACACCACAAAATAAACCCATGTCACACCCTTGCCTGACCAAATAAATATAGAAAACACAAAATACTAAGACCAAGCCCCCCAAGGTGGCTTGGGACTGAGGGGTAGCTCGGCACTGAGGGGTAGCTCGGGACCGAGGGGTAGCTCGGGACTGAGGGGTAGCTCAGCACTAAGGGGAAGCTCAGCACTGAGGGGAAGCTCAGGCAGGTAGTAGGCTCTGGCAGATCCTGGCTAGCTGGTGGTTCTGGCAGATCCTGGCTGACTGGTGGATCCTGGCTGACTGGCGGATCTGGAAGATCCTGGCTGACTGGCGGATCCTGGCTGACTGACGGATCTGGAAGATCCTGGCTGACTGGTGGATCCTGGCTGACTGGTGGATCTGGAAGATCATGGCTGACTGGCGGATCCTGGATGACTGGCGGATCTGGAAGATCATGGCTGACTGGCGGATCCTGGATGACTGGCGGATCTGGAAGATCATGCCTGACTGGCGGATCCTGGCTGACTGGTGGATCCTGGCTGACTGGCAGATCTGGAAGATCATGGCTGACTGGCGGATCCTGGATGACTGGCGGATCTGGAAGATCATGACTGACTGGCGGATCCTGGCTGACTGGTGGATCCTGGCTGACTGGCGGATCTGGAAGATCATGGCTGACTGGCGGATCATGGCTGCTCTGGCTGCTCCATGCAGACTGGCAGCTCCATGCAGACTGGCAGCTCTGGCTGCTCCATGCAGACTGGCAGCTCCATGCAGACTGGCAGCTCTGGCTGCTCCATGCAGACTGGCAGCTCTGGCTGCTCCATGCAGACTGGCAGCTCTGGCTGCTCCATGTAGACTGGCATCTCTGGCTGCGCTGAACAGGCAGGAGACTCCGGCAGCGCTGGAGAGGAGGATGGCTCTGGCAGCGCTAAACAGGCGGGAGACTCCGGCAGCGCTGGAGAGGAGGAAGGCTCTGATAGCGCTAGACAGGCGGAAGACTCCGACAGTGCTGGAGAGGAGAAAGGCTCTGGCAGTGCTGAACAGGCGAGGCACACTGAAGGCCTGGTGCGTGGTGCTGGCACTGGTGGTATTGGGCCGAGGACACGCACAGGAAGCCTGGTGCGGGGAGCTGCCACCGGAGGACTGGTTTGTGAAGGTGGCACAGGATGGACCGGACCGTGAAGGTGTACTGGAGAGCCAGGGAGCAGGGCTGGCACAGGACGTGCAAGGCTAGGTAGGTACACAGGAGGCCTAGTGCGTGAGGCTGGCACAATCTTCACCAGCCGACTAACACGCACCCCAGGACGAGTATGGAGCGCTGACCCAGGTGCCATCAAATCTCCGGCACGCTCCGTCGGGCGAATATCATACCTAAAGCACCAACCCAGCAACTCTCTCATAACTCTCTCCTCCACTTTCCCCATTAACTCCTTCACAGTCTCTGCTTCACTCATCTCCTCCTTGGCTCCTCACGATAAACAGGGGGAGTTGGCTCAGGTCTGAACCCTGACTCTGCCACACTCTCCCTGAGCCCCACCCCAATACATTTTTGGGGCTGACTCTTGGGCTTCCATCCGCGTCGCCGTGCTGCCTCTTCATACCAGCGCCTCTCCGTTTTCGCCGCCTCCAGTTCTTCTTTGGGGCGTCGATATTCTCCAGGCTGTGCCCAGGGTCCTTTTCCGTCCAATATCTCCTCCCATGTCCAGAAGTCCTGTGATCGCTGCTCCTCACGATAAACAGGGGGAGTTGGCTCAGGTCTGAACCCTGACTCTGCCACACTCTCCCTGAGCCCCCCCCCCCCCAAGACATTTTGGGGGCTGACTCTCGGGCTTCCTTCTGCGCCGCCGTGCTTGTCTCTTCAACTCCATTCTTCTATAGCCCTCTTCGCACTGCTCCAGCGAATCCCAGGCGGGCTCCGGCACTCTCTCTGGGTCGACCGCCCACCTGTCTATTTCCTCCCAAGTCGTATACTCCAAACTTCGTAGCTCCTGCTACCGCTGCCTGTCACAACGCCGCTTGGTCCTGTAGTGGTGGGTGATTCTGTTACGGTTTCTTCCGTCGAAAGAGAGTCGGACCAAAATGCAGCGTAGTTAATTCGATACATCTTTAATAAACGAAAAAACACGAAAATACAAAAACAAGAAACGGTCCGTGAAAACCTACACAGCCTTTCTGGTGACAAATAACACAGAGACAGGAACAATCACCCACGAAACACTCAAAGAATATGGCTGCCTAAATATGGTTTCCAATCAGAGACCACGAGAATCACCTGCCTCTGATTGAGAACCGCCTCAGGCAACCATAGACTTTGCTAGAACACCCCACTAAGCCACAATCCCAAAACCTACGAAAATAAATATAGAAAACACAAAATACTAAGACCAGGGCGTGACACAAAACACACACAGAATTGATGTTATAAGCAATATTTGGGAGTATATATTTTTTACCTCCCTGCACCTTCACCCAACATGCCCATCAAAACTACACCTACACAATATCAAAACTATTTTCACACACATAATACTATATTAAATTGAGAATACTCTGATGGGTGACAATATTATTGATTGTGAAATTGTAACTGAAACGCTGATGAACAGCATGTACTTTCAGTCTACATGCAGCCAGGAAACAGAGCGGATGTTCTGTTTTAGTTTTCAACTTCTTAAGGAGTCACTATTTTCACATCCGGATGAAAAGTGTGCCCAAAGTAAACTGCCTGCTACTCAGGCTCAGAAGCTAGGATGCATATTATTAGTAGATGTGGATGGAACACACTCTGAAGTTTCTAAAACGGTTTGAATGATGTCTGTGGGTATAACAGTTGTTTTTATCCGCTATTGAACGCAGTTTATCCTGTCTCAAATGTTATTGATTATTTACGTTAAAACATACCTAAAGTTGTATTAGGAAAGTTGTTTGAAATGTCTGGATCAAATTTACAGGTAACTTATTAGATACTTTGTAGTTATGTTGCGCGAGTTGGAACCGGTGTATTTTCAGAACCAAATGCATCAAATAAATTGACATTTTGGGGATATAGCGACAGAATAAATCGAAAAAAAGGACCATTTGTTAATGGACATATTGGTGCCAACAGAAGAACATCTTCAAAGGTAAGGCACGAATTATATGTTATTTCTGACTTTTGTGTTGTGCCTGGAGGGTTGAATTATGATTTTCATGTGTATGTTTGATGGGGTACTGTCCTCAGATAATAGCATGGTTTGCTTTCGCCGTAAAGCCTTTTTAAAATCTGACACTGTGGCTGGATTAACAAGAAGTTAATCTTTAAACCGGTGTATAACACTAAATTGCTTGACAGTTTGTATTGAATGACACGTTTCTACAAAACGGTGTGCACCGTTCTTCAACAGCCTTTGAGATGCTTGCTCCCGTTTGGTGGGTCTGGCGAGGTGTGGGCTGATAAATATGGGTGTGACCATTTGAAATCGCAAAACTTGTGCAGCACACCTTGTGGTAAATGCCCTCTGGGCCACCATAATCACAATGTTTTTCAACTGGAAGGTTAACAATTTCTTGTTAATCCAGCCGCTTGTGTCAGATTTCAAAAAGGCTTTACGGCGAAAGCATACCATGTGATTATCTGAGGACAGTGCCCCACTTACAAAAGCATACAAACATTTCACAACCAAGTATAGGAATTACAAAAGTCAGAAATAGCGATAAAATTAAGCACCTACCTTTGATGATCTTCATATGTTTGCAGTCACAAGAATCCAGTTCTATTGGCGCGTTTTGTTCAGTAATCCACTGGCTCAAAGACGGTCACGACATGCAGACGAAAACAATCCTAATAGTACCTGTAAACAGCTCTGAACTGTTTTGAGCGCATGACCGATTGCGTGCCGTTCGTTGTTTTTCTTTTCTATTGAAGACAATGTTGTCCGGTTTAAAAATATTATCAATAATTTAGACTATAGACAACCTAAGGATTAATTATAAACATCGTTTGACATGTTTCGACGAACTTTACAGGTACTATTAGGATGTTTTCGTCTGCATATTGTGATCACCTTTGAGCCAGTGGATTACTGAACAAAACGCGCCAACAAAACTGAAACCTACAAAACCTACTTGACCGTCTGTCCAAGTAGGTAACATGTGAGTGGAAAACTACACTCACTTCTTGTAGCTGTATGGTCCATTTGTTTGTGTTGTTTGTCTTGGATAGCTGGGATAGGCGTGCAGCTAGCGCCCCCCACCTCGACAACATCCGGTGAAATTGCAGAGCGCGAAATTCAAAATACAAAATTCGTAACATTAGACATTCATGAACATACAAGTGTCTCACATCGTTTAAAAGCTTAACTTCTTGTTAATCCAGCCGCTTTGTCAGATTTCAAATAATATAATAATTATTTAATAATTAAATAATATAATTATTTAGACTACTGAAACAATGTTCTCATTCTTCCTCGTTTTTCAGAATACAAACCTGAAACAATGTCTAAAGACTGTTGACATCTAATGGAAGCCATAGGAACTGCAATTTGGGTCCTATCCAAATACATACTGTACATGCATTCAATAGAAAAGGACCCACATCAAAAATATCCCACTTCCTGGATGGATTTTCCTTAGGTTTTCACCTGCCATATCAGTTCTGTTATACTCACAGACATTATTTTAACAGTTTTTGAAACTTTAGAGTGGTTTCTATCCAATACCAATAGTATTATATGCATATCCTATCTTCTGGACCTGAGTAACAGGTAGTTTACATTGAGCATGTTTGTCATCCAAACTTCAAAATATTGCCCCCTACCCAAGAGAGGATAATTTGTTTGATTAATTCTCACCTAAGATCTTTCTTTTCTTTGAAATGTATTCTAAATGTACACCAGTCAGGTTTTAGACACTACTTCTGCTGCATTCCTAGTTATAAATGATGTGATTAACTGTATGGCTAAAAGGCAACATTATGCTGCACTCTTCATTGACCTGTCAAAGGGCAATACTGTTGATCACTCATTGCTAATTCAGAGGATTTCCTCAAATGGCCTAGACCAGGCTGCATGTTAACTGGTTTAGAAATTACTTGACAGATATAACTCAATGTGTATGTACTGATGTTGTTAAATCATGTTTCCTGGATATTACGAAATGTGTCCTGCAGGGGTCGATTTTGGGTCCTATGCTTTTTACTGTTTACATTAACAATGTCGACTTGTCTGTAAAAAAATGTAACATGCACTTGTACAGTATGCCGATGATACTGGTGTGTATAGCCCCCACAATTGACCAGAATCTGAAGATCTGAAAGCAGGCTGTATATCTGAACTACAGCCTGCTTTCATTGTATTACAGACAAACTTTATTGACCTGAAATTAGTATTGAATGCAGGTAAAACTAAGTATATGTTGTTCTCTAGAGCGAATAAAAATAACTCTAAGGATTTCAACATATATATATATATATATATATACTTTAGATGGTGTCTATACACATCTCCGGGGTCACACTGCTTGTCATCCAGGACACCTACAGGAGTCAATGTCATAGGAAGGCCAAAAGATCATCAAGGACATCAACCACCCGAGCCATGGCATGTTCACCCCACTACCATACAGAAGTCAAGGTCAGTAGAGGTGCATCAAAGCTGCGACCGAGAGACTGAAAAGCAGCTTCTATCTCAAGGCCATCAGATTGTTAAATGGCCATCACTAGCCGGCTACCACCCGGTTACTCACCCCTGCACCTTAGATGCTGCTGCCCTGTATACATAGACATGGGATCACTAGTAACTTTAATAATGGAACACTAGTCAGATTAATAATGTTTGCATACTGCTTTATTCATATCATATGTACAGTTGAAGTTGGAAGTTTACATACATTAAAACTTGTTTTTCAACCACCCCACAAATTTCTTGTCAACAAACTATAGTTTTGGTTACGACATCTACTTTGTGTATGACACAAGTAATTCTTCCAACAATTGTTTACATAAAGACTATTTCACTTACAATTCACTGTATCACAATTCCAGTGAGTCAGAAGTTTACATACAGTAAGTTGAACGTGCCTTTAAACAGCTTGGAAAATTCCAGAAAGTGATGTCATGGCTTTAGAAGCTTCTGATAGGCTAAATTACGTAATTTGAGTCAATTGGTGGTGTACCTGTGGATGTATTTCAAGGCCTACTTTCAAACTCAGTGCCTCTTTTGGGGGGGGGAAATTATGGGAAAATCAAAAGAAATCAGCCAAGACCTCAGAAAAAAATTTTGACCTCCACAAGTCTGGTTCATCCTTGGGAGCAATTTCCAAACGCCTGAAGGTACCAAGTTCATCTGTACAAACAATAGTACGCAAGTATAAACACCATGGTACCATGCAGCCGTCATACCGCTTAGGAAGGAGATGCGTTCTGTCTCCTAGAGATTAACGTACTTTGGTACGAAAAGTGCAAATCAATCCCAGAACAACAGCAAAAGTCCTTGTGAAGATGCTGGAGGAACAGGTACAAAAGTATCTATATCCACAGTAAAACGAGTCCTATATTGACCTAACCTGAAAGGCCGCTCAGCATGGAAGAAGCCATTGCTCCAAAACCACTATAAAAAAAACAGACTACGGTGTGCAACTGCACATGGGGACAAAGATCGTACTTTTTGGAGAAATGTCCTCTGGTCTGATGAAACAAAAATAGAACTGTTTGGCCATAATGACCATCGTTATGTTAGGAGGAAAAAGGGGGAAGCTTGCAAGCTGAAGAATACCATCCCAACCCTGAAGCACGGGGGTGGCAGCATCATGTTGTGGGGGTGCTTTGCTGCAGAAGGGACTGGTGCACTTCACAAACTAGATGGCATCATGAGGAAGTAAAATGATGTGGATATATTGAAGCTACATCTCAAGACATCAGGAAGTTAAAGCTTGGTCGCAAATGGGTCTTCCAAATAGACAATGACCTCAAGCATACTTACAAAGTTGTGGCAAACTGGCTTAAGGACAACAAAGTCAAGGTATTGGAGTGGCCATCGCAAAGCCCTGACCTCAATCCTATAGAAAATTTGTGGGCCAAACTGAAAAAGCGTCTGTGAGCAAGGAGGCCTACAAACCTGACTCGGTCACACCAGCTCTGTCAGGAGGAATGGGCCAAAATTCACCCAACTTATTGTGTGAAGCTTGTGGAAGGCTACCCAAAACGCTTGACCCAAGTTAAAGAATTTAAAGGCAGTGCTACCAAATACTAATTGAGTGTATGTAGCTTCTGACCCACTAGAAATGTGATGAAATAAATGAAAGCTGAAATAAATAATTATTTCTACTATTATTCTGACATTTCACATTCTTAAAATAAAGTGGTGATCCTAACTGACCTAAGACAGGGAATTTTTACTAGGATTTACATGCCAGGAATTGTGAAAAACTGAGTTTAAATGTATTTGGCTAAGGTCTATGTAATCTTCGACTTCAACTTCAACGCCTTGACTATATTTCCTATTCACTCATTTCATGTATGTTTTCATGGAAAACAAGAACATTTCTAAGTGACCCCAAACTTTTGAACTGTAGTGTCACAAAACGTGCAATTTAAGAAATTCAGAGCTCATCTGTAAAATAGACCTTGGTCTCAGTATGACTCTATGGTAAAATAAATGTTGCACATTAGCATTTTTACAAATCTTATATTTGCATAACTATATTCATCTATCCAGTATTATCAGTGATGATCGTAATAGGCACATTATACATCAATGTCAAATTGGTGTATGAAAACGAATATGTTCTCACTTCCTGTCTCATATTCCTCAGTAATCTTATTTCCAATCTTACCATTACAATATATTGAATGTGCCTTAGTATTATAGTGGATTGATCTGGAACACTGTCTGGGACTATTAAAATGGTAGAAAGGGTTACAAATAAGGAGCCAGTACATTTGCAATAATGAATCCAGATGTATTACAATTTCTCCTCAGCCCATTAAGAGCTCTTTAAAAGAGGTCTCTGTTGGAAGCAGATCAAGGCGATGGAGCGTGGGTGTCCTTGTGTGTATGTGTGTTTGTGTGCATGTGTGTGTGTGCGTGTGTGTGTGTGTGTGTGTGTGTGTGTGTGTGTGTGTGTGTGTGTGTGTGTGTGTGTGTGTGTGTGTGTGTGTGTGTGTGTGTGTGTGTGTGTGTGTGTGTGTGTGTGTGTCATCGCGTGGAAAGAGAGGAACCCAGGACCAAAATTGGTTTTAAGAGGAGGAAAAGGGGTGGCATGACAAATGAAGGGCATTAATTAACCAACTTGAAGAGAAAATCCAGCGCGCACACACACACAGAGGAATACACACACACACACCAACACTCGTGCTTGCTGCCGCACAGACGCGCGCGCACACACACACACAAATATGCACACACACACACACAAATAGGAACACACATACAGGTTTGAGATATGCAAATTTGAAAGAAGTGAGGACTTTGTGGGGTGTTTTAAAGTTATAATTTGGCTCATTTACTGGCAAGAACAGCACATGGATTTGTAGGTTCATTCAAACTCAAGTTAAAAAGTGTGTGTGTGTGCACTCTTGCAGTATATAGTGTATGTGTTTTTCTTGCAGCCAAGGAAGGATGGAACTTCCCTTCCTTGCAGGAATAGCAAAGATTTGTATAACTAACCCAAGATAGACCAGAGCCAATGGGAGAAAATGAATCATAGTCGGCAGAACAAGCAAGGAAGTGAGCAGAGCCAAACACGAGCTAGTGAGATCCTATTGGCGGGTTCTAGCATTTATTTGCATATTTCCATTAGGGAACACCTACTGTGTGCGCGTACAACAGTGGCATAGCCACGGGTATCTCAGGCCTACCCCACAAAGTTATTAATAGTTTTCGATACACATTTTAATTTAAATTTATTTATTACGTGTTTAAAAGAAATGCCTGTGAGATTTATTTTCTATGGGTAAATGAAATATAATGTAACAAAGAAATAGTCCGTGACAATCAAGTTGGCTTCCGACTATTGGTTAAATTTTTTTTTAAATCATACAGTTGTTTACCTGAACAACGTCACGTGGATAAACTTTGTAGGGCATAAGATCACGAGCTCTACCACGCAAGCTTACTCGAATTGACTCACCAGCTAAGGTCATTTAGTAGTTCAGGCAATGGTAAACCAAATGTCCATTGCTAGGTTTTTCAAAAATAGACGTCTGGAGGAAATAAAGAGTGTGTGCCAGAAAATAATTTTGATCAAACTACCGATAGCTTCCAGAATGAGACATTAACAGGTGGTGCCAGGATAGAGATAACCGCAATCGCCATCACAACCGCCAATTCCACATTGAGCCAGTCATGCTTGCCAACCCTACCGTCTCCTCTCGTTCTTGATGCTGCGGGCGGGGGTGAACCTGCAGTAGGTCCACCGACAGATTTGTCTGCCGTTGATGAACCAGCTTGTCAACCAAAGCTAGCAAAGTTCCCTTTAAGTATGATAAATAGCAAATCACTCTGCTTATCTTCAAGGTGGTATGACCAGTTTGTGTGGATTGGGTATAGTAAAGTAAAAGATGCAATGTATTGTTTTTTAGGCACTTTCCTGGGGAAAATGTCGAATTCAGATTTGTACGAGATGGATTTAAAAACTGGAAACTCACAAGAAATGCTTGCTGCAAACACGAGAATAGCAAATTACATGCTAGTGCCCTTGCAAAATTTGAATCCTACAAGGCGACTCATGAGCCTAGAAGTCGTGGGACTGTGTTGAACCAAATACATGGTGATGCAAACATGGATTTTATAGAAAGAAACCATGCCGGGGCGGCAGGGTAGCCTAGTGGTTAGAGCGTTGGACTAGTAACCGGAAGGTTGCAAGTTCAAATCCCCGAGCTGACATGGTACAAATCTGTCGTTCTACCCCTGAACAGGCAGTTAACCCACTGTTCCTAGGCCGTCATTGAAAATAAGAATTTGTTCTTAACTGACTTGCCTAGTAAAATAAAGGTAAAAAAAATATATATATATATATATAATTTTAAAAAAATAAAAAAAATAAAAGTGGTCATAGATATTGTTTGAATGTGTGCAAAGCAGGTTAATCCACTCAGAGGGCATAGAGAAACCAAAGAGGCAATCAACAAAGGTAACCTTTTAGAAATCTTAAATTTCATCTCAAAGTATGACTCAGAAATACAAAACAGGCTTAATGAGCTACCTCACAATGCCACACTTATGAGCCCCGAAATTCAGAACAAGTTGCTGGAATGTGCAGCATCATTGTTACTGTGCAGGATAAAATATTAAGTTCATTCTGCACCTTCCACATATTTTGCCATACTAGCAGATGAAAATAAATATCAATCTAAACGAGAACTTATTGCTGTGTGCATCCAATACATTCATGCTGGAATGATTAAAGAAAGGGCTGTTGGGTTTATGGAAACCGCTGATTTGTCTGTGTTGCAACCCCTGGAGTTGGATCCCACTCTGTGTGTGTGTTTTTTTCCGATGGCGCTTCAGTCACGCCAGGGAACAGAGGAGGGGTACATGTCCTACTAAAGCAAACATTTAAGCAAGCGGTATATGTGCATTGCGACTCCGACCATTTGAATTTGGTTCTGTGCACTGCGGCAAAAGTGTCGGGACATGTCAGTGCTTTTTTTGACACAGTAAACCAGCTACACACATGTATGAGGGGATCCCACAGACATGCTCGATTCAATAGAAGTACAGATAGAGTTGGATCCTAATAGACCATGTATCGACATAGAAAGATCCACGGATGTACACTGGAGTTCAAAATCAGGGTCTATCAGTAAAGTGCTGTTACTGTTAGATGTCATTTTAGAAGTTTTTCAGAGGCTTATAGACAAACCAAATTAGAAGCTGGTGCCCTCTTACAACAAATCCAGAACAATAAGTTTTTATTCCTGTTAGTCGCGTTTAGTAAATTGTTTGACACTAGTGATTTTGCTACGAAGGGGTTTCAAAGCTCTGCATTATATGTGATGGACAGTATTGGTTTAATTGAAATCCTCAAAAGCAGCTTTTCTACGTTCAGAGATAACTCAGGGGGAGACTTTGATAAAGTTCTCAAGATGACTGAAGAGATGATGATTAAGCATGATATTAGTAATTGGGATGTGAGCGCATCACAGGAGCGAAAACTGCCTAAAATTTTAATTGGCAGACAGTGTAGTCACAACTTCATTAGGGAAAACATCCAGCATTAAGAGTGACAGTGACCTGAGGCAACTTTGGAACAAAATTCTAGACAGACAGATTACTGAGGTAAACTCAAGATTTCAAGAAGACACATATGGGATCATGCAAGCGGCAGCCTCCTTTTCCAAAGAATCCCAAACCTGCGGCCTTAAAGAGCAGCTGAAGACCACATGCGATCATTATGCAATATCAATTGAGGATGCTGAATTCACTCTTTTTATTCTGCAGTTGAGTCTCAAAATGAACATGGAAAGAGTGACTTTTCCTCCATAATGGGTGTGCCTTGATGATATTTTCCATAATATAAACTCTCTGTTAAGGATCATTGTCACATTTCCAATGACATCATGCAGTGTGGATAGACTTTTCTCAGTTTGCTTGTCTTTTGAGCGTGAACTGACAGATACATTGGATTATGATGAAATCATCACCATATTCAACTGAAAGCCTCGCCGTCTGCGCCTTGTGATTTAGGTCACGCCCTATGATACGTCTACTAAAGGTAAGGTACTACTTTATAGTACTACTGCCTGCCGTGGTATAAATGGTAATATCAAATATATGCTGGTTTGCCCATCGAGATTAAAGTGCACCTGAAGATGAGTTTTATGTTGTTGGCAACTGGTCTACTATCTTATTTTAATTTGCTGGGATAGGTAATAATTTGTATATGTAACGAGGTTGCTCCAAGTCCTATGCACTAGCATAAAATGATTGTTTTATGAAATAATATACAGTGCACATTGCAAAATAAATGTAATAAACAAGTAGAAAAATACCTATCCACATTTTTCTAGGCCTATCCCCAAAACAAATATCTGGCTATGCCCCTGGTGTGCAATAATTCAATTTGCCCTTGCACTCCTAAACAATGCAATTTTTTTACAACTCAAAGGGTAATGTCTACAAAATGTAGTCCACTATGTTTGTTACAGATTATAGTTTTAGAAACAGAAAACTGTATGGAGATCAAATGTTTAATCGATGAGAAATTTTGCAGAATTTCAGCATAAATCCATCTTGCTGCATCTTCTCCCGCTGCCGGCCACTGGGCTTACTCTCATCACCATATTTGGTAGTGATTGGAAACGCCAACCCAATGTTCCACATTTATACATCCATTGAAATATCAGGCTCATTGTTCTATCTGTGGCAATAGTGTACAACACAGGCCTTGACGACAGCAGGACATTATTTAACCTTAGAAAGTGACCGTCTCAATAGTAGACATTGAGGCCTCTACTTTTCCTTGGTTCCGTGAGTATTGTTGGAAAGGACCGTGACGTGACACTACACAACAAGTCACATGGCCTTGACCCATCTGTGAGTCAAATTGGACTAAGGTTCAGTTACCTAGCATGCATTATTCATTTAACTAACCGGAAATCTAATTACCATTTATAGTAAAACTGACAGCATTTTAGGAACAAGACATCTTATAGAAATCAGTTCATCTTGTATACAAGAATTGCACTTTTGTGGGAGGGGGGGGGGTTCATAAATTCATGGAAGGTTTGGGAACAACGTATACTAAGGCATTTGTGAAAATTCTATAGTGTTATAAAGTGGGAAAGCGGCCATACGTTTGGACAATTAATAGGTACTGCAGTAAATAACGCAGAATAAAAACATCTGTCCTGACCAGGACCAAATTCTACGCAGACCGGTGTTCCATAGCCAATCAGAGCTACAGTATGCCTATATGCAAATAAGCCATTTGCCACACGGACCTTCCATCATTCACTTTGAACTCAGTGAATGAGATCATAAGAACGTATTCGCCAAAAGCCCCAAAATACATGAATGGATTTCTGCAAATATGTAAATACCATGGGAGACTGACATTTGGGAAATTCACAATCCTATTTATCAAACAACCATAAAAAGGTATGCTATCTCTCCCTCAGTTGCCTATGCACATCAACAAGAAGATCAACAATTAATGCTTGCCAGAGTGAGATGAGATAAATCTAACGAGGGAACAGATAAACCCTCTCTAACTTTTTCAGCTAGATGGCCTTCAAAATTCCATGATAAATGATGGGGAATAGTAGCCTGCTCGTCCTTCCGCAACTTGCCTGCCAATGCATGCTTGTCCCAAAACAACTAAGATATATGCTAGCTGTGGATAACAATTGTTAAAGTTCAGCATAGCTAGCTAGCTAGCCAGTAGCATCTCTAGCTGTTGCCAACAAAAACCAAATGAGGGAAAAAAGTTGGTCACTCATCCACTCCTCCAATAACATGACATCCTCACAGCAGCTAGCTAGCTAACATTAGGCTCTTTTTTGTGCTAAATAAATAGCTAGCTACATAAATAGATACGCTAACCCAGGGGTGTCAAACTCAATCAGTGCACAGACCATATAGGAAAAAAACACAAAGAAATTGCGGGCCAGATATAGCCTATTTGTTTCTACAAAGAAAAGATACAACTGCGGCCCAAACTGGTAATTTGTTTAATTAGATAAAATATGACCCTTTATAATGTCCACTTACAGTATGTACATATGCCGTAAATAGCATTTGAACATATCAAAACAAAATAGATAAGTAATATTTGTCCAGCCTTTGCTGCTATGCTTGCAGATGTGCATAATATGCTGCGAACCTAATCAAAAAGTATTTCATGACTCCGTGTAACAAAAATGTAGCTATAGGTTTTTGTAACATTTAAACGTAAAACATGTTTTTTATTTTTTTGCACTACATGGATCACCAGTGTGGTTATATACAGCATTGCTGTATGGTTCACTCAAAATGTAGCTATTGTGGTTGAGGAGCCAACCTAGGCTACTGCTCAAATGTTGCTGTAATAAGCCTACATATTTCTCTTTTGTATGGGGCTCTGTTTTTTGGTTATTAATTGCACGCTTTAATAAAAACCGAAGCCAGACTTCAACATTTTAGTAGCCTAGCTAGGACAGTGGCATTTGTCTGTACACTTTCCCTCCGCTGTGCATTGTAAAAGGGACACACTAAAGCAGCGCATTTGAAGTTGAATTCCCAGATGTGAGCGCATCAGGCAGTAATTTCATAAACTAGATGACTCAACTGTTGACTAATTTATTGTCACTTGTGTGTCCTATTCAACCCACGGGGCTTGTGTTTGACACATGTGCGCTAGCATATTAGCCACTTTATGACAGACTTGAGATCATTGACCTTGCTAGTTCGATTGTATTGAAATTCCCAGCCTTAGCTACAGTTGTCTGTTTTCTGTTCAAAATATTGAGTCATTGAAACCGAAACAGTGCATCCCGAATGAGTTGTGGCAGCAAACAATGTACCTGGCCAGCTGTGATTTACAACCTGATAGCAAGATTTTTTTGACTACCAAGAAATGTAATGGTGAATTATAATGATCATGCATTGAACTGCATCCATATCTTTCTGCCAACAAGAAATACAGAAAACCCTGCTCAAATCATACATTTTTACGGTCGAACAATGTCTCACAGTCCCTCAGATCCCAGACAGTATTATTCTGAGCAATAAGTGTTCTGAACACAGAAATGAAAAAGACTGTGCTTCGTTTAAGGCCAACTGAAGTGGTTATGACACTTGATTGCCATGTCACAGGATTGCTTTTTAACTGAAAAACACATTGAATGTGAAGAGAAATAAAGGTCAGGGGGGGGTTTCAAATTTGCTACTGCTGCTGAGGGACATGAAATGTGAGTCGAGGACAAAAAATACGATACAACTCATAAAATATAAACTGGACTATACTGAAAAACAATAGAACATGGCACCTCTCCTTTAGGACTACCAAATCCCTTTGTACTTCTTTGTGAACGCACAAACTGTAACGGTTTTCTTGTGTCGAAGGAGAGGCGGACCAAAACGCAGCGTGGTTATTATTCATGGTTCTTTAATAAAGAAACTATACATGAATAGACTAACAAAAACAATAAATGTGAAAAACGAAAACAGCCCTATCTGGTGCAAACACAGAGACAGGAACAATCACCCACAAAACCCAATACCAAACAAGCTACCTAAATATGGTTCCCAATCAGAGACAATGACTAACACCTGACTAACACAGAAACAGACAAACTAGACACACAACATAGAATGCCCACTCAGATCACACCCTGACCAAACAAAACATAGAAACATACAAAGCAAACTATGGTCAGGGTATGACACAAACAGTGGGTATTAGTTATTTGAATCAGTAGTTCTTAGAAAAGCATGTGATTCTTTGCTTGGCATGCCATGTAAAGGTGAATGTAATACTTTACCATGTTGGAAGAAAGCTTCATTATAGCTAAGGACATGATGACTTTGTGTGAGGATGTACGTACAGTTGAAGTTCTAAGTTTACATACACTTAGGTTGGAGTCATTAAAACTTGTTTTTCAACCACTCCACAAATTTCTTGTTAAAACAAACTATAGTTTTGACATGCCGGTTAGGACATCTACTTTGTGCAACACTTGTCTATTTTTCCAACACTTGTTTACAGACAGATGATTTCACTTATATTTCACTGTACCACAAGTCCAGCGGGTCATAAGTTTACATACACTAAGTTGACAGTGCCATAAACAGCTTGGAAAATTCCAGATAATGATTTCATGGCTTTAGAAGCTTCTGATAGGCTAATTGACATAATTTGAGTCAATTGGTGGTGTACCTGTGGATGTATTTCAAGGCCTACCTTCAAACTCAGTGCCTCTTTTGCTTGACATCATGGGAAAATCAAAACAAATCAGCCTCCACAAGTCTGGTTCATCCTTGCCAGTAAATTCCAAATGCCTGAAGGTACCAAGTTCATCTGTACAAACAATAGTACGCAAGTATAAACACCATGGGTTCACACAGCTGTCATACCGCTCAGGAAGGTGATGCGTCCTGTCTCCGAGAGACAAACATACTTTGGCGTGAAAAGTGCAAATCAATCCCAGAACAACAGCAAAGAACCTTGTGATGATGCTGGAGGAAAAAGTATCTATATCCACAGTAAAATAAGTCCTATATCGACATAACCTGAAAGGCTGCTCAGCAAGGAGCACTCTGGCAATCTTGCAGTTACATGATGTGGAATTGAGTTCCATGTAGTCATGGCTCTATGGAGTACTGTGTACCTCCCATAGTCTGTTCTTGACTTAGGGACTGTGAAGAGACCTCTTGTGGCATGTCTTGTGGGGTATGCATGGGTGTCCAAGCTGTGTGCCAGTAGTTCAGACAGACAGCCCGGTGCATTCAACATGTCAATACGTCTCATAAAAAAGTAGTGATGAAGTCAATCTCACCTCCACTTTCAGCCAGGAGAGATTGACATGTATATTATTAATATTAGCTCTCTCTGTACATCCAAGGGCCAGCCGTGCTTCCCTGTTCTGAGCAAATTGCAATTTTCCTAAGTTCTTTTTTGTGGCACCTGACCACACGAATTAACAGTAGTTAAGGAGCGACAAAACTCGGGCCTTTAGGACCTGCCTCGTTGATAGTGTTGTTAAGAAGGCAGAGCATTGCTTATTATAGACAGACTTCTCCCCGTCTTAGCTACTAATACATCAATATGTTTTGACCATGACAGTTTACAATCTAGGGTTATTCCAAGCAGTTTATTCATCATAACTTGCTCAATTTCCACATTATTTATTACAAGATTTAGTTGAGGTTTAGGGTTTAGTGAGTGTTTTGTTCCAAATACAATGCTTTTAGTTTTAGAAATATTTAGGGCTAACTTATTCCTTACCACCCACTCAGAAACTAACTGCAGCTCTTTGTTCAGTGTTGCAGTCATTTCAGTCGCTGTAGTAGCTGACATGTATAGTGTTGAGTCATCCGCATACGAAGACACTCTGGCTTTACTCATAGTCAGTGGCATGTCATTAGTAAAAATTGAAAAAAGCAAGGGGCCTAACCTGCTACCCTGGGGAATTCCTGATTCTAATGCATTATATTTGAGAGGCTTCCATTAAAGAACACCCTCTGTGTTCTGTTAGACAAGTAACTTTTATCCACATTATAGCAGGGGGTGTAAAGCCATAACACATACATTTTTCCAGCAGCAGACTATGATCAATAATGTCAAAAGCTGCACTGAAGTCTAACAAGACAGACCCCACAATCATTTTATCATCAGCCAATCATCAATCACTTGTGTAAGTGCTGTGCTTGTTGAGTGTCCTACCCCATAAGCATGCTGAAATTCTGTTGTCAATTTGTTTACTGTGAATTAGCATTGTATCTGGTCAAACTCATTTTTTTCCAGAAGTTTGCTAAGGGTTGGTAACAGGCTGATTGGTCAGCTATTTGAGCCAGTAAAGGGGGCTTTACTATTCTTGGGTTGTGGAATAACTGTAGCTTCCCTCCAGGCCTGAGGGCACATGCTCACTAGTAGGCTTAAATTGAAGATGTGGCAAATAAGAATAGCAATGTCGTCTGCCTCAGTAATTTTCCATCCAGACAATGGCTTGTCATTGTAGATAGATAACAATAATTGTTGCACCTCTTCCACACTGACTTCACAGAATTAAAAAGTACAATTCTTGACTTTCATAATTTGTTATGATATACTTGGATGTTTAATGTCAGCGTTTGTTGCTGGCATGTCATCCCTAAGTTTGCTTATCTTGCCAATGAAAAAGTCAAGTAAGTAGTTTTCAATATCAGTGGACTTTGTGATGAATGTTGTAGGAGCCGAATTCACTTTTTTTCCCCAAAATGTCATTTAAGGTGCCCCAAAGCTTTTTACTATCATTCTTTAGATCATTTATCTTAGTTTCATATTGTAGTTTCTTTCTTTTTTTGTTTAGTCACATGATTTCTTAATTTGCAGTACGTTTGCCAATCAGTTGGGCTGCCAGACTTAATACCTTTTGCCTCATCCCTCTCAACTATACAATTTTTCAATTCCCCTTCAACCCAAGGGGATTTAGATCTTATAACCATGTATTGCTATCACTGTATCATCAAAGGTATTATCTAAGTGAGTTTCAGATTGTCAGAATATGAATGTCATCTGTTACAAGCAAGTTATTGACTTCATGGACCTTGTTTCTTAGGCTACATATGTTAATATGGGCTATTTTTAGCACTTTTCTGGGTGCTTGATTGTTTTTAATGCTTTACTGGGAAGCTTACCAGAGGTAGACTTACTCATGTTATTTACATTGGAGCTGATCGTGTAGGGTGAGCTGCATAAAGTGGTCTTCCTACTATTGCACACCGCCTCAGTGCTAACACTGTAACTCTGGTTTAATAGGCTCATGATTATTGCTTACAATAGCTGTAGGATAAACAGTTATATTCGGTGCAATTAGGGGTACATAAATTAAATTACTTACATTGTGTTTACCAATTCCCCTAAGATCATGTACATTTGATGCAGCATTATGACGACTCATTGTCACAATTGTAGGGATTAACTGAGCTGGTCTTGGATCATTTACCATTCATTGATAAACTTGGATTAGCTAACACAACGTGCCATTGGAACACAGGAGTGATGGTTGCTGATAATGGGCCTCTGTACGCCTATGTAGATATTCCAATTTTTAAAATCTGCCGTTTCCAGCTACAATAGTCATTTACAACATTAGCAATGTCTACGCTGTATTTCTGATCAATTTGATGTAATTTCAATGGACAAAAAGGTTTTGCTTTCTTTAAAAGACAACGGCATTTCTAAGTGACCCAAAACTTTTGAATGGTAGTGTATATAGCTGAAACGGTTTTTCAATGTATCATGTCTGCAGTCTAAGACATTTCTGTTGTTGTGAAAGAATAATTTATGTCAATTAGGTTTACTAAATTACTGGCAAAACATCCTGACATGCACCAGCATCACCATGACAAATCAAATCCACTTGGCATTTAATTAAGGAATCGTGATCTTCGACATCTACAAACAGAACCAAAACAAATGTAATGTATTATAATTACAAACATTTGATTAAACTAATATTCATTCATTTCTCAAACATGGAAAAATAATGACTGATTTTATGATAACACATTTTTGTGTGTATTTCAATTTTTTGAATATGACAATTTACAGAGGGCTGGGCTTGTGAATTAGAGGGAAAATGATGAATTGCCAATCAGCCAAATGCATCCGAATGTCAAACAAGCTTGTCTTTGATCTTCTGTAGACCATCATCGAAAGCTAATAAAATGGTTATTAAGTATGTCCCCGGGTAGCGTCACATCTATCAGTGTTTCAATGCTTGTCTGCAATAACAAATCCTTATACAAAGCAGGCCTGTGATGTCTCAAGGGACCACTGCTATCTGGAAACCATTTTGTTGCCTTTCTCTTGTATTGAGGGTGATAATCTAAATGGGAGGCTCTGCCCTGAGAGAGGGTTCAAACAAACTCTCCCATTTCAAAAGGCATTTAAAATGCAAGAGTTGGTCATCTTTGTGCTACATTTTACTCTCCATCTTCTTTTTTATATAAAATGTTATTTAATGAAGACTATAAATATTTTGTATTCAACTTTATTCATCTACTTATTGTCTATTGATTAGCTTTACTACTTTATATTATTCTGCGTTGTTTGGGGAAGAGCAGCAAGTAAGCAATTTCACTGTACCTTTTAGACCCTCTGTGTACTATGCATGTGAGGAATAAGCTTTCATTTGATTTGACTTGAATCGTCATTAAGAATACATGATTATAAATTGTACTTACATCTTTTCATACATTACATTACATTATGGTCAAGGAGCAGAAGCCCTTTTTTTATGAAACCAATGCAGGCATGGAACCCACCATTGTGGTGATGCTAAATCCATGGTCCAACCAGCTGAGCCATCTAGATCACTAGTCACAATGGTGGGAAGCCTGGTGTCCTTGGACTTCCTTTCCTCCTAATTTTGGTACAGGCTTCAATATCAACAGCTGGTCATGAAGAGAGTGGAACCCGAAGAGGTTGCATGGAAGAAAAGCCATGGCAGCCACAAGATATGTTGTTGTTGAACTCATTTCTCAGGATGTTCTAAGTTTGAGATTCATCCCCAAACATTCACTCTCCTGTCTACTTCTTTAGCAGTGATGTCCGCATACACTCTACTATATCTAATTCAGAACAAATTCCAGATTTTCATGAGTTTAATTAGCTAACCCAGAGACATCAAAGCCAAAAATGATCCCTTCACTTCAAGCTCATTAGGTTTGACTGAATAAGCATACAGAGTTAGGAAGAATGGTAGCACCATTTGGTATTGCTGTACACTGTTGTACAGCAGCGTATGTTGGGGAGATGTTTTGTTGGGGAGGTGTTTTGTGATGCCATCTTATACAACATGCCAGTAGCTTACAATTGTAGAAGACAGGCGAAAATGAGAAACACCTAAAATTAGAAGACATGGTTGACATAGCAACACAGCATGATATTTCATGGTGGGAATTTCACATCCCACCTGAAATAACATTACGCAAATGTATAAAAGGCTCATAAGGAACATCCATTAGACACGTATTTAAAAAATGTAGGCTTCCACTTCCACTTCTAGTACTCCCATGTAATTGGATCATGTTTTAGCATTTGTATTTCATCAATATTGATGGGCGCACTCTCGAGTACTCTCATGGTCGGCCAGTAAGGAGCATGCATACCAAAATGAACATAAATCTGCTTCCTCAAGACTGAGAATCCATCACCAGATCTCAATCCCTTAGGTAGTAGGATAAATCAAGTATAGTTTCATGCTGATGCATTGATTTTTGCTAACACCTCGGTTTTTGCGAAACATCAACATTTCAAATTCTCATTCGTGGAGAGGAATATTGAAAATCTAAAGTAGGTTATATCACAGAGTATCATTTTGAACTCTATGCAAATGCATGATAAATCTGCATCACATAATCCATTACACAGACACCATCCATGCTCTTTATCCCGGAGGGAATCCCCAGCTCACGGTCTGTGAAGCATTTAAAGGGGAAGTTTACTTAAAATATCAAAATTTCCCAAGTGGTTCCATTGAACAAAAATATAAATGCAACGTGTAAAGTGTCCCATTAGCTGAATTAAAAGATACCAGAAAGGTTCCATATGCAGATTTTTCTCAAATGTTGTGCAAAAATGTGTTTACATCCCTGTTAGTGAGCATTTCTTCTTTGCCAAGATATTCCATCCACCTGACAGGTGTGGCATATCAAGAAGCTCATTAAACAGCATGATCATTACACAGGTGCACCTTGTGCTGGGTACCATAAAAGGTCACTCTAAAATGTGCAGTTTTGTCACACAACACAATGCCACAGATATCTCAAGTTGTGAGGGATTGTGCAATTGGCATACTGACCGGAGAAATGTCCCCCAGAGCTGTTGCCTGAGAATTTAATGTTTATTTCTCTACCATAAGCCGCCTCCAATGTCATTTTAGAGAATTTGGCAGTACGTCCAGACCACGTGTAACCACGCCAGCCCGGAACCCCCACATCCAGCTTCTTCACTTGCGGGATTGGCTGAGACTAGCCAACCGGACAGCTAATGAAACTGAGGAGTATTTCTGTCTGTAATAAAGCCATTCTTTGGAGAAAAACTCATTATTATTGGCTGGGCCAATAAGTTTACATTTTTGTTCAGTAGTTTGCCTTCCCTCCTCTCTCTCCCTGCAGTCTAAAACTGTAAAGCTGCAAAAACAGGTCACGTAACTAGTGACATGTCTTAGTGCACTACTAGCTCTGCTTGTCAGTCAAAGAGCTTTTGAGACGAATTGTGGCCAAATTCTTTGTTTTATTGAATGCATATGTCCGAATTAGCAAAACATTTTTATTCAAAAGTGCTATTGGTTTTGACTCAGGAAATGTGTACTTATAAAACAAAGCCGGTTATTTTTATATCATTATTTTATGTGGCCAACTGAAAAACAGTGGAGATGGGTAACAAATGTGCATGTGCATTCTTGTGGGGCAAACTCTGTGAAATAAACAGTGCCTTCAGAAAATATTCAGACCCCTTGACTTTTTCCAAATTTTGTTACGTTACAGCCTTATTCTGAAATGTATTAATGTTTTTTTTCACATCAATCTACACACAATACCCCATAATGACAATTCAAAACAGGTTTTTAGAAATGTTTGCTATTTTATTACAAACTAAAACTGAAATATAACATTTACATATTCAGACCCTTCACTCAATACTTTGTTGAAGCCCATTTGGCAGTGATTACAAGCTCAAGTCTTCTTGGGTATGCTTGGCACACCTGTATTTAGGGAGTTTGTCTCATTCTTCTCTGCAGATCCTCTCAACCGCTGTTAGGTTGGATGGGTGCGTTGCTGCACAGCTATTTTCAGGTCTCTCTAGAGATGTTAGACCGGGTTAAATTCTGGGCTCTAGCTGGGCCACTCAAGGACATTCAGAGACTTGTCCCGAAGCCACTCCTGCATTGTCTTGGCTGTGTGCTTAGGGTCGTTGTCCTTTTGGAAGGTGAACCTTCACCCCAGTCTGAAGTCCTGAGTGCTCTGGAGTAGGTTTTCATCAAGGATCTCTCTGTACTTTGCTCTGTTCATCTTTCCCTTGATCCTGACTAGTCTCCCAGTCCCTGTCACTGAAAAACAACATGAGGCTGCCAACACTATGCTTCGCCGTCAGTATTGTGCCGGGTTTCCTCCAGGCGTGACACTTGCCATTCAGGCCAAAGAGTTCAATATTTGTTTAATCAGACCAGAAAAACTTGTTTCTCATGATCTGAGAGTCTTTAGGTGCCGTTTGGCAAACTCCAAGAGGGCTGTCATGTTCCTATATCTGAGGAGTGGCTTCCGTCTGGCCACTCTACCGTAAAGGCCTGATTGGTGGATTGCTGCAGAGATTGTTGTCCTTCTGGAAGGTTCTCCCATCTCCACAGAGGAACTCTTGAGCTCTGTCAGAGTGACCATCAGGTTCTTGGTCAGCTCCCTGACCAAGGCCTTTCTCCCCAATTGCTCAGCTCCAGGAAGAGGTTCCAAACGTCTTCCATTTAAGGATGATGGAGACCACTGTGTTCTTGAGACCTTCAATGCGGCAGAAATGTTTTGGTACCCTTCCCCAGATCTGTGCCCTGACACATGTGTATGCCTTTCCATATAATGTTCAATCAATTGTAAAGTTTGTAACGTAACATATTGTGGTAAAAGTCATGGTGTCTGAATACTTTCCGAAGGCACTGTATACTCACAGATGTGAGTTTTATTGGGGGCGAACTGGCGCAAAAGTTGAAAGCCTAAGGTTAGTTCTGAAAAGTGTAAATCCAGAAGGATGGCAGCAAGAGCAAGCTTCCCTGGCTGCACTTTATATAAGAAATCTATAGAAGGCATACAATGTCACTGTTTTACGTTGAAAGATACAGACAGATTCAGAAGATGCTGGTAACAATAAAAAACTGTAAATACGATGTAAACACTCAATCTCAAACGATGTACACACACACAATCTTGCTAATATAAGTGTGTCTAGTTGGCACTTGACCGACGATGACTACAGAAGATATACAATTGGAAATTATGAGAATAAAACACCCCAAAAAACTCAGACACAGCTATTCCTTTTTTACTTTCATGGCCACATAAAATTAAGATGTAAAATAATTGCAATAATTTTAGGTCAAAAGTAGTCGGCACGTGACCTGTTTTTGCAGCTTTCCAGTTTTAGTCTGTGAAGGGAGAAGACAAACTCCACCTAACTAGTTTCAATGCTTGGAATCACTTGGGATATTTGGGATTTTAGGTCAACTTCCTCTTTAAGAGACTCCCCTGTGGTCTTTGGTGAGCCAATCTAATGTTGAAAACTGCCTCACCTAAAGCCCATTCTTGTGGGAAGCAGCTATAGACCACCAAGTGCTAACAGTCAGTATCTGGAAAATATGTGTGAAATGCTTGATAATGTATGTGATATCAACAGAGAAGTATATTTTGTGGGTGATTTAAATAGTGACTGGCTCTCATCAAGGTACCCACTCAATAAAAAACTTCAAACTGTAACCAGTGCCTGCAACCTGGATCAGGCTGTCAGTCAACCTACCAGGGTAGTTACAAACAGCACAGGAATAAAATCATCAACATGTATTGATCACATCCTTACTAACGCTGCAAAAATGTGCTTTGAAGCAGTATCCAAATCCATAGGATGTAGTGATCACAATATAATAGCCATATCTAGGAAAAACACATTTCCAAAGGCTGGGCCTAATATAGTGTATAAGAGGTCATGCAAGAAGTTTTGTAGTGATTCATATGTTGATGATGTAAAGAATATTTGGTGGTCTGTGGTGTGTAATGAGGAGCGTACCAGACGCTGCACTTGACAGATTTATGAAATAGCTTATTCCGGTTACTAATAAGCACGCACCCATGACTGTAAAAACTGTTAAATCCCCTTGAATTGATGAGGAAATAAAAAATTGTATGGTTGAGAAGGATGTGGCAAAAGGTATGGCAACTAAGTCTGGCAGCCTAACTGATTGGCAAACGTACTGCAAATGAAGAAATCATGTGACTAAACTAAAGAAAAATAAACTATACTTTGAAACTAAGATAAATGATTTAAAGAATGATAGTAAAAAGTTTTAGGGCACCTTCAATGACATTTGGGGAAAAATAGCGAACTTGGCTCCTTCATTCATTGAATCAGAATCATTACAAAGCCCACTGATATTGCCAATTACTTGAATTACTTTTTCATTGGCAAGATAAGCAAATTTAAGGATGACATGCCAGCAACAAACGCTAACACTACACATCCAAGTATATCGGATCAAATTATGAAAGACAAGAATTGTACTTTTGAATTCCATAAAGTCCGTGTGGAAGAGGTGAAAAAATGGTTGTTGTCTATCAACAATGACAAGCAACCGGGGTCTGACAATCTGGATGGAAAATTACTGAGGATAATAGCAGATGATATTGCCACTCCTATTTGCCACATCTTCAATGTAAGCCTACTAGAGAGCGTGTGCCCTCAGGCCTGGAGGGAAGCTAAAATCCATATCCTGTCTAACAGAACACAGAGCGTGTTTTTTAATAGAAGCCTCTCAAACATAATCCAGGTAGAATCAGGAATACCTCAGGGTAGCTGTTAGGCCCCTTGCTTTTTTCAATCTTTAATAACAACATGAACCTGACTTTGAGTAAAGCCAGAGTATCTATGAATGCGGATGACTTAACACTATACACGGCAGCTACTACAGTGACTGAAATGACTGCAACACTTAATTTTGGGATAGGGGGCAGCATTTTCACTTTTGGATGAATAGCGTGCCCAGAGTGAACTGCCGCCTACTCTGTCCCAGATGCTAATATATGCATTGTATTATTGGTATAGGATAGAAAACACTCAGAAGTTTCTAAAACTGTTTAAAGATGTCTGTGAGTATAACAGAACTCATACGGCTGAGAAAAATCCAACCAGGAAGTGGGACATCTGAAGTTTGTAGTTTTTCAAAGCTGGGTCTACCAAATACACATTGAGATATGATATGGATAAAGTTGAACTTCCTACAGCTTCCACTAGATGTCAACCATCTTTTGAAACTTGAATGAGGATTCTACTATAAAGCTGGGGCTCATGAGACCTCTTTGAGTCAGTGGTCTGGCAGAGAGCCTTGGTCTCATGACGTGCACTCCCGGCAGAGTTACCTCGCGTCCAGTGCTTTTCTGAAGACAAAGGAATTCTCCAGTTGGAACATTATAGATGTTTTATGTTAAAAACATCCTAAAGATTGATTCCATACAATGTTGGACATGTTTCTAAAGGACTGTAAGGGAACTTTTCGAGTTTTTGTCTGGATGAAGTGCTTGCGCCTCATGAAGATGGATTACTGGGCTGAACACGCTAACAATAAGTGGCTATTTGGACATAAATGATGGAACTTTATGGAACAAATCAGTCATTTATTGTCGAACTGGGATTCCTGGGAGTGCCTTCTGATGAAGATCATCAAAGTTAAGTGAATATTTATGGTGTTGTTTCTAACTTTGTTGATTCCAAAATGGCGGATATTCCTCTGGCTGTTTTGGGTTCTGAGCGCCGTACTCAGATTATGCTTTTTCCGTAAAGGTTTTTTTGAAATCTGACACAGCAGTTGCATTAAGGAGAAGTCTATCTTTAATTCTGTGAATAACACTTGTATCTTTTGTCAATGTTTATTATGAGTATTTCTGCAAATTCACTGGATGTTTTGGAATCAGTCACTTAGGGTCCTGGGCCATTAGGGTCCCCCTCAATTTATTATTGAGAGTAAGAATACTGGAAAACACCAGGAGCAATTTCGAAATTTGGTTACGCATCACCAGCTGTCAGTCACTCAATTAGCCATGTCAGCTACCAATTTTTAGGTTGGTAGTTAGTCTAGCCAGCTATCGAAACTTGCAGGAGTCATGTCCGAATACTGACCGGAAACACAGGGTGCGTGTCTAGGATCCCTGACTTCCAGGGCCCCCCTTTGATATTGTTAGTCATTCTCACTCAGATATCATATTAACTATGGCATAAGTCATTGCAAAATGTGTAGAATTGCAGGAAATTATCTTTAAAACTGGAAACATTTTTCTTCACCTCATAGCAAATGTGTAGAATTGCATGACATTTTTCTTTTTCAAGCTCTCTCCGTCTTTCCGTTTTACCACAGAGACGGATGGACACATGACTCTGGGAGCGTGAGGGAGCACATTGAGGGCATCTAGGTGAGATATGAACATAACGTGTCATGCCTTTGAGGCTGTGTCTGATTGAGGTCGATTTGTTGTGCTAGGCCGTGACGGGGGTAGATACACAGACACCTCGGAGGCTGAGAAATTAGTACCATCAGCGTCTCCACATCTAGATTAATGAGGGCCTGTAGTGCTGAGCCAGGCAAAGGCTGCTCATTTGTTTGGGTTCCCAACTCCATTAAATAATAAAAAGGGGAATTCAACAGCTCCAGCAGTTTGTTACCCCAGCAACAGCGCCGGCGATGCACGCCACGGCGTCGAGGCTTTGTATTACGACAACGGAGCTCTTCACACTTTGTAAACTCTGATGAAATTAAAATGGCCCGGAGAGCAGCTGCAAGCAATAACATTTTCTTCCCATCACTACCCCCTCTCACCCCACCCACCACCAATACTACCACCATATCTCCTTATTCCTCTTTCAGATATTACGTAGTTTGAGGCACAGTTTCGTGAGCCAAAGACAATATTTTTTTTCACCCGGTTTCATCTATTTGGAAGAACGGTTTACCGGTTTACTGTACCTCTTACAGGTGTTGCACGTAAATTCTTTCCCCTATAGCAGCCAGGTGACACAGGTCAGGTGACCCGGTGATGGTGTTTGGGTGTATTAATTTATACCTCTGACCTATCTCTGTAAATTTTCCCTTTGCCTCGCTCCACCGAATATAATAGAATTGAACAGTGGAGAATGCACAGAAAAGCCCTTATGGTAAATTGTAGATTTATGCCTAAATATACATACCCAAAAGTAATAATCTTTCATGATATGGCCATAAATAATAACTCGTTCTAGAAAGGTCTAGAACTCACATTTCTGGTAAAAAAAAATGTTATAAATTGCTGAATTATATTCACTTTTGAGGACACAAGCTCAAAGCTTGAGGACACAAGCTCAAAAGCTCAATTACTGAAATGCTTTCTAAATGTAGTAACAATACAAATGTAAATGACTTACTATAAGATTTCACCTTTCTTATAACTGTAAAATAAATATGATGATATTTAGTGACAAATTTGTCCCCCTTTCATATAACTGACGACAGAGCATTTTCTGCCAAGCGTCCTCTGAGTGACACAACATTGGAATGTCTGCAGACTTGATACAACTTCAACTTTACGCACAAAGTGATTTTGTCCTTCTGCGACCAAAAGAAAGTGGTCATGTTTCAATTCTACTAAATGATTTTGTATTTTTTCATGTTGAGAGCTCTAAATCCGCCGGAGAATATCACAGCGAGATGAAACAATGATTGCTGTATTTGCTAGACTGTCCCTATGAACATGTCGTCTCCTTGGCTCCATCGCTCAGAGGCAGAGGAAATCTATTATTTGTCTAGATAGAACACAAAATGTGACACGTCACTCCCGATGCAAATGTGGGGTGTGAAACCTGACACTTCAAGTCAGCTCCGCTGAGAGAGTGGTAGTGGAGAGCAAACAGATGGAGCTTTCTGGCACTATAAGGCACAGAACCCTATAATATTCACAGAGCGCTTGGTACACCAAAATGTCAGTCGGTCCAGAACCGCTAAACAGGGAACATAGCAGCTAAGATATTTAAGCATGTCTCGTTAGGCATTAGGCAGAGGGAAAGGACATTAGCATCACTTAGAGAGGGGAAGAGGTACAGTGTAGTTGCCCTGAGAGGAGTCCATTGCTGATGATCTCTGCAGTATGATAATGAGCATCATACTGACTGCAGTCCACACATCATGATGAACCCACCATAGATTTAGTAAAATGTGAGAACAGGTAAATCTCTCAAAAGCACATTTCCATAATTACAATTCAACAACATCATGGTGCATCTGTGTATTTGGATAGCGATGGAAACATGCAGTGAACTACCTAATATATTAAGCTGATTATCATTTCAGTGGTTCTCACCAGAATACAATCAAATGAGTTTGGATGCTTTCTTCCACTTTGGTGCATCTACAATAATGTTCACCTTCTTTTTCACAGTTACATGACAGGCAAGAATATTGTTGTTACGTAAAGTACATCAAAATTGTATGTGACATTTTGTGGGATTTGTGTTTGTTTACGAGACATTAATCAAACAATAAGAAAAAAACTGTGATTCCTCTCAAGTCCATTCAGACACAAATCCTTCATTGTTGAAAATGTGTGGGTGTTCCCAGATGCTGTCTACTGTTTAGCTGTTACATCTCTATCTGCCATGCTCAAGTACAGATTAAAGGCACACACGGCACATCCTCACGCACACATGCACGCACGCACACACGTACACCTGTAGACAAGCATTCAGCTCCTCTGACCTGAAATCGACCTTTGAAAGCTGTGGTCAAAGGGTATTAAGTTCAAGCGCTCTATTTTTGGAAGTGCTTCTATGCTTCCTTTCCTTTTGATGGAGAGCAAAGTATAAGTCAGACGGAAACAGGATAAGCCTGTTGTATGGGTCAAAAGTGATCTGCAGGTTTGTCCCGTATCTTGAATGGTGTATACAAAATAATTGTTATGTTGAAATGGAATTGCAAAATGTTGGTAACTTTCCCAATGCCCCAGGTTTTCGAAAAATCCTGGTTAGATTCAGGATTTCCTGCTTATTCCCTCCTTATTTCCATTATGCTAATCTTCTAACTGGGATTTCTGAAAAAAACAGCAAATTCTGGAAAAGTTATGGGAAATGTACAACCCTATGCTGAAAGAATGTCCATTAGATATTAATTGAAATACATATTTGACCCCTGTGTGTTGCCAGCTTACTCATTACCCTTCTGGCACACTGCGTATTAATCATTAGAAACCCTTGCAAACACAAACTGTATTTAATATAATGAGAGGTTCACTGTGACACACACCACTGGAGTATCAAATTAATACTATAATAAACAGTAACTTCTTGTTAAATTTGAAAATTCTAAATCTCAGAGAAGGTCAATTCTTGTAAGACACAGCAATTGGCAGGACCACCATTATCTCGTTATCTTTGCTCTGCCATGGAAAGCTTTTGTGGATATGCTCAGACTGTACATGCTAATAGAAGTAAGGTAATAGGCCTAAAACAAAGGAACATGAATATTTATGACTATGAACAAATATCTTGAATAAGGTGTGTGGTTACATTTCCTCTGTGTCCTATTAAGCCCAATAAAAAAGTGCACTTTCACACATGCGCTTGCACACACACACACACACACTTTCTCTCTCTCTCTCTGTAAAACACCACGCAATCACCATGGGAATGTAATAGTATTACAGCAATAACATTTTTAGTGAAGCTAATCATCATTTTGTGCACATGTTTGTTTTGTTGTTGGAAATGAAAAAGTAATTTTCTCCCAGTAGTCCTTGGATGCTCATGGAAGTTAAATTGAATTCTGTTGAATGTCCTTTCATTTTTTCTAACTGCTATCTTCAGTGTAGTGCAAACTACCCTTACAACAACAAAACATCTAATTTGCAGTATGTGAAATAGCTGCTTTCACAAGGTGAGCTTAAATTTCACATGTGAAACCATAGTTTCACATGTACTACATTTTAAGTTCTTGGGGCTAGGGGGCAGAATTTTCACTTTTGGATAAATAGCGTGCCCAATTTCAACTTCCTGCTACTCATGCCAAGAATATAAGATATGCATATCATGCATATATTTGGATAGAAAACACTCAAGTTTCTAAAACTGTTTGAATCATGTCTGTGACTATAACAGAACTTATGTAGCAGGCAAAACCCAGATGTCACGGTTGATTTCCTCCTCTTCTTCTGAAGAGGTGAAACAAGGAACGGACAAAAATGCAGCATGGTAGGTGTCCATGGTCTTAATACGAAAAACTCAACATGAACACAAACACAAAAAAAACAATAACCCACAAAATACCCAAAGAATATGGCTGCCTAAATATGGTTCCCAATCAGAGACAACGATAGACAGCTGCCTCTAATTGAGAACCAATCTAGGCAACCATAAACATACAATTACCTAGAATGGCCACAGCCCCATAAACATACAAAACGACCTAGAAAGGGGGCAGCCCCATAAACATACAAAACGACCTAGACAAGACAAAACACATACATTCCCCATGTCACACCCTGACCTAACCAAAATAATAAAGAAAACAAAGAATAACTAAGGCCAGTGTGTGACACCGGAGGACTAACTGTTCAGAATTATTATTATTTTTGCCTCTCTCTGTTCCCTGACTTGTTATTGCCAAGATATATTTCTTAGGAACCTGGTTTCAGTTCCTACCACTTACACTGGATGACACCAGTACTTGGAATTTGGTTGAGGTTATTTGTTTGTGCAATGAAGAAGTAGGCCAACTAGGAACTAGGTACACTTTTGTGAGTTACGCAAGATGTGAAAAGTGGTGCTGGTTTGTTTTCATTCCTGTATTGAACACAGATTGCCCCATCTACAATTTGATCGATTATTAATGTTTAAAAATACGTAAAGTTGTATTACAAAAGTAGTTTGAAATATTTTGGCAAAGTTTATAGGCAACTTTTGAAATATTTTGTAGTCACGTTGCGTTTTTTGTAAGCTGTTTTTTCTGGATCAAACGCGCTTTATAAATGGACATTTTGGATATATATGGACGGAATTAATCGAACAAAAGGACCAATTGTGATGTTTATGGGAAATATTGGAGTGCCAACAAAAGAAGCTTGTCAAAGGTAATGCATGTTTTATATTTTATTTCAGCGTTTTGTGTAGCGCCTTCAGGGTTGAAATATGCTAACTTCTTTGTTTACTGCTGGTGCAGATGGTGCAGGCTATCAGATAATAGCTTCTTATGCTTTTGCCGAAAAGCATTTTAAAAATCTGACATGTTGGCTGAATTCACAACGAGTGTAGCTTTAATTGAGTATCTTACATGTGTGTCACGCCCTGGTCGAAGTATTTTGTGTTTATCTTCATTTATTTGGTCAGGCCAGGGTGTGGCATGGGTTTTTGTATGTGGTGTGTTAGTATTGGGATTGTAGCTTAGTGGGGTATTCTAGTTAAGTCTATGGCTGTCTGAAGTGGTTCTCAATCAGAGGCAGGTGTTTATCGTTGTCTCTGATTGGGAGCCATATTTAGGCAGCCATATTCTTTGAGTGTTTCGTGGGTGATTGTCCTTAGTGTCCTGATGTCCTTGTGCTGTGTTTATTTGCACCAGTATTAGGCTGTTTCGGTTTTCGTTACGTTATGTAGTGTTTGTATTTAGATTCGTGTTGCTTCAGTTTAATAAACATGGATCGCAATCTACACGCCGCATTTTGGTCCGACTCTCCTTCAACTAAAGAGAACCGTTACAATGTGTAATTTAATAAAAGTTTGAATCGTATAGTATTTTATTTGAATCTGGCACTCTGCATTTTCCCTGGCAATTGGCCAGTTGAGATATTTGCGTCCAGCCTATCCCTAACTTAACACCACCTTTTCACATCTGAGAATAATAAGTTTTCGTTGAAATTGGCTGGTTCACATGTTAAACATTCACGTGAAAATCTCACTTATATGTGGAATAGAATTTTCACGTGCAAAACAATTACATGTGAAAATCACATTTAATGTTTCATATGTGAAAATAAGATGTGCACATTTTTGGAAAGGGCAAGAAATAAATAATTTTCCCTGTACTTGTGCACGTTCCAATTAAATTTGAAATGTTTTTCACATATGTGAACTTGCAATTCCACATGTGAAAGTAAAATCAACTTTGCAGTTTCACATGTAAGAAAACTCCAACTGTAAAAATCTCACTTTATTATGTGGAATTGCAGATTCACATGTTGTGTTAAAATAATATTATTCTCCTTACACAGTATTAATGTAGCAGTGTGATGTTGTTCCTCTAGATTGTGCACCAAGTTGCACACAAGGACCAATTCAAAAAGACCAGGTCAAGAGGGGATGTTAATAATTTGATAATAACAATTCAGTGTATTTTTTTTTTTGTTAATTACAGCTGCATAGCTAATGTTTTTCTTTGGTGTACAAACACTTTTTCATATCAATATTGTACATACATGTGATTGTAAAAGTTTTGTATATTTTGGTTTGGCCCATTGCGGGTTATGTGTATTTCCGTACCCCCTTATTGCTCTCTTTTGCCTGACCTTCGGCTAGCAAGGTGCCTGAGAGCTAGGACTGCGCCAAGGGTTAACATCATGTGTGTTGTCTCTTCGTGTGCACGGCAAATAAAAATAATTCAACTAGCAGACCTTCAGTTGTGGCAGCGTCCTAATTAAAAGTAGTTAAATGCACCACGCTACATTAACATGTTGCAGTAGCAATGCTTCCACCGGTGGAATTAGGGTGAACAAATCTAAAAAGCCCAAATGCGAGATAAGGGAATGATTTTGCAGGACATTCAAGGTACAGTGGATAGAATCGATTTTTGTGAGGCAGGTAAATGGATCAATCCTTTAATGAGTGAGTTACTTTTGTGCCATTAATATCAAGCAAACTTCTTAGGTCAAGAACAACATTTTTAGTATTGCAAACAAAAATAATGATATTGAAAGCAAAACGTAAACCCCAAAGTATTAAAAGCAAAACAAAACCTTACATGGAAATCATTTCAAGATGTGAGAACAAATGAATTGTATATGGATGTAAAAAAAAAAATCTCTATCTTTGGATATCCTACCCTGGCATTTGCTGTCACTGCATTTTTCCCAGTTTGCAAATTTTGGCACATTCATTCCAGAAACATAGCACCCTGCATCCCACTGCTGTTTTGCCTTTGAAGCTAAGTAGGGTTGATCCTTGTCAGTCCCTGGATGGGAGACTCGAAGGAGGGGAAAATACATGTTTGAAACATCACACATTTCCAAAAATATTGTGTCTGACTTGTGAACATTTTTTTAAGGGTAAGGAGACCAGATGAGATCAGAGCAAAAAACAGCATGCATTGCTACATATCTAGCTCTTGTATTTTTCACAAAACACTTTACTTGTTCACATTTCTACCCTAGCTTTATTTATGCACTTAAAATGCATCCTTGATGAATGAAACCTTGCATCAGGCCTACATGCTTGCCTGGTTCTAGCATCATAATTTAAGGCAGTATCAATTGTTTCGCACATAAGCAATAAATCATATTCCCATCAATTCTGTAATCTAAAGATCAACATGATTGACCGATTGCTTGATACTTTACTTTTTTGTATCAGACCTGATACATTTAATGTTCAGGCAATGTGTCAAATTATTATTCAAATAGATTAATGAACAGTTTAGTGAACGTTGCAGCAATTTTGTTACTCTACACAACACAGTGCAATGTTTGAATTACAACAAGTCTTTGTGGTATCATTGACTTGCATTTCAGTTTGTTGAGGTTGAACATTCAATGCTTCCATGCTACAATCCAACTTATAGGTAGGGGGACCAGTATGTCAGCTGAATATCTTTTGCCCATTGGAAACCACAACCACGAGAGAACCATTTTGGTTTCATGATTTCAATTTGCGTTTCGCCTATTCATCCCCTTACTTTCGAACAGAAGGCAAACAGGTTTGATTCAAGCGCATATAGGATGATAGGGAAAATGAAGTGAATCCTTTAAGTTGAGTGCATTAACAGTCCACCAGGTTTCATTGCTCTTCCAACCCCTGATTGACGTGAGGGTGTTTTGACACAAAACTGATTTATATTTTTCTGTCACTAACTGCATTTTCCCAGATGATTGTTGGGAGATGGAGGTGAGTCAGTCCAGCCTACAGTCCTGAGGAGCGTCTGCTCAGGGAGATAGACTTGTTCCTAATGAACATTTAGTTCCGGGTAGGAGAGGCAGAATTTGCTACCGCGATGTGCTCGCTCTAAAATGATTATGAGAGGGGGAATTCTAAGCAGATGCCTCATAGCTATGCTAATGAACCCACATTTACCTGAGGCTGGAAGAAAATATGCATGCTAATGTCTGTGGCCTTTACAACAACAAAAAACATTCACATGTGAAAAACACATTTGCTGTTTCACATGTAAAAAAAACTCCAACTGTGAAAATCTCCCTTTCATATGTGGAATTGCAGATTCACATGTGGATGGAGTTGAAATAATGTTATTCCCCTCACATGTGAAAAGATGCTGTAGCAATGTTTCCCCCAGTGGAATTGGGGTGATCACATTTAAAAAGCCTGAGAGCGGGACAAGGCAACGATTTTTCGGGACATACGCAGAACAATGGACAGAATAATTTAATGGATCACATTCAAATGGTGAGATAGTTATGCTATACGAAGGTCACTGCCTGTTAAAGAGCCATCCTTACTTGCTACATCCATTTTAGACTTATAAATTAAGGATATGTACCCATTAATTCTTGAAGTTAAATTCCCCATGAGCTTATTTCAACTTCCATACCCTATCAGAGCCCAAAATATAAACTTGTTTTACTTCAATGTTTGTAAACACAGTAAATGTAAACAACGACTCTATAGCCTAAAAACATGGTAAAACTATAATTTGATATCATGTATGGTCAGTCCTTGCATCCATTGCGTGGTCTATGGATTTGAGAGTAGTTCCATATCTGCAGCCCTATCCCTTAGCTTTTTACTGAAACTGGGGAAGAGAGTACAACGTGTTAAGGTTTAACACTGTAAACACCTTTAATAGAGTAATAGTTTTATTACATGGTGCAACCTTCTAGTGAGTGAGTTACTTTTGTGCCATTAATATCAAGCAAAACCTTAATGTATTTATAGAAAAACAAAATATAGCAAGGAAATATTTTTTTTGAAACTGTAGAACAAATTAATTGTAAATGGATGCAAAAAAGTTTTTGGGGTGAAACCTTTATTTAAATTACACGGTTAAAAAAATTCTTCCCTCTTTCCTGCAGTTTTCAAAGTCTTGGTTTTGGTACATTTATTCCAGCAACATAGAATCCTGCATCCCACTGTTGGATTTCCTCTGAAGCTATAGAAGGAGCTACAGTATATAGCAGGGTTGGTCCTGGTCGTTCCTTCCAGATGTAGCTGGAAGATGTGAAAAATAAACATGTAGAAAATGAATATCACGAGGGGATTTTTTTCTACATGAGTGAAAAACACATGAAATATGAACATGTGAAACTTCAGACCGGTCCGATTGTATTAAAATATATATATATATATATTGAGTAGATCGATGGAAAACATTACAATGTAATCCATTTTAATCCCACTTTGTAAGGCAATACCATTTGAAGAAATACTTTTGTAAGGCACTGTATTTGTTTGGAACCTATTAATAGATCATTTTATTTCAGAGAGACAATCACATTTTGTTGCAAAACGAGATATATCCACCTCACTCTCAGAGAAAAAGGTAGCAATGCAAGGGTTTACACAGTCAAATGTTAAAGAACTGCAAGCAGAACCACACTGAGCATGCTAGCTCTGAAACAAAGAGCCTTGCCAATATCAAACACACCACCATTCCTGAGTTGAGTTTGTGGTCCTTCAAGAGGAAGATATCTTTGTTCATTTAATCAGTATTTCAGTAAACCATGAGAGAGGGATGGACTCAGATGACAAGCTGATCTGAGAGGCTCCCCTCTCAGCAACAATATGGACAGTGAATGCTTTATTACTTCAGAGACCTGGGGAGGTAGGCCTTGATGAAATAGATACCACTACCTTCTGTGTTATTAAAAATACAGTTTTGGACCTCCTGAGTGGAGCAGCTGTCTAAGGCACTGCATTGCAGGCGGTTCTACAGCCCTGGGTTCAATCTCAGGCTATATCACAGCCAGTCGTGAGATGGCGCACAATTGGCCCAGCGTTGTCCGGGTTAGGGGAGGGTTTGGCCAACCGGGATGTCCTTGTCCCATCGCACTCTAGCGACTCCGTGTGGCGGCCCTGGTGCCTGTAAGCATACTTCGGTCCCCAGTTGTACGGTGTTTCCTCCGACACATTGGTGCGGCTGGCTTCCAGGTTAAGCGAGCAGAGTGTCAAGAAGTAGTATGGCTTGGCAGGGTCGTGTTTCGGAGGACAAATGTCTCTCGACCTTCGCCTCTCACGAGTCCGTGCAGGAGTTGCAGCAATGGGACAAGACTGTAGCTACCAATTGGATATCACGAAATTGGGGAGAAAAAGGGGTAAAAGTACAAATAAATAAAAAACATAAAATGTTATTCTAACAGTGCATTGCATTATCACTGGTAATATGGCCTAACTAATGTTTTATAAACAATTATGAGGTTGTTTGTTGTTACTGATATTTACACTTTTTGTTGATTAATAGTATGGTTAATAATGGGCATTCAGAATGATGTATTTATCAACTAGATTATAATTTATTTATACCACCAATTTATTAGATCTGGAGTAATAAACTGTAAATGATTATACTGCATTAGAGAGATCAAAATGAAAAATAGGACAATGAACCTAACCTAAAATATTAACCCTTCTTGCATACAATGTTTGAGAGAAGGTAAAATAAAATAAAAAGTCTGGTTCAGGACCTTGCAAGTGTATCATTTCAAGGGGCCCGAAGACTGTTTGTATCTTATTTTATTAAGACTTATTTTATTTCCCTTTCTCCAAGAATAAACAGCCTACATCTCTGGCAACTTGCAGCAATTGATTTCCCTTTCTTTCTCAAATCAATCCACCTTAGGGCTCTGCCTCGAGCCTCAAGATGAGATTCAAACCATCCCTGTGGCCCATAACTGTTCATTCAGTTGGAGCTGATAGGCATCTGGCTGGGAAAAAGGGGAGTGAGGAGGAGATTCTATTAAATGAGTCTCGCTTGGACATATGAACATGACCCGTGACTTATATAATCGTGGCATCCATTATAGTTTAAGACTTGCTCAGAAATGGTAAAAATATATGTTCAACTCACAATAGGCCTATTGTTCAGGGTGATCTATGTTGTTAATATATTTTATATTACAATGTCTATGAAAGCATTTTGAAAATGTATTTGAAACTTGCCCTGGATGAAGTACTGTCGTGTTCAAAACACTCAGGAGAAAGATATTCTAGTTACAGATAGCTAGCTGTTGTTCAGTGCACACATTCCATCTAACAAAGCTGGACTTAGACATAGATATAAGATAGCTTGATATTGAGACGCATGTTGGTTGAGCTATGCCACAGTCAGGACATCATTTTGACGACTACTAGTGCCTATTCCTCAGAGTCAGACCCCATCTCAAACATGTATGGCTGAATAGGTGTCAGTCTTCAGCAAATATTAAATATATCTACACTGTAAAGGAAGAAGGGTGGTTCCAGCTTTCAAATCCTGACAATTTAGGGAGCAAGGTAAGTTTCTAAGTTTAGATAACTTTTTGATAAAAAAATGTCAAAACAAGCCTAAATCATGTTTTTGTAACAATAATAACATTCCTGTATTAATTCTGGAACGGGTTGAGTGATCCTTTAAAATGTAGAAGTACAGTATTAGTCATTCGATACAAAGCATTTCCCTTGACAGTCATATCCAATTATATGCAGGCTAGAAATGGCAGTGTTATAAACTATCAAGAGATTATAAATGTATATAATGTTTTATGGTCCAGGGGTGAAACTGTATAACAGAAGTTTTTTACGAGTTTACACAGCACTATGTAGAACCTAAACAGGAAGACATCTGACAAAGAAATGCTTATAGATGCTTTGGAAATGACCACATCACCCTGAACGTATAAAAGGTGAGAGAGACACTGCAAGGACACCTTCCTTTAACAACCTTTTCAACAGAAAACAGGGGTATATGTCAACATGAAAAATACATCCAGAATATGCAGTATAGAAAACACAATAGAATTTCAGTTTTCTCACAAAAATGCCTGATGTAAGGCTATTGTGTGCACATCTTTGGACCATGGATTTGATAGTTACAGAAAAGTTAACTTTGAATCTAACTACATATTAACTTCTACCCTTACAATTAAGAGTTACAAATAATATATTTCTCTAATCTCAGTTTGGCATGTCATATACCTGGCCGAGTAATCCAGTATCCGCTGTAGATTTGTCACGTGAAGATGGTGCTGGCAGACATGGCAGCTCTGCTTCTAGCTCTTATCAAACTTTGCAGTATTTTGGTTTTTTGTGTTATTTCTTACATTATTAGCCCAGAAATGTTTTTTTTTTGTGTTATTACATACAGCCGGAAATAACTTTTGGATATCAGAGCTCCGTTGACTCACCAGCATTACGACCAGAAATGCGACTTTCCCAAACTGGATCCTTTTTTACTACCTCCGAGGGAAATTGATCTTATCCAAGAGGCTGCTCCACAAGATGCCGCAGGCGGAGAAGAGGTATTCAGAGTGGACTTCTACTCCGACTCAGGAGGCGTGCACATCACCCACTACTTCAGAGTTTTTTACGCACTACTGTTCAGTCCTTGGACAATAAAATAGATGAGCTCAGGGCGAGGATCTCCTTCCAGAGAGACATCAGGGACTCTAACATACTCTGTTTCACGGAATCATTGCTCTCTTTTGATATAGAGCACTGATTATGCTTTTGGGTCCCAAGGTGCTACTGTGTCTCTGTAGTACTGTAGCCTACTCCCGACCGGTTACGTTGTACAGTGCCTTAGTGGTGCAGTGGTCTAAGACACTGCATTGAAGTGCAAGCTATGTTGCTATATATGCTGCTTCAATAATGATACTGGGAGATGACTGTAGGTTTTGGTTTCTCTCCCTCCAAAAACTGAAATAAATAGTTCCAAATAACAAACTGGCTTTATTTACAAATTAGTAATAACGTCTCACCCCATGTTCAAGAAATACCTCATTTAAGTTATTTGTAAACTAAATAATCTCCAAAATATTGCGAGGTTCAAGGCACAAGGGCAGGGAGCACGGGATGTGCCGCAGAGCCCATTAAGTTATACTTGAACTGAATTTAATGAAAAATGAGATTGTCACACTCTGGCCATAGAGAAGCTTTTATTATCTATTTTGGTTAGGCCAGGGTGAGCCAGTCTCCAGACCTGAACCCAATAGAACATCTTTGGAGGGAGCTGAAAGTCTGTATTGCCCAGCGACAACCCCGAAACCTGAAGGATCTGGAGAAGGTCTGTATGGAGGAGCGGGCCAAAATCCTTGCTGCAGTGTGTGCAAACCTGGTCAAGAACTACAGGAAACCTATGATCTCTGTAATTGCAAACAAAGGTTTCTGTACCAAATATTAAGTTCTGCTTTTCTGATGAAATACTTATGTCATGCATTAAAATGCAAATTAATTACTTACAAATCATACAATGTGATCTTCTGGATTTTTGTTTTAGATTCTGTCTCTCACAGTTGAAGTGTACCTATGATAAAAATTACAGACCTCTGCATGCTTTGTAAGTAGGAAAATCGGCAGTGTATCAAATATTTGTTCTCCCCACTGTATCTTCAAAATGCTTTAAATGCATTATTATCCAAATGTAAAAGCATATATTGTACAGTACTATATTTCTTCATCAGCATCTTTATGCTTTCGTTAATAAAATCATGATGAAAATACTCTTTCAAAATGTCTATGTTTATTTAGTTAACATTTTATGAAATCGTCAATTGGCAACCCATCCCTTATGGGATTAACTGACACATAAACAAACATTACAATAATTCACTATGGTAATTAAATGATAATTCTTCCAGCATTCTCTCCATTGCGCATCACATAAAGAGTGAAAAAAAGAAAAATTATAATAAAATACATCAATTCATAATAGTAAATATTTTTCATCTTTTTTTGTATATATTTCAATTTTATTTTCAATATCTTTTCCATTTTAATTCAATTATACCTTCAGGTAACCCGCCTCACCCAATGTGATACCGAACTGCTATTCATTTTTAATTTTTAGACCTTATAGCAAGAACCACCTAGCCATCAGAAGCTAACCAGCTAATTAGCTACAAGCTATTTAGTCATTGTTAGCCACTGCTAGCGGCCTTTACCTTCTACACAGATACAGTGCCTTGCGAAAGTATTCGGCCCCCTTGAACTTTGCGACCTTTTGCCACATTTCAGGCTTCAAACATAAAGATATAAAACTGTATTTTTTTCTGAAGAATCAACAACAAGTGGGACACAATCATGAAGTGGAACGACATTTATTGGATATTTCAAACTTTTTTAACAAATCAAAAACTGAAAAATTGGGCGTGCAAAATTATTCAGCCCCTTTACTTTCAGTGCAGCAAACTCTCTCCAGAAGTTCAGTGAGGATCTCTGAATGATCCAATGTTGACCTAAATGACTAATGATGATAAATACAATCCACCTGTGTGTAATCAAGTCTCCGTATAAATGCACCTGCACTGTGATAGTCTCAGAGGTCCGTTAAAAGCGCAGAGAGCATCATGAAGAACAAGGAACACACCAGGCAGGTCCGAGATACTGTTGTGAAGAAGTTTAAAGCCGGATTTGGATACAAAAATAATTCCCAAGCTTTAAACATCCCAAGGAGCACTGTGCAAGCGATAATATTGAAATGGAAGGAGTATCAGACCACTGCAAATCTACCAAGACCTGGCCGTCCCTCTAAACTTTCAGCTCATACAAGGAGAAGACTGATCAGAGATGCAGCCAAGAGGCCCATGATCACTCTGGATGAACTGCAGAGATCTACAGCTGAGGTGGGAGACTCTGTCCATAGGACAACAATCAGTCGTATATTGCACAAATCTGGCCTTTATGGAAGAGTGGCAAGAAGAAAGCCATTTCTTAAAGATATCCATAAAAAGTGTCGTTTAAAGTTTGCCACAAGCCACCTGGGAGACACACCAAACATGTGGAAGAAGGTGCTCTGGTCAGATGAAACCAAAATTGAACTTTTTGGCAACAATGCAAAACGTTATGTTTGGCGTAAAAGCAACACAGCTCATCAACCCTGAACACACCATCCCCACTGTCAAACATGGTAGTGGCAGCATCATGGTTTGGGCCTGCTTTTCGTCAGCAGGGACAGGGAAGATGGTTAAAATTGATGGGAAGATGGATGGAGCCAAATACAGGACCATTCTGGAAGAAAACCTGATGGAGTCTGCAAAAGACCTGAGACTGGGATGGAGATTTGTCTTCCAACAAGACAATGATCCAAAACATAAAGCAAAATCTACAATGGAATGGTTCAAAAATAAACATATCCAGGAGTTAGAATGGCCAAGTCAAAGTCCAGACCTGAATCCAATCGAGAATCTGTGGAAAGAACTGAAAACTGCTGTTCACAAATGCTCTCCATCCAACCTCACTGAGCTCGAGCTGTTTTGCAAGGAGGAATGGGAAAAAATGTCAGTCTATCGATGTGCAAAACTGATAGAGACATACCCCAAGCGGCTTACAGCTGTAATCGCAGCAAAAGGTGGCGCTACAAAGTATTAACTTAAGGGGGCTGAATAATTTTGCACGCCCAATTTTTCAGTTTTTGATTTGTTATTGTTGCTCCTACCCCCTACTTTTTCGAACATTCTGTTAAAAATCGCGCAACATTTCAGCGCCCTGCTACTCATGCCAGGAATATAGTATATGCATATGATTAGTATGCGTGTATAGAAAACACTCTGACGTTTCTAAAACTGGTTAAATCACCGCTGTGACTTGAACAGAGCGCGTGTTTCAGCGAAAAGCGCAAGAAAATCTGGTCACTGAAAACTGAAAAAAGTATCAATGCGCCAGTTCAATTCTTTGTTAAATGCGAACCATATTACATATGGTGAAGGCTGCAATCCCTACAGCTTCCACACGATGTCGCCAGTCTCGTCATTTTCTGGCTGTTTATTTCTTGGGCAAACCAACCTGGGAGATCACTTTCCATCCGGTCTCCGACTGGAAGGTTTGGAAGAGAGATTTTTGGAAGATGATTTGAAATCGTGGAGCTATTGAATACACATCGCCCCGTGGTCATTTTGATAGATTATTAACGTTTACTGATACCTAAAGTTGGGTTAGAAAAGTATTTCGAAGTGTTTTGTGAAAGTTTATCGTCGACTTTTTTAATTTAAAAAAATGACGTAGCGTTTTCAAACAGTGTTTTTTCCTGAATCACACAGTTTCCATAGATGGCTATTTTAGTTATATATGGACCGATTTAATAGACCCAATAGTGATGTTTATGGGGCATATAGGAGTGCCAACAAAGAAGATCTTCAAAGGTAATGAAAGTTTTATATTTTATTTATGCTATTTGGGTAGCGCCGGCTACGCGAAATCTTTTGTTTAAGTAGCATTCAGGTATTTTGTGGTGTTGCATGCTCTCTTATAATAGCTTCTCATGCTTTCGCCGAAAAGCATTTTAATAATCTGACTTGTTGGCTAGATTCACAACGAGTGTAGCTTTAATTCAATACCCTGCATGTGTATTTTAATGACCGTTTGAGTTTTAACAAGTGCTATTAGCATGTAGCGTAGCGCATTTGCATTTCCAGATGTCTAGTTGGGACGCAAATGTCTCAACTAGGATGAAGAGGTTAAAAAAGTTTGAAATATCCAATAAATGTTCCACTTCATGATTGTGTCCCACTTGTTGTTGATTCTTCACAAAAAAAATACAGTTTTATATCTTTATGTTTGAAGCCTGAAATGTGGCAAAAGGTCGCAAAGTTCAAGGAGGCCGAATACTTTCGCAAGGCACTGTACCAGCCCTTTTTTAGCCTGGATAATACTAGCCAGCCTACCAGTATCGGACTGTTTCTCCACTACAACGCCGGATTCCTGCCGTAATCCCTGGACCAATACTCCTGATCTTCACAGCTAGCTAGCACCCACTGAGTTACCCAGTACTGAAGCTATCCCTGAGACCCACCTCCCGGCCTACTCAGTTGTTCATCCGGGCTCCACCCAAACACGGCTAGAACCCACTACTCCACCGGATCCTTGCCGTAAGCTCTGGACCTTGGCACCGGATCACTGCTGCTACCGAGTGGCTATAGTGGCTAACGCCCCTGCCCCGAAGCTAGCACCAGTTAGCCGTGAGCCAGGCGCATCTCCTGGCTAGCAAACTAAATTACTACAACTACAATACCTCTTTCTCCATCTGGCTTGGATCCTTTGTCAACATGGCGCCCCGCCGCACCACCACGACTGGTCTGCCGACAAATACTCCATCCGCCGTGCCTTCAATCGGCCTCCGTCTGAGCAGACGCTTCTACTAGCTACTAACTTTAAACGCTGTGTCGCCTGCGTGTTAGCATAGTAGCGACTACTCCGCAGCTTCCCTGTTCCCTCTATTGCTGCCCCCTGGACCCTATGATTACTTGGCTACATATCTGATGCCTCCTGGACTGTCCATTAATCACGGTACTCCATTCTGTTTATTTTTTTACCCTCTCTGCCCATTCATCTCCGTTTTACCTGTTGTTGTTTTTGCTGATTAGCTCTCCTAATGAACACCTGTGATTACTTACTTCAGCCTCGCTGAATGTCTCTCTCAATTGTCAATATGCCTTGTGTACTGTTGTTTAGGTTAGTTATCATTGTTTTAGTTTACAATGGAGCCCCTAGTTCCACTCATCATACCTTTAACACCTCCTTTGTCCCTCCTCCCACACATGCGGTGACCTCACCCATTATAACCAGCATGTCCAGAGATACAACCTCTCTTATCATCACTCAGTCTCTGGGCTTACCTCCACTGTACCCGCTCCCCACCATACCCCTGTCTGCACATTATGCCCTGAATCTATTATACCACGCCCAGAAATCTGCTCCTTTAATTCTTTGTTCCCAACGCTCTAGGCGACCAGTTTTGATAGCCTTTAGCCGTACCCTCATCCTACTCCTCCTCTGTTCCTCGGGTGATGTGGAGGTAAACCCAGGCCCTGCGTGTCCCCAGGCACCCTTATTTGTTGACTTTTGTGATCGAAAAAGCCTTGGTTTCATGCATGTTAACATGAGAAACCTCCTTACTAAGTTTGTTTTACTCACTGCTTTAGCACACTCCGCCAACCCTGATGTCCTTGCCATGTCTGAATCCTGGCATAGGAAGGCCACCAAAAATTCTGAGATTTCCATAACCAACTACAACTTTTTCCGTCAAGATAGAACTTGATGTTAAGATATTTTATCAAGGTTTAAGATAAATGATTAAATAATTCTACCCAGAAACTTAACCATTAGGAATAGAGGTTATGTAGCATGAACAAAGAGTAATTAAAAATAATAAACACAGCTCCAACTAGGTTGGAGGGGGGAAGAGAGGAATGCATGTGTGTGCTTAACGAAAACAAAGAGGATCCTTAACCTATGTTTGAACCGACCCAGCTATAACTCTGTGGGTATAAAATAAGACAACGAGAGCCCCTCCAGGTTTTCCGTATCTGGGGGAGACTGGAACTGTCAGCTAAGTGGTAATAAACTGTGGTGAGACTTCAGGAGATAATCCAGGCGTTATGTGTAATGTATGTTTGTTAGTGGGTTGGAATGGACTTTCGATTCTGCGTTGTCTTTGTGGTATAAAAACTGATGTACATGGTATTTTAAGTATAGTGCTCTCGAGAATAAACGCTATTGGCTAATTTTGATTGACAGGTCTACGTTTTATAGAGTGTTTTTCATCTATAGAGTGTTTTAAATTGAATTGGTTAATGAACACATAAGAACTAAATTCATCTAACAATTTGGTCCTTCGAACCGGATCTTAAGACCTGCCTCTGTCGTTCCAAGGAACTGCTGAAAACCGTGCACGGGCAAATCCAGGATCCGTAAGACAAAGACCTGACCTCTGACTTGAGGGTTTATTTCAGGCCAGTGGTGAACTGGTACATGACAGAGGTGGTGACGAGATTCAACCTACACTGCTTTTCCCAGTCTTCAAGTTAAGGTCGGTAATCTTTATTCTCGAATTTGGGGGGAATGATTAAAGATATCTTTGATTTGATGTTCTAAAAATGCTTAGAATTGATCAATAATAGGAGCTTGAGCATTCCAAACAGATTCACGAGGTTTCTACTTGGTGGTTTAACTTGTTATGGCTGCAATCCCGCTAACTGAAAAATAGAGGGCGCCAAATTCAAACCACAGAAATCTCATAATTACAATTCCTAAAACATGTTTTATATCATTTTAAAGTTAATCTTGTTGTTAATCCCACCAAAGTGTCTGATTTCAAATATGCTTTTAAGCAAAAGCACTACAAACGATTATGTTAGGTTTCCACCAAACCACAATAAGCATAGCCATTTTCCAGCTAAATATAATTCACAAAAAGCAGAAATAGAGATAAAATGAATCGCTAACCTTGAATTATCTTCATCAGATGACACTCATAGGACTTCATGTTACACAATACATGCATATTTTGTTTGATAAAGTTCATATTTATATTTTAAAAAAGAGTTTACATTGGCGTATTAGATTCACTAGTTCCAAAAACATCAAGTGATTTTGCTTAGCCACATCGTTTCAACAGAAATACTCATAATAAATGTAGATGATAATACACATGGAATTATAGATATACCTCTCCATAATGCAACCGCTGTGTGAGATTTTTTTTTAAGTTTAAGAAAAAGCAACCCATGCAATAATCTGAGACGGAGCTCAGAACAGTTGCCAAATTAGCAGCCATGTTGGAGTCAACAGAAACCAGAAAATACATGATAAATGTTTCCTTACCTTTGATGAACTTCATCAGAATGCAGTCCTAGGAATCCCAGGTCCACAATAAATGCTTGATTTGTTCAAAAATGTCTGTCATTTATGTCCAATTAGCTACTTTGGTTAGCGCGTTTGGTAAACAATTCCAAAGTCACAAATCGCGTCTACTATAACGTGACGAAATGTCCAAAAGTTCCGTAACAGTCAGTAGAAACATGTCAAACGATGTACTTAATCAATCTTTAGAATGTTGTTTACATATATCTTGAATAACATTCCAACCGGAGAATTAGAATGACTTCAGATGACCGGTGGAACGCAGGTCCTTCCCCTGTGAACGTGCATGGTGAAAGCATGGTCAACTCATGGCAGTGGTGACTATTTCCTGCCTCATTCGACCCTCCTTCACATTAGAGTCATCAGAAAAGTTCTATTGTCTGTTGACATCTCGTGGAAGGCGTAGGAGGTGAAAACTCATCCATATCTCGCTGTAATTTTAATGAGAGCTTGGTTGAAAATCTGCCACCCCCCAAAAAAATACAAGCAAGAAGTGGAATTTTTCAAGTTTTTGCTTGCAATATGATTTCTGTTATACTCACAGACATAATTCAAACAGTTTTAGAAACTTCAGAGTGCTTTCTATCCAATACTAATAATAATATGCATATATTAGCAACTGAGACTGAGGAGCTGGCCATTTACAATGGGCACCTTTTCATCCAAGCTACTCAATACTGCCCCTGCTGCCATAAAAGGTTTACCAAAATCGATAGGAAGAAAGGCAGGTCCGAAAAGACCTGAGGTAACGTGCACTACCACAAATAAAAAATAACAGAAGGAAGGAAGGACGGGATATAGTAGGTGTTGTTAGATAGGACGGTTGTTTAGTACAAATAGGACAGCCATAAATTTTAAAGACATACCTAAATAAAGTCCTAATACCTAAATGGTCTATATGTATAGTGATAGATATATTAAAATAGGTGAGAATATAAACTAGGCTTGGTGAGAAAGGAAGGTAATAATATGCGAACAGGATAACTTAACCTAACCAATACTAAAATAAATTAATATCCAAACAGGAGGAGGGAAACCTAATCTAGAGGAGTGAGATAAAAGCCAAATCTATAGACAAAAGGTTTCAGGAAGGAGAAACAAAACTATAGTAAAAAAGCACAAACATAGATCATAGAAGCACATACACCTAGATAGGGCAAATAAGCAGAGTAACTACAAAGTTAACTAGCAATGGGCAGTAAATCCTCAAAGGAGGTCCCGGAATTAACGGGAGATGAGAAATTATGCAGGGAAGAGATAAGAGAAACACCTATGTTGGCCCGACATGGAGGAGTAAGTACGAATTTGACGGACTTTTAAATATAGAAAAACTGGGACCAATGAAAAACAAATAAATAGGGTTTGTGGGGACAAGGTAGAGAAGCAACGGACAGAAGGGCTCGACACTGCTCGTATGTGGTTAGCCGAAGCGAGGAAGGGACCTAAGAGAGAAGAAAAAAAATGGAAAAAAATAGATGTTTTAACTGCGATGAGACAGGACATGTTGCCCGGGAGTGTAAGGTTCCCTGTAAACATTGTGACCGAGTAGGAGACAAGCACCGAAATTACTGAGTAGCGAAAGGGTGAGAGTAAATTTAACTTCATATGGCTGCAGGGGCAGTATTGAGTAGCTTGGATGAAAGGTGCCCATTGTAAACAGCCAGCTCCTCAGTCTCAGTTGCTAAGATATGCATAGTATTATTAGTATTCGATAGAAAACACTCTAAAGTTTCCAAAACTGTCAAAATATTGTCTGTGAGTATAACAGAACTGATATTGCAGGCGAAACCCTGAGGAAAATCAAAACAGGAAGTGGCTTCTATTTTGAAAACTCCATGCTCCATAGCCTCCCTTTGCTGGATTTAAAGGGATATGAACCAGATTCCTTTTCCTATCGCTTCCTCAAGGTGTCAACAGCCTTCAGACATAGTTTCAGGCTTTTATTTTGAAAAATGAGCCAGAACGATAACATCGGGCCAAGGGGTCACATGAGTTTTGCTTGCGCAACAGAATTTGGACAGCCATTGTTTCCCCTCTCCTACTGTGAAAGACATTTGCGGTTGATATATTATCGATTATATATTTTAAAAACAACCTGAGGATTGATTATAAAAAACATTTGACATGTTTCTGTGGACATAATGGAAACTATTTGGAATTTTCGTCTGCGTTGTCGTGACCGCTCTTTCCTGTGGATTTCTGAACATAACGCGACAAACAAATAGAGGTATTTTGGATATAAAAATCATCTTTATGGAACAAAAGGAACATTTGTTGTGTAAGCGGGAGTCTTGTGAGTGAAAACATCCGAAGATCATCAAAGGTAACGATTAATTTGATTGCTTTTCTAATTTTCGTGACCGAGCTACCTGATGCTAAATGTACTTAATGTTTTATCGTGCGATCGATAAAATTACACAAACGCTTGGATTGCTTTCCATGTAAAGCTTAATTTAAAAATCTGACACGACAGGTGGATTAACAAAAGGCTAAACTGTGTTTTCCTAAATTGTTATTTCAGGAAGATAAATATTTATAGTAATATTTATTGTATGTAGCGCTATGCTATTTAGCGGTTGCTGATGACACTTATCCCGATAGGGGGATTGCAGCCGTAACAGGTATCAGCAAGGGAAAAATGATGTGCGTGTGTGATACGTTTATTAATTCTTGAACCTAGGGGGCACCATTTTTATGTTTGGAAAAATAATGTTCCCAAAGTAAACAGCATATTTCTCAGGACCAGATTCTAGAATATACATATAATTGACAGATTATGATAGAAAACAAATTTTGTCTGTGAGTTAAACATCACTGATATTGCAAGCTAAAACCTGAGGAAAATTCAATCAGGAAGTGCCCCTGTTTTTGAAACCTCTCTGTTGTTATGCATCCCTATTGCCCATTTAAAGGGATATCAACCAGATTCCTTTTTCTATGGCTTCCCTAAGGTGTCAACAGCCTTTAGACAAAGTTTCAGGCTTTTATTTTAAAGAAAGAGTGTGAACGACCACATTTCGTAAGTGGATAGGTGGGAGCTCTCAGAAAGAGAAAGGCAGCCATTGTTACTCCCGGTCCTAGTGAAAAGCCAACTGTCCCGGTTGATATTTTATCTAATAGATATTTGAAAAACACCCTGAGGATTGATTATAAAAAACGTTTGACATTTTTCTGTGGACATTATGGATATAATTTGGAATTTTTGTCTGCGTTGACGTGACCGCTCTTTCCTGTGGATTCCTGGGCATAACGCACCAAACTAACGGAGGTATTTGGATATAAAAAATATCTTTATGGAACAAAAGGAACATTTGTTGTCTAAGTGTTCCCTTTATTTTTTTGAGCATTGTATTTTCCATTTTTTTTATTCAAATGGAATAGAGTAGAACAGCAAACACACACATGGCTACTTGCGCCTGCTACTCCTCTCTATTTCCATATGAAATAGCCATTGGGTGCTGTTCGGAGGGCAGGCCCACAACAATGGCCGGAGTTGATTGGAACAGCACTTCACCTTAGTGACTGTTCCCTCTGCTCTATACAATACATATCTGTTTATTTTATGTGATGATAAAAGGCTCATACAATACAAATATTTTTTTTTATGTTTTCTTTCACAGTGACTCCGACTGGGAGCCCCCGGTGACAAACTGCCCGCTCTACCTCTGCCCCCTCTACTCCTGCCTCCAGTGGTGTTCATATGCCACAGTTCATTACTGCAGGCATGACTGTGCCTCAGGGCCAAAAGGGCACAGCATGGAGATGTTGTTGTGTTCTGTGTCACATGACCTGCTCCACTTGTTCAGTTTGCCTCTGCTTTACATCAGAAAGAGACTGCTATGGGAATGGCACAGGCAGCAAAATATTGTGTAGAGGACTTCCAAAGGGTGTACTGTTCTTTAAAATATTTATTTTCTTGTGTGTGTGTGTTAGAATTGCTTTTTGATATGTTGTATATAGTTATTTGGACCAGGAAATCCTGGTAACACTTTATACATAACATTCTTATTCCAAGCCATAATGTAAAGTGCTACCAAAATGCTGCCTTCCCTCCATATGTTTTTTCAGCATAACTACAACCAGGTATAGGTCTCTTGAACAGCAAGGATTTCCTTTCCAACCATTTCCATTGGAGAAGAACAGGTGCAAACTCAAAATAGCTCAGATTTGTTTTTAAATAACTTATGCATGAGGCCTCCCAAGGCACTGTATCGCAGTGTTGCGGCATCACTACAACCTGGGGTTCGATCCCACAACCGGGCCGTGACCGGGAGTCCCATAGGGCGGTGCACAATTGGGTTAGTGACTCTAGCCACTCCTTGTGGCGGGCCAGGCGCCTGCAGGCTGACTTCGGGCATCAGTTAAACAGTGTTTCCTCTGACACATTGGTGTAGCTGGCTTCCGGGTTAAGCAAGAAGGTGTGAAGAACGCACGGCTTGGCGGGTCATGTTTCGGACGACGCATGACTCGACATTTGCCTCTTCCAAGCCCTTTGGGGAGTTGCAGCGATGAGACCATATCACGAAAAAGGGGGTGAAAATGACAACAACAAAAATAACTAATGCATTAGAGCTGATATTGACTTTCTATTTTGAATTGTGGGCTAATTTCCTTGTGTCGAAGGTATCTACATTAGGGCAAAATCTACAAACACCAAGTGGTGCACCAAATTGTGTTCCCCTTTGAAAATAGCTAAATAAGTTGAGACCAAGACTAACTACCTCACCCAAGTGACAAATCAGGCACTAGTACTCTGTTTGAGTAGACATCACCTCTGCAGTCTCAATCCCCTCTTTCCCACTCGTGTGTAAGTGGTCTGGTTCCAAATTGTCTTGAGGACTATGTCCTCACTTGTCAAGAGGACAATGTGACCATGTACACACAGACATTGATAGTTTCTGGTGGCTTCAATTCTCCTGAAGGACAGAAATAGCCCAGAGGTAGGAAAAAGGTTTCCTCCAGCAGTCAGTAAAGCCATTAATACACTTTGTGTCTGAGTATTTCGGATGGAGCCAATGCTTTTTAAATGGGAGTCAGCTGTTGCTGGATGAACGACAATGGAGATTATTGCCTCTACATCATTGTCAAAAGTACAACTAATTTCTACTTTTTTCGTACAAGTTCGCAGCATGTTGCATACGTAAAAATATTATTTGTGCGGGGGTTTGTCAGACAATCATCACTGTTGTCTGACAACGGATAACTCCTGTTGAAAAAGAATTGGCCCCACCTGAAATTCTTGGGAAAAAAATCCCTATGTGGCTAATGCTGGCATCATCACCTGTTGTCCGTTTGACATAACTTTCTGATGCGGTATCACTGCCTTGTCCCATTCTCCTATTTTGCGGTCTCTGAACGCATGTTTGAAAAAGTTTCTGGTGGGGGGAATGGGTATCCGTAACTCCAATGAAAATATGGACTTATGAGTAAAACTACAAGGTGTGAAGACTGTTTTGCATGTCAGTCACATCCCATACTTAACAATGAATTATACAAAGGGTGATTTAGAATTCCCATTGTTAGAGCCTATCGTGCCCATGATATACTAGACAACATACACATGGCCGGAACACTTGTAAAAAGTGTCATCTTTTACGTCAATCCCTAGCAACACACTACTACTTTTAGAGATCCACTGTCCAGCCATGCAATTTATAAACTTGATCTCCACCGTAAAAAGTATCTCGACATCATCTCTGACCCTTGCAACATTGTTGCAATATTAAAATAAGATCTGGGACACAGTGGCTTTGCCTCCTGGCTATGTCCACATCACAGCCATGATAGAAATGTCATAATACATGGCCTCATGTATGATTGCTTAATTGATTGCCCTCCACAGTTGAAGTCAGAAGTTTACATTCACCTTAGCCAACTACATTTAAACTCAGTTTTTCACAATTCCTGACATTTAATTGTAGTAAGTTAGGGTCGCCACTTTATTTTAAGAATGTGAAATATCAGAACAATAGTAGTAGAGAGAATGATTTATTTCAGCTTTAATTTCTTTCATCACATTCCCAGTGCGTCAGAAGTTTACATACACTCAATTAGTATTTGGTAGCATTGCCTTTCAAATCTTTAACTTGGGTCAAATGTTTTGGGTAGCCTTCCACAAGCATCCCACATTAAGTTGGGTGAATTTTGGCCCATCCCTCCTGACAGAGATGGTGTAACTGAGTCAGGTTGTAGGCCTCCTTGCTCGCACACGCTTTTTCAGTTCTGCCCACAAATGTTCTATAGGATTGAGGTCAGGGATTTGTGATGGCCACTCCAATACCTTGACTTTGCTGTCCTTAAGCCATTTTGTCACAACTGTGGAAGTATGCTTGGGGTCATTGTCCATTTGGAAGACCCATTTGCAACCAAGCTTTAACTTCCTGACTGATGTCTTGAGATGTTGCTTCAATATATCCACATAATTTCACCTCCTCATGATACCATCTATTTTGTGAAGTGCACCAGTTCCTCCTGCAGCAAAGCACCCCCACAACATGACGTTGCCACCCTTGTGCTTCACGGTTGGGATGGTGCTCTTCGGCTTGCAAGCCTCCCCCTATTTCCTCCAGACATAACGATGGTCATTATGGCCAAACAGTTCTATTTTTCTTTCATCAGACCAGAGGACAATTCTCTAAAGTACAATCTTTGTCCCCGTGTGCAGTTGCAAACCGTAGTCTGGCTTTTTGATTGCGGTTTTCAACTGTATGGCTTCTTCCAGAACGAGTCTCCTTCCTGAGCGGTATGACGGCTGCGTGGTCCCATGGTGTTTATACTTGCATACTATTGTTAGTACAGCTGAATGTGGTACCTTCAGGTGTTTGGAAATTGCTCCAAAGGATGAACCAGACTTGTTGAGGTCTACCATTTTTTTCTTCTGAGGTCTTGGCTGATTTCCTTTAATTTTCCCATGTCAAGCTAAGAGGCACAGAGTTTGAAGGTAGGCCTTGAAATACATCTACAGAAAAACCTTGAATTGCCTCAAATGATGTCAATTAGCCTGTCAGAAGCTTATAAAGCCATGACATCATTTTCTGGAATTCTCCAAGCTGTTTAAAGGCAGAGTCAACTCTAGTGTATGTAAACTTCTGACCCATTGGATTTGTGATACAGTGATAAGTGAAATAATCCATCTGTAAACAATTGTTGGAAAAATTACTTAGGACATCTACTTTGTGCATGACACAACTGACTTGCCAAAACTATAGTTTGTTAACAAGAAATTTGTGGAGCGTTGAAAAACGAGTTTTAGTTACTCCAACCTAAGTATGTAAACTCCAGACTTCAACTGTATAGGCTAGATGTTGTTATTTAAGATGTCTGAGAAATCATTGCACATGAAACAGTGAATTATCAAATCACTGGACAATTAGAGACAAGGCAAACAAGAACCCAGTCAGAAATGTGTTCTAGTTTTGTTTTTTGTTTTATCGTGGGCTGGAGCTCTTTATATGACATTGTGTGGTGTTGATTGTGTTTGTTGCTGTAAAAACAATAGTCCAGTCAAGCACTGAGAAACAAATTTGAGCCTTTATTGGAATGTTGTAAGGCATTAAATACACAAATCCCACATTTTTTGATAATTTGGCATTTAATTTAAAAAAAGAAAAGGCTAACAATACTGGTCCTACAGTCATTCTCTTTCAATGTCATCATAATTATTTTATGAATAGAGTTCTCTTTTCTTTCACTGCAATATAGAAGAGGAAATCTGGAATGGTCGAAAATAAAAGCAGAGGCGTGTTAATGTAGAATTAAAAGGGAAATAGCAAGGACAGACATGGGTAGAATAATGAGGGAGAGCAAAAGTTTTCTAACTTAAAAAAATACTGTGTATCAAAGCTGCATTGTGGGTTAAAATGGTCACTTGCTGATACTGGTATGCATTTTCATTTTTCTCCCCGGATATTCCAAGTTTTACATATAAAAAACCTTTGTATGAAATATAAACAAGCTCTTGCTGTGGTACATAAAGTGAAGTGCATTTGAAGCAGAAAAAAAATTATGTAAAGGAGACATTAATATGTTCTATAACCTTGCCATGATCAACAATAGCTTGAGTTGCCAGATATTCCCTGGACTCAAGTTCTACAAACATAAATAATGTTTTATGACTTCTGGTTTATTATCATCATCAATGTTATTGTCGGCATCAACGTCACCATCAAATCCCCCACCACCATCCCGCTTTCAGTATGTTGCTCGACAGATCCGGAAATGATCTTTTATTGTTTTGGTTTAGAAACCATATTTCCCTCATTTTGGAAAATGAAACAAAGAAAAAAAAAACATTTCCAATGAATTTTCCAACCGGACTGTGTTTGGTCTGGTCTCTTTTTTTCCTTTTTTAAAATTCTGTATCGCCTTCTCGTTCTGTACAATGAACGAGCAATCAAAAATCGCAAACGCACCAACCCTGACCCGCAGCATCCCCTCCCATGACCACCCCCTATTCTCCCAACCCAACCCACCCCATCTAACCATTAGATATTGGAGGGCCACAGTTAAGACATGACTCCGAACACAGGGTTGTGACGACAGATGCTAGGCCCAATCTCCTCATAGTCCTTTTTGGTGTGGCATACCTGGTAGAACTCAGGCTAGAAAAGAGAAAGCAATGTGTTGACATTTGGCATATTTGAATAAAATAGAAAAAAATGAAAAAGTTGAACAAATGATCTGAAAAACTTTTTTTTTTAAAAAACAGAGTCAAAGAGTGTGGGTTAGAGTTTTTCATTCTCTATCTTAAAAGACATGTTTAAGATGCCCGTCTCTACCATACAAATCAAAGGACGTTCTGTAAAAAAAAAAAATCTACAGTATATGTCCTTATTAACCGAAGACTAAAAGCATTTAATGCTGTGCTGTAAAATGTCAGTGATGACACAACCCACTTTACAGTCACAACCTACAGTACCGGAGTTCCTGTTCTAAAAAGGTGTTATTCAGTTGACTCATCATGACTAATGCAATGTTGTAAACTCGCAACAATCACAATGAACATCATCAATGGATGCCCCTGATTTGACATTGGAATTATACACAATTACTTTGGCATTTCAATCGGGTTACAAGGAAACTGGAAGATAATATGCCCTTAGAGTAAACACAAAATGGCAGTAATCATGCTGACAATGCAAATCACTGTTATTCAGCTAAAGTGCTGACAGTAACCTTTTATTGCATTATCTTGGACTACATTCTAGGAAGGTAGTTATGCAGTTATGCAGATGGCACATAGAATATTTTCTGAATTACATTTAAAATCATTAAAATTGTTTTACTATGTGACAAGTTAGATGTTTCCTTATCATATGAATTTTGTTCCAAGAACATTTTGTTCAAAGAACACGACAGAATTTCTACAATTCCACTTATACTGTTTTCCCCCACAGAATAGCAATACTTACAGTTGAGGCTAACATGGATCCTCCAAACCACACTGCATATCTCTGCATATGATGAGTGATGACTTGCACATCAATTGGTTTGGGCTGAGAAGACAAAAGCAAAAACCAGAAATAAATCGATGTTAGGGATTTTTTATTTTTTTGGGCAATCGGCACGACTGAATTTTAGAGAACATTTTAGAGACCCCCATCTTGGCGGTGTAAAGCCAATTTAATGCAATTCTACACATTTAGCCAGTTTCAAAGCTAATTTCCTGCTATTCCATGCATTTTGCCATGGCTAATGGTGTGTTCATTTGCTCAAAAATGACAAAATCAATATTGCTAAATAGATTGTTTTTGAATTTTCAATTCCCGTGTGACTATAGCTTTAATTTTGATTATTGTTAGTTCTCATTATAATTATTATTATTTTTAATTATTATTTTTGAAAAAACTGTTTTCATTATGGGGTATTGTGTGTAGATTGATGAGGAATGTTTGTATTTAATCCATTTTAGAATGAGGCTGTAATGTAACAAAATATGGAAAGGGGAAGGTGTCTGAAAACTTTCCAAATGCACTGTACTTAATATCTGGATTTTATTTGTTTAAGTTTACACTGAAAGCATAAGGTCCAATGTAGCAATTCTTTTAAATCTCTATTATGAAATAATTTCTGGGTAACAATGGTAACTTTAGGTGGTCAGCCCAAGGATTTAAATGGCTGAAAAGTCTCTGGATGATACATTTATCTGCCAAAACAGTAGCTGGTTACAAGCTCTGACTAATAACAGCAGGGATTCAGTAACTTTAGGTGGTCAGCCCAAGGATTTCAATGGCTGAAAAGTCTCTGGATGATACATTTATCTGCCAAAACAGTAGCTGGTTACAAGCTCTGACTAATAACAGCAGGGATTCAGAGCTTCTGACGGGACCAGTTATGTAAGGAAACAGGAACAGCTCTCATAAGGTTACCATAACTAGGTACTGCTCTCACCTTGAGCTTGCCCCCACTCAGCTCCTCACTCATCTTCAGCCTGGCGTCCACAGTCCTCTTCAGGTCCCTCTGCAGGCGCCGCCCAAAGTCCCTGAACATGGTGGAGCCGCCTGACAGGACAATGTTCTGGAGAGGAACACAGTGGGACGTGTCAGATATTGTGGCAAATAAAGAGGGTTCAACTCGTTCACACGCACATACAGAACATTTTGATATTGAAAGGAGTTGCAGACCAGAGAGCTGATAAGTCTGTTCAAGTCAAATCCAAAATGCTTATTGGACATTAATGGGATGTGGTTTTAACCAAGATCTATGTAGTTCCAGGGATAGGATTACCTTGTAAAGAGGACGTCTGACATCAATGGGGCAGTTCTGGATAACCTCGTCCACAACTTCAGAGATGGGCTGGGTGAAGTCAGGATTGGCAAACTGGGGGATTTTAAGGAAGAGTGAAGGGAGAAGAAAAGTATGAGAGAAAGAATTTATAATTGTATACACATTCACAGAAACATATCGTTCCGAATATCTTAACCATTTTAAAGATGTCTATCTCCATCATTCACTCCGGCCTCTGCAGCCCTGATCTGCACAACTCCTCTTCTGCCTGTAATTTGTGATTATAGGACATTGTAGGACAGGGTTCCCCAACTGCCCACCCCACATTTTTCGGTGAAAAAAAATATATATATTTAATTTTTTTTATTGTTGAATATAAAACTAAAAACACCTGAAAATCAGCTCCAAGTGATTTACATTTTGGAAATCTGTTCCAAAGTACTCCCACACTTAAGAGATACAAGTAACTGCCAAATAAAGAAAACACCTAAATAAAGTGTCTTAAAAGGGCAAGTGAGAACAGCTTCAATGCACATTGGCATAGATTTTACAAGTGTCTGGAACTCTAATGGAGGGATGAGACAATTCTTCGACGGGAAATTCTACCATTTGGTGTTTTGTTGATGGTGGAAAATGCCGTCTCATGCGCCGCCCCAGAATCTTCCATTAGTGAGCAATTGGGTTGAGATCTGGTGACTGAGACTGTCGTGCCATATGATTTACATTGTTTTCATGCTCATCAAACCATTCAGTGATCATTAGTGTGCTGTGGATGTGGGGGCATTGTCATCCTATGGGAACATAGCCATGGTAGCCAAAATAATGGCCTGCTCAACATTTTTAAACATGACCCTAAGCATGATGGGATGTGAACTGCTTAATTAACTCAGGAACCACACCCTGTATCCCTTGTTTACTTTTTTTTGCAGGTAAGAGTACATGTGATCGTATACAAATGTAAGCCAGGTTTTAAATTATGATTTTTTTTTTGTCAAATATTTTATCTGTTTGGGCTTCTTGCGGTCAATTTGCAGTCTACAAATTATTTGTAATTATGTTCCGGCCGCATACCATCTGCTCAAGAAGAAATCGACCCGCGGCTGAATCTAGCTGATGATCCCCGATGTAGGATTATTCTACTTATGATGGTCTTACCACAAATGTTTAGCTACTGTAACTTAGGACCTATAGGTCAGAGTTAACATTATGCTAATGTTCGATGACACTGAAGAGAACATTTCCCACTCATGGTATGCTAGTCTAATTAGCATAGCGCTAACCTCTTGCTATAAAGCAGTTTAACAGCATAGTAATAACTGCTTACCTCTGGGTGGAAGAAGATCTCAGGGCCAAGGAAGCGCTCGTAGCCCACGTCGACAGTGAACTCCTTCTTGCTGATGTTGTTAATTCCAGTGTACTGCTTGATCCACTTGGAGCCATCCGTGTCGTACTTGTTGAACTCTTTCACTAGGTCAGGACACACGTAGCTGAAACGCTCCTGGTGGAAAAATACATGTATTTTTTATTTAACCTAGGCAAGTCAGTTGAGAACAAATTCTTATTTACAATGACGGCCTACCCCGGCAAAACCCGGTCGCTGCTGGGCCAATTCTGCGCCGCCTTATGGGTCTCCCAATCTTGGCTGGATGTGATACAGCCTGGATACAAACTAGAGACTCTTGCACTGAGATGCAATGCCTTAGACCGCTGCGCCATTCGGGAGCAAGGTGTGGAGGACAAAGCGTGAGTGGATGCTGAAGTACAGTGTAACTGGTTACATACTGTACGTTACATTCTGTAGGGTCAGTGTGGTCCACAGAACTTACAGAGCTGGACTGAAACTTTTTTAAAAGTTCAATAGTAATTTATTTCCATTTCTTTTGTTTTAGTACACATGTTTAAAGGTCTTTGATCTTGGTGAGCAATACAACTCAGGAAGTAATTCATTCCACAGTATCTCTAGAGAGAAATCAGATCAAGCCCAAAATGGGCGATGTAGTAGGGAGTTGTAGTTTCCAACAGGCCAATATTCTACATTGTTAGTGCAGAAAACATGGTAATTTACTTACAATGACCATAATCAATTGTGCACCTACTTGTCTGGTCTGGGTTTCTTTTACACGTGCTACGTTAGTTTAGGGCAGACACAGAAAGGGAGAGAAGACAGAAAATGTGCAATCGAGAGGGATAGAAAGCATCGCCTGAAAATACCTGATCTAAGTGATTGAAAGCTGGTATTCAGCAGTCATAAAAGTATGTGTTATTTTCTTTGAAGAACTACTAAAATAGTGATTACCTGTGATACGCGGTAATGAAGTCACTACCATCATGGTGTATTGCTGTATTCTGTGTTGTTACAGCATTCAACCCACATAATGCATAGTGCATTTAATGTTTTAAAACATGTAATCGAACCAAAACCATTAATTTGCTCAACACTAGTACCTGCATGATTCCGTCCCTGTTTTGACCATGATTTTGGCCCCAATTACATTCTAAATTATTTTAAGACTTTCCAACAACACAGGACTCCACTTAAAACAATTCTACAAAACACCGATTTTGGTAGAGACAAATGCAAATGATTGGACAGCTTTTTTTAAGAGCAAGAACATAGCATACAAATCAAGCTACCAATTGCAGTCAGTGATCAAGTCTGTGGGATGAAAAGAGTGTATGTTTGCCTCGGGTTGAAAAACAATGACCTTCAACAGTACGCCCAAAAAGGATTTAGGTGAGCCTTTCAACAAAAATGTACTGCTTATGATCAAGAAGGGAAGGGAGGTGAATCCCAATTGATTCTGGTGAAAACAAGGGGCAATTTACAAGCTTGGGGTTAATGGGAACACCACACACCCTTTGAACCACCTGGGGGTGTCACACCCTTTGAACCACCTGGGGAGTCAAGTCATCCATCTTGAAGTGTAAACTTAAAAAATCAAAAACAGAACTGCATCTGTGTCCCACATTTCAAACTACCTTACAAAAGAGAAGACTGAACATCAAGTGATGTTCTTAGCAGGAGGTATTAAACTTACAGGGTAGAACATTGGCGCCACCTAGTGTTATAGTCAAACTACAGACACAGTCAGAATTACACATTTCCAATTGTAGAAATCTTGGTTTATTTATTTCTTCATTTATATTTCAGAAAAAAATCAGAGTTGTGTTAGCAATGTTCAAATACTCAGTCAACTTCCAATGCAAACAGTGACAAAATCTGAACTGGGTGAGTGGTGGTAGAGGAATGCTGTTGGGGCGCATACCTTCATTAAATGAAAGTGCTGGACAATAATGAGAGCGGTAGACTAGTTGTTGGAGAAAGACAAAACAGTGGGACTTCTGCCAAAGTGGTCGGTCCAGGACCCAGGACCAGAGTGACAAGTGTTATGATGCAGTAGCGTGAGTTATGAGGAACTGTCTGACTGTTGTAATCAAGCCAAGCTAGTATGCTACTGCAATGTAGACTTCACCTTGTAAATCGCACACCAAAACAGTTCTTGTGAAAGCAGAAGATATTTTGTTGAATTCTCACAAAATGGCTTAGGGAACCGCAACAGAGTACGTTATTCCTGTGTGAAAATGCCCTTAGGCAAAACAGGATAGTTTCAATTTAAAATCAACATTCTGGAAAACCTTGCCTCAGAGAACCAGGGATACGGTTGAGAATTTGGTCTAGGATTGGCTCCTTGACTGTACTATGAACCACAGTGGTTGGTGAGTGGAGTAGTGGTTGACGGGAAACATAGTTCACTGTGACCTACCTTGACTGCCTTGGCCGTTTCCAGGGACTGCTCTGGGGGGATGCCCACCTCCCGCTCCCTCAGAAGCTGCTGGGTGAAGTAGGTGATGTCACGACCCGCGATGGGGATGTGCTTTATACAGCTGCCGATGACGTAGCCCTCAGCCTACAGCAACACAAAAAGAAAGATGGTTCAGAGCTCAATGTCTAGGGTGAGGTGACATCACAGCATATAAGAATAAATAGGTCAAAGTAGATGCACGTGTTTAAATAACGCTCATGCCAGATTTACACCATTGTGCTGAACTAAACCGTACTGTACTGGCCTGGATATTTTCTTTTCACATTGTCCTTTCCAACAACTATGGTGGATGTGTAGTCAAGCCAGCCCAGTATAGTTCGGCTCAGTAGTTAGAAAAAGGGATCAGTTAATATATAACTGACTATTCTTTTAGCAACATTGAAGGCATATTTTTCTATCATAGATGCTCACATCCTGAATTATGTTTGGCTGACTTTCTGTATGTTAAGCAGTGGCTTGTACATCCTACAAGATGCTGACTTAATCTCCACTGTCCACACAACGTGTGTTCTTGCAATACATTTACTTGCCAGGTAATTGCTCCTGTATCTAAGGCTGTGTCAAAAGCATAGTGGCCTACTTTGATAGTTGCCTTCATCTGCACTGATTGAAAAGAAATGGACAAGAGAAAATACTGAACAAAAATAAACACAACATGTAAAGTGTTGGTCCCATGTTTCATGAGCTGAAATAAAAGATCCCAGAAATGTTCCTTACACACAAAGCTTTTTTCTCTCACATTTAGTGCACAAATTTATTTATATCCCTGTAATTACTCCTTTGCCAAGACAATCCATCCATCTGACAAGTGTGGCATGTCAAGAAACTGATTAAATGGCATGATCATAATACAGGTGCACATGGGGCTTGGGACAATAAAATGGGCACTAAAATGTGCAGTTTTGTCACAGAATAATGCCAGAGATGTCTCAAGTTGAGGTAGTGTGCAATTGGCATGCCGACTGCAGGAATGTCCACCAGAGCCGTTTCCAGATAATTTAATGTTCATTTCTCTACCATAAGCCGTCTCCAATGTTGTTTTAGAGAATTTGGCAGTATGTCCAACTGGCCTCAAAAACAACGCCAGCCCAGGACCTTCCCCAGGACCTCCACGTGCGGCTTCTTATCCTGCGGGATCGCCCGAGACCAGCCACCCAGACAGCTGATGAAACTGAGGAGTATTTCTGTCTGTAATAAAGACCATTTGTTGGGAAAAAAATGAATTCTGATTGGCTGGGCCTGGCTCCTCAGTGGCTGGGCCTGGCACCCCAGTGGGTGGGCCTATGCCCTCCAAGGCCCACCCATGACTGTGCCCCTCCCCGGTCATGTGAAATCCATAGATTAGCTCCAAATGAATTTATTTACATTTACTCATTTCCTTATATGAACTATAACTCACTAAAAAATCGTTGAAATTGTTGCGTTTATATTTTTGTTCAGTATAGATTTCTTTAGTAACGGGGAAGGAAACAGGCAAAGGAGGCCACTAAGAAGTATTGAGACACATGCAGGATCAGGGGTCTGGCTGAGGGAGCCTTTCGCTGGGACCATGTTTGTGTTAAGTATGACACGCAGTAGAAAAACATTTAGCAATGGAACACAACAATCTGTGTTCCTATTGGACAAGTTCAGGTTGTACATCCGTCTCTGTTTAAAAAAAAATCCTTATACTCTCTGGGTGTTTCTCAATATGCATACTACCGTGACTACACACTCATGCTCAGAGTGCATTCTCTCGACCACGTTCTCTTGAGTACATTCTTGTGAGGATGAGTGTAGAGAATGCATAACAATATGAAGCACACACTCCCCCTACTGTATTACCTCACACTTCATCTCCCAATTCACTGAGCCTTCTTCCAAGATATACACAAAGCAAGTGTTTTACTTGATAATTATCAGCTAGATACAGTGCATTCAGAAAGTATTTAGACCCCTTTTCCACATTTTGTTACGGTAGAGGCTTACTCAAATATTGATTAAATTTGAAAAAAATCCTAAACACAATACCCTAAAATGACAACGCGAAAACAGGCTTTTAGAAATTAAAATATTAAAAAACAGAAATACCTTATTTACATAAGTATTCAGACCCTTTGCTATGAGACTCGAAATTAAGCTCAAGGGCATCCTGTTTCCATTGATCATCCTTGAGATGTTTCTACAACTTGGTTGGAGTGCATGTCAGAGCAAAAACCAAGCCATGTGGTCAAAGGAATTGACCGTAGAGCTCCGAGAAAGGATTGTGTCGAGGCATAGATCTGGGGAAGTGTACAACATTTTTTTTGCTGCATTGAAGGTCCCCAAGAACAGTGGACACCATCATTATTAAAAATTGAAGAAGTTTGGAATCACCAAGACTATTCCTAGAGCTGGCGGCCCAGCCAAACTGAGCAATCGGGGGAGAAGGGCCTTGATCAGGAAGGTGACCAAGAACCCGATGGTCACTCTGACAGAGATCCACCTTGGAGATGGGCGAACCTTCCAGAAGGACAACCATCTCCGCAGCACTCCACCAATCAGGCCTTTATGGTAGAGTGGCCAGACGGAAGCCACTACTCAGTAAAAAGGCACATGACAGCCCACTTGGAGTTTGCCAAAAGGCACCTAAAGGACTGTTAGACCATGAGAAACAAGATTCTCTGGTCTGATGAAGCCTAGATTCAACTCTTTGGCCTAAATGCCAAGAGTCACGTCTAGAGGAAACCTAGCAACATCCCTACGGTGAAGCATGGTGGCAGCATCATCATGCTGTGGGGATGTTTTTCAGCAGCAGGGACTGGGAGACTTCATGGGACTGGGAGACTAGTCAGGATCGAGGGAAAGATGCACAGAGCAAAGTACAGAGAGATCCTTGATGAAAACCTGCTTCAGAGTGCTCAGAACCTCAGACTGGGGCGAAGATTCCCCTTCCAACAGGACAATGACCCTAAGCACACAGCCAAGACAACACAGGAGTGGCTTCGGGACAAGTCTCTGAATGTCTGAGTAGCCCTGACAGATTTCTAAAAACCTGTTTATACTTTGTCATTATGGGGTATTGTGTGTAGATTGATGAGGGAAAATAATATTTAAATCAATTTTAGAATAAGGCTGTATTTGTATGTGAAAAAAGTCTAGGGGTTCTGAATACTTTCAGAATGCACTTTATATGAATCGTAATAATGTAGGTAACCAGATAGTTTAACTGGCAAAAATGACCTAAAACTAATATTATGCAAGATAGCCATGAAGAATTTAACCTCTGGCTAGCTAACAGTACTAGTAGCTAGCCCATTTGACTTATTATGGGCTTGCGATCTATGGTACGTAGGGAGATAAACATGCCAAACTTAACACAGTATTTATTTATTAACGTATCAAGATAAAATATTGTAGTCAAGCAACATATGAGATGTGAATAGGCAACATTTCAACTTGCACCAAGATGGCATAGCAGTTCAGACGTCTTTTGTCCGCGTCTTGTTGTGTCCCATATATATATATATATATATATATATATATATATATATATATATATATATATATATATATATATATATATATACACACACACACAACTTTTTTCACATACATTTTTTTAATTTTCCATAAACTCATCTTCAAAACACTCTCCTGCAACCCGCCTCACCAATTTATATTTATAAAAAAGTATTATTTACCTCAAATCTGTAATCCTCCAAGAAGCTAGCCAGAAGCTAGCCAGGAGCTAGCCAGAAACTAATCCAGAAGCTAATCCAGAAGCTAATCCAGAAGCTAGTTAGCTTCTTTACTGGCAAATCGTTAGTATTCAGCTAACCACGGTTTGTGGTCATCAGCTATCCTTTAGCTCGAAAATCTATCGGCAGTTTTGTATGGCGCAGCGCGGCTCGGAACGGAACATACCGGACCAATTTCTCTCTCCATGTCCCTGGATTTCAACCGCTAACTCTGGACATTCATCTGGATCTCACAGCTAGCTAGCTGCTATCCGTGTGACTATCGGCTTTCGTCGATTGCGGAGCAAACATCAATTATTCCGGGCTAGCCAGCTGAAGAGTTCCATCAATCACTCCTGGGCTGCAGTCACCTATCCGGACCCGTTTTACTGCCTACGCGGAGCCCCACCGGGCCTTCACAACTGGACTGCCGACGTTATCTACCCGAAGGAGTTATCCGGCTGGCTCCTCCGTCACGACGTTACCTGAACGCCCATCTGCGGCCTGCTAACCGTTAGCTGTCTTATCGGCTGCTATCTGAATAGACAATCGGACAATTTATTTATTTTTATTATATATAGAGGCATGCTTATATATATAAGTATATAACTATATCTATTGTTTTTATTGTTGTTGTTGTTGTGTGATTTGGATTAATCCCCTCTACCACATGGAACCCCACTAATCTACTGACGCAACGCAAGAGGTGGCTAATAACAGACCTCCATCCTATGCTAGCTTGCTACCGATGGCCTGGCTAGCTGTCTAAATCGCCGTGACCCCCAACCAACCTCTCCACTCACCGGACCCTTTTGATCACTCGACTAAGCATGCCTCTCCTTAATGTCAATATGCCTTGTCCATTGCTGTTCTGGTTAGTGTTTATTGGCTTATTTCACTGTAGAGCCTCTAGTCCTGCTCACTATACCTTATCCAACCTATTAGTTCCACCACCCACACATGCAATGACATCTCCTGGTTTCAATGATGTTTCTAGAGACAATATCTCTCTCTACATCACTCAATACCTAGGTTTACCTCCACTGTATTCACATCCTACCATACCTTTGTCTGTACATTATACCTTGATGCTATTTTATCGCCCCCAGAAACCTCCTTTTACTCTCTGTTCCAGACGACCAATTCTTATTGCTTTTAGCCACACCCTTATTCTACTCCTCCTCTGTTCCTCTGGCGATGTAGAGGTGAATCCAGGCCCTGCAGTGCCTAGCTCCACTCCTATTCCCCAGGCGCTCTCTTTTGACGACTTATGTAACCGTAATAGCCTTGGTTTCATGCATGTTAACATTAGAAGCCTCCTCCCTAAGTTTGTTCTTTTCACTGCTTTAGCACACTCTGCCAACCCGGATGTTCTAGCTGTGTCTGAATCCTGGCTTAGGAAGACCACCAAAAATTAATCCATTTTTATTCCAAACTACAACATTTTCAGACAAGATAGAACTGCCAAAGGGGGCGGTGTTGCAATTTACTGCAAAGATAGCCTGCAGAGTTCTGTCCTACTATCCAGGTCTGTACCCAAACAATTTGAACTTCTACTTTTAAAAATCCACCTCTCTAAAAACAAGTCTCTCACCGTTGCCGCCTGCTATAGACCACCCTCTGCCCCCAGCTGTGCTCTGGACACCATATGTGAACTGATTGCCCCCCATCTATCTTCAGAGCTCGTGCTGCTAGGCGACCTAAACTGGAACATGCTTAACACCCCAGCCATCCTACAATCTAAATTTAATGCCCTCAATCTCACACAAATTATCAATGAACCTACCAGGTACCTCCCCAAAGCCTTAAACACGGGCACACTCATAGATATCATCCTAACCAACTTGCCCTCTAAATACACCTCTGCTGTCTTCAACCAAGATCTCAGCGATCACTGCCTCATTGCCTGCATCCGTAATGGGTCAGCGGTCAAACGACCTCCACTCATCACTGTAAAACGCTCCCTGAAACACTTCAGCGAGCAGGCCTTTCTAATCGACCTGGCCGGGGTATCGACCTGGCCGGGGTATCCTGGAAGGATATTGATCTCATCCCATCAGTAGAGGATGCCTGGATATTTTTTTTTAAATGCCTTCCTAACATGCCCCATTCAAGAAATTTAGAACCAGGAACAGATATAGCCCTTGGTTCTCCCCAGACCTGACTGCCCTTAACCAACACAAAAACATCCTATGGCGTTCTGCATTAGCATCGAACAGCCCCCGTGATATGCAGCTGTTCAGGGAAGCTAGAAACCATTATACACAGGCAGTTAGAAAAGCAAAGGCTAGCTTTTTCAAGCAGAAATTTGCTTCCTGCAACACTAACTCAAAAAAGTTCTGGGACACTGTAAAGTCCATGGAGAATAAGAACACCTCCTCCCAGCTGCCCACTGCACTGAAGATAGGAAACACTGTCACCACTGATAAATCCACCATAATTGAGAATTTCAATAAGCATTTTTCTACGGCTGGCCATGCTTTCCACCTGGCTACTCCTGCCCCGGTCAACAGCACTGCACCCCCCACAGCAACTCGCCCAAGCCTTCCCTATTTATTTCTCCTTCTCCCAAATCCATTCAGCTGATGTTCTGAAAGAGCTGCAAAATCTGGACCTCTACAAATCAGCCGGGCTAGACAATCTGGACCCTTTCTTTCTAAAATTATCTGCCGAAATTGTTGCCACCCCTATTACTAGCCTGTTCAACCTCTCTTTCGTGTCGTCTGAGATTCCCAAAGATTGGAAAGCAGCTGCGGTCATCCCCCTCTTCAAAGGGGGGGACACTCTTGACCCAAACTGCTACAGACCTATATCTATCCTACCATGCCTTTCTAAGGTCTTCGAAAGCCAAGTCAACAAACAGATTACCGACCATTTAGAATCTCACCATACCTTCTCTGCTATGCAATCTGGTTTCAGAGCTGGTCATGGGTGCACCTCAGCCACGCTCAAGGTCCTAAACGATATCTTAACCGCCATCGATAAGAAACATTACTGTGCAGCCGTATTCATTGATCTGGCCAAGGCTTTCGACTCTGTCAATCACCACATCCTCATCGGCAGACTCGACAGCCTTGGTTTCTCAAATGATTGCCTCGCCTGGTTCACCAACTACTTCTCTGATAGAGTTCAGTGTGTCAAATCGGAGGGTCTGCTGTCCAGACCTCTGGCAGTCTCTATGGGGGTGCCACAGGGTTCAATTCTTGGACCGACTCTTCTCTGTATACATCAATGAGGTCGCTCTTGCTGCTGGTGAGTCTCTGATCCACCTCTACGCAGACGACACCATTCTGTATACTTCTGGCCCTTCTTTGGACACTGTGTTAACAACCCTCCAGGCAAGCTTCAATGCCATACAACTCTCCTTCCGTGGCCTCCAATTGCTCTTAAATACAAGTTAAACTAAATGCATGCTCTTCCATCGATCGCTACCTGCACCTACCCGCCTGTCCAACATCACTACTCTGGACGGCTCTGACTTAGAATACGTGGACAACTACAAATACTTAGGTGTCTGGTTAGACTAACCTCTACTTCCAGACCCATATCAAACATCTCCAATCCAAAGTTAAATCTAGAATTGGCTTCCTATTTCGCAACAAAGCATCCTTCACTCATGATGCCAAACATACCCTTGTAAAACTGACCATCCTACCAATCCTCGACTTTGGCGATGTCATTTACAAAATAGCCTCCAATACCCTACTCAACAAATTGGATGCAGTCTATCACAGTGCAATCCGTTTTGTCACCAAAGCCCCATATACTACCCACCATTGCGACCTGTACGCTCTCGTTGGCTGGCCCTCGCTTCATACTCGTCGCCAAACCCACTGGCTCCATGTCATCTACAAGACCCTGTTAGGTAAAGTCCCCCCTTATCTCAGCTCGCTGGTCACCATAGCATCTCCCACCTGTAGTAGCACACGCTCCAGCAGGTATAGCTCTCTAGTCACCCCCAAACCCAATTATTTCTTTGGCCGCCTCTCCTTCCAGTTCTCTGCTGCCAATGACTGGAACGAACTACAAAAATCTCTGAAACTGGAAACACTTATCTCCCTCACTAACTTTAAGCACCAACTGTCAGAGCAACTCACAGATTACTGCACCTGTACATAGCCCACCTATAATTTAGCCCAAACAACTACCTCTTTCCCTACTGTATTTAATTTATTTATTTATTTTGCTCCTTTGCACCCCATTATTTTTATTTCTACTTTGCACATTCTTCCATTGCAAATCTACCATTCCAGTGTTTTACTTGCTATATTGTATTTACTTTGCCACCATGGCCTTTTTTTGCCTTTACCTCCCTTATCTCACCTCATTTGCTCACATCGTATATAGACTTGTTTATACTGTATTATTGACTGTATGTTTGTTTTACTCCATGTGTAACTCTGTGTCGTTGTGTGTCGAACTGCTTTCGCAATTGTAAATGAGAATTTGTTCTCAACTTGCATACCTGGTTAAATAAAGGTGAAGAAAGAAAGAAAAAAAATGAAAAAAAATTATCTCCCTGTATTTTCTCTCGCTTAAACTCAAATAATGGCTGAAATTGATTTCAAGAAATGTTGCATAATTTTTTACGTGGTTGCGTCATATTTCTTTGCATACTTTCCGTTGAGGCTTGCATCTATGCATGCTTCAAAATATGTACAAACGGTGTACGCATTTGAGAAGTGCCCTCCATGCTCCGTTTCGCATACTTTATTTTGGAGTAATACTCCGACCCTCCCGTGAGCACAGTAGTATGCATTTTGAGAAACACTGTGTGTGTGTGTGTGTGTGTGTGTGAGATTGTATAGCGTGTGAATGTGTGTAATAGATCAGTCTTTTCTGTCAGACGTGATAAGGCTTTCCTCAGATCAGGTGTGTTTGTCACTCACCACAGGGATAACGTGGGTGACTCCGTCTCCGCTGTCGATGACCGTCCCCGTCAGTGTCCTCTCCCCCACCTGTCTGGATGTCCAGGAGGCAGCCAGCGCCAGGACAGCCTTGGGTAGAGAACACAAGGTCAATATGACACCATTGTAAAACAACAACAGTAAAACAACACTGAGGGTGTCCATGATGTCATTGACCACATTATTTGACCACATTATTTAAACACAACATTAAACAGCAGGGGGCAGTGGCAGTGAGGAAGTCTGTGTTTTACATAAAAGCATAAAGGCTGTGTGTGTGCAAGTGTTTGTTTCTGATATATATAAATAGTGTTCCCAGGGATGATGAGGCCATACCTGCACTGCAATGTAGAGCCCTGGGACGTTGAAGGACTCAAACATGATCTCTGCTGTATACTCTCGGTTCTCTGGTGTGTTCAGAGGAGGCTCTGTCTGCAAGAGGACACCACAGTACTGGGAGTTAGACTTCAACACAGACACACTAATCCAACCAGCATCAGATTTATTAACAACCACATCACCCTCAATTACAGGTAAAAGTCTATGCTATGTACCTAGACCTGTACAGAAAAGGTTTTAGTTACAATGTATTACAACAGCCTTAGTGTTCGCCCTACATTGATTTATCAGCAGCTTAAAATTGGAGGAGAAAAAAATGTATATTTTTATTCTCCTGAGACGCGCTTTTAAGATCAGAGTAACAACTTATATCAGACCGTCCAAGAAACCTCCAGATAGCGAGCTTGTAAACCTGGAAGTGTTGCCAACCCTATTAATAGATGTATGCCCCAGAAAGACCCAAGGTTTTTAGCCCACTGTTCTAAACCATTTCGTTTTAGTTCCCTTCACTGGGTATTCTATTTCACTTGGCTCACAGTGCTGATATAGTCCTACTTCCTCAAGTGTACAGTGGCATTCATGACAGCACTTTTAATCCAGGGGTGCACAACTCAGTACCTCCAGTTCCGCAGACCCATTGGTTTTCATTTCACCCATCAGATTGTAAAGAGAGCCCACCCTCTTTGACAAGTGTGCCCTCTATCCATCTGTATGGTGTCTTTCTATCCTGTAAATGTCCCATTTGGACCATGGTCCACTTACCAACAGAAAGTAGTGGTCCTCAGGCTCCGCCCTCAGGTACTTGAAGATCACCTGTTCCATGAACCTCTCCATCAGGTCCCAGTCCTCGACAATGCCATGACGGATGGGCCACTGTGGGCGAGAGGTCAAAGGTCAATCACACTGGCAAACATACAGGGCCCGGTTTGAGGCATGTGTCGATACTGATACGATCAAAAGACAATGTTCTCGGATCAGCTTTCTCCATTAAAATCTTACCTTAACATTCAAATTATTCCACAATACTGATGACGGATCAGCTCCGAAAAACATATAATCCCTGCCTGCAAATATTGAGGTGGGTTATTCTAATACTTACCCTACAATAATGCACTAAAATCAAGATTTGGCACACTACTGCCCACGTGTTGAATCAAAATTAAACAGTAGCCTACAATTAGCTAAATATAACTCAATTGAATGAACATGAAATTGATTTGAATATTAATGAATTATACATCCGTATGCATCCTATAATGTAGTATATTTATCTTTTAATGCAGTCATCTCAGTTTTCATTTGAAACATCTTTTCATCCTTCTCTTGTTCGTAACAATTTCGAAGACATTGGCAACTTTGTACTCATAGTTAACTTCTTGTGAAGCTACCAGTGGTCACAGAGAGACAAATAAACATTTTGAATCTATGTTTAGTGGATCTCATCTGTGCATAAAGTGACTCCGTAGGAGGAAAAAACGCATATAATGACGCACTTAGCTGTTCTACGAGAGGTCTGAGGTAGTCGGTAAATAACAAGCATTTTCAAGTGCTACGTTAGTAACGATGGTTTTTGAAAACAGCTCAGAGATTTAACGATGCTCCTATGAAGGTTCTAACTATGAAAGCAGCCTTAATACACTTTTGGGAAACTAGGCCTTGGCTTGTAAATTACTTTGCGACTAAGTACACCAACATACATTTTAGTGCATGGTTGAATGACACATCAAGTACAAGACCATAATGAGTAGGCCTGCATGGCCTAGTAGCACATAATGTGCACTAACAAACATTGAGTGCATTGCGTAGTGACAAATAGTCATGTGAAATGAGAGTGACTGGCCGTTGACAGACACCTCTCTGGTGCAGTATACTGGTTTCCGTATTTCCTTGGAATAGGTATCTTTGAAATGCACAGTATGCAAGTTCACATGACAACTTGTAGGCCATTTGTCATGTTCAATTGGTAGGCTTGTACTTTGTATTGGTCACATACAAATGGCTCTTCAGGGCTGTCATGTTTGGCATTGGACAGGTTTGCTTGTGGTATATGTGAGTTTTAATATACTGTATTGGGTGGCCCTGTAGCCTTTTTGAGTCATGGGTTTGGTACCTTTGTGGCATAATTGGGCTTGTCTATCCCCTCATCTCCGATGAAGAAGTCCAGGTCGTCCACCCCCTTGACCGTCCTTGATCCAACCTTGGCCGACTCTTTGATTGCAATACCTGGTAGGGATGAGAGACGGATGGAGGAAGAAAGAAACACACACAGAGACAGAGAGAATCAATTAGACTAAGGCCGTGTTTGATGAAAGGGCTTAAGACACAAATCCAGTCAAACACCAAGTGCAAGAGTGACCTACAGTATGCCCTCACTGTTCACTATCCAGCCTTGTATTTCCAAAGCATTGCCCCAAAGAGCTCTAAAATAGAATAACAGGCCTGAAAATACTTTTAGCATCAACGATATCAGATCATAACCTAGACTCTTTGAAACCGTGTTAGGGCTCTGCTTATTAAAATTACTTTTGTCTAGGCAACAGTTAGCCTATCCTCAATGTGAGGTGAATGGAAACATATACCCACATGACGGAACAATGAACTGTGGCTCTGTGTTCCCTGCATACCCCAGCTTAGTGTATCTGAAAGAGAGAAGGCACACCATTAGATTGAACATCACTTGATCACATTTTTTTGTATGGGTGACACTTTGTAAAAGGAGAAAATAATACAAATTGATTAGCAGGCATAGCCTATATTTTGGTTAGGCCTAGCTTCTGTGATTTTTATGAATAAAACCCCTGTTCTTCCACAGATCAGTATAGTGCCAACAACTGCAGCTCAACTCTGAATAGCCTACCCTTCAATAGGAAGAGTGTAAAAGGGCATTTGGAATCTAAGGGGCTATTCATACATTTCCCCAAATCCACCACTTTGAGTAGAAATCTTAGCATAGCATCATCCTACAACTGGTCAGAGTGCCAGAAGTGTTGCAAATAAGGTTCACTTACACACAGCTAAAGCCTTATCGCAGAAAGATAAGCTGCATACAACAGTTAAGTTTGTGTTTACTGTAAATGGGTAGCCTAGAAATCTCAGCCCAGCTCATCGTAGTTGAAACATAAGCTACTACCATAAGGATATAAGACACATTGCCTGAGATGCTTTTCAATACCATCGTTTCAGTGCAGTAGGTTAGCCTATAGAGTAAGCTAGTTGCTTTTAAGTCCTATTTTAACCGTATTGTAAATATAACAAGGCCTACCCAATGAGTGAGGAATAACAGAGCTGGTAAGGATTAACATTTTAGTAGCTGCACGTGGAAGACGTAGGCTTGGGGCTTCATTCCACAGAACAGTCCTAGCTTGTCTGGGGCAGCTACCTGCTTCAACAAGCCTGTTTCACTACACTCTTACCAGTGGACATAACCACAGGAGTACTCAAATACAAATCGATCCTCAAGCCCCTCCTCACTGAGAGGATCAGATAAGTATAGCCTACAAAATATGACAATGCTTAGGTAACATCCATTCAGTATTCTTAGAAATAGGTCTCTGCAAGTGCCTAAAATGGAGGGTAGGGAATAGAGGTTGATTTGGGGCATTAGGCCTAGGCAAGGCCTGAAATGTAAGCTAGGCTACCTTATTGCTGTGTTTGAAGAAAGACTACAATGTGAATCATGGCCTGGTATAGGCCAAGTTTGAATAATGATAATGGCCTTACTGTGTGAAATCAAAACTGTTTGCTGAGCATGATAAGCAAATTTCGACTCCACCATAGCCCCAGGTACTACACTTAGCAGCAAGCCTGGCCTGTAACACCTGCATTTGAAACATTTGTTTAGACCAAAACTGACCCATACAAAATAAAAAAACATACAGTAGCCTACATAAAACAGTGGCTCTTCACAGACCTCCCAACAAAACTGTTATAGAGAAGTGAACAAAATAAGCAGTACAATAACTCTGCTGCTCCATTTCACTGTTGAGTTCTAAGAATAGCGGCCCACTTGTGCTTGAGGTAAGAGGATGTAGAGTTCAGTTCAAATATTTTGGCTGTCGTGAGCATGACTCATGAGCTGTGTGGTGGTGTAGCCTACTCAACCAGACTTCTGCTGGCCTGGTACTTTAGCAACTTGGCTTTTATGGCAGTTTCAAACATCTGCTCTACAAAGGAGTTAGCCTCATTCTCCATCCTCAGCTGTAGTTTTCCAGTCCTCCCTCCCAGTGTGGACCAGATGCACTAGCCTAACTAATAGCCCAAAGGGAGCGGGGAAGATAAGTGGAGAGGTATGTAAGGAAACATGCAGAGAGGTATGTAAGGAAACATGCAGAGTGAAGAATTCAAATCTCTGTATGGATTGCAAACAACGTTGCATATTTAGTTAGGCAATAACCCCAACTATAGTATTAAACATAAATCTAGGTCTCGGCTATATCAAATGCCTACATTAGATATCGCTCCTTAGATTACAATCTGTGCATTAATAGACAGCAAGTAAGAGTAACAATTAGGGCTGGGAAGCCGAAAAGATATTATCACGATACTTAGGTACCAATATGATGTGTATTGTGATTCTCACGATTCTATATGCATTGCGACTCGATACTGTGAATTTATTGCGATTCGATGTTCCAAACATATCGCTCACCAAATGTTTGTTGCAGAGGGACAAGAGAGAGCCATGAGAAAACAAGTTTTGATCAGTCATGTAAATAAAAGGGCTGAAATCAAATTGGCACCCAATTTGATTAAAATGAAGACGGAGAACAAGGTATGAAAGGAAAATACTGGAGTTTTGGTGCAGGTATAGTTGACTAGCGCAAAAATAATATTGCGATCATGTCAAAACGATATATCGTCAAAAATATATATCCTGATACATAACTGTTCCCCCCCGTTACTTGTAACGAAATGCACAAAAACATTATTGTCACTGAATAACATTTACCAAAGTGATTAACTGCCAAAACACCCTTTATTTAACTATTAAGATCACATTATTGCAGGCAACTAGAATGATGTGGTGCATTGCACAGCTCAATAATGAGGGATTAGTTTAGGTCCAACTGTTATTAATTCACTGGCTTAAAATAGATCTTGGGACGTGCAATCAGCATATTGGCATTTACAATATTTACAGATGATAAAAAAGGATGGGCATGAAGCAGAAGTATGCACAATCAAAACAAAGTGCTGTAGAACTGTGAGGTCACGCAAATGAGAATCCTCGAACTTTTCTATTGAATACAAACCAGTCTTTGTTATTCAGAAAATTATTAATGTATGGTTTCATTTGAGATGGTAAAGGAACGGCTAAATTTAGGAAATTAGAGAAGTATGCTAATAAAAAAAACATGTTCAGTTGCCGAAAACGACCATATATGGACTAAAAACGCTGAATGAGGAAGTCGACAATGTAGGAAGTCGCTCTGCGCATGCTCAATGCCGGGCATCACTAGTAAGCAAGCACTGTACAATTACTTATGAAATGAATACCATTAACGATACAAAATTCAACTTTACAATAAACATGGAAGACCCTTTATACTGTCCATTCAAAGTATTTCCGAAATGCAATATATTAGATCCCCAGCAATGAAGAACAGATTGGGTGGATATGTTGTATTGAAAATGCCTTTCCAACAGGAAGAAAACATTTTGTGATGATGAAAGCAAATAGCAGGCGTATAACTAGCCAGCTAGTGAATACAGCATAAATGTATGTTAAACAGCAGTACAATAACAGCCTAATAAAAAACGTTAGTTTTGTAATAAATGGCCCAAGGTTACATTGATTCAATGTATTAGCAAGCTATAGCTAGCACACACACCCAGTTGCTGACAGCGATGGGCTCGGAGTCGGTGACACCCAAAATCTCGGTGCGCTGTCTGCAAGGCGGTCTAGTTTGAATAGCTTACCCTGTACCGCAGTCGACAACACACGCCGGTAATCGTCCTGCCATCTCGTGTGCTTCTGGTAATCACAAATGTTTTCTGTTAATCGATAGCTGTCTGTGTCGGCTGGAGGATATTGCAAACCGTCCACAGGCGGAAACCTGAACCTGCACAAAGTACAGTTTCTAACGTTACTTCCGCAATCGGTCTAGGGCAGGCAAGATGGCTGACGCCGGGGAGCGCTTGAGTGAAGCAGGCAGAGTCAGCTTCACAGCTGTCAATCACAGTGGCCCCTGAGAGTAAAGCATCAACACTGCCAGGGGAATAAAACGTGACACAATAGGTGGTTGTGCCTAAATAAAATCCATCTAACTTTATTAGAACTAATAAAATAATATAATGCTGCAATGGTCAATACTGGCCTAGGGCACATCAATTTAAATGGACAAATTCTCTGGACCAGGATTGAGATCAAATCCAGAATTTGAGTTTTACAGTGCTATACAATTAACCGAGTGCATTCTTATTAAAATATGCATTAGACAGCCTGAAATTCATGAATCTACAGTATTATGCAACATACACTTAATTTCCTTCCAAATTATCTATGTTGCCATATTCTGATGTGTGATGCATGTTGTTCACTCAATTTCCATATAATTCCATCAGATTCCATAAATCAACCAAACAATTCTACACAATTTCTTAATTCTTATTTTCTTAGACCTTTCCAAAATTGTCATCAGATACAATGGGTCATCATCATGACCATCATATCATCATCATCATCATCAGACAGATACAGTATGTCATTCAGCACTGAGAATATCCCCAAATGATCTGTCTGGTTCCCACTGTCTCTGTTTTTCTGACAAATCCAAGCAAAAGGGCATGGATTATGAGTCTGGATTTCTTAATATGAGCTGCGCTTAGGGCTGTTACGGTGACTGTATTACCGCCACACCAGCGGACACGGGTAATGACGGCAGTCAAATTCCACGTGACCGTTTGGTCAAGGTAATTAGGCTTCTCCAAGCTCTGATGCTGCTCCTAATATTAAGCACATTGCTTCGCTTTACAACAGGAGTATAGCCTACCTGGCTGGCATGAAAATGAACCATGGGAAAAGTGTCCCCCGTTCGCTATTTAAGTGCATAGATGACATGTATTTTTTTCCCCCTGCTTCGAGACAGGTGCAGGAGAATTGTCCATTCTAAATAAATACACATTTCCCACATATTATTTAGTGTATGTAAAGACAAGATTAAATCAATAATATTCTGATGGGTGACAATATTAGCCTACCACTTGTGAATTATATATGATCACTTGTGAATGATGCCCAGCTTCAGGCAAGAAAAAAACATTCAGCACTGAGAATTCTTTTGTGACATTTTCAAGTCATAGTCGCACACCTCATGTAGCCTAGCCCATAGGCCTATATGTTTTGCTTAGAGCTGAGCTCGGGTCCATCCTGTTTACATTGATCATCCTTGAGATGTTTCGACTTCTTGATTGGAGTCCACCTGTGGTAAATTCAATTGTTTGGACATGATTTGTAAAGGGACACGACTGTCTATATATGGTCAAGCCGATACCCCTCAAGCCGATACCACGACAGCCCTCAAGGAACTCCAATATTCTCCATGTAAACAGGAAGTCATATACAGCTGAAGTCGGGAGTTTACATACACCTTAGCCAAATACATTTAAACTCAGTTTTTCACACTCCTGACATTTAATCCTAGTAAAAATTCCCTGTCTTAGGTCAGTTAGGATCACCACTATTTTAAGAATGTGAAATGTCAGAATAATAGTAGAGAGAATGATTTCTTTCAGCTTTAATTTATTTCATCACATTCCCAGTGGGTCAGAAGTTTACATACACTCAATTAGTATTTGGTAGCATTGCCTTTCAATTGTTTAACTTGGGTCAAACATTTCAGGTAGCCTTCCACAACCTTCCCACAATAAGTTGGATGAATTTTGGCCCATTCCTCCTGACAGAGCGGCTGTAACTGATTCATGGTGTAGGCTTCCTTGCTCACCCATGCTTTTTCAGTTCTGCACACACATTTTCTATAGGATTAAGGTCAGGGCTTTGTGATGGCCACTCCAATACCTTGACTTTGTTGTCCTTAAGCCATTTTGCCACAATTTTGGAAGTATGCTTGGGTCATTGTCCATTTGGAAGACCCATTTGCAACCAAGCTTTAAATTCCTGACTGATGTCTTGAGATGCTATATCAATATATCCACATACTTTTCCTTCCTCATGACGCCATCTATTTTGTGAAGTGCACCAGATACTCCTGCAGCAAAGCACCCCCACAACATGATGCTGCCAACCCGTGCATCACGGTTGGGATGGTGTTCTTCAGCTTGAAAGCCTCCCCCTCCAAACATAATGATGGTCAGTATGGCCAAACAGTTCTATTTTGGTTTCATCAGACCAGAGGACATTTCTCCAAAAAGTACGATCTTTGTCCACATGTGCAGTTGCAAACCGTAGTCTGGCTTTTTTATGGCGGTTTTAGAGCAGTGGCTTCTTCCTTGCTGATCAGCCTTTCAGGTTAGGTCGATATACGACTTGTTTTTACTGTGGATATAGATACTTTTGTACCTGTTTCCTCCAGCATCTTCACAAGGTCCTTTGCTGTTTTTCTGGGATTGATTTTCACTTTTCGCACCAAAGTACGTTCATCTCTAGGAGACAGAATGCGTCTCCTTCCTGAGCGGTATGACGGCTGCGTGGTCCCATGGTGTTTATACTTGCGTACTATTGTTTGAACAGATGAACGTGGTACCTTCAGGCATTTGGAAATTGCTCTCAAGGATGAAACAGGGGTCTACAATTATTTTCTGAGGTCTTTGCTGATTTTCTTTGATTTTCCCATGATGTCAAGCAAAGAGGCATTGAGTTTGAAGGTAGGCCTTAAAATACATCTACAGGTACACCTCCAATTGACTCAAATGATTTCAATTAGCCTATCAGAAGCTTCTAAAGCCATGACATCATTTTCTATAATTTTCCAAACTGTTTAAAGGCACAGTCAACTTAGTGTATGTAAACTTCTGACCCACTGGAATTGTGATACAGTGAATTATAAGTGAAATAATCTGTCTGTAAACAATTATTGGAAAAATTACTTGTGTCGTGCATAAAGTAGATGTCCTAACCGACTTGCCAAAACTATAGTTTGTTAACAAGAAATGTGTGGACTGGTTGAAAAATGAGTTTTAATGACTCCAACCTAAGTGTATGTAAACTTCTGACTTCAACTGTATCCGGAGGCTGCATTTATTGTAGCTGGGTATTTTAAGAAAGCAAATTTGAGAACAAGGCTACCTAAATTCTAGCAGCATATTAATTGTAGTACCCGGGCTGGCAAAACACTGGATCACTGCTGCTCTAACTTCCACAATCCATACAAGGACCTCCCCTGCCCTCCTTTCGGCAAATCTGAACACGGCTCAATTTTGCTTCTCCCCTCCTATAGGCAGAAACTCAAACAGGATGTATCGTGACAACGGCCATTCAATGCTGGTCTGACAAATCCGAATCCACGCTTCTAGTTTGCTTTGATCACGCAGACTGGGACATGTTCTGGGTAGCCTCAAAGAATAATATAGATTTATACGCCAATTCAACGAGTGAGTTTATAAGGAAGTGCATAGGACATGTACCCACTGTGACAATTAAAACTTTCCCTAACCAGAAACCGTGGATAGATGGTGGCATTTGCACAAAACTGAAATCGCAAACCACCGCATTTAACCATGGAAAGACGACAGGGTAAATGGCCGAATACAAACAGTGTAGTTATTCCCTCCGCAAGGTATTTAAACAAGCGAAATGTCAGTATAGAGACAAAGTGAGGTCGCAATTCAACAGCTCAGAGAGGAGACGTATGTGGCAGGGTCTACAGACAATCATGGACTACAAAAAGAAAATCAGCCACGTCACGGACACCGACGTCTTCCTTCCAGACAAACTAAACACCTTCTTTGCACACTTTGAGGATAACACAGTGCCACCGATGCAGCCTGCTACCAAGGACTGTGGGCTCTCCTTCTCTGTGGCCGATTTGAGTAAGACATTTAAACATGTTAAGCCTCACAAGGCTGCCGGCCCAGATGGCAACCCTAGCCGCATCCTCAGAGCATGCACAGACCAACTGGCTGGTGTGTTTATGGACATATTCAATCTCTCCCTATCCCAGTCTGCTGTCCCCACATGCTACAAGATGGCCATCATTGTTCCTGTACCCAAGAAGGTAAAGGTAACTGATCTGAATGACTGTTGTCCCATACACTCACTTATGTCATCATGAAGTGTTTTGAGAGACTAGTCAAGAATTATATCACCTCCATCTTACCTGTCACCACTGCAGTTTGCATACCACCCCAATAGGTCCACAGATGATACAATCACCATCACACTGCACACTGCCCTATCAGATCTGGACAAGAGGAATACCTATGTAAGAATGCTGTTCACTGACTACAGCTCAGCATTCAACACCATAACACCCTTCAAGCTCATCATTAAGCTTGAGGCCCTGGGTCTCAACCCCGCCCTGTGCGACTGGGTCCTGGACTTCCTGACAGGCCGACCCCAGGTGGTGAAGGTAGGAAACAACATCTCCACTTCGCTGATCCTCAACACTGGCGAGGGTGCATGATCAGCCCCCTCCTGTAATCCCTGTTCACCCATGACTGCATGGCCATGCACGCCTCCAACTCGATCATCAAGTTTGCAGACAACACAACAGTGGTAGGCTTGATCACCAATAACGGCGAGACAGCCTACAGGGAGGAGGTGAGGGCACTCGGAGTGTGGTGTCAGGAAAACAACCTCTCAACCTGTCAACAAAACAAAGGAGATGATTGTGGACTTCAGGACACAGCAGAGGGAGCACACACCTATCCTCAACGGGACAGCAGTGGAGAAGGTGGAAAGATTTTAAGTTCCTCGGCGGCGTACACATCACAGACAAACTGAAGTGGTCCACCCACACAGACAGTGTGGTGAAGAAGGCGCAACAGCGCCTCTAACCTCAGGAACCTGAAGAAATGTGGCTTGTCACCTAAAACCCTCACAAACTTTTACAGATGTACAATTGAGAGCATTCGGTCAGGCTGTATCACCACCTGGTACAGCAACTGCACCACCCACAACGGTAGGGTGGTCTCCAGAGGGTGGTGCGGTCTGCACAACGCATCACCGGGTGCAAACTACCTGACCAGGACACCTACAGCACCCGATGTCACAGGAAGGCCAAAAATATCATCAAGGAAAATAACCACCCGAGGCACTGCCTGTTCACCCCGCTACCATCCAGACGGCAAGGTCAGTGAAGGTGCATCAAAGCTAGGACCGAGAGACTGAAAAATAGCTTCTATCTCAAGCCCATCAGACTGTTAAACAGCCAACACTAACACAGAGAGGCTGCTGCCTCCATACATACTTGAAATCATTGGCCACTCTAACAATGGATCACTAGTCACTTTATTAATTCCACTTTAATAATGATGTCTTCATATCTTGCATTACTCATCCCATATGTATATATTGTATTTTATACCAGCTATTGCATCTTACCTATGGCCGATAGGTATAGGTCAGTCATTGCTCATCCATATATTTATATGTACATATTCTTATTCCATCCCTTTACTTAGATTTGTGTGCATTGGTTGTGGAATTGTTAGATTACTTGTTAGATATTTCTGCACTGTCAGAACTAGAAGCACAAGCATTTCGCCACAATCGCAATGAAATCTGGTAACCATGTGTATGTGGCCAATACAATTGGATTTGATTTGATTAGTGCTCCGTGAAAGGATTCTGTCGAGGCACAGATCTGGGGAAGGATACCCCCCAAAAAAATTGCAGCATTGAAGGCCCCCAAGAACACATGGAGGTGACCAAGAACCGGTTGGTCACTCTGACAGAGCTCCAGAGTTCCTCTGTGGAGATGGGAGAACCTTCCAGAAGGACAACCAGCTCTGCAGCACTCCACCAATCAGGCCTTTAGAAGCCACACCTCTGTAAAAGGCTCATGACACCCTGTTTGGAGTTTACCATAAGCTGCCTAAAGGACTCTCCGACTATGAAATTCTCTAGTCTGAACTCTTTGGCCTGAATGCGAAGCGTCACGTCTAAATGAAACCTGGCACCGTCCCTACGGTAAAGCATGGTGGTGGCAGCTTCTTGCTCTGTGGGGATATTTTTCAGCTGCAGGGACTGGGACACTAGTCAGGATCGAGGCAAAGATGAACAGAACAAAGTACAGAGAGATCCTTGATGAAAACCTGCTCCAGGTTGCTCAAGACCTCAGACTGGGGTGAAGGTTCACCTTCCCACAGGACAACAACACTAAGCACACAGCCAAGACAATGCAGGAGTGGCTTTGGGACAAGTCTCTTAATGTCCTTGAGTGGCCCGGTCAGAAACTGGACATGAACCCGATTGAACATCTCTGGAGAGACCTGAAAATAGCTGGCCAGCAACGCTCCCCATCCAACCTAATAGAGCTTGAGAGGATATGCAGAGAAGAATGGATGGGAGAAACTTCCCAAATACAGGCGTGACAAGCTTGTCGTGTCATACCCAAGACAAATTGAGGCTGTATTTACATCCTCCCCCCTTTCCAGCACTCCAGGGTGCTCCTCTCTCATTCTTGCTCTCCCCTTCCTCTGACAGATTAACAGAGCTTTGCACTTGGACAAATGCTTTGTCCATCATCTCCAACCTTCTCCTCATCTGTTACTGTCATATCCCCCAATTTTGTCAACACAACATAATCGTATTCCCTTCGGACCCCACTCATCCTCTTGATCATCTCACACTGCTCCCACAGATGTCACCCTTCCAATGGTATCACAGAAATGATGCCAACATGCCCTCTTTGCTTGATGTATAGTCCTCCTCACCAGGGCCTGCTTATACTGAATTAGATGTGGGAAGTCATTCACCGCCGCGCTCTCCCTTCCTCCCCTCAAACTGACCAACAGATGCAGGCCATCAGTCCAGTAAAATAAAATAAAGCAAATTATTATACTCAATAAGCTTTGTAACACAATAAATTACATATTACCAGTGTGATCATATACCTACAATTTTTTTTAAATAGAATTTAAAAACAGTCTGAGAAGAACAACATTGGCAGGGCAATTCAAGGATAGCCAATATGCATTGATAATGTATTGGGCCTACTGCACAAGCCTCATTACTACATAACTGTTTTTAGTAGATTATTGATGCATAGGCTTATGGTTTTTAAGTTAAAACATTTTTTTTTACGCCAAATAAAACAGGTGTGGACCTTACAGTGAAATGCTTCCTTACAAGCTAGTAACCAAAAATGAAGTTTCAAGAAAAATACAGAAAGAAAAATAAGAAATAAAAGGACAAATAATTAGAGCAGCAGTAACATAACAATAGCAAGTCTACATACAGGGGGTACTGGTACAGAGTCAATGTGCGGGGGCACCTGTTAGACGAGGTAATAGATATGTAGGTAGAGTTATTAAAGTGACTTATGCATAGATACAGAGATAAGCAGAAGTGTACAAGAGGGGGGGACAATGCAAATAGTCTGGGTAGCCATTTTATTAGATGTTCAGGAGTCTAATGGCTTCGGGGTAGAAGCTGATTAGAAGCCTCTTAGACCTAGACTTTGCACTCCGGTACCGCTTGACATGCGGTAGCAGAGAGAACAGTCTATGACTAGGGTGGCTGGAGTCTTTGACTATTTTTAGGGCCTTCCTCTGCCACCGCCTGGTATAGAGGTCCTGGATGGCAAGAAGCTTGGCCCCAGTGATGGACTGGGCCGTACGCACTACCCCGTGTAGAGCCTTGCGGTCGGAGGCCGAGTAGTTGCCATACCAGGCAGTGATGCAAACAATCAGGATGCTCTCGATGGTGCAGCTGTAGAACCTTTTGAGGATCTGAGGACCAATGCCAAATCTTTTCAGTCTCCTGAGGGGGAATAGGTTTTATCGTGCCCTTTTCACGACTGTCTTGATGTGCTTGGACAATGCTAGTTTGTTGGTGATGTGGACACCAAGGAACTTGAAGCTCTCAACCTGCTTCACGACAGCCCCGTCGATGAGAATGGGGGCATGCTCGGTCCTCCTTTTCCTGTAGTCCACAATAATCTCCTTTGTCTTGATCATGTTGAGGTTGTTGTCCTGGCATCACATGGCCAGATCTCTGACCTCCTCCCTATATGTCGTCTCCGTCTCGTTGCTGTTGGAGATCAGGCCTACCGCTGTTGTGTCATCGGCAAACTTAATGATGGTGCTGGAGTCGTGCCTGCCCATGCAGTCATGAGTGAACAGGGAGCATGCATCCCTGATGGGCCCCTGTGTTGAGAATCAGCGTGGCGGATGTGGTGTTACCTACCCTTACCACCTGGGGCAGCCAATCAGGAAGTCAAGGATCCAGTTGCAGAGGGAGGTGTTTCATCCCAGGGTCCTTAGCTTAGTGTTGAGCTTTGAGTACACTATGGTGTTGAACGTTGAGCTGTAGTCAATGAATAGCATTCTCACATATTTAGCTACCTTTTGTCCAGGTGTGAAAGGGCAGTGTGGAGTGCAATAGAGATTGCATTATCTGTGGATATGTTGGTGCGTTATGCAAATTGGAGTGGGTCTAGGGTTTCTGGGATAATGGTGTTGATGTGAGCCATGACCAGCCTTTCAAAGCATTTCATGGCTACAGACGTGAGTGCTATGTGCGTGAGTACTATGGGTCATTTAGGCAGGTTACCTTAGTGTACTTAGGAACTATGGTGGTCTTCTTGAAACATGTTGGTATTACAGACTCAGACATGGAGAGGTTGTAAATGTCAGTGAAGACACTTGCCAGTTGGAGTACACGTCCTGGTAATCCATCTGGCCCTGCAGCCTTGTGAATGTTGACTTGTTTAAAGGTATTACTTGTATCGGCTGCGGAGAGCGTGATCACACAGTTGTCCAGAACAACTGATTGTTTCATTGTTACTTGCCTCGACGCGAGCATAGAAGTGATTTAGTTTGTTTGGTAGGCTCCTTCTCACTGGACAGCTCTCGGGTGTACTTCCATTTGTAGTCTGTATAGTTTTGCGAACCCTGCCACATCCGATGAGCATCGGAGTCGGTGTAGTACGATTCGATTTTAGTCCTGTATTGACGCTTTGCCTGTTTGATGGTTCGTCTGAGGAAATATCAGGATTTCTTATAAGCTTCCAGGTTTGAGTCCAGCTCCTTGAAAGCGGCAGCTCTACCCTTTAGCTCAGTGCGGATGTTGCCTGTAATCCATAGCTTCTGGTTGGGGTATGTACGTACAGTCACTGTGGGAACGACGTCATCGATGCCAGTGACTGAAGTGGTGTACTCCTCAGAACATATTCCCGTCTGTGCTAACAAAACAGTCCTGTAGCTTAGCATCTGCATTATTGGACCACTTTTTTATTGACCGAGTCACTGGTGCTTCCGGCTTTAATTGTTGCTTGTGAGCAGGAATCTGGAGGATATAATTATGGTCAGATTTGCCAAATGGAGGGCGAGGGAGAGCGTCTCTGTGCGTGGAGTAAAGGGGGTCTAGAGTTTTTTTCCCCCTCTGGTTGGACATTTAAAATGCTGATAGGATTGAGGTAATACAGATTTAAGTGTCCCTGCATTAAAGTCCCTGGCCACTAGGAGCGCCGCCTCTGGATGGGCGTTTTCATGTTTGCTTATATACAGCTCATTGAGTGTGGTCTTAGTGCCAGCATCGGTCTGTGGTGGTATGTTGACAGCTACAAAAAATACAGATGAAAACTCTCTAGGTAGATAGTGTGGTCTACAGCTTATCATGAGATACTCAGGCGAGTAAAACCTTGAGACTTCCTTAGATATAGTGCACCAGCTATTGTTTACAAATATACATAGACTGCCACCCTGTGTCTTACCAGAGGCTGCTGTTCTATCCTGTCGATGCAGTGTGTAACCCGCCAACTGTACTGTATGTTATTCACGTCGTCGTTCAGCCACTACTCGTTGAAACCTAGGATACAGTTTTTAATGTCCCATTGATAGGTTTTTGTGTTTTTAGCTTGTCCAATGTATTTTCCAGCGATTGTACGTTGGCCAGTAGTACAGATGGCAAGGAAAGATTAGCCACTCGTCGTCTGCAGATCATCACAAGGCACAATAGCACGGTTGGTTAATAAGAACCCATGAAACGGCAACCATCCTCTCTGGCGCCAGCTGTGTAAGGGCTATTTGACGAAGAAAGAGCGGGATGGAGTGCTGCATCAGATGACCTGGCCTCCACACTCACCTGACCTCAACCTAATTGAGATCATTTGGAATGAGTTGGACCGCAGAGTGAAAGAGCCAACAAGTGCTCAGCATATGTGGAAAACGTTCCAGGTGAAGGTGGTTGAGAGAATCCTAAGAGTGCGCCTGGCTGTCATCAATGCGTGGTTACTTTTTTTCACCTTTATTTAACTTTGAAGAAACTCAAAAAGAAAATATATTTTAATTTGTTTAACACTTTTTTGGTTACTTCACGATTCCGTGTGTTATTTCATAGTTTTGATGTCTTCACTATTATTCTAAAATGTAGAAAATTGTAAAAATCAAGAAAAACCCTTGAATGAGTAGGTGTGTCCATACTTTTGACTGTTAATGTATATACCCTCCTGTTCAAAAGTTTGGGGTCACTTAGAAATGTCCTTGTTTTTGAAAGAAAATATAATTTTTTGTCCATTAAAATAACATCAAATTGATCAGAAATACAGTTTAGACATTGTTAATGTTGTGAATGACTATTGTAACTGGAATATCTACGTAGGCATACAGAGGCCCATTATCAGCAACCATCACTCCTGTATTCCAATGGCACGTTGTGTTAGCTAATCCAAGTTTATAATTTTAAAGGGCTAATTGATCACTAGAAAGTCCTTTTGCAATTATGTTAGCATAGCTGAAAATTGGCCTTCTTTAGACTAGTTGAGTATCTGGAGCATCAGCATTTGTGGGTTCGAATATAGGCTCAAAATGGCTAGAAACAAAGACCTATCTTCTGAAACTTGTCAGTGTAATCTTGTTCTAAGAAATGAAGGCTATTCCATTCGAGAAATTGCCAAGAAACTGAAGATCTCGTACAACGCTGTGTACTACTCCCTTCATAGAACTGTCTCTAACCAGAATAGAAAGTGGTGTGGGAGGCCCCGGTGCACAACTGAGCAAGAGGACAGGTACATTAGAGTGTCTAGTTTGAGAAACAGATGCCTCACAAGTCCTCAACTGGCAGCTTCATTAAATAGTACCTGCAAAACACCAATCTCAACGTCAACAGTGAAGAGGCAACTCTGGGATGCTGGCTTTTCTTTAAAATACAAGGACATTTCTAAGTGACCCCAAACTTTTGAACAGTAGTGTATATATATCTATATCTATATATATTTACATAAATATAGTGTATTTAACTAATGAGCTAACTGTAGCTATGCAAACTTTAGCTAGCTAAACTAGCTAGCTAGATTTACATACAATTCAGTTCTATTGTAACTAGCTAGCTCTCACTCACTCACTAGCTAGCTATTTTAGATGCTGGCCTGACAAAAAAAGTTACTAGCTAGCATGGAATCTGATTACCACGATATTGTAATTGATTCATGGGGACACTTATTAGGTTATAAGTTATAAAGTTATAAATTATAAATTGACCACAGTCCTATGGACTCAGCCAGCCTAAACAGAACCCTTTTAGGTTACAAATAAAGCCAGGGACAAATAGCTTACTGACGTTCGTGGCAGAGAGCAATCTAGCCACAATGGAGCCGAGTTCAATGTAATCTAGCTAGCTAGCTAGTTTAGCTGGCTAATGTTAGCATAGCTACAGTTACCTCGTTAGCTATACATCTATCTAGATAAACCAACGAGTGTGTCTTTAGCAGCACGCGATCACAACTCCCGACCTCTTGCCTTCCAGTCAGTCAAATAAACTCAGCTAGTCATTCCACCAAAAACCTTCCATTCAACCTTCCATAGCAGTCTGCGCTGTCAATTCTCTTGCAGTGGGACAGTGCAGTTTGGCACAGTCCATCAGATGCCCCTCCATCACTCCCTCCATTTCTCTCCAATAGTCTTCCACTAAAGTTTCCATTTACAATCGTCTACTCTCCCCTAGCAGTTGGTGCTTCTGGTTCTCATTGCATGAGCGGTTAGATTATTTTTGAATATTGCATTATACAATTGAGGAAAAGGCAAGTATAACGTCTCATGTTAGGATGCACTGTAACTAGCTCACTTACATTTTGTGAAGCGTGTGTTGTTGCAGAAATAAATAGGCCTGTGCTAAAACATTTTTTACATTGTTATGAATTTCGAGATATGAATTATAAATGTTTGTTTTGGGGGGGGGGGGGCACTTGCCCCTGAATATCTGTGAATGGTCCTGACTACCACTAGCACCCCTGTCTCTCTCAGCCACACCTCTACTACCACATATTCATTTTCAGTACCTTTCCCCAGCATCCTGTAAGAAAGTCCTCGCTATTTGGAGGTGGCACATCCCCCCACCCCCCTACGTGTCTGTCCCTACAAATCACTACATATCCCTGTATGATGAACTCCAAGGTCAGTTTGATCCATGTTTCCTGAAGACAAATCACATCAGGTTTAGCAGGCATATCCACAATAAACTGCTGGAACTTTTGCCCATAGGCCAACATAGCCTGCCCATTGTAGTATAACCACCATAACTAACCAGCTAGCACATTTGGTTGTGGGAACATATGTTTTTAGTTTCCTATTGGTTCCATTAGCCATAAGTTTCCTGACCGGTAAATTATTTTCTTTTGAAACATTCTGAGAACAGAAGTGAACATTTCCAGAACATAATTTTTTTGGTTGCAGCGAGGTTCTGAGAACATTTTACAATGGTTTCCTGAAAGTTTTCCTGGGATGTTTTATGAAAATCCACAAAAGTATATGCCCCCATGGTAATCTAATTAGCATAATAAACAAATCCCCATCAAAATCCTTCTGTTTCAGCTAAATACAGTGGAGCAAAAAAGTATTTAGTCAGCCACCAATTGTGCAGGTTCTCCCACTTAAAAAGATGAGAGAGGCCTGTAATTTTCATCATAGGTACACTTCAACTATGACAGACAAAATGAGAAGAAAAAAAATATAGAAAATCACATTGTAGGATTTTTTATGAATTTATTTGCAAATTATGGTGGAAAATAAGTATTTGGTCAATAACAAAAGTTTATCTCAATACTTTGTTATATACCCTTTGTTGGCAATGACAGAGGTCAAAAGTTTTCTGTAAGTCTTCACAAGGTTTTAACACACTGTTGCTGGTATTTTGGCCCATTCCTCCATGCAGATCTCCTCTAGAGCAGTGATGTTTTGGGGGCTGTTGATGCTGGGCAACACAGACTTTCAACTCCCTCCAAAGATTTTCTATGGGGTTGAGATCTGGAGACTGGCTAGGCCACTCCAGGACCTTGAAATGCTTCTTACGAAGCCACTCCTTCGTTGCCCGGGCGGTGTGTTTGGGATCATTGTCATGCTGAAAGACCCAGCCACGTTTCATCGTCAATGCCCTTGCTGATGGAAGGAGGTTTTCACTCAAAATCTCACTATACATTGCCCCATTCATTCTTTCCTTTACACGGATCAGTCGTCCTGGTCCCTTTGCAGAAAAATAGCCCCAAGCATGATGTTTCCACCCCCATGCTTCACAGTAGGTATGGTGTTCTTTGGATGCAACTCAGCATTCTTTGTCCTCCAAACACGACGAGTTGAGTTTTTACCAAAAATATCTATTTTGGTTTCATCTGACCATATGACATTCTCCCAATCTTCTTCTGGATCATCCAAATGCTCTCTAGCAAACTTCAGACGGGTCTGGACATGTACTAGCTTAAGCAGGGGGACACGTCTGGCACTGCAGGATTTGAGTCCCTGGCGACGTTGTTACTTTGGTCCCAGCTCTCTGCAGGTCATTCACTAGGTCCCCCCGTGTGGTTCTGGGATTTTTGCTCACCGTTCTTGTGATAATTTTGACCCCACGGGGTGAGATCTTGCGTGGAGCCCCAGACCGAGGGAGACTACCAGTACTCATGTATGTCTTCCATTTCCTAATAATTGCTCCCACAGTTGATTTCTTCAAACCAAGCTGCTTACCTCTTGCAGATTCAGTCTTCCCAGCCTGGTGCAGGTCTACAATTGTGTTTCTGGTGTCCTTTGACAGCTCTTTGGTCTTGGCCATAGTGGAGTTTGGAGTGTGACTGTTTGAGGTTGTGGACAGGTGTCTTTTATACTGATAACAAGTTCAAACAGGTGCCATTAATACAGGAAACAAGTGGAGGACAGAGGAGCCTCTTGAAGAAGAAGTTACAGGTCTGGGAGAGCCAGAAATCTTGCTTGTTTGTAGGTGACCAAATACTTATTTTCCACCATAATTTGCAAATAAATTCATTAAAAGTCCTACAATGTGATTTTCTGGAATTCTTTTTCTCATTTTGTCTGTCATAGTTGTAGTGTACCTATGATGAAAATTACAGGCCTCTCTCATCTTTTTAAGTGGGAGAACTTGCACAATTGGTGGCTGACTAAATACTTTTTTACCCCACTGTACATGTTTTTTTTTTGCATGGGCAGCATCCAAATCCACGGCATCCACCAATGTTGGCCTTCCGTACCTGCTGTGGAAAGTGGCAGAGATACAGCTGCGTTTGTCAGACCAGGAGACGTTCTTGTCACGAAAACGTCTGCAGCGTCCGAACGGTTTGGCCTACAAACTAATATGACCAATCTATGGAAGATAATATTCTCAGAAACACAATGGTATTCCCAGCATAAACATCACCGGACTCGTCTAAAGTCGGTACCACCGATCTGTGAATTTCTGTCTGTAGCTTCCAAACAGTTTTGGGCTACCCAGTAATGTGACCCCACCATCGAAGGTAAGAACACAGTAGTCAAATGTTTGGACACACCTACTTATTCCATAGGTTTTTCTTTATTTTTACTATTTTCTACCTTGTAGAATGATAGTGAAGACATTAAAACTATGAAATAACACATATGGAATCATGTAGTAACCAAAAAAGTGTTAAACAAATCAAAATACATTTTATATTTGAGATTCTTCAAAGTAGCCGCCCTCTGCCATGATGACAGCTATACTCTAAAATATACTGTACTGTAGGTGTGAAATTTGTTTTGATTCAGAATGGACCATTGTCATGCACCTGTCTCGAAACAGGGGCAGCGGAAAAAAGGTCACTATAATGACACAGTAATTATCAGCTTTGACATTACATGCTTCACTGTCATGGTGCAGAGTAGAGGTCAGCACAGGACTGGTTTCTTCATCCCGCTCCCCACCTCACCTGCTGGCTTTCTGTTTTACTTCCACCCGCTACCGTAATAACTGGTCCCAAACCCAACTGCAGTTCCGCAATGTTATTTTAGGCATATGTGAAGCAGCTCACTTGCTAGCCATGGTCCCAGCAATTTTGCACCCTATAGGCAATATCAAATGCGCAAAAATAACTTAAGAAATAGGTTTTATTACTAGAGATTCTCACATGGCCCTTACATTGTATTACTGGGCTATATCAGTCAATGTGCTAGATGTAGTTTGAAGAAAGCAGAGTTGGAGAGACTTGCACAAATGCTTAAAGATCTAGCCCTTTTTTCCATTTTTGCCTAAAATAACATACCAAAATCTAACTGTCTGTAACTCAGGTCCTGAAGCAAGGATATGCATATTCTTGGTACCATTTGAAAGGAAACTTTTAACTTTTAACTTTGTGGAAATGTGAAGGGTATGTTGGAGAATATAACACAATAGATCTGGCAAAAAAATAACAATGGTTATTTTGTATTTTTTTGTACCATCATCTTTGAAATGCAAGAGGAAGGCCATAATGTATTATTCCAACCTAGCTGCAGTTTAGATGTTGGCCAGTAGATGGAGTGTATTTGCAACATTTTAGACTGATCCAATGAACTATTGCATTTCTGTTCAAATTTTGTAGCAAGACGGCCCAAATCTGCCTAATTTGTTTATTAATAACTTAATAACTCTCCTCAAACAATAGCATGGTATTATTTCACTGTAATAGCTACTGTAAATTGGACAGTGCAGTTAGATTAATAAGAATTTAAGCCTTCTGCCAATATCAGATATGTCTATGTCCTGGGAAATGTTCCTGTTATTTACAACCTCATGCTAATTGCATTAGCCAACATTAGCTCAACCGTCCCGTGGAAGGGACACCGATCCCCTTAAGCTATTTTTATATCCTATCTTTTAGGACTGGGAAGATGGAGAACTATGGGTTATCAATATTTAGGCCTATTTCTAGGCAATGTAGTAAACTAAAGCCTAATCATAGGCCTATTTAGGAAGAACATTTCCTTGGAAAGATAACTGTCCGGTGCTTCTCCGCCCATGTATACATAAGCTATAGCCTACTCTACTTAATTGAGATCACACATGCACCTGATCTTGCAGATCTGGCTACCAAACTCATTTTTCGTAATCCTATAGGATGTAGCCTACCTTCTAAGAGGATGTTTGCAGGCAGAGACAAATAAATGGGTAATCCATACACTCGCTCAGGATAGTAGCCTAACCTATGGGCACATTGTGCCTTTTCAATCATGATAACATTCTTTGATTGCACTTCGACTCATGTAGGTTGAGCGCCCTCCATATTTCATTATCAATATTTATTTACAGACACTGTAGTAAACTACAGTCTAATCATATTTAAGTTAATTTCATATTCAAAAGTCAACTGCCACATGATTCTCCACCCATGTAGGCAGTCTACTCTATTTCAATAATACCACAGATACTAGGCGCACATGAACTTTCACACCCAACTAGAAGAGGTAGGCTACTGAAGTTGAAGCAGCAAATTCGGAGTGTGCGAATAATGCAAAAAATATATGCTTTTAATACAATAGGTAGGCTAACGCATACAAAGCAGAAAGAGGACTGTTTCAAAATAATCTGTGGGACAACAAAACATATTTTCATCCTAAAGTCTTCTGTCTGACCGCCCACCCGTTCCCGTCTGCAGCATGTAAAATGCAGACTGCACAGCAATGATATCTGTCAGGACCCTCAGGCGTCCCGTGGGAATGCAGCCGTCACTACAACACTATGCTTATCATGTCTTAGCAGGATCAGATGGTGACAGGGGTCCCAGCACGATCAGACAGCCGAGGAAGACCCGTCTACAGAGCTCAGGTGAATTTTGCAGTATATTCAGTGTTCCATCTTGAATTGATGGGTAGTAGACCTACAGTAGCTACAGGACAGCAGCTTCAGCTTAAAGCTACAGTCTGGGATCTGGGAGTAATGGTAACTTAAATGATTGAAGCATTGATTATTTTCTTGGATAATATAATGTATAAATGTACACCAAGGTAATTCTTTGTCATGACTCATTTTAGGAGGATCAGATGGTGACAGGGGTCTCCGCAGAGTCAGGCAGCCATAAAAGACCAGTCTGTGACAGACGTGATGTGAAATTTTACAGATACAACACTTTATTCTCTCTGTCTAGAAGCCAGATGCTATTTTAAGGCACTCTGACAAACCTCCAAAGTGATTTCCAAACTGTAATAAGGGTTGATAGAGGATTTTCCCGATGACACAAAACATATAAAACAAAAATGTGAGGAAGACCTGGGAGACGCAATTGATAGTGATGAATGGGTACAGATGTTAGAATGTCCAGTCATGTTCATATAATCTCAGACATAAATTACTGCAGTTTAAGATCATCCATAGAAAGTACTATATGCCAGTGAAACTGAATATCATGCAGTTGGAAATTGTATTACTCTGCATGAGGGGTAAAGCACAAAAGGGGACATATTTGCATATGCTGTGGTCTTGAAGGCTGGCTGAATTCTGGCAAATAGTATCTTTTATCTCAGCATGTCTACAGATTATTCCTTCTCCCTGTTATTGCTTGCTTGGAAATATTAATACTGGAAACTGTTATCAGAAGAAACTGTGTAACCTAGCATTTATAATGGCTAATAAATGCATTGCCCTTAATTGGAAGGTTGGTTATCCTCCCACAATGTATGGAAGAAATGTGAAGTTATGTACAGTTTCACTAGATCTGTTTTAAGATTAAGGGTATACTGTGCAAATTTCATAAGGTCTGGATGCCTTATATTGAATACTATAAGACAAAAGAAGTCTGTATTGAAAACATGCCCACGTTAGGGGAGATTTAAGCAATCCCTAGCTGCTGGGCTGCTCAGTCCTGGCCCTGGGGGTCTGCTGTACTGTTGTCACTCTGGCCTTGGCCTAACACATCTGAAACCAATAATGAATGTTTCACTAAGATCCTAAAGCTGAGTGGGGTGTGTTGTGTTGGGGCACTATAGGGCCGTGGACCCCTAAGGGCAGGACGGGATTACCTAGCTATATTGTTTGCAAGTAAAAAAGCTCTACAGTACTATTAGGCCTAAAATATGAATTATATGGAGGGTGTACTGCTTCGGTGTGTTACTCTGTAGGTGTACAGTGGTTCTTCCGTTAAAAGTTTTAAGTTTATGCCGCGACCGTTTGTGGTTGATGGTGGCTGATTGCATCATTCTGTCATTGCACCACACTATCACAAGGGGGAGTTAGAATGCTGATCTATCGGTAGTCTAAACTGTGGCACAAATTGACTATCTTTTCGTAAATTAATGGAGGTGTTTTCAGTCCGAGAGTCTCTCTTCTCTGGCACTGGTCCTGAATCAGGCAACTGGAGTTGAGAGAGACTTAGGTAAACACAAATGGGGGAATTACACTTGACATGTGGACTGACGATAATTCGAAAAATAGGCACCTTGGGCTTTTGGTTTCTCTCCCTCTAAAAACAATAATTGTAAATAACAAACTGGATTTATTTACCAGTGTGAAAGAGTGATAGCCCCTCTATATAAAGTTTGTTTCTGAAACATGGAGTCCTTCTTTGCTGATTTGAAGAAGAAATGGAATGAAAGAGAGTCCAGCGAGGATTTGTCAGCATAAAGCTGAGTGACTCACTCATTCATGGCTTTGGATCAAAATAAATAAGTCCAAACAGCCTTTCTGATAGTCTTTAATAAAGAAATGCTTTGACTGTTTTGACCAAATTAATCTGCTCATGCTGTGTGTGTTCAATTATTTGTGACATTGTGGTTACAATGAAGAATGTAAACAAAATAAGTCAAAAAAATCATATTCATAAGGAATAATCAGACACGTGTTGCCAGCTTTATTATATATATTTTTTACTTACTATATCACAAAAAAATATACATTTTACATTACCGTGTAGTTTACCTTTAAAATGGACTGAAATGATCTCACTCCAATACATTTTTATAGAAAGTTAGCAAAAATAGTTAAGATCTTGCTACCATGGAAAGGAAAATACCTGTCTATTTGTGGAAAACTCTTTAGTCACATCACAGTTTCCCTATTTGCTTACGGTTTTGCCTACACCTAGCGACTTGTCTAAATTATATGAGCAAAAAATATTCCATTTTATTTGGAATGGCAAGCCAGACAAAATTAAAAGGGACTATTTATATAATGAATATGAATTCTGGGGGCAAAAATGAATAAATATTAAAGCATTTGACCTCTCACTAAAGGGGTCAGTCATACAAAAGTTATACTTAAATCCAAACTGGTTCTCTAGCAAATTGGTAACAATGTCTCACACTATGTTCAAGAAATGCCTTTTTCCCTTTATTCAGATAACAATCACTCACTTTCGTTATTTGAAAACTAAATAAGCTCCAAAATATCGTTATTTTGTAAACAAGCCATAGAAACTTGATTGCCATTTCAGTTTAATCCACCAGAAAAGACAGAACAAATAATACATAAAATACTTGTGGTTAAACTCAAATACACAAATTGATAAAAAAAACAATTTTGTTATTAAAAAAAGAAAGAAGGTATAATCTTTGTAAATGATATCATATGTAGGACTGGTGGAGTTATGTCACACATACAGCTAACACAAATATATGGAAATGTCTGCTCTACCCAAAGTTATAACCAACTAATTGCAGCATTACCGCAAAAATGGAAGAGGAAAGTGGAAGGGGGGAAAAGTAAGGAACTTGGCTGTCGTCCTTGCATCAAAGACCAAAATTGGTTAAGAAAATTGTGTTGAATAAAAATATATACCAGTACATTCAAGGACCAAAAAATTGACAGTTGTGCCATGTAGATTGCAAAATAGTTGGGAAGAGATTTTCGATGTACCGATTTCATGGCACCAACCCAGCCATGATTGGGAATCCCATAGGACAGCACACAATTGGCCCAGCGTCGTCTGGGTTTTGTCGGTGTATGCCATCATTGTAAATGAGAATTTGTTCTTGACATGGGATAATCCAAATAGCAAGACACAGCTCTAGCTCTGAGTATCTGTCATTGACGTCATTTCCGGTCACAACTTGCAGGCTTGTTTTCGAGTTGCTGTGCGTTTTGTTGCTAACCTGTTTTGCTACCTGACAACTTTACGGTTTTCACTTTTTAATTACCGTTCATATATTTATTTATTTTTTCCTCAACTTTTTCACTCCGGACGCTTTATCTGGACACGATTCGTCAGGACCTCCAACAGCCGAAGCTAAGTAGTAACATTAACATGATGACTTCTAATTGCAGCCGCTGTACTCGGCTTACGGCGAGGATAGCTGTGCTGCAAGCCCAGCTTCAGACGCAATCGTTAGGCAAGGGTAATTTCAGTGTAGGAAAGGATGAAATAGCGTCTGTGGCACCAGTAAGTACAGATAGTAGTGTAAATCCCCTGGCACAGTCCCCGCAGCCGGACAACTTTCTCACGGTTTCTGGAAGGAAATGCTGTAGGAACGCTCAACCGGTGTCGCTCATTCAGCCGACAGAAACTTTCAACCGGTTTTCCCCATTAAGCAGCGGGTCGGAGTCAGAGGCCGATTCTTCTCTGGTCTCTACTCCTCCCGTTACGGGGTCTGAGACGACGAAGCTTCCCACCATTAGCTCTGACAAATTGAAAACTCTAGTCATTGGCGACTCCATTACCCGCAGTATTAGACTTAAAGCGAATCATCCAGCGATCATACACTGTTTACCCGGGGGCAGGGCTACCGACGTTAAGGCTAATCTGAAGATGGTGCTGGCTAAAGCTAAAACTGGCGAGTGTAGAGAGTATAGAGATATTGTTATCCACGTCGGCACCAACGATGTTAGGATGAAACAGTCAGAAATCACTAAGCGCAACATAGCTTCTGCGTGCATATCAGCTAGAAAGATGTGTCGGCATCGAGTAATTGTCTCTGGCCCCCTCCCAGTTAGGGGGAGTGATGAGCTCTACAGCAGAGTCTCACAACTCAATCGCTGGTTGAAAACTGTTTTCTGCCCCTCCCAAAAGTTAGAATTTGTAGATAATTGGCCCTCTTTCTGGGACTCACCCACAAACAGGACCAAGCCTGACCTGCTGAGGAGTGACGGACTCCATCCTAGCTGGAGGGGTGCTCTCATCTTATCTACCAACATAGACAGGGCTCTAACTCCTCTAGCTCCACAATGAAATAGGGTGCAGGCCAGGCAGCAGGCTGTTAGCCAGCCTGCCAGCATAGTGGAGTCTGCCATTAGCACAGTCAGTGTAGTCAGCTCAGCTATCACCATTGAGACCGTGTCTGTGCCTCGACCTAGGTTGGGCAAAACTAAACATGGCGGTGTTCGCCTTAGCAATCTCACTAGGATAAAGACCACCTCCATTCCTGTCATTACTGAAAGAGATCATGATACCTCACATCTCAAAATAGGGCTACTTAATGTTAGATCCCTTACTTCAAAGGCAATTATAGTCAATGAACTAATCACTGATCATAATCTTGATGTGATTGGCCTGACTGAAACATGGCTTAAGCCTGATGAATTTACTGTTTTAAATGAGGCCTCACCTCCTGGCTACACTAGTGACCATATCCCCCGTGCATCCCGCAAAGGCGGAGGTGTTGCTAACATTTACGATAGCAAATTTCAATTTACAAAAAAAAAAATGACATTTTCGTCTTTTGAGCTTCTAGTCATGAAATCTATGCAGCCTCACTTTTTATAGCTACTGTTTACAGGCCTCCTGGGCCATATACAGCGTTTCTCACTGAGTTCCCTGAATTCCTATCGGACCTTGTAGTCATAGCAGATAATATTCTAATCTTTGGTGACTTTAATATTCACATGGAAAAGTCCACAGACCCACTCCAAAAGGCTTTCAGAGCCATCATCGACTCAGTGGGTTTTGTCCAACATGTCTCTGGACCCACTCACTGTCACAGTCATACGCTGGACCTAGTTTTGTCCCATGGAATAAATGTGGTGGATCTTAATGTTTTTCCTCATAATCCTGGACTATCGGACCACCATTTTATTACGTTTGCAATTGCAACAAATAATCTGCTTAGACCCCAACCAAGGAACATCAAAAGTCGTGCTATAAATTCACAGACAACACAAAGATTCCTTGATGCCCTTCCAGACTCCCTCTGCCTACCCAAGGACGCCAGAGGACAAAAATCAGTTAACCACCTAACTGAGGATCTCAATCTAACCTTGCGCAATACCCTAGATGCAGTTGCACCCCTAAAAACAAAAAAAATGTCTCATAAGAAACTAGCTCCCTGGTACACAGAAAATACCCGAGCTCTGAAGCAAGCTTCCAGAAAATTGGAACGGAAATGGCGCCACACCAAACTGGAAGTCTTCCGACTAGCTTGGAAGGACGGTACCGTGCAGTACCGTAGAGCCCTTACTGCTGCTCGATCATCCTATTTTTCTAACTTAATTGAGGAAAATAAGAACAATCCGAAATTCCTTTTTAATACTGTCGCAAAGCTAACTAAAAAGCAGCATTCCCCAAGAGAGGATGACTTTCACTTTAGCAGTGATAAATTCATGAACTTCTTTGAGGAAAAGATTATGATTATTAGAAAGCAAATTACGGACTCCTCTTTAAACCTGCGTATTCCTCCAAACCTCAGTTGTCCTGAGTCTGCACAACTCTGCCAGGACCTAGGATCAAGAGAGACGCTCAAGTGTTTTAGTACAATATCTCTTGACACAATGATGAAAATAATCATGGCCTCTAAACCTTCAAGCTGCATACTGGACCCTATTCCAACTAAACTACTGAAAGAGCTGCTTCCTGTGCTTGGCCCTCCTATGTTGAACATAATAAACGGCTCTCTATCCACTGGATGTGTACCAAACTCACTAAAAGTGGCAGTAATAAAGCCTCTCTTGAAAAAGCCAAACCTTGACCCAGAAAATATAAAAAACTATCGGCCTATATCGAATCTTCCATTCCTCTCAAAAATTTTAGAGAAGGCTGTTGCGCAGCAACTCACTGCCTTCCTGAAGACAAACAATGTATACGAAATGCTTCAGTCTGGTTTTAGACCCCATCATAGCACTGAGACGGCACTTGTGAAGGTGGTAAATGACATTTTAATGGCATCGGACCGAGGCTCTGCATCTGTCCTCGTGCTCCTAGACCTTAGTGCTGCTTTTGATACCATCGATCACCACATTCTTTTGGAGAGATTGGAAACCCAAATTGGTCTACACGGACATGTTCTGGCCTGGTTTAGATCTTATCTGTCGGAAAGATATCAGTTTGTCTCTGTGAATGGTTTGTCCTCTGACAAATCAACTGTAAATTTCGGTGTTCCTCAAGGTTCCGTTTTAGGACCACTATTGTTTTCACTATATATTTTACCTCTTGGGGATGTTATTCGAAAACATAATGTAAACTTTCACTGCTATGCGGATGACACACAGCTGTACATTTCAATGAAACATGGTGAAGCCCCAAAATTGCCCTCGCTAGAAGCATGTGTTTCAGACATAAGGAAGTGGATGGCTGCAAACTTTCTACTATTAAACTCGGACAAAACAGAGATGCTTGTTCTAGGTCCCAAGAAACAAAGAGATCTTCTGTTGAATCTGACAATTAATCTTAATGGTTGTACAGTCGTCTCAAATAAAACTGTGAAGGACCTCGGCGTTACTCTGGACCCTGATCTCTCTTTTGAAGAACATATCAAGACCATTTCGAGGACAGCTTTTTTCCATCTACGTAACATTGCAAAAATCAGAAACTTTCTGTCCAAAAATGATGCAGAAAAATTAATCCATGCTTTTGTCACTTCTAGGTTAGACTACTGCAATGCTCTATTTTCCGGCTACCCGGATAAAGCACTAAATAAACTTCAGTTAGTGCTAAATACGGCTGCTAGAATCCTGACTAGAACCAAAAAATTTGATCATATTACTCCAGTGCTAGCCTCTCTACACTGGCTTCCTGTCAAAGCAAGGGCTGATTTCAAGGTTTTACTGCTAACCTACAAAGCATTACATGGGCTTGCTCCTACCTATCTCTCTGATTTGGTCCTGCCGTACATACCTATACGTACGCTACGGTCACAAGACGCAGGCCTCCTAATTGTCTCTAGAATTTCTAAGCAAACAGCTGGAGGCAGGGCTTTCTCCTATAGAGCTCCATTTTTATGGAACGGTCTGCCTACCCATGTCAGAGACGCAGACTCGGTCTCAACCTTTAAGTCTTTACTGAAGACTCATCTCTTCAGTGGGTCATATGATTGAGTGTAGTCTGGCCCAGGAGTGGGAAGGTGAACGGAAAGGCTCTGGAGCAACGAACCGCCCTTGCTGTCTCTGCCTGGCCGGTTCCCCTCTTTCCACTGGGATTCTCTGCCTCTAACCCTATTACAGGGGCTGAGTCACTGGCTTGCTGGGGCTCTCTCATGCCGTCCCTGGAGGGGGTGCGTCACCTGAGTGGGTTGATTCACTGTTGTGGTCATCCTGTCTGGGTTGGCGCCCCCCCCCCCCTTGGGTTGTGCCGTGGCGGAGATCTTTGTGGGCTATACTCAGCCTTGTCTCAGGATGGTAAGTTGGTGGTTGAAGATATCCCTCTAGTGGTGTGGGGGCTGTGCTTTGGCAAAGTGGGTGGGGTTATATCCTTCCTGTTTGGCCCTGTCCGGGGGTGTCCTCGGATGGGGCCACAGTGTCTCCTGACCCCTCCTGTCTCAGCCTCCAGTATTTATGCTGCAGTAGTTTATGTGTCGGGGGGCTGGGGTCAGTTTGTTATATCTGGAGTACTTCTCCTGTCCTATTCGGTGTCCTGTGTGAATCTAAGTGTGCGTTCTCTAATTCTCTCCTTCTCTCTTTCTTTCTCTCTCTCGGAGGACCTGAGCCCTAGGACCATGCCCCAGGACTACCTGACATGATGACTCCTTGCTGTCCCCAGTCCACCTGGCCATGCTGCTGTTCCAGTTTCAACTGACCTGAGCCCTAGGACCATGCCCCAGGACTACCTGACATGATGACTCCTTGCTGTCCCCAGTCTACCTGGCCATGCTGCTGCTCCAGTTTCAACTTCCACCTGACTGTGCTGCTGCTCTAGTTTCAACTGTTCTGCCTTATTATTATTCGACCATGCTGGTCATTTATGAACATTGAACATCTTGACCATGTTCTGTTATAATCTCCACCCGGCACAGCCAGAAGAGGACTGGCCACCCCACATAGCCTGGTTCCTCTCTAGGTTTCTTCCTAGGTATTGGCCTTTCTAGGGAGTTTTTCCTAGCCACCGTGCTTCTCCACCTGCATTGCTTGCTGTTTGGGGTTTTAGGCTGGGTTTCTGTACAGCACTTTGAGATATCAGCTGATGTACGAAGGGCTATATAAATAAATTTGATTTGATTTGATTTGTTCTTAACTGGCTTGCCTAGTTAATAAATAAATGTTACATGAATTGACACGCAAAATGACACCGGATTTAAAACTCAGAATTTTATTATACAACATTCTTGCAACCAATAGAATGTTTATATATATATGGGGGATACAACCTTCCCAGCTCTGCAGATTCTTTTGAAGCTAGAAGCCACGTCTTATTGAGTTCCGAGTGCCGATTTGTTATCCAACAATTATTATTATTATTATTAACCCTGCATTATTATTGTATAAAATCCCCTTTGATATTAATTTAGAATCCTCCAATTCTCTAAATGTAATTAGATCTACAGGAACATTTTATTGATTTTCATTTAGAAGCCGCCTCTTAAGAGCCGTGTCACACCAAATATAATTGGATTTATTCACCATAGTATAACAGATTTTTTTTCAATCGAATTCAATAACATATTTGTATCACTGTAGATGCTGTTTTTATTTACAGTAGTGACAGCTGAAGGCATTTTGAAAACATGTTTTCAAACACTTGTTTTTGTTACGGTTTTCTTGCGGTGAAAGAGAGTCGGACCAAAATGCAGCGTGGTTCATTCGATACATCTTTAATAAATGAATAAACACGAACAATACAAAAACAATAAACGTAACGTGAAAACCGAAACAGCCTATCTGGCGAAACTAACACAGAGACAGGAACAATCACCCACGAAACACTCAAAGAATATGGCTGCCTAAATATGGTTCAAGAATCACCTGCCTCTGATTGAGAACCGCCTCAGGCAACCAAAGACTTTGCTAGAACACCCCACTAAGCCACAATCCCAAAACCTACGAAAAACCCCAATACAAAAACACACCACAAAATAAACCCATGTCACACCCTGGCCTGACCAAATAAAGAAAGAAAACACAAAATACTAAGACCAGGGCATGACAGTTTTTCACAAGTGTAGCAGGTTGTGAACTCTGCAAATAACGTTCCGATGATGGGCTACTAGCAAGCAATAGACTCTTCATACCTCCATTTATCTACTAAAGGATTCTCACCTTGCTAGGTGTGAAAAAAAAATTTTTTTTTTGCATTGAGGTTTTCTCCAAACCTCAATGCAACTGCAAAATGTCGGACAAGGCATATAATTTATTATTTCGTTAATAAAATAATTATAAAAATACTATTTCAAAATGCAGATGTTTATTTCAACTACTTTACATTTCAGCTACATTTTAGTTGCTCCACATGTAACCTTTCTGAAATGATCGATGTATTTGTTGCATTGTTGTATCATCAGTTTCTCAAGCCAAAAAGTCTTTATGGCCTTCACCAGTTCATCTTTGCTTGTAGGTTTGGCAGAGATGAATGTTTTCAGCTGATGCCAAACAAATTAGATTGGGTTTAAATCAGGAGAACTACATGTAGATATGAAAAAAACTAATTTGAGATATACTTTAGGCCTACTGTAGGTGCTGTGAGTCTCACTAGTGTTGAGTAATGTCCTGTTAAAAGTGTTGTACGTCTACTTACTCTGCTGGCGTCTTGACCCAGTTTATGCACTCATTTGCAATGCAAACCCGGGCGGCAGTGTGTTTTGGGTCATTGTCATTTGGAGAGAAAAAAATGACATTAGCCTAATAGTCAACATTAGGTAAAATAATAGAAATATACATGTAAATAGGCCTAAACATAACATAACATAAATCTACCTTGAAAGAAACTATGTGGTCCCAAAAACACTTCTCTGACATATGGTCCAGCATATCTCTTGATGATGTCATTGAATGTCTCACCAGCTTTGATCCATGCCTGGGCCTGCACTACGCAAAGTTCTTTGGTAGTTCTTTAGTAGTTCTTTGGTTGTCAGACAAATCATTGTGTCGAAACTACAGAACAGTGCAGCTGGCTTCCGGGTTGGGTTGTGTTTCGACCTTCATCTCTCCCGAGCCTGTATGGGAGTTGTAGCGATGAGACAAGATAGTAACTACCACATGTGGTTAATGTTCTGGGGGAGAAAAAAAGAATGTCTTCCATAAGTCCACTCAGTCATCTTTATTTTATTTTTTTTACCCCCTTTTCTCCCCAATTCTTAGTAGTTACTATCTTGTCTCATCGCTACAACTCCCATACGGGCTCGGGAGAGATGAAGGTCGAAACACAACCCAACCCGGAAGCCAGCTGCACCAATGTGACGGAGGAAACACTGTGCACCTGGCAACCTGGTTAGCGCGCACTGCGCCCACGGGAGTTGCTAGTACGCGATGAGACAAGGATATCCCTACCGGCCAAACCCTCCCTAACCAGGACGAAGCTAGGCCGGCTGCGACAGAGCCGGGGTGCGAACCCCGGGTCTCTGGTGGCACAGCTAGCACTGCGATGGAGTGCCCTAGACTGCGCCACCCGGGAGGCCCCTCTTCAACTGTCTTCTGACTGTGATTAGAGCAAAGTTGATGTTGTGTCGTGATGCCAGCAGGTTCGATGGCCTTTGCCGATCGCTCATCATCTTCAACCATCAGTGAGTCGATGGCTTGAATAGTCTCGCTGGAAATGGAATACAATGTAAAAATGTGCAGCATACAGTAATGACCAGCAGTAGATTTATTTAAGCATTATTTTTTAGCATTATTAGGCCTACTTTACAGTTTTGCAGGCTACTGTACCTGTTCATTTTCCTGTAACACAGGCACCTGATGAAAGTGTTTGCAAATTGCACTGTTCGTGACCATAATCCCTAAATCGAACAGTATTTTACCGACATGTTTAATTATTCAAGGGTGCTTTCTCTTCTCTGTGCTGGAGTTATTTTAAGAATACAAAAGAAGCCATCCACCCTTGATGGGCTATCAGCAGGACAATAGACTCTTTCCGAGTTTAGGGACTTTAAACGTATTGATGGATGTTTGTGAGGCATGTTACTACTCCATCGCTTTTGCATAGCCCACCAAATGCATTGTTTTTTAACCACCTCTGGATGGATCCATAACGAATTACTATAGGAATAAATATCACTGAATGACAGAAATATTGGAATAAAGTAGGCTAATGAAGGCAACAAATTGTTGCTTAATGGAACACCCAAAGTCATCCAATTATTATAATAGGATTTGAAGCAATAGTATACCCGCATGTGGTCAACTATTTCAGCACCGTTTTGTACTGCTCTGAGAGAAACATGGGGACTGGTCTTGATAAATCAACAATATTTTTTATTTTCACTGAATCCTCGTTTGGATATTGGTTAGTCTACAATTAGGGTTTGAAATGTGAGGATTATTTTGCTCTTCACTCGCAGTCACTTAGTAGCCTAGGCCTATCCCAACCGGTCACGTTGTACAGCATCAGATTTTCCTAACGGAATCCCTGAGGGCTACTGTATATAGTCTACTGTAAAATGCATTTATGTTTTTCTTGGAATAGAAACACCATAATATTAATACAATTAATTAAACTACATTTCTAAAAATCTATCCCATACATTATGTTCTTACAAAAAAGGTTTTAAATTCTCTAGTACAGCCAATATTAAAAACAGTCAAATCAAATGCTACTCAAAGATGCCCCCTGGTGGTCAAACTAGCACTAACTAGCATTAATGGGCAACAATGGCTGACACTTAATAACGTGCCATAGAATTCTGTGGCAACCCGCAAGCTGTGCTGCAATACGACACAACTTTTAAAGGAAGAACTGCTGTATGTGTGTTTTCATTCAACTTTTGTTTTTCAAAGATGGGAAGGAAATTGTCTTGGGGAGAGAGTTGAGTTATTGAATAGACTGGTGGGGGTCAGGCGTGTAGGCGGCTCAGTTGGGTGGGCGGTCTGTCTGAAATTTGATATAGAGGATGCCTTAAAGTAAATAAAAAATTGTCTTTGTACTTTATTTAGAGTTGTTCATTTGTTAGGCTATTTGTTAAAGGTGCAAAACAATATTGATCATTTAATTATCATGGATCTAGTTCAGTCTTATCAATCACCTAAAAATATTTAATAATCTCTTACCTAGCTTGACGACAGTGGGAATTTTTGCTTACTTTTTGTTGTTCTAAATAGAGACGGCTAGAAGGGCCATTGGTCATATTAGATTGTGTAGAAATGCAAGAAATGTGTTTTAGATGCCCAAAGAAATGTTATGGCCCCCAGATCCCCTGCCATGTTATGTCCCCATCTGCAAATAGCACTGGTTGGTGATTTAAAAAGTCATAGTCAATCAATGATATAATAACTCTTAGCAAAAAGTATATTTTTTATTTACAATATGTAGAATCTATGAGAATAGAAAGGTTCAGAACTTTTTGTGAAATATCACAGCTGAAAAATATATGGCAAATAGAACTCAAAAATAGATGGGAGGGTTTGAGTGGAGCTGAAGGATGGGACTAAAAACAGTATGTATAAGTATGTATAAGCTGAAGTCTAAGTGTTGTCACCCCTCTGTTAAACACCTTTTTCTTCCCTACTTGCTTTACTTTGAGGGCTTTTCCCTATGCACCTTGTCCTTACACCAAAAAGCTCCCATTTCTTAACACTAGCATTTACAACTTCCCCAATCAGTTCTTTTATCACATTCATCAACCTAAATCAGATTCAGATCCCCAACTCCCTGCCCCTTCCTCCATGAACTTCAGTAACTTTGTGCTCACTTTATTGATCTCCTCTTGGCGTACCTTGCCCTTCCTCCTTGCCACTCTCTACCTCCAAATTGCATCTGCTGGCAGTGGAAACTACGTTGCTGTCTTCAATATCTCCGCTTCCATAGACCTCTCTCTCCCTCTTTCTTTTTCTGTTTCCCATTCCCCCATTTACTTGTACCACTATGCTACATACGGGCTTTGTTTACTCTATCACTATAATCTACCTCTGACTCAGTCACAGCACTGCCGTGCCAAACTGACGCCGCACCGAGTAATGTTTGCTAGTATGATTGTTTGCTTATTCGAAACGTGTGCCACCAGCAAGCTCTTTTTCTTCGGTGGGGTATATCGGTGGTTGGCAACCAATGTTATGGTGCATTACCGCCACCTACTCTTGTAGCGCATCATAAAGCAGGTCTTGTCTGCTATGTGAGCTAAAGGACTGGAGACTCATCAACACTGCACATGAATTAGAGCAAATAACTTATCTGTTTGTCTTGACTTCCTCGACCCACTGCAAGGCCAACAATATGGCCATCAGCTCCGCCATATATACAGCCAGATTATCTGTAATACGTTTCCTGACTGCCACCCTACATTCTTGCACTACAAATGCTGACCCAGTACGTCCTGTCCTTGGATCTTTTGAACCATCTGTGTAAATGGCCACAACATCCTGATACACAGTATCCAGACGTCTCTTAAACAAATCAGGTGGATCAACACCCTCCCTATCTTTCTTTAGTCTCTCCAACACTTCTAGATCAACTACTGGAGGCAGGAGTAGCCATGATAGATTTACAGGAATAGCTACAATTGGACTAAACTCCCTTCCATACGGTCCCATCTCCTTCGGCTGGGTATTACCCACCCACCCAAAGCTTGCATTCTGTCTTCTCTCATGTAGCCAGCATTCCTGTAAAATCCCTTTCGCAGGATGAGACACACCATGTCCCTTAAGGTTAACCCAATAATTCATTGCCAGCTGCTGTCTCCTAATCTGCAATGGCATATCCCCTATGTCCACCTGTAGCGCATCAACTGGGGAAGTCTGAAACGCCCCACTACATATTCTGAGTCCTTGCCCCTGTATGACTTCTAGTCTTTCCAATGAGGTCCGGGGTGCCCAACCATACGCTATACTGCCATAGTCTATTACAGATTGGATCAATGCAACATACATGGTCCTCAATGAGGAACGCCCAGCCCTCCACTCCTTCCCCATCAGACAGCACATCACATTTAGCACCTTCTTACACTTGCCCACCATTCTCTCTATGTGTTCTGCCCAGGTCAGTCTAGTAACAAAGTTTACCCCAAGGAACCTGAAGGCCCCCATGCTCTCCAAGTTTCTCCCATATAACCTCAAGCATACCTCATCTCCCACCTTCCTTCTGGTAAAGAAATCTGAGTTTTCTCTACAGAGAACCTGGATCCCCACATTAATGCCTATTGCTCTACCTCATCAATTGCTTTCTGTACCTTCCTGACTATGTATGGCATATTTCTTCCCCACTTCCATAAGGCCCCATCATCTGCAAATAACAACCTCCCAATATCCGACCGTACCTGAGAGTAAACATTATTGATCATGATTGAGAAAAACAGAGGACTAATCACGCTCCCCTGTACGGTTATCCACCAGGTAGCAGGATAATAGCAGATTTCCAAACAGGAAATCCTTCCTCCTACCCCCATAATATCAAGCTTGAATAACAACCCCCCATTCCACATCATATCATATGCCTTCTCCGCATCAAAAAAGCTACAACAGTCTCCTTGTTCACCTGAGTCTTCCTGACCTCTGCTTCTAAGCAGAGTACTGGGTCCATAGTTCCCCTCCCCTTCCTGAACCCACTCTGATGTGGAGATACTAGCCCCCCTCTCTCCAGGAAGTAAGTTAGCCTCGCCGTAATCATACATTCCATAATCTTACATACATTTGATGTTAAAGCTATTTGTCGATAGCTTGTTGACCTTGTTGGATCCTTCCCTGGCTCCCGGATTGGTACAACTACTGCCTTCTTCCAGCTGCCTGGTAATTTCCCCTCCTCCCACACTCTGTTGTACCACACCAATACCTTATCCAGTGCCTCATCACTAAGATGGGCCAACATAACATAGCACACTTCATCTTTCCAAGGTGAAGTTAACCCTGCCTTACCTATTGCCCTTTTCACCTCTGCCATGGTAAATGGTGAATTCAACGCATCATTTACATCCTCCCTCCTCTCCAGCACTCCAGGATGCTCCTCTTTCATTCTCTCTCTCACCCTCTGCCACTCCTCTGACAAATTTGCCGAGCTATGCCCTTGGACAAACGCTTTGGCCATCATCTCTGCATTTTCCTCATCTGTTACTGCCACATCCTTCCCACTCGTCAACACTGGATAATCCCACTCCCCTCTGACCCCACTCATCCTCTTAATCATTCCCCACACTTCTCCCACAGGTGTCGCAATTCCAATGGTGTCACAAAACCAACGCCAACATGACCTCTTTGCCTGACGAATAGTTCTCCCCACCAGGGTCTGGTGTTCTCACCCAGTTATTCATACTATCCACATCTCCTCTCATATCCACACGAGCCATCACCTGCTCACCCAACTCCTGAAAATGATCCCAATTTGCCCTTCCAAACACTCACCTGCCTACTCTATCCACTGATCCACTACTGTGCATACAGTAATGATCACTCCCTACTGTCGACTTCTCCCATACCCCCAACTGACAGAATGACCTCCAACTGACAGACTGCCTGACCTCCAACTGACAGACACTAGATACCAGAATGAGGTCCAAGGCAGTCTTTCCCTGTGGCTACCTCAATCCTGGTCCCTCGGCCATCATACAGGCACACCTGGGAATTAAAATCCCCAGCACTTCCAGGTCCAATATCTATATTATAGTAGTTCACGAGCAAGCTCACTCAGTCTTCGTCTTCGAATGGTTTTCTTCTTCTTTGGTGGAATTTTAGGGCAGACTGCATCTATTGGATGCAGAAAACAAAAGGGGGGAAATCTAAGAGAGTGAAAAACCCATCAAACATCGGAAAAACATCATACAAAACAAAACCCCAAAAGTAATTCTGTCATTGAAATTCACTCATAGCCCTACACAGATCTAGGTACCTGAGAGGACTGAACTGCTCCAGCCAGTATTCCATGTAGCTCCTCGCCTGTGACATTCTTCAAACCCAAGAAGAGCAGCTGCAGATATGATGGTATAAATCTTTCTTGAATTCTTATCCACTCCAGCAGTGCAGTTCATCTCCATAGCAATAAATTCCAAGGGTTTCTGGATCCTGCCCATGCCTTGACCATGGCAACCGACACACTCCCACTTTCTTTCACTCTTTTGCCACCTCAGCATAAGAGACATTCTGGACAGCTCTAATGGCCGCACTGTTGGCCTTGCAGTGGGTGGAGGAAGTCAAGCTGGACATAGTAGTTATTTGCTCTGACTCGTGCAGTATTGATGAGTATGCAGTCCTTTAGTACTCGTAGCAGACAATACCTGCTTTATGAGGTACTACAAACCCAAGGCTGGATGAGACAGATGAGTATACAGACAAGATTTACTTGGGTCCCAGCCTATGTGTTCGTAGAGGGGAATGAGGCAGCTGATGTACTAGCTAAATAGGCCCTCAACAGTGAGGAGGTGGACTTTAAAGTTTTAAATCAAATCAAATGTTATTTGTCACAGTTGTAGACTTTACCATGAAATGCTTACTTACAAGTCCTTTCCCAACAATGCGAGTTAAAAAGTTAAGCAAAATGTGCTAAATAAAAGGAAATAGTAACACAATAAAATAACGAGGCTATATACAAGGAGTACCGGTACTGAGTCAATGTGCGGGGGTACGAGGTAGTTGTGGTAATTGAGGTAATATGTACATGGAGGGGTAAAAGGGGGTAAACGTGACTAGACAATCAGGATAGATAATAAACTGATTAGCCGCTGCATGTGTGAAAGAGTGTGAAAGACAGGGCTCTAACTCATTTAGCTGCACAATGAGATAGGGTGCAGGCTAGGCAGCAGGCTTTTAGCCAGCCTGGCAGCTTAGTGGAGTCTGCCACTAGCACAGTCAGTATAGTCAGCTCAGCTATCCCAATTGAGACCGTGTCTGTGCCTAGATCTAGGTTGGGCAAAACTAAACATGGCGGTGTTCGCCTAAGCAATCTCACTGGAATAAAGACCTCCTCCATTCTATATCTCACTTCTCAAAATAGGGCTACTTAATCTTAGATCCCTCACTTCCAAAGCAGTTATAGTCAGTGAACTAATTACTGATCATTTAATTTTTTACATTTAATTTTTTCACCTTCATCTAACTAGGCAAGTCATCATCTTGATGTGATTGGCCTGACTGAAACATGGCTTAAGCCTGATGAACTTGCTTAAATGAGGCCTCTCCTCCTGGTTACACGAGTGACCATATCTGTAACAGCTTTCTTGAGTTGAAGGAGAGGCAGACCAAAACACAGCGTGGTTATTATTCATGGTTCTTTAATAAAGAAACTATACATGAATAGACTAACAAAACAATAAACGTGAGAAAACCTAAACAGCCTATTTGGTGAAAACAAACACAGAGACAGGAACAATCACCCACAAAACCCAACACCAAACAGGCTACCTAAATATGGTTCCCAATCAGAGACAATGACTAACACCTGCCTCTGATTGAGAACCATATCAGGCCAAACATAGAAATAGACAACCTAGACATGTAACATAGAATGCCCACTCAGATCACACCCTGACCAAACAAAACATAGAAACATACAAAGCAAACTATGGTCAGGGTGTGACAATATCCCTTGCACATCCCGCAAAGGCGGAGGTGTTGCTAACATTTACGATAGAACATTTCAATTCCCCACCAAAAATGACAGCGTTTTTGTCTTTTGAGCTTCTAGTCATGCAATTTGTATTTGTATTTGCATTTATTATGAATCTCCACTCTTCCTGGGGTACAGAAAAATTAAGGCAGTTTATACCATTTTAAAAACATTACAATACATTCACAGATTTCACAACACACTGTGTGCCCTCAGGCCCCTACTCCACCACTACCACATATTTACAGTACTAAATCCATGTGTATGTATAGTGCGTATGTTATCGTGTGTGTGTGTGTGTGTGTGAGTGTGTGTGTGTGTGTGTGTGTGTTTGTGCCCATGTTTGTGTTGCTTCACAGTCCCCGCTGTTCTATTAGGGGGTTTTTATCTGTTTTTAAATCAACATTTTCTGCTTGCGTCAGTTACTTGATGTGGAATAGAGTTCCATGTAGACATGGCTCTATGTAGTACTGTGTGCCTCCCATAGTCTGTTCTGGGGACAGTGAAGAGACCTCTTCAAATCAAATACAATTTTATTGGTCACATACACATGGTTAGCAGATGTTAATGTGAGTGTAGCGAAATGCTTGTGCTTCTACTTCTGACCATGCAGTAATATCTAACAATTAATCTAACAACTTCACAACAACTACCTTATACACACGAGTGTAAAGGAATGAATAACAATATGTACATAAAAATATATGGATGAGGAATGGCCGAACGGCATAGGCAAGATGCAGTAGATGGTATAGAGTACAGTATATACATATGAGATGAGTAATGTAGGGTATGTAATCATTATATAAAGTGGCATTGTTTAAAGTGACTTGTGATAGATTTATTACGTCCCATTATTAATTATTAAAGTGGCTAGAGATTTGAGTCAGTATATTGGTAGCAGACACTCAATGTTAGTGAAGGCTGTTTAACAGTCTGATGGCCTTGAGATAGAAGCTGTTTTTCAGTCGGAATCTATGCAGCCTACTCAATCACTTTCTATAGATACTGTTTACATGCCTCCTGCGCCGTATACAGCGATCCTCACTGAGTTCCCTGAATTCCTCACTGAGTTCCCTGAATTCCTGACCAGGTAGTCATGGCAGATAATATTCACATTTTTGGTGACTTTAAAATTCACATGGAAAAGCCAACAGACCCACTCCAAAAGGCTTTCGGAGCCATCATTGACTCAGTGGGTTTTGTCCAACTTGTCTCCAAACCTACTCACTCTGCACCTAGTTTTGTCCCGTGGAATAAATACTGCAGATCTTAATGTTTTTCCTCATAATCCTGGACTATCGGACCACCAATTTATTACGTTTGCAATCACAACAAATAATCTGCTTAAACACAACCAAGGATCATTAAAAGCCATGCTATAAATTCTCGGACAAGCGAAAGATTCCCAGATGCCCTTCCAGACTCCCTCCACCTACCCAAGGAGGTTGCAGTACAAAAATCGGTTAAGCTAGGGGGCACTATTTTCATTTTTGGAAAAATAACATGCCCAAAGTAAACGGCCTATTTCTCAGGACCAGATGCTAGAATATGCATATAATTGACAGCTTAGGATAGAAAACACTCTAAAGTTTCCAAAACTGTAAATTTTTTGTCTGTGAGTATAACAGAACTGATATTGCAGGCGAAAGCCTAAGAAAAATCCAATCAGGAAGTGACTCTTTTGAAACCGTTGTGTTCCTATGCACCCCTATTGGCCATTGAAAGGGTTATCAACCAGATTCCTTTTTCTACGTATTCCCTAATGTGTCTACAGCATTTTGATGTAGTTTCACGCCTTTATGTTGAAGAATGAGCGTAAATGACTACATTGCATAAGTGGCCAGCTGAGGGCTCTCAGAGTGATTCTTGCGTAAAAGACAGAGGTAGTAAATATTCCTCTCGCTCCTACTGAAAAGCCAATTGTCCTGGTTGATATATTATCGAATAGATATTTGAAAAACACCTTGAGGATTGATTATAAAAAACGTTTGCCATGTTTCTGTATATACTATGGATATAATTTGGAATTTTTATTCGGGGTCGTCGTGACTGCTATTTCCGGTGGATTTCTGAACATTAACGTGACCAACAAACGGAGGTATTTTGGGTATAAAAATCATCTTTATGGAACAAAAGGAACATTTGCTGTCTAACTGGGAGTCTCGTCAATGAAAACATCCAAAGATCATCAAAGGTAAATGGTTCATTTGATTGCTTTTCTGATTTTCGTGACCAAGCTTCCTGCTGCTAGCTGGACATAATGCTATGCTAGGCTATCGATAAACTTACACAAACGCTTGTCTTGCTTTGGCTGTAAAGCATCATTTCAAAATGTGATGAACTCCTGGGCCGGGTGATTAACAAAAGGCTAAGCTGTGTTTCACAATATTTCACTTGTGAATATTAATATTTTCTAGGAATATTTTTTGACCGTTGCGCTATGCTAATTAGTGTAGTTGATGACAATTCTCCCGGATCAGGGAGGGGTAGTTCCAAATGACCTAACTGAGGAACTAAATGTAACCTTGCGTCCTTGCGTAATACCATAGATGTAGTCGCACCCCTAAAAACAAAAAAACATTTGTTATATCTCCCTGGTATACAGAAAATAGCCAAGCCCTGAAGCAAGCTTCCAGAAAATTGGAATGGAAATGGCGCTCTACCAAACTGGAAGTCTTCCCGACTAGAATGAAAAGACAGTACAGTGCAATATCGATCATCCTATTTTTCCAACTTAATTGAAGAGAAAGAGAACAATCCAAAATGTATTTTTGATACTGTCGCAAAGCTAACTAAAAAGCATTCCCCAAGAGATGATGGCTTTCAATTTTGACAAAAAGATCATGATCATTAGAATCATTAGTATTTCTGCAAAGCTCAGTTGTCCTGAGTCTGCACAACACTGCCAAGACCTAGGATCAAGGGAGACACTCAAGTTTTTTAATCCTATATCTCTTGACACATTCATGAAAATATTCATGGCTTAAACCTTCAAGCTGCATACTGGACCCTATTCCAACTAAACTACTGAAAGAGCTGCTTCCTGTGCTTGGCCCTTCTATGTTGAACATAATAAACGGCTCCCTATCCACCGGTTGTGTACCGAACTCACTAAGTGTGACAGTAATAAATAAAATAGCCTCTCTTGAAAAAGCCAAACCTTGACCCCAAAAATATAAAAAAATATATTGAATCTCCCATTCCTCACAAACATTTCTGAAAAAGCTCACTGCCTTCCTGAAGACAAAACAATGTATACGAAATGCTTCAGTCTGGTTTTAGACCCCATCAGAGCACTGAGACTGCCCTCGGGAAGGTGGTAAAATGACCTTTTTACTGGTGTCAGACCAAGGCTCTGCATCTGTCCTTGTGCTAGACCTTTTGACACAACCCATCACCACATTATTTTGGAGAGATTGGAAACCCAAATTGGTCTACATGGACAAGTTCTGGCCTGGTTTAGATCTTATTTGTCGAAAATATATTAGTTTGTCTCTGTGGATGGTTTGTCTTCTAACAAATCAACTGTAAGTTTCGGTGTTCCTCAAGGTTCTGGACCACTATTGTTTTCAATATATATTTTACCTCTTGGTGATGTTTCGGAAACATAATGTTAACTTTCACTGCTATGTGGACGATACACAGCTGTACATTTTGATGAAACATGGTGAAGCCCCAAACGTTCCCTCCCTGTGTTTCAGACATAAGGAAGTGGATGGTGGCAAATGTTTTACTTTTAAATTCGGACAAAACCGAGATGCTAGTTCTAGGTCCCAAGAAACAAGGAAAACTTCTGTTGGATCTGACAGTCGTCTCAAATAAAACTGTGAAGGACCTCAGCGTTACTCTGGACCCTGATCTCTGTGGAATGGTCTGTCTATCCATGTGAAAGATGCAGACTCGGTCTCAACCTTTAAGTCTTTACTGAAGACTCATCTCTTCAGTAGGTCCTAAAGATTGAGTGTAGTCTGGCCCAGGGGTGTGAAGGTGAACGGAAAGGCACTGGAGCAACAAACTTTGCCTGGCCGGTTCCCCTCTCTCCACTGGGATTCTCTGCCTCTAATCCTATTACAGGGGCTGAGTCACTGGCTTACTGGTGCTCTTCCATTCCATCCCTAGGAGGGGTGCCTCACTTGAGTGGGTTAAGTCACTGATGTGATCTTCCTGTCCGGGTTTGGCGCCTCTCTCGGTTTCGTCCCGTACTCAGCTTGTCTCAGGGTAGTAAGTTGGTAGTTTGAAGATATCCCTCTAGTGGTGTGGGGGCTGTGCTTTGGCAAGTGGGTGGAGTTATATCCTGCCTATTTGGCCCTGTCCAAATATCGTCGGATGGGGCCACAGTGTCTTCCGACCCCTCCTGTCTCAGCCTCAAGTATTTATGCTGCAATAGTTTACGTGTTGGGGGGCTAGGGTCAATATGTTATATGCAGAGTATTTCTCTTGTCTTATCCGGTGTCCTGTGTGAATTTAAGTATGCTCCCTTTAATTCTCTCTTCCTCTCCCTCCCCTCCCGGAGGACCAAATGCCTCAGGACTACCTGGCCTGATGACTCCTTGCTGTCCCCAGTCCACCTGGTCGTGCTGCTGCTCCAGTTTCAACTGTTCCTTCTGCGGCTATGGAACCCTGATCTGTTCACCGGACGTGCTACCTTGCCACGGACCTGTTGTTTTCGACTGTCTCTCTCTACCACACCTGCTGTCTCTAACTCTGAATGCTCGGCTATGAAAAGCCAACTGACATTTACTCCTGAGGTGCTGACCTGTTGCACCCTCTATACAACCAATGTGATTATTATTTGATCCTGCTGGTCATCTATGAACGTTTGAACATCTTGGCCATGTACTCTTATAATCTCAACCCGGCACAGCCAGAAGAGGACTGGCCACCCCTCAGAGTCTAGTTCCTCTCTAGGTTTCTTCCTTGGTTTCTACCTTTCTATGGAGTTTTTAATTGCCACTGTGCTTCTACATCTGCATTGCTTGCTGTTTGGGGTTTTAGGCTGGGTTTCTGTTTATCACTTTGTGACATTGGCTGATGTAAAAAGGGCATTCAAAATAAATTTGATTGATTGTGTGTGTGTGTGGCATCAATATGAATTTGTGTGTGTGTGTGAGCATATGTAGTGTGTGTATGTGTGTGTCTTTTTGAGGTTCTGAGGTCACATGTCAAATCTTTTCAGCCTCCTGAGGGGGAAGAGGCGTTGTTGTGCCCTTTTCACGACTGTGTTGGTGTGTTTGGACCATGATAATTCCTTAATGATGTCGACACCGAAAGAACTTGAAGCTCTCGACCCGCTCCACTACAGCCTCATCGGTGTGAATGGGGGTGTGATCGGCCATCCGTTTCCTGTAGTCCATAATCAGCTCCTTTGTTTTGCTGATGTTGAGGGAGAGGTTGTTGTCCTGGCACCACACTGCCAGGTTTCTGACCTCCTCGATATAGGCTGTCTCATCGTCGTCAGTGATCAGGCATACCACCATCGTGTCATCTGCAAACCTAATCGTGCGCGGCCATGCAGTCGTGGGTGAACAGGGAGTACAGGAGGTTACTAAACATGCAACCCTGAGCAAGGCAAAGGCAAATTGCCTGATATGGACAGTGGTGTTACAGAGATGGCAGGAGCAGTGGAATAGATCAAGACACTATTGGCAGGCATCTCTTTTAAATACAGAGAAAAGTTAGGGATAGGAGGAAGACAGCATAAGATAGAAGAGAGGAGTGAAGGTAACCTGTAGTGGACTTGTGATATTTGTTTGTGTTTCTTCTGACCAGAGGGAGCTCTGTGTCATGCAACTTGGGTCAAGATCTGTTTCATGCTTTGCTGTTTCTTGCTTTGCTCTTAGGAACAGGGCACCATTGAAATAAGTGCTTTCTAGGGTAGCGTTAAGTGTGGAGGTGGGGCAATTGAAGTTGAATATTCCTGGTGTATTTGATGCTCGCCGTTTTGTGCAAACGCAGACCCGGTGGTGAGCGTGGTGAAACATAGTCACTGTCAGTCCCTTTGAGTTTTGAGGCAGAGTCTTTACCCGACAAAATCATGTTAGGATATATCAAGTGTCATGTTAGAGCTTTTGTGCCAAATCTCCTGCGCTGCTTCTGGTGCAGCGTTTATGGTCATGTCTCAGCAGTTTGTAGGAGGGAGATTCCAAGATGTGGGAAGTGTTCAGGAGGCCATGGGATAGAGGATTGTGTAGTTTTGGTGGATAAAGTTGTGTGTGTCAACTGTAGGGGTGCCTATGTTGCTGGGGATTGGAAGTGTCCGGTGAGGGAGACGTAGGTTGAGGTCTGTTGTGGGAATTCAGTACTGAGAAAATTTGTGTAATTTCTTCAAACAATCATCTATATTTAATATCGATTACTTATTGCAATAATGAGGCTGGTTGACCCCCCACCCTTGAGTGTTGGACCGAGTAACCTAACCTTTACACAAATGCAGAATACTATATATAGCTGACACTAACAATGCTCAGTCATGGTTGGTTCAACCCCCCTTATGCAGACCAAGGAGCATCATTAGCCACTCTGGGTTCATCCTGTCATTATCTGCACATGGGTTGTCGTCTAAACCCCACCCTGGCTTAGTTTCCCAGATGCAAGGATGATTTCGAGAGAATGAGGAATTTCTCTAAACTCCTCCTGGCTATCTCTATCACACCCACCACATCTTGTCTATGTAATTCAGTCTTTAACTCATTTGTCAGCTCAAGCCATCTCTAGTGACCATACGCCCAGATAAGCTGCAGGGAACTAGAGTGGAGACCATAAAAACACAGACACTAACAGGACAGACATATCCCCCTACTTGGTAAGTATTAATCGCTAACTATTCATTTAAAACAAATTAGGTAAATGTGTAATTTTTCTATCACAGGAGGCTAGTCAGAGTAGTGCAGAAGGTGTCACATGCTGAGGCCGTGAAGAAAGTAGAGGAGGATGGGCCAGGATGGGATGAGTTCAGAAGACTTCAGAAGAGTTACAGGGTGTGTTGAGTGATGGTGTCCCATCCTCCCAGTTCTTTGGTTTTGGTTTTATTTTTCCCTTTTGACATTTGGTATCACAAAGTATAATATATTTATATTATTCTCTAGTTCGTTGAGGTAATGCAACATATTTTTATGCCAACTGCCGTTAAACTTCAAAGAAGAAGAAGAATGATGTAGCTGCAGGAAGTAAACAGCATAGTGGGTAAATTTCTGCAACCACTAAGATCGTTGAAGCGCAAAGCTCAGCTTCTCTGCTGTTTTGGTGCCCTGTTCACGCTGTGAACAGCATGAAGCGAACCTGTGCGTTACTGTAACCATGTTTCCATCCAACCATTTCATGCGGATGAATTACCTAACACATGAAAAAAGTAAGGATCGGGCTGATGTAAACATTAAATGCCGACAGAACATTTGTTAATTTGATATGGTGGGATCTTTTTGTGTCGGTAAAATGTATAATGCAAGAAATGGTGATATGTTGTAGGGTCACTATGACTTTGGAAAGCATGCCTTTATTAAAGGAAAACTCAACCCAAAACTATAATTTGGTATTTGTCCATTGTTGACATAGTCCCAAAATGTTTTGCTTGCCAGCAATCAAGTTTTCAAGATACGTAACTTTGAACATACAGAAATCATCTCTGTATGATGCATTTTGCATCATATAATACTGCAAGACTATGTCAACAATGGTCTAATTAAATAAATACCAAAATATCGTTTTTTTGTGAAGTTTTCCTTTAAACTACAGATTAAACCAATTATGATGACCTTCATAGGGAGATAAAGGGGATGAGTTTGATGCTCCTAAATATTGAGGATCTTATTCTGGTGACATGATGATCGATGCTTGGCTGCAGTTTGACAAATACAAATAATATCGCTCTTATCCTTAATAATCTCATAATGTAGGTAGCCTACCTGCACTGTACATGCAGGCTGTTGTTTAAAGCGTGCCAAGACCAGAGTGGGCACATTTGCTATATAACGCAACCGTTTTTGTGACAAAACCATCAGTAGATTTGAAAATGTGATGGAAATCCATTTAACTTGTATTTTTCATTCAGTACATGGAATTTAATGCACCACGTCATCGCGCACAGCGTTTTATCCGTTAACCGCAAAAAGTCAGTTGGATGGAAAAACATCTCTGGTGGAAAATGGGCATGTTGTTTTATGCCGATTTTTGAATATTCACATATTCTGTTTCAAATTGGATGGAAACCTAGCTAATGAGAGCGAAGTCTTGCATCTTGCTAATCTCAATATCTGCGGTGCTGCTCGTGGCAACGTAATTCTGCCTAATCTACCTTTAATGACAAATTGTATTGAATGATAGTGTCCTAGGATCAGAAGGGCCAAAGTAGTGGAATAGTGGTGAGGTTTTAATGGATGTAGGGTTAGTTGGTAGGGATTTTTTTTTAAATCATTTTTTCCCTACCCTTTTTGTGTCACAAAGTGTAATGAACTAATTCCACACTCCAGAACGATAGGCGGACACACAGCCCACACAGGTTGGCGACATGCACCTCTAACGTATGCTTGGGGACTGCCATATTATCATAGAACAAGAAGAAGAATTAGGAGTGTTAATGGGAGGCATTAATGTTATGAAGAATCGAGAGACAGGGTGTAGTAGTGTGATTCTGCTGGGTCCCAGACCATAGCGTCGAGTGGATCAAATGAAAAGGAATATTCCTAGTGTTTGTGACACCTGCCGTTTGGTGAGATGTAGACCCGGTGGCAATGGCGCAACTGAGAATACCGTCTCTCTTGTTGAGCGTTGACAGAGAGTTTTTACCCGATAAAGTCAGGTTAGGTTATATTTTCTATTCTGTCGGGTCCTATGTTCCGAACTGGCTACGGTGCATTAGGTTCCCACGATGTGAGAAATGTGCAGGAGGGCATAGTTAGAGGAACCATTACAGTTGGAATGAGAAAGCACGCGTGTCAACTGTTGGCGTGCCCATGAAGCTGGGGATCCAAAGTGCCCTGTGAGAGAGACACCGGTTGAGATTACCAGAGTTTGAGAGGGTACGTTTCCTATGCTGAGGCAGTGAAGAGAGTAGAGGACTGAAATGTGACCGAAATGTGCAATTCGCACTCTGACCTGCGAAAGAAAGCAATATGCAACACAGCGTCTAGTCTGCCGGAAAGCCACAATAATAATTTCGCCACAGTTATAAACAGTATATCACAAGTCTCAAAGGAGTCTAAAAACTGGACATTATTGTGGCTGCAGCAGAAACGTTTTTGGGATTTAAGGATTTTACATTTGAAGACCGGAAAAACTGCACTCCCAGGTTCCCCTTGAGCCTGTGTAGGTATCCGATCTGTTTTGTTTAATTTTTATTAACAGAAGGGGAATCCTGTTTCCATCCCGCATAGTAGATGGCGGGATGCACATGACATTCTGTGATCGCCAATAATATACCATAGAAGAAGAGAAGAAGCGTTCATGTTTACATCCAAACCAGTTTAGATATTGGCGTTATCATCGCATACTGTACGTTTATTACTGATGATCCAGCAGTTGTATTTTTCTGCAAAGGCGAAGAAGTAACGACCACGTCAAAAAGAACGAAGCCTACTTCCATCTAACGGTAGCTAGGTAAATACGAATGGTTTGTTGTTGATGTTGCCGGCTAGCTAGCCAATTTAGCCTGCTAAGTTAGCTGTAACGTTAAACTTCGAGATAGCTAACATTAGCTAGCTAACAATGGCCTCCGTATGTTTCTACAGTACTACAGGTCCTATATTGCAACAAAAAAGACATTGCTAGCTATATTGTAAACTAGCTAGTTAGCTACATGCAAATTAGACAGATGCTAACAAGCTTGTGAGTCGTGGTGAGCAGAGGAAGAAATTGTTGCTCTTGCTAGCTCACGTTAGGTATCGAAAGGTCTTAATTTGAAGATGATGGGGCCTTATGGTTAGAAGGGAATACATGTACCATACGCTGTCAGGGAGGTACAGAAAGCAATCGTTGAAGTGGAGAATCAGGTTTTCTATAGATAACCCAGACACCCAGTGTTCTTTATCAGACTGAAGGTACGCCTGAGGGTGGAGACGATCGGGTTCCTAGAGGTGTACTTTGACACTAGGCCAACCTGGGCAGAACGCATCGAGAGACTGGTGAGAAAGTGTACGAAGGTTCTAAATGTGATACGCCGCCTGACAGGGATAGAGTGGGGTCTGGGCGTTCCTCACTTAGGACCATGTATTTATTTGTGGGGAAACCAGTTCAAACGAGCAATTGAATATATGTGAAAATAATGTGTTAAATTGAGTTTGTAATGTCACAAAAAAGACAGTAGCTTTGGTTGATGTTGCTCTGAACAAAAGCCACATTTGTGTGTCCTGGGAAACTGTTTTCACCAAACAATTAGGCCTAGCCTATGTCATCTTTCTGGTTTCCAGATGTCCATATGGATTTTCACCCCAACAGCAATGTTCAGCGTTACATAACAATATTAATTGATAAGAGATTGCAGGTGATGAGCTCTGTGCACAGCAGATAGGATGACTGTTGCACAATTTTTCTCATCTACTTTGACACAGTTTCAGATTCCTGCCTGACTGAGGAGAGTCAGAACGTCCAAAACGCTGAAGAATCCTGTATTAGGATTTCCGGGTACTGTCACTGTGTCACATCTGAAAAACATCTAACATTTTGGTTTTTGGTATAACAGTTTGTGAAAAGTTTGTGCGATAATGAGTTTGTGTGTTTGTCAAGCAGTGTCCAGATGGTGTGGGTGTTCCTCATGAACCGCATGGGGTCTCAGGGCAGCACAGTGGCCCAGCGGAGACGCATGGCCCTGGGGGTGGTCATCCTCCTGCTGGTGGACATCATCTGGGTTGTCTCCTCTGAGCTCACCTCAGTAAGACACTAGCACTTCCTGTAGTCCCCTGGTTCCGCAGGCCACAGGCCTACTTATTCTTGTATTTGCATTTTAGCTTGGAACTGATTGTCAGGGGCACTCTCCAGACAGAGGGTGCACAGGGAGACATGAAAACCAGCAACACTGCAGAACTGGATGGCCTGGGTTAGGCAACCCTTATTTTGGCTAATATGCTAAAGCTTAAGACTAGTGCTCAATTATAAGACAATGCTTGACCCCTAACCCCTACCTGATGGATTTAAAAGGATTGAATAAGAATATGGTAGTAGCTTCACCTTGCCTTCCAGTGGGGTCATGGTTTCACTATGTTGCTAATAATATCTGTCCAGCCTTTGCAGAACTACACAAGTAGGGACTAGGTGGCAGTTTTGAGTACTTGGATTAGTCACATCTCATTAGTTTCAAAGTGACCTCTCTATTTAAAAAAAAAAAGCCATTCATACAGTAAGTCATGAGTATTTTCTCTATCCCCCCCCCAGTACATATTCAAGCGGCAGGAGTATAACAAGCCCTTCTTCAGCACGTTCACCAAGACCTCCATGTTTGTGCTGTACCTGCTGGGGTTCCTGCTGTGGCGGCCATGGAGGCAGCAGTGCACGGGCAGTCTCCGGGGACGACACGCAGCCTTTGTACGTCTAGCACTGATGTCTCGGGGGGGGGGGGGCAACGATACATTGTTGTTTCCATCTAAAGATGAATTGTTGCTTAGTGCAGTATCTTAGTAGTGGTCGTTGATACTATGTTGATTTGCTATGATAAAACAGCCCAGTCTAATCTATAGCGCCTCTCTCCACAGTTTGCTGATGCCGAGGCCTACTTTACCCCCTGTATCAATGACACCAGTTTGAATGACCATACTCTAGTGAGTATAATTGATTTGCTTTTTGTATTCTCTCTTACTCTCAATTTGATTTTACTGTTGGCTGGCTGAAAATACTGTAATGAAAATAAATGGGATGATAAGTAATGCTTTTAGTTGAGTGCATTAGTTGAACTCTATATTTCTTTCTTCAGAGTGAACCCTTGTATGTTCCAGTGAAGTTTCAGGATCTTCCGACTGAACAGACAAACTGTGCCATTGGAGATTGTGATTCCAGTGAGTATTACAACTTTAAAAAAATTGAGAAATAACATCTTTAGAAGACTAACCAACAGACTGATCTATAAATAATGCAATGTATTGCCTTTTTCTGCTAGTCAATTAAGCTTTCAAACTGATACAGTGCATTCGGAAAGCATTCGGAAAGCCTTTTGTTTTTGTTACAAAGCTGGATTCAAATGGATTTAATTGTAATTTTTTGGTCAACGATATACACAAAATGTCAAAGTGGGAAAAAATAAAAGTAACACTCATATAACTTGATTAGTATTCAGCCCCCAGAGTCAATACATGTTAGGCAGCAATTATAGGTGTAAGTCTTTTTTGGTAAGTCTCTTTCAGAGCTTTGGACTAGAGGTGACAACTAGACCCGTTCCGTATAGACCTTGTCAGATCCAGACCTGATCCAAGTGCGGGAAGGAGCAGAAAAGTTATTTTTTTAAGCTACTTTATGAATAGGAGCTGATAAAGTGCGAGAGGAGGGAGAGAGGTGCCACTCAAGCATGTGGGGGAGGGGCCGAACTGTGAGTGAGTGACACAGGGAGGAGGGAGGGAGAGACGAGACAGCAACCAACCAAGCCGATTAGCACTATACTAGACTAATAGCTGCCATAGGTTATTTATAATCAAATATAATTATGTAGTACCTGTCTGTGACTGTAGCCTATTGCTGCTTTATGATTAGCCAACAACAACAACAAGCTACACGCACCACACTTCACTCTCTTGAAAAGCAAGAGCATCTCTGTCTACTGCAGTAGTCTTGTTCGGATCTGTACGGGCCCTTCTGGACAAGTCAGTTAAAATTCCACATACCCGATACCCGTGACAATCAGATCCGACACAGACCCGTGACATTATTTAGAATTCTGGATCCGTCTTTCAATGTTTTGTATTCGGGATAAAAAGTAACTTTATTTGCCACATTCTTTGCAGTATTACTTTACTGCCTTGTTGCAAACAGGATGTATGTTTTTGGAATATTTTTATTCTGTGTAGGCTTCCTTATTTTCAGTCTGTCTTTTAGGTTAGTATTGTGGAGTAACTACAATGTTCATGATCCACCCTCAGTTTTGTCCTATCATAGCCATTAAGCGATGTAACTGTTTTACAATTACTTTTGGCGCATCGTAAAATCCCTGAGCAGTTTCCTTCCTCTCAGGCAACTGAGTTAGGAATGGCACCTGTATCTTTAGTGGCTGGGTCTATTGATGCACCATCCAAAGCCCAATTAATAACTTCACCATGCTGAAAGGGATATTCACTGTCTATTACTTTTTTAATATATTTTTTTACCCGTCTACCAATCGGTGCCCTTCTTTGCGAGGCATTGGAAACCTCCCTGGTCACTATGCGACTGAGGGACCTTAAAGCAAATTTTTACTTTTATAATGAATATTGTTGAAAGAAACCCTTCAATAATACTTTTTTTATCACGTTGGAGAATAGGAATCCTGTGAACTGTCTTGGTATTTGATTTATTTCATAACATTTCATGCAAGCATAAAAAATTATAGGGTTTCCTAGGAAAAAACATGTAAAGACCATAGCAAATAATGAAGTTGTAGAATGGAAAATACACTTTGCGGTGTTGACCAACAGAGGGGGCTGTTGAGCTGTTCGATGTGATGGCCCTCCCAGGTTTGACTCAGGAGAGAGTCAATAAACAATGTGAAAGGAAAGGTTGTCTCATGAGAACTCTGTCTGACCATTGAGTGACACTGGAGCTTAGTTTTCTATGAGACAATGACAGGATTTCATATTTCTCTGTCTTTGCTGATCGATATTGGCTGATTACAGTATGTCGCTAGAGGGCTGCCCTGACAGAGATCATTGTGGCGCGGTCATAATTTTTCATGCTGCAGGCGGGACCGGTACTGCTTGCCGTGCGGTAGCAGAGAGAACAGTCTATGACTAGGGTGGCTGGAGTCTGACTATTTTTAGGGCCTTCCTCTGCCACCGCCTGGTATGGAGGTCTTGGATGGCAGTAAGCTTGGCCCTGGTGATGTACTGGGTCGTAATTCAATAGAATAGACCTATCGGCACTAGGCTATGTATGGGTGGTGAAGCACGGGACAGTTATCTTTCCATGTACTTCATAAACTTGATTAGGCTAAATCATCCCACTCCTAAAAGGTAGGCTATATGCAAAACGTAGCTCAAGAGAAAGTGCAAATGTCCGCTCTCCTCCAACTTTGGCTCTCTTTCGAACTATGTTTAGCTTATTGGCTGATATAGCCCATTAGGCCTAATACCGATAGCTTAATACAATGGGCTGAGCGATAATCTCTGGTAATTCTTGTGTTTCTTAAGTTATGTTTGCGCATATAAGGCCCAAAATTGCTGGGACCAAAGCTGCCAAGCGAGCTGAGTCAGATACACCTAAAATAACATTTGCAGGACTGTGAAACCTGTTTTTGTGGGTGTGGGTGGGAGTCAGACAAAAAGCCATCGGGAGCGGGCGGGCGGGCGATGTATGAAAAGCTGCAGGAATAAATCAGTCCCGCAAAGACCTCTAGGGGTCTCACACATTCAAGTCAATCAATCAATTCACATTTATTTATAAAGACCTTTTTGCATCAGCAGTTGTCACCAAGTGCTTATACATAAACTGAGCCTTAAAACCCCCAAAGAGCAAGCAATGAAGATGTAGAAGCACATTGGCTAGGAAAAACTCCCTAGAAAGGCAGGAACCAAGGATGAAACTGAGAGAGGAACCAGGCTCTGAGGTGTGGTCAGTCCTCTTCTGGGTGTGCTGAGGTGGAGATTATAAGAGTACATGGCCATTAAGGCCAGATCGTTCTTCAAGATGTTCAAACATACATAGATGACCAGCAGAGGAGGGTCGTAACAGCAGGTCCAGGACAAGGTAGCACGACCGGTGAACTGGTCAGGGTTCCATAGCCACAGGCAGAACAGCAGAAACTGGATCAGCAGCACAACCAGGTGGACTGGGGACAGCCAGGAGTCGTCTGGCCAGGTTGTCCTGAGAAATGGTCCTAGCTAGGGCTCAGGATCTCCGGGAGTATTACACCAGATATGACATTATTAAAACATAGGTACTGGGGACTGAGACAGGGGTGGTTGGAGGACACTGGCCCCATCCAAAGTTAACCCCGGACAGGGTAACCCGGCATGATATAACCCCACCACTTGCCAAAGCACAGCCCCCCCATACCACCAAAGGGATCAACACACTAACTTACTACCCTGAGACAAGGCCGACTACAGCCCACAAAGATCTCCCCCACCGCACAAGCCTGAGGACAGGAAGTATGGGAGAGCACGAGCAAGCCAGTGACTCTTGTAATAGGGTCAGAGAATCCGAGGGGAGCCGGCCTGGCAGAGACAGCAAGGGTGGTTCGTCACTTTAGTGCCTTGCCGTTCACCTTCGCACCCCTGGGCCATACTGCACTCAATCATAGGACCTACTACAAATGTTTATGAGGGCGCTGGAGGGGATGGCTGCAGTCTTATCGGCTCTTAACCAACCAACCATGCTATTTTGTTAGTTTTTTCGTGTTGTTCGTAACTTGTTTTGTACATAATGTTGCTGCTACCATCTCTTATGACCTAAAAGAGCTTCTGGTCATCAGAACTGTGATTACTTACTTCAGATTAGACAGTTTTACTTCAATGAGTCAGACGGGAAGGATATACTACAGACACCCGACCAGGCCCAGAACCCCGTCATTCGCTGGAGGTAGAAATTGAGATTTTGCGTATAAAGATCAGGGTGCCTTGTGAGGATCAACCAGGGAGTGGCTAATCTGCCTTTGCCTTTCGTCCTGCTAGCCAACGTTCAATCACTGGACAATAAATAGGACGAACCACACTATCTACCTAGAGAATTTTCATCTGTATTTTTCGTAGCTGTCTACATACCACTACAGATCGATGCTGGCACTAAAACCACACTCAATGAGCTGTATACCACCCTAAGCAAACAGGAAAACGCTCATCCAGAGGCGGAGCTCCTAGTGGCCGTGGACTTTAATGCAGGGAAACTTAAATCAGTTTCACCTCATTTCTATCAGCATGTTAAATGTGCAACCAGAGGAAAACAATTCTAGACCACCTTTACTCCACACACAGAGACACATACAACGCTCTCCTTTGCCCTCCATTTGGCAAATCTGACCATAATTCTATCCTCCTGATTCCTGCTTACAAGCAACAATTAAAGCAGGAAGCACCAGTGACTCAGTCTATAAAAAAGTAGTCAGATGAAGCAGATACTAAGTTACAGGACTGTTTTGCTAGTACAGATTGGAATATGTTCTGGGATTCTTCCGATGGCATTGAGTACACCACATCAGTCACTGGCTTTATCAATAAGTGCATTGAGGACTTCGTCTGTTCCGGACGACTGTGTTATCATGCTCTCTGCAGCCGATCTAAGTAAGACCTTTAAACAGGTCAACTTTCACAAGGCCGCAGGGCCAGACGGATTACCGTCTGTGTACGGTAATTACCGATGTGTACTCCGAGCATGTACTGACCAACTGACAAGTGTCTTCACTGACATTTTCAACCTCTCTCTGTAATACCAAAATGTTTCAAGCAGACCACCATAATGCCTGTGCCTAAGAACACTAAGGTAACCAGCCTAAATGACTAGGCTGGTAGCACTCACGTCTGTAGCCATGAAATGCTTTGAAAGGCTGGTCATGGCTCACATCAACACCATTATCCCGGAAACCCTAGACCCACACTAATTTGCATACCGCACCATCAGATCCACAGATGCAATCTGTATTGCACTCCACACTGCCCTTCACACCTGGACAAAAGGAACACCTATGTGAGAATGCTATTCATTGACTACAGCTCAATGTTCAACACCATAGTGCCCTCAAAGCTCATCATTAAGCTAAGGTCCCTGGGACTAAACACCTCCCTCTGCAACTGGATCCTTAATTTCCTGACTGGCCGCCCCCAGGTGGTAAGGGTGGGTAACAACACATCCGCCACTGATCCTCAACACGGGGGCACCTCAAGGGTGCGTGCTCAGTCCCCTCCTGTACTCCCTGTCCCTGTCTGACTGCATGGCCAGACACGACTCCATCACCATCATTAAGTTTTCTGATGACGCAACATGGTAGGCCTGATCACCGACAACAATGAGACAGCCTATAGAGGGAGGAGGTCAGAAACCTGACCGTGTTGTGCAAGGACAACAACCTCCCCCTCATCGTGATCAAGACAAAGGAGATGATTGTGGACTACAGGAAAAGGAGGACCAATCACGCCCCTCTTCTCATTGACGGGGCTGTAGTGGAGCAGGTTGAGATCTTTAAGTTCCTTGGTGTCTACATCACTAACATGGTTCAAGCACACCAGACGGTCTTGAAGAGGGCACGATAAAACCTATTAACCCTCGCATGGGTCCTCAGATCCTCAAAAGGTTTTACAGCTGCGTCATCGAGAGCATCCTGACGGGTTCCATCACTGCCTGGTATGGCAACTACTCTGCCTCCGATCGCATGGCACTACAGAGGGTAGTGCTTACGACCCAGTACATCACCAGGGCCAAGCTTACTGCCATCCAAGACCTCCATACCAGGCGGTGGCAGAGGAAGGCCCTAAAAATAGTCAGACTCCAGCCACCCTAGTCATAGACTGTTCTCTCTGCTACCGCACGGCAAGCAGTACCGGAGTGCCAAGTCTAGGTCCAAGAGGCTTCGAAACAGCTTCTACCCCCAAGCCAATAGACCTCTGAACAGCTAATCAAAGGGCTACCCAGACTATTTGCATCCCCCCCCCCCTCCCCTTCTACACTGCTGCTACTCTGTTATTATCTATGCATAGTCACTTAAATAACTCTACCACATGTACATATTACCTCAATTACCTGGACACAGGTGCCCCGCACATTGACTCTGTACCGGTACCCCCTGTATATAGCCCCACTATTGTTATTTACTGCTGCTCTTTAATAATTTGTTATTCTTACCCCCCAAAAAAGTAAGAGATATTTTATTAAAGCTGCATTGTTGGTTAAGGGCTTGTAAGTAAGCATTTCACTGTAAGGTTGTAACCTGTTGTATTCGGCATGTGACAAATACAATTATATTTTATTTGACTAAAGAGATGAGTCTTCACTAAATACTTAAAGGTTGAAACCGCGTCTGCATTTCTAACATGGATCGGCAGACCATTCCATAAAAATTGAGCTCAATAGGAGAAAGTCCTGCCCCCAGCTGTTTGCGTAGAAATTCTAGGAACAATAAGGAGGCTTGCGTCTTGTGACCGTAGTGTACTTGTAGGTATGTACGGCAGAACCAAATTGGCGAGATAGGTAGGAGTAAGTCCATGTAGGTTAGCAGTAAAACCTTGAAATCAGCCCTAACCTTAACAGGAACCCAGTGTAGAGAGGCTAGCACTGGAGTAATATGATCAACTTTTTGGTTTCTAGTTAACATTCTAGCAGCCATTTTTAGCACTAACAGGTTTATTTAGTGCCTGATCCAAGTAGCCATGAGTAGAGCATTGACGTAGTCTAATCTTGAAGTGACAAAAAGCATGGATTAGCTTTTTCCGCAGTGCTACGAAGATGAAAAAAGGAGAGATCTGGGTCAAGAGTAACGCAGAGGTCCTTCAGTTTTATTTAAGACGACTATACAACCATCAAGATTTATTGTCAGATCCAACAGCAAGATCTTTGTTTGGACCTAGAACTAGCATCTCTGTTTTGGCTGAGTTTACATGATGGGTCACATTTTGAGGAAAGTGGTAATTGTGGTTTTAATTCGAAAGCTGCCTTATTCAATCCCAGGCTATTGTGCCTAAAGCACAGTATAGGGTATGAGATGCTTTTCAGAGAATGACTGCAACATTTTCTCATGGTTTTGGTTCCTAAAACAATGACATAAGCTAACGCATGCTTTATTTCTACTTAAAGTTTTCATTGTCTGGTTCATTCTATTGGTCATGCTGTGACCCATCTACCACTTTACCCCCTGTCCTTTCCCTCCAACCTCTCAGCCTCTAAAAAGCAACGGGTGCGCTTCAGCAACATCATGGAGGTGCGCCAGCTCCCGTCCACACAGGCCCTGGAGGCCAAGCTATCGCGCATGTCCTACCCCGCCGCCAAGGACCACGAGTCCATGCTCCGCACAGTGGGAAAGCTCACCGTCACCGATGTGGCCAAGATCAGCTTCTTCTTCTGCTTTGTGGTAAGTTAATTCAAATAACTTGATTTTTTATCCGTTTGAGGGGAACTTTTTTTGTCAGTGTGTGTAGACATATGACTTGTTAGACTCTCAGACATTCTGTATACTAGCTTGGAACTTCCGTATTAAGTTGGAGTGGGGACAAATTATATCTAAAATTAGTCTTTGGAGTACCTGCATTTGGGAGCTTTTTGATGTCTCTCATTACTGACATTACTGTCAATTTGCTAGGTAAGTTAATCAAAACCTTTCTGTTATTATCATTGAGTTATTGCTGGTGATACTACTCATTTTGCTGCAGAGTGTGTTTGCTGTACTCTCAACAAGTCATGGCTTTGGACTTCTCCCTTCATGATTAGTGTAAATGAGTATAAATTAACACATTATGCATGTAGAATCTTCAACTCGTTTGTCTTACTAACTTTGGGCTTGTAAACAAATCTTTGTATCATAACTCATTTCCCACATGAGCAATGACCCAGAACTGAGGGTAGACTACACACACGATGAGTAATAGTAAGTAAACTACCATCTTTGGTACAAATCAGAGGTGTCATGCTGACACTTCTCCCTCTCCTACTTCTCTCCCTCACAGTGGTTCCTAGCAAACCTCTCCTACCAAGAGGCTCTGTCGGACACGCAGGTTGCCATAGTGAACATTCTGTCCTCCACTTCAGGTGAGTCCAAATACTAAATGTGATTTTACTCGGCGAAATGTACATGTAGGATCTTACAATGAATAGAAAAAACACTGATGATTATTACTTTTTTATAATACAATCATTATGGGCCTTTTTAATAACATTGTTGCAAATAAATGTTCCAATGTTGGAAAATCACAGCATGTGTATTTAAACATTTCACCTTGAACAGGTTGAACTCTGTACAGGACGTGTTGTGAACAGTCTCGCTGTTATTGTCCTCCTCACCAGGTCTCTTCACCCTCATCCTGGCGGCCATATTTCCCAGTAATAGCAGCGACCGCTTTACTCTGTCCAAGCTCTTAGCTGTGGCTCTGAGGTAAGCCTTGACATCAGCTGAATTATTGTAGTTACTCTGGGTTGCTACTCTGTAGTTACACTGTTTCTCTGGTCTCTTTCCCTGTAGCATGGGAGGAGTGGTTCTTGTCAGTTTCTCCAGCATGGACAGCCCTGACGGAAAAGGCACTATAGGTAACCAGGGAGATAAAAATGCTGCAGATGATAAACTTCTTTCCTCAAAATATTTTGTTTTTGTTAGGCTTTTTTTCCCACTATATTCCTTATTCCTGCCTCCTGTTACCCTCCTATCCCACTTCATATTGGTTGTATTTGTCATGTCTTGTACTGTACTTGATGTACTACTTTAACGTGTCCTTGTGTCATTTTAATATGCTATATAAAACAATGTATTATTAAACCATTAAATCTACTCTGAAAGTGCAAGCCATGCCACAATGTCACGTTTGCTTGCATTGCTAGCAGAAAAACCCTTTGGAGTGTAACCATGAGAGTTGTAACTCATGATACAGGGATGTATTAGCGTAAGGTAACGTGATGATGAAGTCATGTTGTGTTCAGGCTCTCTGTGGTCATTGGCTGGGGCTGCTCTGTACGCAGTCTACATCGTCATGATCAAGAGAAAGGTGGACCGGGAAGACAAGCTGGACATCCCCATGTTCTTTGGTATGTAGATCATAGTTATATCTATGACCTTTCTTACTCGAGTCAACTTGGTCTGCTGCTGATTTTCAGATGCTCTTTTATTTCCTGATATAACTCTATGTAATGATCCTGAATTAATTATAGGTATATACAGTGCCTTCGGAAAGTATTCAGACCCCATGATTTTTTCAAAATGTAATGTTACAGCCTTATTCTAAAACTGATTAAATAAATAAAAATCCTCAGCAATCTACACACAATACCCCATAATGACAATGCAAAAACAAGTTTTTGGAAATTATACCAAATGTATTAAACATAGAAAACAGAAATACCTACGTTTTCAGACCCTTTGCTTTGAGACTCGAAATTGAGCTCAGATGCATCCTGTTTCCATTGATCATCCTTGAGATGTTTCTACAACTTGATTGGATTTTCCACCTGTGGTAAATTCAATTAATTGGACATGATTTGGAAAGGCAAACAACTGCCTATAAAAGGTCCCACAGTTGATAGTGCATGTCACAGCAGAATCCAAGCCATAAGGTCGAAGGAATTGTCCGTAGAGCTCCAGCCCCCGATTGTTTCGAGGCACAGATCTGGGGAAGGGTACCAAAAAAGAAATGTCTGGACTTGAACCCGATCGAACATCTTTGGAGATAGCTGAAAATAGCTGTGTAGCGACGCTCCCCATCCAACCTGACAGAGATTGAGAGGATCTGCAGAGAAGAATGGGAGAAACTCTCCAAATAAAGGTGTGCCAAGCTTGTAGCGTCATACCCAAGAAGACTCAAGGCTGTAGTCACTGAGTCACAACAAAGTACTGAGTAAAGGGTCTGAATACTTATGTAAATGTAATATTAATTTTTTTTATTCTTATAAATTTGCAATAATTTCTAAACTATTTTTGCTTTGTCAGTATGTGGTAGTGCGTAGATTGAGGATTTTCTATTTAATTTTTTTAATCCATTTTATAATAAGGCTGTAACGTAACAAAAATGTGTTAGAAGTCTGAATACTTATCGAATGTGCTGTTTAAACAGCCCAAAAAGATGGTGATAAGGTGTCTCCTTGTTTTACACCCGAGGGTGTGGGAAACCAATCTGTATGATATTAATTTACATGCACACAAGCAATTGGTACTTTGTAAAGAGACTGGATTGCGTGATAAAATTTCCCATCAACTTTAACAAACTCTAGGCTAAAATATCCATATTTACAAAATCAAAAGCTATTGGGAAATCAATTAAGAATGCAAAAGTAGGCTTCTCTTCATGTAATCTATTTCTGATTATTGTACAGACCGAGAAGATATGATCTATACATACTCTGGATTGACAAAAAACATTTTGTTCTTCCACTAGAATGGGGATCGATGAATATAGTTTATAGACCGTACTTAATTAACTTATGCCTCAATTGTTCAGTGGCACTTTAGGGTCTTTTTTTTATTTTTAGATTTGGGAATGTGATTCACTACAGACTTATACCAAGTGGATGGCAGTATACTGTACTCAAAACAAATTTGGAGCAAATCATATAGGACGTTAGGCTGTTCATCAATGCCAAATGTGTTCCCATTTTTTGCAGGGTTAATCACCTTAACTTCTGCCACAGACAGCGCCTCATTTAAGTACAGGTTACATATATAAGAGGCTTCTAACATTGTATTTTCCAGTTTAGTTCTCAGGTAACATATCTCAGGTCTTTATAAAATTCTTAAAATTAGTTAGCTAGTAAATAAATAATTCAACCAATTTGTGTACTACTGATTCATGAGTAAGGCTGGGGTTTTTGCAGATGCATGAGGTTACGACTGTTCAGAATTATGATAAGAGGTAATGATTAATAAGATGACTGTTTATCGATTGTAATAGGAAAAGTTTAATTCGGGAGATGGTAAACTCTTTAAACAACCTCTTCTGTGGTGCTCCAAATCCCTAATGAGTTAGTTGTTACATGATTCATTTAAATTGGGTAGCAATTAAACATAGTTAGTGGATTAAATATATAACAGTCATCAGATTAATGAAAGTAAAGTCACGACAGTAGTATGACTTTGAATGCTGACCTATGGTCAATGAACAGCATTCTTACATAGGTATTCCTCTTGTCCAGATGGGATAGGGCAGTATGCAATGTGATTGGCTTCATGCATTGTCTGTGGATCAATTGGGATGGTAAGCAAATTGAAGTGGTTCTAGGGTGTCAGGTAAGGTAGAGGTGATATGATCCTTGCTTGGCTAGTCTTTCAGAGCACTTCATGATGACAGAAGTGAGTGCTACTGGGCAATAGTCAATTATTTCAAGTTACCTTTGGTCTTTTGTGGGTACAGGACCAATGGTGGCCACCTGGAAGCATGTGGGGACATTAGACTGGGATAGGGAGAGATCACGTATGTCCGTAAACACTCCAGCCAGCTGGTCTGCGCATGCTCTGAGGACGTGGCTAGGGCTGCCATCTGGGCCGGTAGCCTTGCGAGGGTTAACACACTTAGATGTCTTACTCACATCGGAGGAGAGCCCACAGTCCTTGATAGCAGGTAGCGTCGGGGGCACTGTGTTCTCCTCAAAGTGGGAGAAGGTGTTTAGCTTGTCCGGTAGCAAGATGTCGGTGTCCGTGACGTGGCTGGTTTTCTTTGTAGTTCGTGTCTGAGCCGTTGAACTGCGACTTCACTTTGTCACTATACTGAGGTTTTTTACCTTTCAGAGGGTACGGTTTGATTGCCTTACAGAGGGAATAACTACACTGTTTGTATTCGGCCATATTCCCAGTCACTTCGCGCTTTCAGTTTTGTGCGAATGCTGCCATCTATCCATGGTTTCTGGTTAGGTTAGGTTTTAATATTCACAGTGGGTACAACATCTCCTATACACTTCCTGATAAACTCAGTCAACGTGTTAGTGTATTCGTCGATGTTATTCTCGGAGGCTACCCGGAACATATATCAGTCCGTGTGATCAAAACAATCTTGAAGCTTGGATTCTGATTGATCTGACCAGTGTTGACTAGTCCTTAGCACTGGTACTTCCTGTTTGAGTTATTGCCTATAGAAGGGAGGAGCAAAATGGAGTTGTGATCAGATTTGCCGCAGGGAGGGCGGGGGAGGGCCTTAGGCATCTCGGAAGTTGGAGTAGCAGTGATCGAGTGTTTTAGCAGCGCGAGTACTACAGTCAATGTGTTGATAGAACTGCGGTAGCATTTCCCCATTTGCTTTGTTAAAATCTCCAGCTACAATAAATGCGGCCTCAGCATTTATTGCCCCAGTTTGCATAAAGTCAGGTGAAGTTATTTTGAGGGACGTTGTGTTATCTGCTTCAGGGGGAATATACTTGGCTGTGAATATAACCAAATATAATTCTCTTGGGAAGTAAATACAGCATTTGATTGTGATGTATTCTAGGGTTCCTGTATGTTATCACAATCACACCATGAGATGTTAATCATGAAACATACACCCCCACCCTTTTTCCCGGAGAGATATTTATGCCTGTCTGTCGCACTGAACTGAGAACCCAACTGGCTGTACGGACTCAGACAGTATACCCCAAGGGAGTCATGTGTTTGTGAAACTGAGTATTTTACAATCCTTGATGTCTTTCTGGAAGGAAATCCTCGCCCTGAGCTCGTCAACTTTATTATCCAGAGACTCAACATTAGCGATCAATATACTCTGAAGCAGTTGGTGGTGTGCACACCTCCTGAGTCGGACTAGAAGTCCACTCCGAATATCTCTTCTCCGCCGGCAGAGTTTTGAATCAGCCTCTGGAATCAGTTAAATTGCCCTGGGGAGTGCAAACAAAGGATCTGATTTGGAAAGTCGTATTCCTGGTCGTAATGCTGGTGAGTTATCGCCTCTTTGATATCTGGCGGTATGTAATAACACAAAAACAATTCTGGTCTAATAATGTAAGAAATAACACATTAAAAATCAAAATGCTGCAAAGTTCCCTAGGGGCTAGAAACACGGCTTCCCTATCTATCGGCGCCATTTTCCCTAAACCCTCAACCCTTGGTCTTTCTCCATGAAGCATGCAATCATCACATTTATGTGATTTAATAGGACCTGAACTAATAGGACCTGACCTATAGCCTATCATATCACATCAATAAATTGGTTATAACAAACTCCGAACACAGTAACGTGAAAGCAAAATGGATGCGGAGGACGTGAAAAATAAACTCAATGGGAGAATGTTTACTGGTTGCTCAGGAGGGGGAGGGGAAGTCATCTGTGGAAGACGTCTGACTTAGTTGTGGAAACTACTGGTAGTCAATAAAAATGAGGGTACAGGAGTAAGCGTTGTTTGAGTATTATGCGTGCCAAACAGTTGCTGTTAGATTACAATATTATTCTGACATTTTGGAACAGTGTAAACAACACTAAATAAATTTGTGTACCGGAGTCTGTTCTAATGATGAAAAAAAAAGGCTTTATTACAGCAGACTAAAAACAGTTGCATGGATTCATGAATTGTGTTTTTTTTATTGTTTAGGCAAATTATTCAAAGCTCCCTTTTTTGTTATTTAATTTTAAAACTAAAATGTTTGATTACATTTCAAATCATGAATCTCGTATGCTGTGTGATGGCATGGTAACAATGGAAGTGTTTTTACATATAGCTTGTAAGAACTATTGGATATAAGACCGACGTCAACTTTACGACCACTTTACGACCATGAATACGACTTTCCCAAAGCGGATCCTCTGTTTGGACCACTACCCAGGACAATGTACCTAATCCCAGAAGCCGACCCCAAAACAACGGTGCCGCAGACAGATCGGCCTCCTAGTCAGGCTCCATAGACGTGCACATTGCTCACCGCTCCTGAGTATACTACTCGACAATATCCAGTCTCTTGACAACAATGTAGAAGATATTTGAGCAAGGGTTGCCTTCCAGGGAGACATCAGAGATTGTAACATCCTCTGTTTCACGGAAACATGGCTCTCTCAGAATATGTTGTCGGAATCGGTTCAGCCACCGGGCTTCTCCATGCATTGTGCCGACAGAGAGAAACTCTTCTCTGGGAATAGGAAGGGCAGGGTTAATCATGCTTCATGATTAACAACTCATGGTGTAATCATAACAACACAGGAACTCAAGTCCTTCTGCTCACCTGACCTAGAATTTCTTACAATCAAATGCCGGCCATATTATTTTCCAAGATAATTATCGTCAGTTACATCTACATTTCCCTTCAAGCTACCTAAATTTGATCAGTTTATCGATTGCACTATGCGCGTGTCTAATGCACTCGATCACTGCTACGCTAACTTCCACAATGCATACACAGCCCTTCCCCACCCTCCCTTTGGCAAATCTGACCACGACGTCATTTTGCTCCTACCGTCTTATAGGCAGAAACTCAAACGGGCTGTACCAGTGACTAGAACCATTCAATGCTGGTCTGACCAAGCGGAATCCACGCTTCAAGTTTGTTTTGATCATGCAGACTGGGATATGTTCCGGTCAGCCTCAGATAACAACATCGATCTATACGCTGACTTAGAGTGAGTTTATAAAGAAGTGCATTGGGGATGTTGTACCCACTGTGACTATTTAACCTACCCTAATCAGAAACCGTGGATGGATGGCGGCATTCGCGCAAAACTGAAAGCGCAAACCACCGCATTTAACCATGGAAAGAGGTCTGGAAATATGGCTGAATATAAACAGTGTAGTTATTCCCTATGCAAGGCAATCAGACAAGCGAAGTGCAGGAACAAAGTGGAGTCGTAATTCAGGGTCTGCAGGAAATGGCAGGTCTACAGGAAATAACGGACTACACAAAGAGAACCAGCCACGTCACGGACACCAACGTCATGCTTCCAGACAAACTAAACACCTTCTTTGCCCTACTCTGAGGATAATACAGTGCCACTGTGGCCAATGTGAGTAAAACATGTAAACATTTTAAACCTCGCAAGGCTTCTGGCCCAGACAGCAGCCCTTGCCCGCATTCTCAGAGCATGTGCAGACCAGCTGGCTGGTGTGTTTACGGACATATTCAATCACTCCTTATCCCAGTCACACATGCTTCAAGATGGCCACCCTTGTTCCTGTACCCAGGAAGGCAAAGATAACTGAACTAACTACACCTGTAGCACTCACTTCTATCATCATGAAGTGCTTTGAGAGACTAGTCAAGGATCATATCACCTCCACCTTGCCGGCCTCCCTAGGACCCACTTCAGTTTGCGTACCGCCCCAACAGGTCCACAGACGATGCAATCGCCATCACACTGCACACTGCCCTATCCCATCTGGACAAGAGGAATACCTACGTAAGAATGCTGTTCATTGACAACAGCTCAGCATTCAACATCATAGTACCCTCCAAGCTCATCAATCTGGAGGCTGTTAAATCCACAAAAATCCGTGTAGTTGAAGGGGAGGAGACAGGTTAAAGAATGATTTTTAACCTTTCAGACATGGATTGTGTACGTGTGCCATTCAGAGGGTGAATGGGCATGACAAAATATCGGTTTGTGTGTGTAAAGAACTGCAACACTGCTGGGTTATTCATGCTCAACAGTTTCCTGTGTGTATCAAGAATGGTCCACAACCCAAAGAATAACCAGTCAACTTGACACAACTGTGGGAAGCATTGGAGTCATCATGGGCCAGCATCACTATGGAATGCTTTCGACACCTTGTTGTCCATGCCCTGACGAATTGAGGCTGTTCTGAGGGCATGTGGGTGCAAATCAATATTAGAAAGGTGTCCCTAATGTTTTGTACACTGTCTTTTGATTATAGGGGAAGAAAACAACACCAAATAAACTCTATTCTAAGACAATAACAACAGATCAGGTCTAAGTTCTTGTAAAATATCATACAACTATTAATAGATCTAGCCTACTTATCCATGTTCTTCAACATGCACTAGTTGCAAGATGATACTACTAGAACTGGGATAATTGGCTTAAATCATTTGACATCGGAACTACAACAACAAAAAAGTAGCTAAATGGAATGGATATTCTGATTAAAATCATTGTGGGAAATTTAGAGTTGTGACGAGGATTTCAAAAGTATTGCTGTTATCTAAAGAAATGCCTGGGAATGTGCTGATGGATGAACTTTCTGTACGTTTTCGTTCAAGATTGTTGCTCAAAGCTGCACGCATAGTGGATGTTTAAGCATCACAAGAGAAACTGACAGCTATACAGCAGCTGTTAGTTGCCGAGACCGAGCGCACACAGCAGAGACGGAAGAGAGATATTCCACTCATCACATGTCTGGTTACATTACAGCACGTGAGCTAAGCAGACCAGACCCAGCTGCTAATGCATTGGTATCTTTCCTTACGTTGCCATGTGCATAATAGCAAAGTTAACCAGTATATTGGGATTGAGAACAGTGAGGAGGAGGAAGAGCAGCACAGGCGAGGAAACAGCTCGACTTAGCCTGTCTAAGAAAATGTAGGAAAACCAAACTTAATTAGGTCTATAATCAATACCCTAACTGGTAAATATGCCTGGCTTAATGATCATCCATATATATCTACAAAAATAAGACAGATCTTGCACCTGTTGCCTGTTTGAGTGGTTGTTTAATAGCCTACTGATTCCGAGAGTACCAGGCCTCATGCAACGGTAAAATGTATGATAAAGCAATTTCACAGATTTGGCTGTTTTTGCTCTATGCTATGCTGTAATAAAGGCTTTCATTAGAACAAACTGGTCATATTTATTTAGTGTTATTTACACTGTTCCAAATAGGCAATCTAACATCGCCTGTTTGTCACACAATAAAAGCACGCAGCTCTCGCTCCTATACCCTCCTTTTTCTCGATCTCCTTCTTATTGTTATTATTACAATTATTATTATGATCATCATTATAATAATAAGTAATGTTGTTGTCATTAGTAGGCTTTGTATAGTAGCCTTGTATAACCACCATCGAGCTGTAGGCGTGTCCTGTTCAGTCTTAGTACCGTAACTTACTTATTTATATATTTCAATACATAGGCTACTGTATCAACCAAATCATCAAATCAAATCATATTGGTCACATACACATGGTTAGCAGATGTTAATGCGAGTGTAGTGAAATGTTGTGCATCTAGTTCCAACAGTGTTGTAATATCTAACAATTTCCCAACAACTACCTAATACACACAAATCTAAAAGGGGTGTACGTACATATAAATATATGGATGAGCAATGGCCGAGCGGCATAGGCAAGGTGCAGTAGATTGTATAAAATACAGTATATACATATGATATGAGTAATGTAATATATGTAAACATTATTAAAGTGCCATTATTTAAAGTGACTAGTGATCCATTTATTAAAGTGGCCAGTGATTGGGTCTCAATGTAGGCAGCAGCCCCTCTGAGTTCGTGATTACTGTTTAGCAGACTGGTGGCCTTGAGATTGCTGTTTTTCAGTCTCTCGGTCCCAGCTTTGATGCACCTGTACTGACCTCGCCTTCTGGATGGTAGTGGTGTGAACAAGAGGTGGCTCGGGTGGTTGTTGTCCTTGATGATCTTTTTGGCCTTCCTGTGACATTGGGTGGTGTAGGTGTCTTGAAGGGCAGGTAGTTTGCCCCCGGTGATGCTGTGTGCAGACCACACCACCCCCTGGAGAGCTGTTGCGCCTTCTTCACCACACTGTCTGTGTGGGTGGACCATTTCAGTTTGTCCGTAATGGTCCACTGAAATGGTCCATCCACACAGACAGTGTGGTGAAGAAGGCGCAACAGCTCTACAGAGGGTGGTGCGGTCTGCACAACGCATCACCGGGGGCAAACTACCTGCCCTCCATGCCGAGAAACTTAAAATCTTTCCAACTTCTCCACTGCTGTCCCTTCGATGTGTCATCTCCTTTGTTTTGTTGACGTTGTTTTGTTGACGTTGAGTGAGAGACTGACACAGTTCCTGACACCACACTCTGAGTGCCCTCACCTCCTCTCTGTAGGCTGCCTCGTCATTGTTGGTAATCAAGCCCACTACTGTTGTGTCGTCTGCAAACTTGATGACCGAGTTGGAGGCGGGCATGGCCACGCAGTCGTGGGTGAACAGGGAGTACAGGAGAGAGCTGAGCACGCACCCTTGTGGGGCCCCAGTGTTGAGGATCAGCAAAGTGGAAATGTTGTTTCCTACCTTCAACACCTGGGGCGGCTCGTCAGAAAGTCTAGGACCCAATTGCACAGGGAGGGGTTGAGATCTCTCAATAAGAGATCATAGCTTTCACCTGGATTCACCTGGTCAGTTTGTCATGGAAAGAGCAGGTGTTCCTAATGCTTTTTCCACATTTTGTTACATTGGAGCCTTATTGTACAATGGATTAAATATTTTTTTTTTTTTTTTTTTTTTTTTTTATCAATCTCCACACAATACCCCATAATGACAAAGAAAAAACAGTTTAAATGTTTTTTTGCAAATGTATTAAAAATTAAAGAACTGATTTCACATTTACAAAAGTATTCAGAATCTTTACTCAGTACTTTGTTGAAACCCCTTTGGCAGCGATTACAGCCTCAAGTCTTCTTGGGAATGACATTACAAGTGTGTGTTTGGGGAGTTTCTCCCATTCTCTGCAGATTCTCCCATTCTCTGTCAGGTTAGATGGGGAGAGTCGCTGCACAGCTATTTTCAGGTCTCTCCAGAGATGTTGGATCGGTTTCAAGTCTGAGCTCTGGCTGGGTCACTTTAAGGACCTTCAGAGACTTGTCCCGAAGCCACTCCTGTGTTGTCTTGGCTGTGTGCTTAGGGTTGTTGTCCTGTTGGAAGGTGAACCTTCGCCCCAGTTTTGAGGTTCTGCGTGCTCTGGAACAGGTTTTCATCAAGTATCTCTCGGTACTTTGCTCTGTTCATCTTACCCGCTATCCTGACTGTCCCTGCCGCTGAAAAACAATCCCACAGCATGGTGCTGCCACTCATGCTTCACTTTGGGGATGGTGCCAGGTTTCCTCCAGACATGGCATTCAGGCCAAAGAGTTTAGTCTTGGTTTCATCAGACCATAAAATCATGTTTCTCATGGTCTGAGAGTCCTTTAGGTGTGATTTGGCAAAGATCAAGTGGCCTGTCGTGCCTTTTACTGAGGAGTGGCTACCGTCTGGCCATAAAGGCCTGATTGGTGGAGTGCTGCAAAGATGGTTGTCTGTCCTTCTGGAAGGTTCTCCCATCTCAGCAGAGGAACTCTGGAGCTCTGTCCTTTAATTCTGCAGAATATTTGGTACCCTTCCCCAGTTCTGTGCTTTGACACTATCCTTTTTGTTCTATGGACAATTCCTTCAACCTCATGGCTTGATTTTTGCTGTGACAGGCACTGTCAACTGTGGGACCTTTTTATAGACAGTTGTGTGCCTTTCCAAATCGTATCCAATCAATTGAATGTACCACAGGTGGACTCCAATCAAGTTGTAGAAACATCAAGGATGATCATTGGAAACAGGATGCACCTGAGCTCAATTTAGAGTCTAATGGCAAATGGTCTCATTTACTTTAATGTTTTATAAATTTGCTAAAATTTCAAACTGTTTTCGCTTTGTCATTAAGGGCTATTGTGTCATGCTGGTAGGTGACCTAAACTGTGATGCCCTCAATCTCACACAAATTATCAATGAACCTACCAGGTACAACCCCAAAGCCGTAAACACGGGCACCCTCATAGATATAATCCTAACCAATTTGCCCTCTAAATACACCTCTGCTATTTTCAACCAAGATCTCAGCGATCACTGCCTCATTGCCTGCATCCGTAATGGGTCAGTGGTCAAACGACATCCACTCATCACTATCAAACGATCCCTGAAACACTTCAGCGAGAAGGCCTTTCTAATCGACCATATCCTGGAAGGATATCGATCTCATCAAGAAATTTAGAACCAGGAACAGATATAGCCCTTGGTTCTCTCCAGACCTGACTGCCCTTAACCAACACAAAAACATCCTGTGGCGTTCTGCATTAGCATCGAACAGCCCCCGTGAAATGTAACTTTTTAGGGAAGTTAGAAACCAATATACACAGGCAGTAAGAAAAGCCAAGGCTAGCTTTTTCAAGCATAAATTTGCTTCCTAAAAACACAAACTCAAAAAAGTTCTGGGACACTGTAAAGTCCATGGAGAATAAGAGCACCTCTTCCCACTGCACTGAGGATAGGAAACTCTGTTACCACCGATAAATCCACTATAATTGAGAGTTTTGATAAGCATCCCCCCCCCCACAGCAACTTGCCCAAGCCTTCCCCACTTCTCCTTCTCCCAAATCCAGTCAGCTGATGTTCTGAAAGAGCGGCAAAATCTGTAACCCCACAAATCAGCCGGGCTAGACAATCTGGACCCTTTAATTCTAAAAATGATCTGCCGAAATTGTTACAACCCCCGAAATTGTTTCAACCCCTGATCATTTGTGTGAGATTGAGGGCATCAGGCTTAGCCTGTTTCAACCTCTCGTGACGTCTGAGATTCCCAAAGATTGGAAAGCAGCTGCGGTCATCCCCCTCTTCCATGGGGGGGACACTCTTGGCCCAAACTGCTACAGACCTATATCTATCCTACCCTGCCTTTCTAAGGTCTTCGAAAGCCAGATCATCGACCATTTCGAATCCCACCATACCTTCTCCGTTATGCAATTTGGTTTCAGAGCTGGTCATGGAGGCACCTCAGCCACGCTCAACGTTCTAAACAATACATTAACCGCCATCGATAAGAAACAATACTGTGCAGCCATATTCATTGACCTGGCCTAGGCTTTCGACTGTCAATCACCACATCCTCATCGGCAGACTCAACACCCTTGGTTTCTCAAATGATTGCCTCGCCTGGTGCACCAACTACTTCTCCAACGGAGTTCAGTGTGTCAAATCTGAGGGCCTGTTGTCCGGGCCTCTGGCAGTCTCTATGGGGGTGCCACCGGGTTCAATTCTTGGGCCGACTCTCTTCTCTGTATATATCAATGATGTCGCTCTTGCTGCTGGTGAGTCTCTGATCCACCTCTACGCAGACGACACCATTCGGTATACTTCTGGCCCTTTTTTGGACACTGTTAACAACCTTCCAGACGAGCTGCAGTGCCATACAACTCTCCTTCCGTGGCCTCCAACTGCTGTTAAATACAAGTAAAACTAAATGCATGCTCTTCAACCTGCCTGCACCTGCCCGCCCGTCCAGCATCACTATTCTGGTCGGTGCTGACTAAGAATATGTGGACAACTACAAATACGTAGGTGTCTGGTTAGACTGTAAACTCTCCTTCCAGACTGACATAAAACATCTTCAATTCAAAGTTACATCTAGAATTGGCTTCCTATTTCCCAACCAAGCATCCTTCACTCATGCTGCCAAACTGACCATCTTACCGATCCTCGACTTTGGCGATGTCATTTACAAAATAGCCTCCAACACCCTACTCAACAAATTGGATGTCGTCTATCACAGTGCCATCTGTTTTGTCACCAAAGCTCCATATACTACCCACCACTGCGACTTGTACGCTCTCGTTGGCTGGCCCTCGCTTCATACTCGTCGCCAAACCCACTGGCTCCAGGTCATCTACAAGACCCTGCTAGGTAAAGTCCCGTCTTATCTCTGCTCGCTGGTCACCATAGCTGCACCCACCCGTAGCACACGTTCCAGCAGGTATATCTCACTTGTCACCCCCAAAGCCAATTCCTCCTTTGGCCGCCTCTCCTTCCAGTTTTCTGCTGCCAATGACTGGAACGAACTACAAAAATCTCTGAAACTGGAAACCCTTATCTCCCTCACTAGCTTTAAGCACCAGCTGTCAGAGCAGCTCACAGATCACTGCACCTGTACATAGCCCATCTATAAATAGCCCAAACAACTACCTCTTCCCCTACTGTATTTATTTATTTTGCTCCTTTGCACCTCAGTATTTCTATTTCTACTTCTACTTCATCTACTGTCAAATCTACCATTCCAGTGTTTTAATTGCTATATTGTATTTACTTCGCCACCATGGCCTATTTATTGCCTTTTTACCTCCCTTATCTCACCTCATTTGCTCACATTGTATATAGACTTATTTTTCTACTGTATTATTGACTGTATGTTTGCTTTACTCCATGTGTAACTCTGATGTTATATGTGTCGAACTGCTTTGCTTTATCTTGGCCAGGTCGCAGTTGTAAATGAGAACTTGTTCTCCACTTGCCTACCTGGTTAAATGAAGGTGAAAGAAAAATAAATAACATTTATTAAATAGTCAAACAAGGTATGGAAAAAGTCAAGGGGTCTGAATACTTTCCGAATGCAGTGTACCTACAACTCAATGGGATGTAAATATTTTTTTTTGAAATATCGTTAATTAAGGGTCAAATTTGAACAATTTAAAAAAAGAGATGGATGATGGAGTTAATCGCACAGAAAAGCATGTGATTAACTAGATACTTAAAAAATAATCCTATGGCAGCCCTAATTATATTATTGAATGTTAGTAATATGTAACTTGTAACATTTTTACCTGTGACTAGTGCTAAATGTTAATAACATATAAGTAGTAATATAGTTGTTATTTTCTGTTATCTGTGTCTCTTAGGGTTTGTGGGTTTGTTCAACCTGCTCCTCCTGTGGCCAGGGTTCCTTGTGCTTCACTACACAGGCTTCGAGGCCTTTGAGCTGCCCAGCAAGCTAGTGTGGATCTACATCCTCATCAACGGCCTCATCGGTACCGTGCTCTCCGAGTTCCTCTGGCTCTGGTGCGTGTCGGTTGATGGATGGATTGAACGGCCACATATTATACACCTTGTCCGCTCTGCTATTCACACTGTGTGGAAACACACTGTTCAAAAACCTGTTTCTTTAATCCAAACTTGATATTTGTGTGCATAAATTGGCCTTGCATGTAAGTCATGCATTGATTTAATGGGAGATATTCACACAAATTCGAGTTACCCGGACAGATCTCGAGTTAAGATTCGGCCCCATGTTTATAGGGCAGGGGTATTCAACCGGGGTTCTGCGGCCCACAAGAGAGCCCTTGGGGCCCCCAATTGGAGCCTATTACACCCACTACATGGGCTTTGTTTAACCAGCTAAACAGCTGCTCTTAGCGAAAATGTGTTTGGAGTTCCCTTTCTTGGAGGTCAAAATTATCTACCAAATTTGTATCTTATTTTACCTTACTTTAACTAGGCAAGTCAGTTAAGAACAAATTCTTATTTTCAATGACGGCCTAGGAACTGTGGGTTAACTGCCTGTTCAGGAGCAGAACAACAGATTTGTACCTTGTCAGCTCGGGGGTTTGAACTTGCAACCTTCCGGTTACTAGTCCAACGCTCTAACCACTAGGCTACCCTGCCGCCCCTCTGCTCATTTCACCTGATAAGACAAGATGCGGGAATGTTTTATTTTTGCTAATGTATGTGGTGTGCCTGGGAAGGGGTCCCTGGCCAAGAAAAGGTTGAAGACTGCTATAGGATGTTATGCAGAGTTGTGCATAAACATTAGATTTATTGCTTAAGGCTAGCATTTGATTGAATTGCTTGTGTTCTTTATAATGTTGTCTGTTACTTCTTTCCATAGGGGCTGCTTTCTCACCTCCTCCCTAATAGGCACACTGGCCCTCAGCCTCACTATCCCACTCTCCATCATAGCAGACATATGCATGCAGAAGGTAAGAGGGGGCACTATTATTGCCGGACACACATGTTGCCGTCACACTCTTTAGCATGACTGGTCTACCAAAGGTGTTGTGTAAAAATGGTTAATTGGTCTAATAGTGGGACTGGGTTGTGATGGATGCTATGTCACATGCCACTTAGCGTAATTCTGTTTTGTGACAGTGTATCATCTAGCAATGTGATGAGAAAGCTTTGTCTGTATAGGCAAAGTTTCAAATTAGCATATATTTTTGTGTGGCAATAGTTTAAAAAGTTGAGATGTCAAGACAATGCACTACTCTTCTATGAATCAGTCCTGAGATGGTTGGGATTGCTATACCTGTAGCTTTTCTTAAAAGCGTAAGTTCATTGCAAGTATCGGATAATGTTTCTGACCCATTGTTAGGCAACTGGCCCTTCCATCTATAAATGTGCTATTTAAGCAGCTATCACTGCTATGTTTCTGTCCCCAGGTGCGTTTCTCCTGGCTGTTTTTCGCTGGAGCGGTTCCCGTATTCCTCTCCTTCTTCATCGCCACTCTGTTATGTCACTACAACAACTGGGACCCTGTTATGGTGGCGCTACGAAGAGTGTTTGCCTTTATATGCCGCTCGAAACACCGGATTCAAAGGTACTAGGGAAACCACTTGCTACTCTTTGTATTGTGCTGTTAACTTGGCCGATGCTATGCAAGATTTTACTTTCACAATAATTGTAAACACACACACAGAATCACTCTTATATTATCCAAATCTTTGTTATAAAGTCTCTTCCCTGACATTGAATCAAGGACAATGGATAGCGTTGGTTACTTTTAGGCTTGTGGAGATCGTTGTATTTAAATTTGTTTGCCTTTATGACGTTAATTTATTTGCATTATTATGATGGCCCTCAATTTTAACCTGAATGCTAGTTGTTCCCATTCAGGTAGTGATTATGATCATGATAATCCTCTTCCGTCAGATTGCCAGAAGACTGCGAACAGTGTGAAAGCCTTATTCCCTTACACACCGTCTCCCATGACAATGAAAGCTTCTGCTTGTGATGCACCAGCCAATCACTAGGTAAGGAGACATCCAACTTCCTGTTTTTTTACGTCCTGTTACAATCTGAGGTTACCTGTGAAATAATAATGAATGTTTATTTTTTTATTTTAGAACTGTTATTTACAAACTAGTGTTTCCAATCAAGTAGTATACAGAGAATGGTCAATTTACAGTATTGATGAATAGCTGCATAAAAATCAAATCAAATCAAATTTATTTGTCACATACACATGGTTAGCAGATGTTAATGCGAGTGTAGCGAAATGCTTGTGCTTCTAGTTCCGACAATGCAGTAATAACGAACAAGTAATCTAACTAACAATTCCAAAAAAACTACTGTCTTATACACAGTGTAAGGGGATAAAGAATATGTACATAAGGATATATGAATGAGTGATGGTACAGAGCAGCATAGGCAAGATACAGTAGATGATATCGAGTACAGTATATACATATGAGATGAGTATGTAAACCTAGTGGCATAGTTAAAGTGGCTAGTGATACATGTATTACATAAGGATGCAGTCGATGATATAGAGTACAGTATCTACGTATGCATATGAGATGAATAATGTAGGGTAAGTAACATTATATAAGGTAGCATTGTTTAAAGTGGCTAGTGATATATTTACATCATTTCCCATCAATTCCCATGATTAAAGTGGCTGGAGTAGAGTCAGTGGCATTGACAGTGTGTTGGCAGTAGCCACTCAATGTTAGTGGTGGCTGTTTAACAGTCTGATGGCCTTGAGATAGAAGCTGTTTTTCAGTCTCTCGGTCCCAGCTTTGATGCACCTGTACTGACCTCGCCTTCTGGATGACAGCGGGGTGAACAGGCAGTGGCTCGGGTGGTTGATGTCCTTGATGATCTTTATGGCCTTCCTGTAGCATCGGGTGGTGTAGGTGTCCTGGAGGGCAGGTAGTTTGCCCCCGGTGATGCGTTGTGCAGACCTCACTACCCTCTGGAGAGCCTTACGGTTGAGGGCGGTGCAGTTGCCATACCAGGCGGTGATACAGCCCGCCAGGATGCTCTCGATTGTGCATCTGTAGAAGTTTGTGAGTGCTTTTGGTGACAAGCCGAATTTCTTCAGCCTCCTGAGGTTGAAGAGGCGCTGCTGCGCCTTCCTCACGATGCTGTCTGTGTGAGTGGACTAATTCAGTTTGTCTGTGATGTGTATGCCGAGGAACTTAAAACTTGCTACCCTCTCCACTACTGTTCCATCGATGTGGATGGGGGGGTGTTCCCTCTGCTGTTTCCTGAAGTCCACAATCATCTCCTTAGTTTTGTTGACGTTGAGTGTGAGGTTATTTTCCTGACACCACACTCCGAGGGCCCTCACCTCCTCCCTGTAGGCCGTCTCGTCGTTGTTGGTAATCAAGCCTACCACTGTTCTGTCGTCCGCAAACTTGATGATTGGGTTGGAGGCGTGCGTGGCCACGCAGTCGTGGGTGAACAGGGAGTACAGGAGAGGGCTCAGAACGCACCCTTGTGGGGCCCCAGTGTTGAGGATCAGCGGGGAGGAGATGTTGTTGCCTACCCTCACCACCTGGGGGCGGCCCCTCAGGAAGTCCAGTACCCAGTTGCACAGGGCGGGGTCGAGACCCAGGGTCTCGAGCTTGATGACGAGCTTGGAGGGTACTATGGTGTTGAATGCCGAGCTGTAGTCGATGAACAGCATTCTCACATAGGTATTCCTCTTGTCCAGATGGGTTAGGGCAGTGTGCAGTGTGGTTGAGATTGCATCGTCTGTGGACCTATTTGGGCGGTAAGCAAATTGGAGTGGGTCAAGGGTGTCAGGTAGGGTGGAGGTGATATGGTCCTTGACTAGTCTCTCAAAGCACTTCATGATGACGGATGTGAGTGCTACGGGGCGGTAGTCGTTTAGCTCAGTTACCTTAGCTTTCTTGGGAACAGGAACAATGGTGGCCCTCTTGAAGCATGTGGGAACAGCAGACTGGTATAGGGATTGGTTGAATATGTCCGTAAACACACCGGCCAGCTGGTCTGCGCATGCTCTGAGGGCGCGGCTGGGGATGCCGTCTGGGCCTGCAGCCTTGCGAGGGTTAACACGTTTAAATGTCTTACTCACTTCGGCTGCAGTGAAGGAGAGACCGCATGTTTTCGTTGCAGGCCGTGTCAGTGGCACTGTATTGTCCTCAAAGCGGGCAAAAAAGTAAGAGACACAAACATTATCTATTTTTGTCCAATGCTATTTGCCACATCATCAGGAAAACACTGGATTAACTCGCTTCTTATAATCACAACTTGTTTGTCTTTGAGCATCTGTTATGCATTTATCTAGGCCTACTTTATTAAATGTTTATACATAGTGTCGAGTGAGAGAGGTAGGACATGACGTAGAGGATGTTCATAATGTAAATATTTTAGATTAGACCATCGCCCACCCACTCCAAGGAATCTGGATTTTACCATGAAAAAATATATATTATTTGTTTTCCCTGTTATTGGTTTTCGATACATTGTAAATGAAGACATGGTGTCTCATATATGTGTCATTGGTGAATGCTGTATTAGAGCTACCCAAGGATATTGAGTACTTATTCCTATCCTATTCTGCGGTTCCAGGCTTATCCAGGATTTGTCTGATAAGTACCCTCCTAGTATTCTGCTGGATTTATGCTGATAATGATGTAGCTAGGTTTTTATCAAAGAAACCAGCTGAAGGCTGTCAGTGGTTTCCATAGCAAAAATTATGACTTATGATTATGATCAAAATGTAGGAGTACATCCATTTGTACCCTTCTTGGGGCATCAAACAGCCCAACCACCGGCAAGATGAAAAATGTGATCATTTGAGTGAATAACGGACACACGAAATGGCTGTCTCTCATCTCGCCCATTTTATAACAGAGTAAAGTCCATTACAGAAAAATGTGCGGTGCATGGGTGAGTCTGTTTATATTGGTCTCCAATAGAGAAAACTAGGTATACTCCTCAAATGTGTGTCTTTCTCTCACCAGATGGTGAATACAGCGCAGAGCAGCGCGCGGAAGGTGAAGTGACAATCTCAAAACGACCAAACAGAGACCTTACCCCCAGTGCCTCTCATTCAACCTATATATTCTCTGCAGTGTGGAGATGACCGATCCATCTCTACAAGATGAATTCGTTTTCCTTTGTACAACGTTGACGCGACTCGTCGTCGACTGAGACCGTGTGTGTTTTGTTATGTCGGATTTCGTTGTGTAAAAAGAAGGACTTTATGGTACTGAAAGTGCCAGCCTTTTATCAATGGCTCATACTGTCATGTGGCCTCTTGAAATGGTACTTGGTAAGTTTAAATAATGAGACAGAGGCTTCAGTCAGACCATAAGGAGAAAAGCAAAGGTATTGTTTTTGTTGTGAGGGGAAAAGTGCTCTGATTGGCTAATGTAGATGTATCCTCTTGTTGGTTTTCTATAGCCTCACTGCTTGTTCACAGGTGTGGGTTTGGAGCAAGCACAATTCAGACCTGTTAATCTAGAAATAGTATGGGTGGAAAAAGTTGGTCAAGTACTTCATTATCAGGCTGTTTAGGTGATTTACGAATCCGATTTACAGATCTGTCCATATTCATAAATGGTCTCAGAGTAGGAGTATTGATATAGGATTTGTTTAGCCTTTTAGATCATAATGACTATGATTATATGGACACAGAGGACTTGCACTATATCAGCAATGCTACTCTAGGTCACTTTTTTTAATACAGGTCCATTTGTGCAGTGCCTGCTCAGAATCACTGTGAACAAGCAGTATCTGGCGTTTGAGATTAGAAGAGAGCTGAGCACAGCTGTTGACTACCGCCTTTGATTTCTCCCCCATACTCTACATCCCTCTATCTCTGCTATCTCTGGCCCCTGGCAGCCAGGCAATGCTAGATCATGAAGGAAATCTGCGATGAAGACGTTTGTATGCGTTCTAATGTGAACTAAGACTAACCCCTAAACTAAGCTGCAATACAAAAGTTATAATGCTGCTGCCTTTTCAACTGAAAACAGATGCCATCTCCAAACAGGTGTAAATACTGTACTATGCCATGAAATGCAAATAAATTGTTACTTTAGTTTGTATTTCACATAATGACCCTTCTATACAAATAATAGCTTAGATGTTCTCAGATGTTTTATTCCACTTGTTTTTGTAAATCTTAACTATGTTATGACACTAAAAAAGGTGGCATGGATTTAAGACAGACCAAGTAAGTCGATTTTGCAGTATGTTTAACAAAAGCACTATTTGCCATCCAATTAAGTTCCCTTAGTCTTAATAGAGACCATTACCTAATAATGATCTGTTTTATCATTTCTACCACTCCTCGGTGGGCATTAGGAGCCATGAATGGAGACTTTATCTGATTTGATTATCTTTCAACAATTATTTTTAATGGTCAAATTTATGCCATGATAATGTTTGTATGTCCAACAATTGTATTTTAGACACATTTTGTTTGATCAGCACCTACAATGCAAATCAATCACCCACTCACTCTTATTCTGCTGCTGATTTAATTTGATGAGTAAAAGCATATATTTGTAGTTTTTTTGTCTCCGTAACCCTTGATGTACACCATGACAAGGAGCATGTTATCAATATTTTTCCATCAACTGTCAACCTGTGTACAGAACTTTATGGAGTGTTTTCCCAGTACTCGGGTGGATAGGACACATTTTATGACTGGCGATAATTGCAGGAAGTAATTACTTGCCCTGTAAAACAAAACAAAAAACAAAAAAAGTTCAGCCCCTTGAGCCATCTTTAACTTTGTCTAACTCAGTTTAAACTTTCACATTGTCAAAAAAAATATATACCTTAGCCAATAGCTTTTGTCACTATCAGCTGTGATTAATGCACAAAGGAAATCAGCTGTGAGATGTATTTGGTTGTTTAATTCATGGGGTTCCTGTAGTCTATTTATATTTGCAAAAACAGGAACTCTGGAACTGTACATCCTATGATAATTGGTAAGCTAAAATGTAGATATGAAAACAAATGATCATATCATCCATTTATGGAGATTCTTATCGATGGGCAGGGTGCCAGATACATAAGTGCATTGTTTGTAATTTTTTCAAAACTTATGTTTGTAAAATGTGTGTTTTCAAAAATCGAAGAAAAAAAACAATCAATGGTGCTTACGGAATGTGCATATATCGTATAAAGTCTTTTTTTCTCAGGTACTTTTACTTTATTTTCCTTTGTCCAATCAGATTTTGTTTTGATAAATGGATCTCTTTTTTAAAAGATGTATGCTGATTTATAAAAGTGTGATTATCATAGTTTACTGTATCATCACAAGCTCTTTTGATGGGAAGATTCACCCATTTTGAATGTTATATCGTTTTTGTGCATCTCTGAGCGATGTTCTATTTATTCTTGGGATCATGCACAAAAACAATGTAAAAAAAATAATAATAATAATAAATGGGTGAAGGTGAATCTTTCTTTTGTCTTTGTTGTTCCGTAAGTCCCTTTTCAATGTTATGCTGCACTATTAAAACTATGTGAAGATGTATTTTCATTCTTGTCTCTGCCATAATTGTCTTTTCAATGTAGGCATGACGCCAGTGCTATTTTTTTTGTAAGAATGATGTCTTTAATAGTGATTTTTGTCCTGGTATTCCCACCTTCTGCCTAAATGAAGATACTTATTTTTGCCATATCATTTACTATTGTGATCTTAAAATATAAACCTATTTAAATAAAATCACAAAAAATGTTGACTGGTCAAAAGCTGGAAAAGCTAAGAAATTCAAATCAGCATCACATCCTGAAATTCACATTATGCACTAGGAAGGTTTTCCAGCAGCTTTGACACCTGCTAAATTACTGAGTTATATTGGTCTACTGTGCTTCAAACAACATGTACTCACTACATGGCAGGTTGCTTAGGATTTGTTAGCCACAGTTTTGTGTTGTGTGTGTTGGTTCACACTTTTCAATTTTGTGTGTGAGGTGTTCTGTTACTGGACACAGGGCGGCCTACAAAAGACCCAAGGCTCAACCCTGGACGAGTGTTGTACACAAGATAGAAGAGTCATAGCGAGCTAACTTTGGTCAACTGACTTTAACTCGGGATAGCTGGTGACACGAAAGTGGTTTACCTTTTAGACATTTTTATATGGCAACGAATCCTTCAGAACTAACCTGCTCCGCGGCAGGTTAACTCAGGGCTAACCCCATTTACCCTGAAAGAAGTATCTGAGCCACGAGTTGAGGACCAACATTCCCTCTGTCTCGCAATGATTGCGTAATCATTCCCTTCATGGGGAAGACGACTCATCTTGGAATAGCCTGCAGAACTCCTTGCATCTTGATTCCTTGTTGCTGCCAGGGCAATTTGAGACTAGTATTAGATTTGTTGAATGAGAGGTGCATATGTTTTGACTGAATTAAGAAATTGTGGTTGTAATTTGGTGTGGCAGGTAGCCTAGTGGTTAGAGTGTTGGGCCAGTAACCGAAAGGTTGCTGGAACGAATCCCTGAACAAGGCAGTTAACCCACTGTTCCTAGGCTGTCATTGTGAATAAGAATTTGTTCTTAACTAACTTTTAATTTTGAAAGTTTTGTTTATTTTATTTCATAATTTTACAGTTGTATTGCTCTGCTTGGGCACCTTTGATAATGAGACCCTAGTCTGATTTCTCCTGACTAAATAAATAAAATAAAATTATATGGTATTAATCTAGAACTTAGGCATTTTAATATTACTGTTAACAAAAAAACTATCAAATCCAATCTAATCCATCCACGTGCGCTGAATACAACAGGTGTAGCTCATACAGTGAAATGCTTACTTACAGGCTCTAACCAATAGTGCAAAAAAGGTATTAGGTGAACAATAGGTACAACAGTAAAAAGACAGGCTATATACAGTAGCGAGGCTACAAACAGACACCGGTTAGTCAGGCTGATTGAGGTAGTATGTACATGAATGTATAGTTAATGTAACTATGCATATATGATAAACAGAGAGTAGCAGCAGTGTAAAAAGAGGGGTTGGGGGGGCACACAATGCAAATAGTCCGGGTAGCCATTATCAAATTATTGCATTGTGTGCCCCCCTATAAGGACTCTTATGGCTTGGGGGTAAAAACTGTTGAGAAAGTCTTCCCAGAAGAGGGGAGGCTGTTAAATCAGTAAAGGGGGGGGGGGGGGGGGGGGGCATGTCAATATTAATGCCAATGATTTTGGAATGAGATGTTCAACAAGCAGGTGGTCACATACTTTTGGTCATGTAGTGTACCTTGAAGAGATCCAGAGGCCCATTTTCTTCCCCCAGTCATGTGAAATCCATACATTAGAGCCTAATGAATTTATTTCATTTGACTGATTTACTCATATGAACTGTAACTCAGTAATATCTTTGAAGTTGTTGCATGTTGCATTTATATCTTTTTTCAGTATAGTTTAAATGTATGTAAATAAGCCTAAGAATAAGGACATGACCATAGTTGAGTTGTTCTGGCCCGTAGTCTCCTCTACATATAGGCTAAGGCCTATTCACCCAAATGGGAGGTGATAATGTTCGGGTAAGGAACAACTCTGTATGACTAAAAAGATGTGTAGAAACCCTTGGTCCCGCCTACACACAATCACCCTACCTTGAAGTAGAGCCATACTAGACTTGAGTAGTGATAACAGAACAGGGCTGTGATCTATCTCCCCTGCTCTGAAGTTTAATGTTTAACTAGTAGGAGGGAGGAGATCAGTGCCTGCTGTCAGAGTGCAGCTTGAAGCATGGTCCAAGCCATGTAAATCCACTTTCTGGAAGAAGAACTGCACGGAAGAACTGCACCTATGGCTGCCTACAAAACTCAAGTCCTGTCACTTTGAGGGCTTATTCACAGGGGTGTTTCTCGGAAAACCTGAAATGAGGAAGAAACTTTCTGGTATGGCTAATGTGATCCTAATATTCTTCTGTGATATAGTTTGTCTGGGCAACCAATTGGTCCGTGGTGAGAAATGTGTTGTGTCGCAACAAACGTGGGATAATCTACTTTTGGAATCAATCACAGTTTTAGACGACGTTGTCTGAAATCTATTATTTTATCTCTGAAAAATAAATTTCTCCCTGGCTGCTTGGATTGGATTTCCTCTTGGAATTCATTACAAAGACTCTGCCCTGCTGATCTGAAAAGCTTTTTTTTTTAAGTATATATATTTGGAAATCGAAACTCTAACAGATAAATCCGTTACTATGAATGAGGGGGAGGCCGAGATTTATAAGGAGAAAGACTGGAAAGATCTGGAGCCCAACTATGCCATTAAAATCTTCCTCACCATCCTGTACAGCCTCATCCTGCTCACAGGCATTGTGGGTAATGGAGTCACCATCCAGGTGATGCAGGTGCTGCAGCATAATGGCTACATGCAGAAGTACGTGACGGACCACCTGGTGAGCCTGGCGTGCTCCGACCTTCTGGTCCTCCTCATAGGCATGCCCGTGGAGCTCTACAGCGCCACATGGTTCCCCTTCACCTCCACCTCGGGTGACGCTTCCTGCAAGATCTACAATTTCCTGTTCGAAGCCTGCAGTTATGCCACCATCTTGAACGTGGCGACACTCAGCTTTGAACGCTACATGGCCATTTGCCACCCATTCCGCTTTAAGGCCCTGGCAGGAGAGCGAACAGGGGGCCTCATTGCTCTCGCCTGGGTCACGTCTGTGTTCGTGGCTGTCCCGCTGCTGTTCACCACAGGAATGGAGGGCCACGTCATAGAGCCAGACGTTGGGCCGGTCCAGAACCTGACATTCTGCACCAACCTGAGGGAGAGGTGGGGGGTGTACAGGGCCAGTATCTTTGTGGCGTTCATCGTGTACATAGTGGTGCTGGTCAGCGTTGGGGTCATGTGTCGGGGCATGATCCTGGTCCTTCAGAAAACCATGAGGCCCATGGGAGGAGGGGTCAACGGAGCAGAGGGCACACCAAAACACGAGAGTGCCCGGGTCAAAGCCGCCAAGAAGCAAACCATACTTTTTCTAGGTATGTTAACACTTACAGTATATACTCTACCCAAAATATCTAAAATGTTACCGATTGCAATTTGGAATGGATGTTGATACATTTTGTTAAGCCAGCTGGTGGCCACAATGTGTGTGAGTGCGTGTACATGTTTGTGTTACAAAGGGGGTGTACACCATTGCATTCCAACTGGAGTTGTTGAGATATGTCTGTCTGACTTCACCTTTGTTTACTTAACAGTGGAAACACCACTCTGGGCCATAACCTCTGATTGACTCCACAAGACACATGTTGAAACAAACCATTTTGAAATGTTATGACCATTCAAATGATTGATTTCCCACACGTCTTCTGTTTGGGGTGGTCTGTGCCATTTACCGTCCACAGATAATCTCAAGAGAACTCACACAAAGAACATTCTTTGTTTTGGTCATGTTATATTGATTTCACGTGTGGAAATAAATATAGTGCATTCGGAAATTATTCAGACCCCTAAACTTTTTCCACATTTTGTGACGTTACAGCCTTACATCTAAAATGGATTAAATATTTTTTCCCACTCATCAATCTACACACAATAACCCATAATGACTAAGCAAAAACAGGTTTTTATACATTTTTGCAAATGTATAAAAATAACTAACTGAAATATTACATTTACATAACTATTCAGACCCTTTACTCAGGACTTTCTTTGAAGCACCTTTAGCAGCAATTACAACCTCAAGTCTTCCCGGGTATGAAGCTACAAGCTTGGCACACCTGTATTTGGGGAGTTTCTCTAATTTTCTCTGCAGATCCTCTCAAGCTCTGCCAGGTTGGATGGGGAACGTCGCTGCACAACTATTTTCAGGTCTCTCCAGAGATGTTGGATCGGGTTCAAGTCTGGGATCTGGCTGGGCCATTTCAGGACATTGAGATTTGTCCCGAAGCCAGTCCTGCATTGTCTTGGCTGTGTGCTTAGGGTTGTTGTCCTGTTGAACCTTTGCCCCAGTCTGAGGTCCTGAGCGCTCTGGAGCAAGTTTTCATAAAGGATTTCTATGTACTTTGCTCCTTTGACCTCATGGCTTGGTTTTTGTCCTGACATGCACTGTCAACTGTGAGACCTTATATAGGCAGGTGTGAGCCTTTCCAAATCATGTCCAATCAATTGAATTTAGTTGTAGAAACATAACAATGATGATCAATGGAAGCAGGATGCACCTGAGCTCAATTTTGAGTCTCATAGCAAAGGGTCTGAATACTTCTGTAAATAAGGTATTTCAGTTTTTTAGGGTTTAATCCATTTGCAAAAAAATCTAAAAACTTGTTTTTGCTTTGTAACAAAATGTGGAAAAAGACATAACAAATAAGACATAACATAACAAATGTGGAAAAAGTCAAGGGATCTGAATTATTTCCGAATGCACTGTAAATACTACACAACATTTAGTATTCAAAGTTATTTCTTATTTTTTTCTGGACTGTATTATTGTATTTCCTTGTGTTGAATTGTTGTAAAGTACTTGGGTATTGGTAGCATGTAGCCTTGTATACATTTGTTCACAAAGACCGAGACATTTGTCTAGAATGGGAGGCCTGTAAATCCAACCTCTTAAGGATTCAACCTTTTTTTTCAATTTTCGCCTAAAATGACATATCCAAATCTAACTGCCTGTAGCTCAGAACCTGGAGCAAGGATATGCATATTCTTTATACCATTTGAAAGGACACCGATCCCTTAGAGGTTAACAATGTCTATAGGATTAACATGTGCGGCTACGTGCAGTCAAATCAGCATGTACTTAAATGTAAACTGTTTGCTCTAAATTGGTTACAGGGTTTTCAGGCAATAGTTTATCCCAACAGCAAATATTACCGCATGGCGAAGAGAATCGGAAGCCAATGTGAACATAATGTATGAAATTACAGGTTCAGTAGTTCTCTATGGGGGTACTTGCTGTGTAACCTAAATGAAAATGGGAAGTTTGGCACTTGATAATGTAGACGGAGAATTGTTAACCTCATATCTCCTCATAACTGCTCTCTACTCTTCTCAACCACCTATTCGACCCATTCAGAGTGGAAATATTCATATTTAAAATGCAGAAAACATATCCCTGCTTATTTTGCGTTTCGGTGTGTCAACATATTTGTCCACTTATCTATTATAAATTAATCAACTAAATCTGTTTGCAGGATGTCCAATATTCTAAGAAATCAAATGTAGCCTATGCTTACAGTAGCATCCAAGCTAACCATATTGTGTAAGCCATGCTAAATCATCATTGTGTTCACATTAGAAATTAGTATTCTCTTTAGTTACCTTGTACCTGTTTATCCTAAGGCTTCTCCATTCCTAAATCCCATCACAGCCCTTTCAGGCGACAGCAATCTCCACAATTGGTGGTGCCATCTCGGCTTCCATTCCACTACTAGCCCAGTGATCACTACTTGAAGATTTAACAGCTCATTGAGTGGTGCCTGAAGAGCTGTGTTTCAACTGATTGCAAGGTATAGATTTCAGTGCCTAGCTGGTCTGCTGCCTCTTGACAAGTGACAGGTCTCACTGTGCATTTGTTTTCAGAGTGGTGCGGTTGTATTCAGCAGCTAGTATTGCAACAGCATCCTTGAGTTTGTATTCCACTCAGAATGTAGTTAGCTTATGTACCAGTCTATGGTCAAAATAAATAAACAGTGTCATGGAGTAAGTGCCATTTTGGGAAAAACTGTAAAACAGTCCCTGGTTGATGGTTGCTGGTCTTGGGTAAAATTCTAGTCTGGGCTTCCGCCCAAATTTGCTATGGGGTGTTCATAAAACCCTCATTGTCTCATCTAGTCTTAATTGTGTGGGATGATTTATCCTGTCAGGATTTGTACCATCTGCTCCCTCTTTTCATTAGAAAGGGCTCGACTACATAATGTTCCATTAGCTTGACTGCAATTTAGCCAGTAGCTTCAGTAATTTATCAGCCTCCCAGTAAGTTGGGGAAGGAAGAATTCCTCAGCCAGTCTACAACAGTGTTTCTCACGAACTAGGCTAATGTGAGAGAATAACTAATGCAACCAGCCTGCTGATTTAAGTAGAGCGTGCAATGCTACCATTTCTAGCCACTTTACCTGTAACAAGATGCTGTCGTATCAAACACTTGTGCTTTTACTGTATTAACACAAGACAGACACATTGATGTACAGTAGCACATTGGTTTTAACAGTTGCATCCTCTTTTAAAACCTTATCCTAAACTTGTGCAGCTAATTCAGCAAAAAATATAAATGTATTAGCAGCTTCCCCCAAGCTCACTCATATGTGCACATATCACATGCATTATGCAATATATAATAGTATATTTTATATTATATTATATATTATATTTATATTTTTTATTTTTCAATTGGGAATGTGTACTTCTGACTATTCTCTTCAAGAGGTGATGATATTAAAACCAAATATTTATGCGATTTATTTAACCATCCCTTGAAAATGGCACATAGTTGGTTTTAATGGAGTTGGTGGTCTCAATGCCCCCCAGCAGCCAAATTGAATGCTATTGTGACTTTTTTATTGATAACGACCTTTTGAAACAGGTTGGGGCTTTCTTACTACACTGATCAAAAATTATTTACAGTTCATATAAGGAAATCAGTCAATTGATATCAATTCATCAGGCCCTAATGTATGGATTTCACATGACTGTGAATACAGATATGCATCTGTTGGTCACAGATACCTTAAAAAAGGAGAGGCGTAGAGATCAGAAAACCAGTCCGTATCTGGTGTGACCAGCATTTGCCTCATGCAACGAATAACATCTCCAATGCGTAGAGTTGATCAAGCTGTTGATTGTGGCCCGTGGAATGTTGTCCCACTCCTCGTCAATGGCTGTGCGAAGTTGCTGGATATTGGCAGGAACTGGAAAATGCTGTCGTACATGTAATCCAGAGCATCCCAAACATACTCACCAAACATGTTTGGTGAGTATGCAGGCCATGGAATAACTGGGACATTTTCAGATTCCAGGAATTGTGTACGGATCCTTGCGACATGGGGCCATGCATTTTCATGCTGAAACATCTCTGTGCATTCACATTACCATCAATAAAATGTAATTGTGTTCGTTGTCCATTGCTTATGCCTGCCCTTACCATAAACCCACCACCACCACCATAGGGCACTCTGTTCACAACTTTGACATCAGCAAACCGCTCGCCCACACAACACCATACACGCTGTCTGCCATCTGCCCAGTATAGTTGAAACCGGGATTCATCCGTGAAGAGCACACTTCTCCAGCATGCCAGTGGCCATTGAAGGTGAGCATTTGCTCACTGAAGTCGGTTACAACGCCAAACTGCAATCAGGTCAAGACCCTGGTGAGGACTACGAGCACGCAGATGGGCTTCCATGAGATGGTTTTTGACCGTTTGTGAAGAAATTCTTCGATTGTGAAAACCCAGTTTCATCAGCTGTCCGGATGGCTGGTCTCAGATGATCCCGCAGGAGATCCTGGGCATTGATGGTCTGCGGTTTTGAGGCCAGTTGGACGTACTGCCAAATTCTATAAAACAACGTTGGAGGCATCTTATGGTAAAGAAATTACCATTAAATTCTCTGGCAACAGCTCTGGTGGACATTCCTGCAGTCAGCATGTCAATTGCATGCTCCCTCAAAACTTGAGACATCTGTGGCAATGTGTTGTGGGACAAAACTGCACATTTTAGAGTGGCTTTTACTGACCTCAGCAAAAGGTGCACCTCTGTAATGATCATGCTGTTTAATCAGCTTCTTTATATGCCACACCTGTCAGGTGGATGGATGTATGCACAACATTTGAGACAAATAAGCTTTTTTTGCATATGGATAATTTCTGGGATCTTTTATTTCAGCTCTTGAAAAAATGGGACCAACACTTTACATGTTGTGTTTATATTTTTCTTCAGTATATTATCGGTGTTAGTAGAGATAATATTGCTTATCAGTAACTACACAGACAAGGGTGACAATATAAAATTGACACCAGCTTTAATTTATTCTAAGTATAATAAACCAATCATAAGTTAATAGGCAAATATATCGGAATTTGGATGCACTACGTGAAGTTTCCATAAGATGTAAAATATATAAAATAATATATTCTTAGTAATAATAAATAATAGTCACAAGGCTGTAAAACATTATCCTAAATATAACCCATCAACTTTCCACAACTTTATTTTACTATGTCAACATAATCTTTGTTGTAAATGTTTTGGGGCCGAACTGGTGGCAGAAAGAATTGTTTTCATTATTTAGGCTTTTTTCCCTGAACCACATGGTCTATGTATAAGAAACACATGGATAACATGGACACAAATATAAAGATCATGAAAAAAATATGAATACATATTAAAATAAATATGAAATTACAAAACTACCCTTTTGCATCCCTAGGTATTAATAATGATATCCCTGATATCATTATTTATACTAAACTATATCTATCAACTATTTCATACAAATGTATTTACATAATGATACATTTCTTGTTTTTACAGTCAAACTGATTGTTATACATTTTAATATATAATTAGCAAATAATGAAAAGGATGAGTAAGAATATTCTCTCAATCTGCTATTGCCTTAAAAGTCATAGCAGCTAATTACAAATCCAAATTACAAATCCAAATATCCATCCAAACCTGCTACATTTTCGATGGAAGCCAGTGCAGTGCTCTCGCTGTAGAATTTATGACTAGCTGTGCAGTTCATCAGGGTGTTGACGTTGAAGAGCTCTCTCACCAGACCGGAGGCCAGTCCACAGATACTGTAACTGTGATGAGGAGGCCAGTGAATCTGCTCTTCCCCTGCATGGTACCTCGGTTTTATGATGCCCCTTTGTCTTCTTCCTCTCTTACCGTAGTCACTGCCTTTGCCTCCAGCCTCGTCCCTTAAGCAAATCGCCCCTCTGACTCTCTGGCAAATTCTTGGACTCATACTCCTGACGAGTATGTTGGATGGACATTGGGGGAGAAATGACCTGGAACCTATTTTAAGTGATGATCTGTACATTTGTCATGCTTCTTTGACACAACTAACTTTGTCAATGAGTTCGGTGTATTCCTGGTAAAATATTTATTTTGGAGTCGTCTTAGATTGGGCATGTTTACTTTGGATTAATCTATAGCAGGTCTAATTGTACTGCTTCACATTTAAGAGAATGGTATTTTATGAGTATAAATTAAATTACAGTAGTATACACAATTATTGTTGCCTAATAGTATGTTGCATTAATTGCTGTCTGATCAACTTCACAGGAAATCTAATCTTTGAACAAAACCTCAGTGTTTGTTAGGGCTGATGAATTCTGAGATTGTTCGAAAAGCACCACTATTCTCTCAAGTGGAGATCAGAGATGAACAGTTGTTCTCATTCAGATTACAACAGATACTCAATCAAACTAATGTCCCCCACTTGAGAGAGAACAGCAGGCAAATCACAGCTATGTGTGACGTTTGTTTGAGAATATGCAAAACCCCACTTAACCAAATTAGAAAAGGATTTTATGCCACTTTTCAGCAAGTTTTTACAGTGATACTGTAGTTCAGTCGTATAGTTCCATACCTTGAAATTAATGCATGGAAGAGCACTGTTTCTCTCCCATTGTTTCTTTACCAGGCTATATGTTGTAAATGGTTAATGGGGTTAATGTTTGCCTAACTCTTAAATAGCAAGAAAACTGTAAAAATACACACACACACACACACACACACACACACAAAAAGTCATAGGCCATATGTGCAAAGTCATGACCATGTATTCCCCCTAAAGTGTGTTGTGTTTTCAGTATATTTGATTTACAGCACCGGAGCAAAACAGTTCTCCATTAGTATTCTCCACTGATACGCTAAATAATTTACTGTATATACTCTGTCAAGCTCATGCATGGGAAAAAGTTTGTATTCTTTACTAGAATTTGTTGGACTTTTTTGGCGTGTAAATTTGCCTTGTGCAAAGATGTTGAACCTTGTCTCTTACGTTGTAAACTGATCAATCATTCAGAATGCTTTTTTTGTGCTGTATCACTGTGTTTTGTGTTGAGCGGTTGAGGGACTTGCTTTACTCTGCTCCTATAAACTAACATAGTGCATTAGTCAATCTCGACTGCTTTTAACCAGAAGATATAATAGATATAATAAACTCCCTATAATAAACTTCAATTGAAAAAATATAAATTGTCTATGCATGTGTAGGCTTATGTATTTGTGTGAATGTTATCAGTAGGTCTTTATTAGTGCCTTTTCCTAGGCCTACTTTACTAAGATGTAGGCATATATACCGCCCTATGTACTGTATATTAGTTGATAACAGTGTATAGTAATTTGTTTAATTTTAAATGGGTGGCACATAGGCCTACAATAGCCTTAATCTGTACCTTTCTTCCCCATGAATCAAAGTACAAAACAATCAAATTATGCATAGCTAATTAGAAAGATACTGAATCCAACAAGTTTTGCTGAAATTCAATTGGATTTACAGCTTAAGTGCAACTAAGCAATATTAAGCAACTGGAATATTACAAGAGCCACTACACAGACCCTCAGTGCAAATGATGGCCATGGGTAAAAAAAAAAATGGGTGCCATTGCCTCCGGCTTATTTTAATCAATCTACTTCACCTGGCTTTTCCTCGCTCACCTCAGCATCATAGAATTATCATATCACTCTCAGCTACTATAAAATGCATAACTGCTTAATATTGAGAGACAGGAAGTGCAGCAGCAATACATTCAGAGATGCATTTGCACCATTTTCCTCCGTGTTATCGAGTGTTATTGAGTTTAGGGCCAACTTTGTGCTTGCGTAGATTTTTTTTTTATAACTCAAAGCGACATCCTTCTACAGGAGACTTACACATTTAAATATGTTTTAGCTTTGTGTATCATAGTATATTTCTCTGCTAGGATTTCAACTAAAGTTAATCAAGCTGACATGACAATATTGTAGTGAATGGTAAAAGCGCATTGCTGCATGCAGGTTTCGAATGCAGTTCTCCCATCTCGTAGGCAAACTTGCTTACTACTGCCAATATGGTTAATCTTTAAGAACACCTTCCTAATATTGAGTTGCTGAAATATTTTGTCTTGCCTTCCCTTCATCTACACTGATTGAAGTGGATTTAACAAGTGACATCAATAAGGGATCATAGCTTTCACCTGGTCAGTCTATGTCATTGAAAGAGCAGGTGTTCTTAATGTTTTGTACTGTATAGGCAAGGCCTATATAAGAGCTCAGATGGTGAGAGTAGTCAAAATGTATCTGTATGTGGTTATTCGAAGAGCTCACTGAAAAAACCCTGGCTGTGGTGATTACCGTTGTCAATTATCTCTGAAAGGGCGAGTCACGCCCCTGTCACTGTTCCACTTTACCTACAAAATAACTTTTAATCTCGAGCCGACTGTGACTTTGGAGAGTAATTAAAAGCAGTGTGCCACCTTGTTAAGTTGCTCACAAATCACAGCTAGGACACAAGGTTAATTGCTTTAGATATTTTTTGTCAGTCACAGGCAGCTTGCTTATCTGAAACGAATATAAATTTTGTTTTGCCGCCTTTAGCCTTTGACACGTGCCCTGATGTGAACATTCTCTTTCTGTGTATTATCTCACACTGGTCGAATAGAGATGTGGAGTGGTGAAAGCTGTAAGTGCTTTGAGGCATAGACATACAGAGTGGTTGGTTTGATTCCTTTCTCTCAGTTGGTGGCTTCAATATTATTATTTTTATAGTAGAGGGCAATTCCACGGTAACAAAATTACACGTTGACTCAGATTTTTCCATTTAAATGTATGCTAAACAACAACCCAATGATTTCAAAGTTTAACAAACCATACCAACTATGTACAAGGACTACCTTGAACAATTAACACAGAAAATGTCACAAAAACACATGTACTGGAAGAACTGTGCAGATGCAAATTTGGTAACAGAATTACGATAAAATCTCCCTCAGTTTTTTTATGCAACCACATTTTCCAAAAACTCTGAATTAGGATTCAAAGATGTCTGCAGAAAGAATGAGGTGTCAGCGATGACATGACACCTTAAATTAGAAAACATTTATTTTGGTTATTGAACTGAAGTAGGCTAAGTGGAGTTACATCCGGTAACAGAATTAAGATAATGGAATTGCATCATGGGTCCCTGATCTGTATTATACAGAAATGCATAATTATGGATATGAATGTCATTCTCTTCATGGTGATGTATCCTGAATAGGTACACTAAGGTAGAAATATGCAATATCCTTCTTTTGCATATTTGAGTATTGTTCAACACATTGGCAATTATTTTAATGAGTTCAGCCCCCAAACAAGACGACAAGACCAAATCTTAGAGTAGAGTATAGTACAGGGAAGTAGATATGTACAGTACAGTACAATTATTATCTATCTTGTTGCCTAGTCACTTTCAGATATTTTTAAAGATATGTGGGTATTATTTGGTAACAGAATATCATGGCAACGTTTCTTAGGCGAATAATTTTCCCAAAACTAAATGTGTAGATATTAGTTGGCAGGGGTCTTTACTACAACATTGTTGTGTTTCGATTTACGGTACCAGTAAAACGTTTGGACACACCTGCTCATTCAAGGGTTTTTCTTTATTTTTTACTATTTTCTACATTGTAGAATAATAGAGAAGACATCAAAACTATGAAATAACACATAAAAAAAGTGTTAAACAAATTAAAACTTATTTCATATTTGAGATTCTCTAAAGCACCCTTTGCCTTGATGACAGCTTTGCACACACCCTTTAGTAGTGGTTTCTTTGCAGCAATTTGACCATGAAGGCCTGATTCACGCCGTCTCCTCTGAAAAGTTGATGTTGAGATGTGTCTGTTACCTGAACTCTGTGAAGCATTTATTTGGGCAGCGATTTCTGAAGCTGGTGACTCTAATGAACTTATCCTCTGCAGCAGAAGTAACTCTGGGTCTTCCTTTCCTGTGGTGGTCCTCATGAGAGCTAGTTTCATCATTGAACTTAATGGTTCTTGCAACTGCACTTGAGGTCTGTTTTTGAAAAATAAGGCCTGTTTTTCTTTTGAAGCCAAAAGGAGGCTAGTATTAGGTACATTTATACCTATTGTAGACTGTGGTGATATTTTATATATGAACAATTCCGCTCAGTGTTTGAGATCAATTGACACCTTTTACCATGGATCATTGAGATTTATTTTAAACTGCAAAACCCTTACGCACCACTGCACTTTATATACCAGGGTTGGGTCACTCGTAGGCTCAGTCACTGATATAATTTTATTTACAAAGCCATATTTGGTTTATTACCATTTTATTTGGGCATTTTTATTCTTCACAAATGTGGTGGGTATTGTCTTTGTTCGCAGGACTTTATCCTGCTAACTGTTTCAAATGTCCAAACTGATTCCTTGACCGGAAAATGTTTTTAATTTGTTGTTTACGTATTTTGTTATGCTCCCTGTGATTTCTATGGTTTTTACTAGATTACTTGTAGTTTTTCATGTTGTCTGTCTGTTTATTTTAATGTATTTTATTTAACCTTTATTTAACCAGGTAGGCCAGTTGAGAATAAGTTCTCATTTACAACTGCGACCTGGCCAAGATAAAGCAAAGCATTGCGACAAAAACAACTACACAAAGTTGCACATAAACAAACATACAGTCAATAACACAGTAGAACAAATATATGTACAGTGTGTGCAAATGTAGGAGAGTAGGGAGGTAAAGCAATAAATAGGCCATAGAGGCAAAATAATTATGATTTAGCATTAACACTGGAGTGATAGATGTGCAGATGATGATGTGCAAGTAGAGATACTGGGGTGCAAAAGAGCAAGATAAATAAGAATAATTGTAATTGTGTAATGACTTGGTGCTGCCTATCTTGGCCAGGAAACTCTTGAAAAATATATTTAAAATCTCAGTGAGCCCTTCCTGGTTAAATAAAGGCTAAATAAATTAAATAAAAAAATGTATCCGGATTGACTGACCTTCATTTCTTAAAGTAATGATGGACTGTCAAGGAAAAGGGTGGCTACTTTGAAGAATCTCAAATATAACATTTGTTTAACACTTTTTTGGTTACTACATGATTCCATATGTGTTATTTCATACTTTTGATGTCTTCACTATTATTCTACAATGTAGAAAATAGTAAAAAATAAAGAAAAACCCTTGAATGAGTAGGTGTGTCCAAACTTTTGACTGGTACTATATATATTGTACATGTGATAAGGTCACACAGAGGGCCAGAGATAATTACAGACACCAGTGAAATTCTGAAGTACCTAAAAGGTCACTAGATGTCCTCTAATAAAATTCCATATATTCCTTGAAAGTTACCAACATTCTCGTAGTTTACTTATAAATGTATACAATTTCCAGTAATATACTGTAACCTTCCTTTGCAACCCTACCTCTGCCAGGAAGTTGAAACTTGGTTTTAGAATAACTGGTTATTCCAGCAAAACAATAACTCCAAGCACAAATCAAAATCCACAAAGAAGTTGATAATTGGCCCTCTCAGTATCCTCTCAGTAACTTGAAACCCACTGAAAACCTGTGGTTTGAATTGAAGAGGGCAGTCCATAAGCGCAGACAAAGGATATCAAGCATCTGGAAGGATTCTCTATGGAGGAATGGTCTAAAATCCCTCCCAATGTGTTCTCCAACTCATTTGAGAAAAACGCACAGGGCCGTTATCCAAGCATTGTAAGGAATTGAAAAGTATTGACATATGGGGTGTCAATAATCTTGACCCCTATCTTTTTTGGGGAAAAAGTATTACTTGTTATTAAAGGCGACACATACACTTATATGTTAATATTCTCTTTTAACAGAGGGTCCTGTATACCTGCTGTGTTTTTCCTAGAGATATGATTCAAGCCTTTTCCTTTGTGTGTAGATTTTTGAGAATATCAATCTCGTCTAGTCAGATATGAAGGAGTAAATAATAGAGACTAAACACATCAATATGGTCAAGAGAGGCAGATGGCCAGCTCCAGTCATGCAACAGGTAACATAGTCTAATTTTCTGCATCATGGAACAGTCCACAGTGTTAGTAGCTTAGCATTGAGGAGTGTTTGCTAATTTTTCTGTTGGCATGTTCAATTAGTCCTAAAGCGTTATAGTTGAGATTTATCATACCTACCAGAGCACTTCTGGAAGTCAAAGCTTTTAACAGACAAAAGGTGTGTTGTATGCCTTTAGCTTCCCAGTTGGCATATCAGAAGCGTCTAGCAAGATGTCCGTAAACTTACAAACAACTTTTATCCACTCTTTATTTCTTTCCTTCTCTCGCTCCTGACATCCCTTTCGCCTTCAGGCTGTGACTGTGAAATGACCTGGAAATAAAATCTGTTCCGTATTGCCACTCAGCTGTAAAATGCCTTGAGGACCAGCATGAGTCATATTGAGAGATGAATGGATGGAGCAAGGGAGGCATTCTTCTTTTTGCTCTGGACTGCAGCAACCCGCAGTCATTGTTTTCCATAAAGCATTGTTATGGGCCTCCTGTTTTAATCAGGGTAAAAACAATGGAAGCCAGGGCCCAGATTCCCTCTACAGCATTAGCATGATTAATACAGAGCCATTACTCCTCTCTGTTCATTTGGAGGTGTGAGGTAGTTAGGTGTCAGTGCCAGTGCCAGTAGCCGTGATTGGTGATCCTATGACACAGATACTACCGGTACCCCTTCTTTATATAGCTGCACCACCGAATCCACGGAAACTCGATTGGCTTGAGGCAACTTGACAAAACAGCTTTGTGGCATTGTAATAAGACAGTATTGTCATTATACCTTTTATGTAGTCACATCCTGCCTGCTATGCCAGTTGTAAACTTGATCAAAAACACTTTAATGTGGTATGACATCTTTTATGACATGACACTACCAGTCTTTTCAGATCCGATTCAGAAATTTTCCAATGCCTAGTGATTCTTCCGAAGAAATCACACAGGCCGTGTCCAAATACCAGTACTTTCGTTCTGAATAGTAGACATTTTGGGCATGCAAAAATAGAATGTTTTGTAGCGTGAAATTTGAAAAATGTAGTATGCTTTAAATGCCAGGATGTCATACTCAGTTCGGCTTCATCAAGTAAAATTCTCTGCACACTATAAAATAAGAGAATCATCTTTCCAGACCCACATATGTTTGAAAACAGCTGATAATCAGAGAGGGGGAAGGGTTCTCAAAACAAACGAATGGCGGGAATCAATTAAATTGCACACTAGATACAAATTATCAGTATGGATGACCGTAGTAGCATGTTGATATTTGTTGCTAGCTGTATTCGTTTTTCTGCTAAGCATTACATTCTAAATAATATGTATCACGATTACTACACAGCACAGTATGCCGTTTTAGTAAGTAGTAGGCAAGAAAGATTTTGGACATGGCCAAAGCAAATGTAGAAACTCTGTTTGCCTCTGGACGTTGCAGTCCAGTATCATTGCTTGGGTAAGTCTGGAGAAAAGATGCAACATAGAGAGAACAAAAAGTGATGGTCTATCAAAACAAACAGTTGCGTGTCAAAATCTCTTAAAAGATCAGTGCAATATCACTAATATCCTCTTCGGAATGAATGAAGTTGCTCGAGTGGTTTAACGACAGAGGATATTCTACTAGCTAGCAAATGAATTTGCTCACACTCGGTAGCTAGGGCAGCCAGTACATTTGTGACTGACAGACTTGAAAAAGACTGGAGATTTTTCCAGGCTTATAAGTGTCCCTACTGGATCCATAGACTTAGATATAATGAAGACATATTATCTTCCCCACACAGGCACGCACACATACGCACGCACGCATAAGCGCACACACACACACACACACACACACACACACACACACACACACACACACACACACACACACACACACACACACACACACACACACACACACACACACACACACACACACACACTGTGAGTTTGCTGTTTCATATCATATTATGCTTTTTATTACACTGTGATACTCAAGCACTTACAAACTTTAGGGCCTAAACACAAACTGTTATTTGCATGCATCTCTGCACCTCACATTTGCTTACAGGTTTTATAACTTGTTTGCAGTACGTAACAATTGTGGTGTAACCACCACAGAGCGATGTCTGGCCACACAATAGAAACAAAAGGCTCAATCAGAGATTCCAATTACAGAAGAGACATGGAATGAATTGGTTGAATAATCAGCTTTAATTGCTTTCTAATTAGTAGCTTGGCATATTGTCCATATTTACGGGGCTCTGTGGTGTCGTGTGTGTGTGTGCAGCAGAGGGGGCTGTTGGGAGGAGCTGTAGGAGGATGGACTCATTGTAATGCCTGGAATGGCATGAAACCACGTTTGACTCCATTCCATTTATTCCATTCCAACCATTACAATGAGCCTGTCCTCCTATAGCTCCTCCCACCACCCTCCTCTAATGTGCAGGGTTGGGCAGGTTACTTTCTAAATGTAATCCCTCACACTTACTAGTTACTTGTAACCAGCATTGTAATCAGTAACATCATTTTTGGATTATCCAAACTCAGTAACGTAATCTGATTACTTTACTTTTAGATTACTCTTCCTTTAAGACACTTTAGAAGAAGACAAAAATCTATATTACTAATTGAATGACATCTATTGCAGGACAAATCAATGTTAGAGTTTCATAACTGGCCCTGAATGGATGTTGCATTACTTTTTCTAACCCATTGATTGTACTACAAATAATAATATGATTAAAAAAACATAATACATTGAAAAACAAAGTCTGTGAGATTTCCATCATTCCAAGTCATGGACTTGTACGCTGACTACCATGGAGTGAATTTAGTCAGCAAAGAACTTATTGGCCTGCCCTACTCGGTTGTTTATGATTTTGTTGTCATGGAGGTCTGATTGAGCTTTTATTAATGCCATATGCTGCATTTGCTATCGGCATTTTGTTTACGTTCATTTGTTAACACTTTGATAACTTGATCATTTGCAGCTGTTTAAGTGTATCAAAACAGCACAAGTTTTCAGTATGTTCAGCACGAATTAGATTGAGCAATAAAAGCCCCACTCGAGGTCATTTTTGACAGTACCTTTATTCGATAGCCTGGGATCTGCACTATGCAGCTGTTGCAAGAGCACATTTTTCACTGGCTGTCCAATAGTCTCAAAAACAATGACTGATAGGCATCTTAAACTTCTTCACTTCAACCATTATTGGGTTAAAATACACATATATGACCTCCTGGGTGGCACAGTGGTCTAAGGCACTGCATCGAGAGATTCTGGGTTCGAGCCAAGGCTCTGTCGCAGCCGGCCGCGACCGGGAGTCCCATGGGGCGGCGCACAATTGGCCCAGCGTCGTCCGGGTTAGGGAGGGTTTGGCCGGCAGGGATATCCTTGTCTCATCACGCACTAGCGACTCCTGTGGCGGGCCGGGCGTAGTGCACGCTGACCAGGTTGCCAGGTGTACGGTGTTTCCTCCGACACATTGGTGTGGCTGGCTTCTGGGTTGGATGTGCATTGTGTCAAGAAGCAGTGCGGCTTGGTTGGGTTGTGTTTCGGGGGTCGCATGGCCTCTCGACCTTCGTCTCTCCCGAGTCCGTACGGGAGTTGCAACAATGAGACAAGACTGTAACTACCAATTGGATACCACGAAATTGGGGATAAAAAGGGGTAAAAAATACATGAATAAAAAAAGAAAATACACATATGCAGTGCATTTGTGAAAGAATTCAGACCCCTTGACTTATTCCACATTTTGTTACATTACAGACACATTCTAAAATATATATTTTTTAAATGCCTCATGAATCTACACTCCCCATACTAAATAAGCAAAAACAGGTTGTTTTTTTTACATTTTAGCAATTGTATAAAATAAAATGTAAATATAATTACTTTATTCACGTAAGTATTCAGACCTTTTTTTTTAATTTTTAATTTTATTTCACCTTTATTTAACCAGGTAGGCTAGTTGAGAACAAGTTCTCATTTGCAACTGCGACCTGGCCAAGATAAAGCATAGCAGTGTGAACAGACAACACAGAGTTACACATGGAGTAAACAATTAACAAGTCAATAACACAGTAGAAAAAAAGAAAGAGTCTATATACATTGTGTGCAAAAGGCATGAGGAGGTAGGCGAATAATTACAATTTTGCAGATTAACACTGGAGTGATAAATGATCAGATGGTCATGTACAGGTAGAGATATTGGTGTGCAAAAGAGCAGAAAAGTAAATAAATATAAACAGTATGGGGATGAGGTAGGTCAAATTGGGTGGGCTATTTACCGATAGACTATGTACAGCTGCAGCGATCGGTTAGCTGCTCAGATAGCAGATGTTTGAAGTTGGTGAGGGAGATAAAAGTCTCCAACTTCAGCAATTTTTGCAATTCGTTCCAGTCACAGGCAGCAGAGAACTGGAATGAAAGGCGGCCAAATGAGGTGTTGGCTTTAGGGATGATCAGTGAGATACACCTGCTGGAGTGCGTGCTACGGGTGGGTGTTGCCATCGTGACCAGTGAACTGAGATAAGACGGAGCTTTACCTAGCATGGACTTGTAGATGACCTGGAGCCAGTGGGTCTGGCGACGAATATGTAGCGAGGGCCAGCCGACTAGAGCATACAGGTCGCAGTGGTGGGTGGTAAAGGTGCTTTGGTAACAAAATGGATGGCACTGTGATAAACTGCATCCAGTTTGCTGAGTAGAGTGTTGGAAGCTATTTTGTAGATGACATCGCCGAAGTCGAGGATCGGTAGGATAGTCAGTTTTACTAGGGTAAATTTGGCGGCGTGAGTGAAGGAGGCTTTGTTGCGGAATAGAAAGCCGACTCTAGATTTGATTTTCAGATTGGAGATGTTTGATATGAGTCTGGAAGGAGAGTTTACAGTTTAGCCAGACACCTAGGTACTTATAGATGTCCACATATTCTAGGTCGGAACCATCCAGGGTGGTGATGCTAGATCAAAACCAGGCAAGAACTTGTCCGCGTAGACCAATTAGGGTTCTCAATCTCTCCAAAAGAATAAAGTGATCGATGGTGTCGAAAGCGGCACTAAGGTCTAGGATTACGAGCACAGGTGCAGAGCCTTGGTCTGAAGCCATTAAAAAGTAATTTATCACCTTCGTGAGAGCAGTTTCAGTATTATGATGGGGTCTAAAACCAGACTGGAGCATTTCATATACATTATTTGTCTTAGGGAAGGCAGTGAGTTGCTGCGCTAGGGGTTTTTAATACATTCCGGGTCAATGTTTGGCTTTTTCAGTAGAGGCTTTATTACTGCCAAATTTAGTACACATATGGAGGAAGGGAGCCGTTTATTATCGTCAAATTAGGAGGGTAGTCTTTCAGTAGTTTAGTTGGAATAGGGTCCAGTAGGCAGCTGGAAGGTTTGGAGGCCATGACTATTTTCATGAATGTGTCGAGAGATACAGAATTTAAAAACTTGAGTGTCTCCATTGATTCTAGATCCTGGCAGTTCTGTGCAGACTCAGGACAACGCAGTTTTGGATTCATATACAGATTCAAAGAGTCCATAACTTTCTAATAATCATGATCTTTTCGTCAAAGAAATTAATGAATTCATCACTGCTGAAGTGAAGGCCATCCCATCTTGGGGGATGCAGCTTTTTAGTTAGCTTTGCGACAGTATCAAAAATAAATGTTTTATTGATTTTATTAAGTTTTATTAAGTTGAAAAAGTAGACTGATCGAGCAGCAGTGAGGGCTTGTTGATATTGCACGGTACTGTCTTATCAAGCTAGTGTAATGAACACGATGGGAGACAGAGAGCTGGTTTCAAGCGCAGGGCGCAGCAGCTATATTGTAAAGGACCACAGGGGGCAGGTAGCTGGGTCCAGGGGCAGGCAGAAGGTCATACACAACAAAGCCACAGTACAGGCAGGGAAAGGCTGGTAACGTCGTCCGGGAGAATAGGCAATAGGTTGATAACAGGAAATCCGATAGGCTAAGGTACAGGCAGGGAATAGGCAAAAGACGTCATTAGTGAGGCGGCAAAAACTATCATACACAGGAAGATTGTATTATGGGGAAACCAGCGCTCTTAAATAGAAGTGTGTCACAAAACAAACAATACCTCACAATGATGGGGTGCAAAGAACTGAACTAAATAGTGTGTGATAATGACATACAGGTGTGTGAACAGGTGATCAGAATTCAGTTGATTGGGATCTGAAGAGTGAGCTGCGTTCAGGAGATCTATGTATTTGAGAGTGTGAGTTGGAAAGTGGGTTGGAAAGTGAGCTGCGTTCGGGGGATCTACGTGTTTGAGAGTGTGAGTTGGAAGCAGACGTTACAGCTAGTTTTTCTATTTTTTAGCTGGCTACAGCTAATTTTTCAAAAAAAAAAAGTATTTTCTGGAAGCTTGCCTCCGCGCTCGGTTATTTTCTATATACCAGGGAGCTAATCTCTTGTGACATATGTTTTTGTTTTTAGAGGTGCGACTGCATCTAGGGTATTACGCAAGGTTTAATTTGGATCCTTGGTTAGGTGGTTAACAGATTTTTTGTATGTGGACGTCCTTGGGTAGGTGGAGGGAGTCTAAGAGGGCATCTTGGAATCTTTATGTTGTCAAGAATTGGGTTGTCCCAGCTTTTGATAATTCATGGTTGGATTATTTGTTATTTGTGATCCAATAGTCCAGGATTATGAGAAAAACATTTAAATACACAATATTTATTCCACAGGACAAAACTACAGTAGATGTTGGACAAAACCCACTGAATTGATGATGGCTCCAAAACATACGGCCCAGGAGGCCTTTGAACAGTAGATATAAAAAGTAATTGAGTAGGCTGCATAGATTTTATGATTAGAAGCTCAAAAGACGAAAACCGTCCATTAAAAAAATGACTTGTCGTAAATGTTATACTTCCGCCTTTGTGGGATATGGTCACTAGTGTAACCAGGAGGGGAGGCCTCAATTAACACAGTAAATAAATCAGGCTTGAACCAAGTCAGGCCAATCTCATCAGGTTGTGATCAGTGATTAATTAATTGACTGACTGCCTTGGAAGTGAGGGATCTAACATTAAGTAGTCCTATTTTGAGACGCGAGATATTGTCACAATCTCTTTCAATAATGACAGGAATGGAGGAGGTCTTTATTCCAGTGTGATTGTTAAGGTCGAACACCGCCATGTTTAGTTTTGCCGACCTAGATCGAGGCTTAGGCACGGTCTCAATGGGGAAAGCTGAGCTGACTACATTGACTGTGCTAGTGGCAGGCTCCACTAAGCTGGCAGACTGGCTAACTGCCTGCTGCCTGGCCTGCACCCTATATCATTGTTGAGCTAGACCCATATAGGAGTTAGACCCATATATATGTTGATAGATAAGATGAGAACACCCCTCCAGCTTCGATGGAGTCTGTCACTCCTCAGCAGGCCAGTTATCTACAAATTCTCTCTTTTGGGAGGGACAGAAAAAAAACAGTTTTCAATCAGCGATTGAGCTGCTGTAGAGCTCACCACTCCCTCTTACTGGGAGGGGGCCAGAACAATTACTCGATGCCAACACTAGCAAGTTACACGCTGAATGGTGCGCTTGGCTAAAACAAATGTAGACATCAATAAATGCATTTCTATAGCTTCCAAAATATTTTTTTACACTGATTTGCTAATATGGAGGCATTGTGGCTTCAACACAGCACCTCCCTATCAGTCATCTAGTATATATATAAAACACACTAGTGGAACAAACTTAAACTTGCACCTTTTTTATGCTGATTTGAATGTCATTGAGAGAAAAATAATGTTCTGAATATAAAAGTAATCCTAGAAGTAATAATTTAGTTTTTAAAAAGTGTCTGTAATTGGATTAAAATTTTTTAGCAAATCAGTTACTTACATGTAATCCGTTTCTCCCCAACCCTGTGCATGCCTGTGTGTGTGTCAGGGGACCAGGCTGTCCAGACTGTTCTTTCATATGCAGTGTGAGGCAGCAGGAGCGCCCAGCAGGATAGCCGAAGAAAAAACAGACCCTGAGCCAGAATATGAGTGTGTGTTTCGCCAATTACTCGCTTTTCAAATCAAATCAAATCAAATTTATTTATATAGCCCTTCGTACATCAGCTGATATCTCAAAGTGCTGTACAGAAACCCAGCCTAAAACCCCAAACAGCAAGCAATGCAGGTGTAGAAGCACGGTGGCTAGGAAAAACTCCCTAGAAAGGCCAATACCTAGGAAGAAACCTAGAGAGGAACCAGGCTATGTGGGGTGGCCAGTCCTCTTCTGGCTGTGCCGGGTGGAGATTATAACAGAACATGGCCAAGATGTTCAAATGTTCATAAATGACCAGCATGGTCGAATAATAATAAGGCAGAACAGTTGAAACTGGAGCAGCAGCACAGTCAGGTGGAAGTTGAAACTGGAGCAGCAGCATGGCCAGGTGGACTGGGGACAGCAAGGAGTCATCATGTCAGGTAGTCCTGGGGCATGGTCCTAGGGCTCAGGTCCTCCGAGAGAGAGAAAGAAATAGAGAAGGAGAGAATTAGAGAACGCACACTTAGATTCACACAGGACACCGAATAGGACAGGAGAAGTACTCCAGATATAACAAACTGACCCCAGCCCCCCGACACAAACTACTGCAGCATAAATACTGGAGGCTGAGACAGGAGGGGTCAGGAGACACTGTGGCCCCATCCGAGGACACCCCCGGACAGGGCCAAACAGGAAGGATATAACCCCACCCACTTTGCCAAAGCACAGCCCCCACACCACTAGAGGGATATCTTCAACCACCAACTTACCATCCTGAGAAAAGGCTGAGTATAGCCCACAAAGATCTCCGCCACGGCACAACCCAAGGGGGGGGCGCCAACCCAGACAGGATGACCACAACAGTGAATCAACCCACTCAGGTGACGCACCCCCTCCAGGGACGGCATGAGAGAGCCCCAGCAAGCCAGTGACTCAGCCCCTTTTAAAGGGTGATAATGGTGAATGGTGGTGGTGTACAGTGTGTGTGTGTGTGTGTGTGTGTGTGTGTGTGTGTGTGTGTGTGTGTGTGTGTGTGTGTGTGTGTGTGTGTGTGTGTGTGTGTGTGTGTGTGTGTGTGTGTGTGTGTGTGTGTGTGTGTGTGTAGATGTGTAGATGTGCACCATGTGTGTACCTTTTGTGTGCCTTGACAACCAAATCTTACTACACATGTTTTGAGGTGTATGTGTGTGTGTTTTTGTCATTATGTGTTATATTGTTATGGCATAAGACAGATACTAGACACTGTATTCAACCAAAGACCCACAACAAAAAAATACATAAGAATAAAACATCAATCAACAGTCATTGACAACTACCATTATGGAAGCTATAAAATTTTAATGTTTTACAGTTTAATTATTTTAGGGTTTTACTGCACCAATCCATGCTGGCCCAATGCCAATTGTCCAGGTGACTGGCCACTCTAGAATGAGGAAGCCTTGGGATAGGAAGAACCAAACTCGAATCGATCTCCTCCCCAGGAATTTGGAGCAAATATCTGTCGGGAATTGTCTTCATGGTTCTCTGCTCAACATTTGGACATGGTATTAGTTAAAAGGTCATGCGAAGGATAGACGTAATAGATTCTACAAGAATGGTAAACCTGTCAGGGAGAACCAGTGTTGACATCCAAGGGGCTCTGTCTGACAATAGTGTGCCAACACCTGGACCTGGCACTGGCAGAGCCATGTTGTTCTGAATAGGCGGCAATTCATAGCCTGTGCAGAACTAACAAAAACAAATATTCCACACAAAGGGGGTTAAATCATTTTCAGACTGCATAGATGTCTCCACAATCAAATAAATGAATAATTATGTTCCATCAAACCTGTACCACAGAGTGGTGCATTTCCATGTCCCAAAACCCACCTCCAGCAGTTTCACTGGGTCTTATGCCAAGCTCCAGTCCCATATGTATGATGAGTAATGTGTGTATGTGTAGGAATAAAACACAGGAGCAGTGTATACAGTGCTTTAATTCCAGCCCCATTTGTCCCTTTACTGCATTGTTGGAAGGGTGGCCACTGATGGCATTTGGTAGCTGTCTGCATGTTGTGTGTTGACTAGCTCAGGACCTTGCTGTTAGGAGGGAAAGTATAAGTCAAGTAGTGGCTTTTATGAGCAGATTAGACTCGTTCCAGTTCAGGCATTGTTCTCTAATTTCATTACTTGTCTGTAAAAATGATATGGCTCAAACCACATGACAGTTGAATGAGAGGAATGAAAAACACCTCTCGGGATTATAAAGCTAATTTTAAGGCCAACTTCCACAAGAACAACTCGGTCTGCGGAAAACAAATAGCCAGATCTATTATTGATCGTCAAATTACCACAAAACCCTTGGACATAATGTTTGTTATAATAATGTCAAGATATCTCTTAAATATTAATGCACAGCCGTACACACTGAAAAACTTGACACATTTTGACAAAACTGTCTTACATTAGGACTCATAACAGCATTCATATCCATTCATTAATAATGTGTATATTCAAATGTAAGAAAGTTTCTAACACCATTGGAGTCTTTTTGATGAAATAAGCAAATCCTGCTTTGAAAGTTTTGATATTCATATGTTCCCGCTGTCGTGGCGTTGTATTAGTTAATGTTAATGTTAGTTAATGTTAATGACTGTTGCTCATCGAATGATTAAAGGTTTCTAATTGCGTGATTAACTGAATCAAGCAATTATTAACCTGGGGCACCATGGGAAAATTAGTTTTATTGAGTTTCTATGGGAGGAGTTTCTGTGGGAGGTCTCAGATGGGAAGCTCCGCGTGGGCCGTTTAGGCTTCTCAATGACGCACTTCTCGGGTGCAACTCTCTGGTCGTCCTCACAATGTCAGTGTCCCTTTGGTCTGATTCCTCACCCTTTCTCCAGGAGGGCTCTTCTGAGGACAGCCAGCTCTGTAGCTCAGGGCTCACAGCATAGGAATGAAACTGTGTAGATACCACGATTCGATGGATAGTGGAGGTTAGGTGGTCTGGCTTGAATTCACTTGCTTAGACACAGCTACTCATCAGTAGCATGGGTAGAAAAATATTTCTTTGTCTTCAATCTTGGGTTGAGTTTTGGGTTCATTGAGTTTTTAGACCTCGGCTGCAGTCTTATACCCTCGGGTCAGAAGTGGGCGTAACCGCCATTAGGGCAATTCTCTGGGCATACCAAGTTAATAGGCAAGGTCTAGATTTGACTCAAATCCAATTTTAGACAACTAACTTCACATTTCATCTTTACCAAAACATTCTCTTTGATTTGGACATTTTACACACAACGTACAATGTATAAACATCAAGCATATCCTAGGAAAACTCTTACAGTTACAATGTTTTCGCAATAAAGTCATCTATTAACCTTTAATAACAAAACAAAAAGGACATACATTGTCATATTCCATCTATCCATTGTGGCTGACGGAAACCATTGTTCCAAAGTCCCTTTATTGCATGTTTAATGTTCTGAGGTTGGTTCTCCATAGTGAGAGGACACAGGAATGTTGTCTGTGGCCTAAGATTACCATGGCCGTGAGAGGGTCATAAAACCCGCACATCTTCAGAACCCTAGATCTCTCCTCCTCTGTTTGAGAGATAATCTGTAGGGTTGTGACCTGATCAGGACAGTCATGACATTGCTCAATATTCTGTGAGAAGTTTCCATTTGACTTATAGTATCTCTATGAGTTTTCTGTTTACCCCTTTAGGCATGTATTGTCTTGAGACATGTTTGAGAAATTAATAAAATATTTGAGTAAAACCAGATGGTTTTTTTTTGCCTCCAATTTCTATTTCCTTAACTTGATTTCAGTTGGGAAATTGTAGCCCATCGACCTGTTACGTTTGAGTTTGTGATGCAGTGGATCAATGCTCTCAGGAATGTGTCTCTTCAGGAGGCATTTGTTGATGTGGAACTAAGCATTATTCATTTAGCATTAGAAATATGGTTGAGTGTGAATATTGTATCTTCAACACAATTCCGGCATGTTTGTAGGTAATAGAATAGTTTAGCTATAAGAGTCCAATCTCACTACCACCAAGGGTTGGAGTTTAATCTCCACATACTTTACTGTCAGCTTAGTCTACTTTAGCATGAGGCTTAAAGCATATGATAAATATGTGCTGAGACCATGCTTCATGGTTTATGCACCTGCTATAGCATACACATGACATAACAGGCTGATGCCATATAATCTAAGCCTACTTTCCAGTCATAAATAGCATACTGTACATTTCACATTTAAAGTTTCTCTGTCTTGAGTTTTCTGAGACCCATTACTGACACTTGCTACTGTATGACTTTGCCTCATGGTGCATTCACACTTTGGAAGAATTTGGAAGATCAACCTGCATTCAAGTCTGCACAAAAAAAAGATGTATAAGCCAAAGGGACCCATATGCAGTGAGATTTGACCAATTTGCATTTACATTTTTAGATAAGCAGCATAGTATGTACTCGAAATAAGAACAGTGCAGATATGTATGTCTAGAATCAACAACTTCATGTACATGTTGGTAAGCAAACTAAACAATTTAAATTATTTCAACACTTAAAAAGTGTTAGTTAATTAAACAGTGTTAAACATATATTGTAACACCTAAAAATAGTTACACTACAGTATGTTTAATACTTATTTAATTTAAACACTAAAAAATCAATTACGAAGATAGGTAACTGTGTGTGTGGGAGTTATTCTACCACTTTTTCATGCAGAGTATAACCTATTCATCAGTGTTTTCCCCAAAGAGTACATACAACATTCGCCAGGGGGGAATGTTTCTAGAACCTGAACCTCATCATCACAGAGAACTTATACACTCAATTAATGTTTTTTTTTCATTCTTATTAAAACCCCATTTTATTTATTTTGGCAAGGATAATGTTCAAACAATGTTTTTCAGCAGTTGCCTTTATTCTGGGGTTTTCTTTTAAAATAATTGTTACACATCAAATAACACCCCCATGAATGAAAATATGAATTGGATAAAAAGACATTTCCCCGTTGATGTTTTTTCTTTATATGTTGTATAATTTTTACCATTAGAATGGGTACTGTTGTAGTCTTGAGATTCACTAAAACAATCAAGGAGTCAGTAAGAATGTGTAATTACCCTCTCTAATGGACTACTCACTGTCGACTTATAATGCACCTCTTCTACTCTCAACTCCACTTCACTGTGACACAGGGCTGAATAAAATATTTACGTAGCTCATAATTTATTTTCGGATTTCACAGCATTTCAAGCCCTCAATTCATAATCAGTGGACCATTTAGTAGTATGCCAATATGAATATAAATACAACTAAATTATTGAAATGTAATTTGAAATCAACGCAATCCCCTAAGAACTAACTGGCTGATTTTTGTACACCAGCACAGACCTCCATGCACTGACATTTATTAGCATTATTCATTAGTCTACTTCCCTATTCTTAATTACTTACTCTCCCTCTCTCTTCTTCCCCCTCTCTCACTCCCTGTCTCCATCCCTCTTTTCTCAGGTTTAATAGTGGGCTCCCTCACCGTCTGCTGGCTTCCCAACCAGGTGCGTCGCCTGATGACTGCCGCCGTGCCCAAGTCCAGCTGGACAATGCCCTACTTCCGCAGCTATGTGGCGCTGCACCCTGTGGCCGACACCTTCTTTTACCTCAGCTCCGTGCTTAACCCCTTCCTGTACAACCTCTCCTCCAGCCAATTCCAACAGGTCTTTGTCCAGGTGCTGCGCTGCCGCCTCACCATTGAGCATGTCAACAAACGGACTCTGAGGAGCTCAGAGGAAAACTTGACCCGCTCGTTGCGGCCCCTGCTAAAGTCGCTGCGTTGTGGTCATGGCGGCAGGTCTACTCAGACTCAGAGCATGGAGTTCAAGATGCCTACGTTCACTACCTTACATATTCCTAAGGACACTCCAGCTCCCAGCCCTGAGGAGGCCCTTCCCACAACCGATGAATCACGCTCGATTTCGGTGCGAAAGGGAAATGAGCCTGATGAGACTGAAATATAAGGGGACGCATTCGGTGCTTTGAGGATTATTCAAATCCGAACGAGATGATCCGATCACTATCTGATTGAGATTTGTTGCTTCGACACATGGTAATAACATTTAGTCCGTATTGTGACCAGATTCCCTGGTTCCCTCCCTGTATGCAAATTAATCCAACCTGCCGATATGACACATACTGTACAAATCGACAAAACAGCGCACTTTTATAGTCAATAGTTTTATACTCTCATCATTACAGCCTAATTTTGTTATCCAAAGTTCAAGACTGAGCGTAATAGCCCACTGGGCAAACCACGTCATTTCAACATGGATAATTGGGTAATATTTGGTTGAGACGTTGATCAATGAGATTGCAACCTTTATTCATCCACTCCAAAGACAGTCAAAAGTTAGTTGAATTTCCAGTGTGTTATCACTATGCTTTCAAACATCTGCAATCGGGTTCATGTTATCAATCAACCAACCAGAGTTACAAAGCCGGGGCCTAAAATTGTGTATAAATTATAATTTTGCAATGACATCGAAGATGTGAAAAATATTTGTTAGTCTGATGAGTGTAATGAGGAACATCCTGAATTTGCACCTGAAGCATTTATGAAACTACTTCTTCCGGTTAATGATAGGCATGGGCCCATCAAGAAACACTGTTAGAACTGATAAGTCCCCATGGCTAGATGATTAAATGAAAAACTGTATGGCTGAGAGGGATGAGGCAAAGGGAATAGCAAATAAGTCTGACAACACAGCAGACTGGCAAACATACAGTAAATTGAGAAATCACATAACTAAACCAAAAGACGAATAAACTATACTATGGAACAAAGATAAATGATATAAAGAATGCTCTGGAGAACTTAAAATGAAATTCTAGGCAAAATAGCAAACTCGGCTCCATACTTCATTGAGGCAGGTGGCTTGTTCATAGCAAAACCTTTTGATATTACCTACCAGTAAGAACTTCTTTTTTGAAAGATTAGCAAACATAGGCATGACATGCAAACAACAAATGCTGAGCCTTCATATTCATGCATAATGGACCAAATAATGAAAGATGAACACTGTAGTTTTGAGTTCCACAATTTGGGTGTGGAAGAGGGGGAAAAAATGTTCCTATCTATAAATAAGGACAAACCACCTGGTTTGGTTTCCACAACCTGGATGGTAAATTGCTGAGGTTGGTAGCGAAATAAATTGTGACTCCTGTTTGCCACATCTTCAATTTAAGCCAAGAAGACTCAGACATGGAGGGAGGAAAAGGTCACTCATCTACTCAAGAAGAGCAGAACACCCTTTAATGGTTCAAACAGCTGACCAATTAGCCTGTTACAAGTGCTTAGCAAACTGACACAAATGACTGATGATTCGCTGAATTCAAATTGTGATTCATTTCAGGAAACTAGGCATATGTCATTACTTCACAGGAGAGCCATTTGAATGTAAACCTTTTTTACATTTTTATCAAAATGCGTTTTTGGGCAGAAATGCCTTCTGGAACATGTGAACTTTTGTGTGCCTTAATAACAAACTTTTATGCCATCTGTAAATACGAATACAATTGTTAAATTACAAGTTTCAGAAAAAGACAAGAACCTTCCCGCTAGCCATGAGTTTTGAAATCAGTGGAATTGGAGTATGATAGCTAAGGAGATGGAGAAAATTCTGACGTTTGATTGCAAATATGCAGAGGGAGTCGAAAATAGAACACATAGAAGGCTGTTGTATAAAACACCTGTTTCCGGATTACATCTTCAAACTAAGGGCAACCATGGCATCGGAGACAGATGGGGAGAAGCGTCCACACATGTAAACGGGTAAGATAGTCTAGCTAGCTACATTTTCAGATATGACATATTTCTAATTTTGTCAGAAAGTTGTTTCATTTCAAGTTAAAGTGTATTGTTAGCTAGCTAGCTAACATTAGCTGACTGGCTCGCTAGCTAACGTTACGTGTATGATCTGTGTAGTAATATTATTCTTATCTAAGAGCCATTTGCATTGCTAGTTATAGCCTAATGTTAGATAGCTAGCTATCATTGAACCTGGTTGGTTAGTTACCTGCAGATTCATGCTGGGATTATGGTTCATTGTTTAGCTAGCTAGCAATTTTGTTTTACAGACTCCACTATGACAGTAACTATTTCAATAGAATGTTCATGATGTCACTGCGACAACTGTCGATAGTCGTAGCTGGTAAATTCACTCTGGCTATCTAGTCTAAGAGCAGTCTCGTCTGAGTGTGCCAGAGCACAGAATAACTGACGAATTTATGAACGCTCAACACCTGTTGAATATGGCCGGTGTCAGTAAACGTTGTAAAAAAAAAGTGTAATTAAATTGTTGCCAGCAGCACAGTTACGCTCTGGATAACATATAAACTGCCCCACCAGCTCTGCTAGGGAGAGTAAAATGGTCAGCTTGTGCTGTTCTTTTATTTGTGTCTGGAAATAGCTATCAAGCTAGCCAACGTTAGCCAGTTAGCTTGGGTGCTTGACTGCTGTCTGGTCAGAACGCTCAGATCAACCCTACTCCTCGGCCAGAGCATCCAGTGTGTGCTCTGAACACTACAAGAGCGAAACACTCTGAGTTTACGAACACCCAGAGCACACTCTGCCTTCTCTGCCTTCTTATGGATTGAGAGTTACCGATCTAATAGAACACAGAGGCTTTTCGTTATGGAAGCCTCTCTCATGTAAATTCAGTTAAGTGTGGTGTACCGTAGGGCAGCCAGCTAGGGCCATTATTGTTAATGGGTAACTAACAATCGGCTGGTGTTAAATATCTACAAAACTAGAAGCATATTTTTGGGGGATAAATCACTTAATTTAGATCTGTTATTGCATAATGTGGCGATTGAGCAAGTTGAGGAGACTAAACTGCTGGGTGTAACCCTAGATAGCAAGCAATCATGGTCAAAACATATAGACTCAATTGTTGCTAAAATGGTAAGAGGTTGGTCCATGATACCCTCGGGCGTAGATGCCTTCTTGACATCTCAGTCGACCAGACAGGTCCTACAGGCCATAGTTTTGTTACCTTGACTACTGCCCAACTGTGCAGCAAAAAGGAACATAGGTCAATTGCAGTTGGTTCAGATCAAAGCAGCACATATCGCTCTTAGATGTACACGAAGGGAACATGTCAGTCTCTACTTGCTCAAAGTTGTGAATCAAATCAAATCAAATTTATTTATATAGCCCTTCGTACATCAGCTGATATCTCAAAGTGCTGTACAGAAACCCAGCCTAAAACCCCAAACAGCAAGCAATGCAGGTGTAGAAGCGATTGACTGCATCACTATTGGTCTCTGTGCAAGGTTTCAATGTGTTGAAGGTACCGAATTTTCTGCTCAAGCAGTTAGCACACAGTTTGGACACTCATTGGTACAACACATGACAACCAGAGGTCTCTTCACAGTCCCAGGTCCAGAACAGAGGCTGGGAAACGCACAGTATTAAATGGAGACATGACTATATGTAACTTTCTACCACCCCAGGTAACTCAAACTAGCAATAAAACCAGATTTTAAAAAACAGATTAAAGAACCTTACTGCACAAAAAGGGGACTGTGAAGAGACTCAAACATTTTATATATATTGTACTGTAATTTGAACTGTATTATGTATTAATATGTAGGCTGTGTGAAATGTTTTAAATGTATGTAGTTCAGTCCTTGACTAATAATATTCTGTACTATATCATGTTTCATGTGGACACCAATCTAAAATCTTGCTCCGGTACTTTGGCGTCTAATAATTTTTTTTTTAAACCTCCTGCGTTGTGCTAGATGTGTCAATGTGTAGTTCATACATGCATGCCTAATCCATGAGCAGAATTAGTGTTTTATCTCAATTAGCCACAAAAATTCTAGTTTGAAAGAGTATGTTTTCTTGAAGCTGTGCCATGCCATTCTCCCTTCATTTTCCCACACGTGCAAATTCCAGTTCTGGCTTCAGCACCTCGATTTTGAGTGACAAGTTGGCCTGCCCTGCGTTATCCAATGAGGTTGCAGGGTGGGCCCAACAGCTCAGTGGACACAACAGAGAGAGAGAGAGAGCAATGACGTGGTGCACATATGTGACATGGAATGCAGTGTTCACAGCCAAATTCATATTTATTTTTTGTGCTTTCAACCATTTAAAAGCACATCAAAGTTCAAATGGGAATACAATGTCAGATGTTTTGTTTATTTATGGGATAAACGCCTGCATTACCTTGGAAATAATGGATGATGACCGCCTCGTCCCTTTGCGGAGTTCATTTTTCTAAAGTAATGTACAGAACGGTGGCATTTATCACGCTTGTACCACAGTTGCCAAATAAAACAATATGAAAGCACACATTTACTGGTAGAAATACTTTTTATTTATTATATAAGCAAATTCATACCTTCTTATCTTTTGGTTGCTCGTTCGAATATTTGTGAATGCGACCCAGTCATTCGATCTTTATGTTCCATTGCCATGCTCAGTGGCAATGTTCATATCCCTTGCTTGCTGCTAGCTAGCTACAGTTACACAACTTCTTCAGCCAGAATAGCAGTATATTTTATTCTGTTGCGTTTGTTTAAGCTTTTATCCCGCTTATAACACAGTTGCCAAAGAAAACAATATTATAAGCATACATTTACCAATACAAATAAAAACATTCCGTTGATATTTTCATATTTTGGTTGCTTGAGACGTGACCCAGTCGTTTGTTCTAAATATATGGATACAATATCTCTGCAAAAACTAAATCTATGTTAGCTAGCTACATTTTTTAGTCGTTGGACCTGTGTTTATAATGTATCCAATTTCAGTTTGTGTGATTGTTGGTTTAGCTTTCTGTAATTTTGTAGCAAGTACGGTCTGCGTGTAGGCGCTTATTGCGTCATGATTGCAAGGTGTCCCAATATGTCCCAATATCTCTTCGAACTGTCCTGTTATCTTGCTTTAATGTACATTCTAGATTACCGTTCTAGCCAATCAGAAACAAGTATTCAACAAAGCGGTCATCAAATAGCAGAACCATGATTGCAGTTGAGATTAAATTAAAATTACATAGTACAAGTGATCATTGTCCTTTGAGATTCTCTACAGATTATTACAGCAATTGTGAAGATCTCCACAGACCTGCGATGACCTATGCATGCTATCGTGAACATGCACGCATTATGAAGAAATTAATAGTTTGAGTGACCTCAAAATGTGTCCATGGATGTGTTACTCATTTTAAGGTTGAATGTTACATTAGTCTTAACTTTAGACTATTTTCTGTATTACAAAAGTTATATTGAATTGCGTTTGGTTAACACAACCAACTATCAACATTTAAAGAAGATGTATCTACTGCTTAGATGGTACCATCTGAGCCACTGGCTTAATCCCATTCTTTAACCTTTGTTTTTGGCTAAATTGGAGACGTTAATCCAACAAATAATTGGTTAACAAGTTAGTAGGCTATTTATTGAATTTCATAAGTTATATTGAATTGTGTTTTGTCAATTTAACCAAATATCAACATTTGAAGGAGTCGGACTAAGTCAAATCAAACTTGAAATGCAATTTAAATAAAAGGTTGATTTGATTTAGTGCTATTCTTTAACTGTTGATATTTGGTTGCAGTGACAACCAAACAATTAAATATAATTAAATATCCTTCAATTTAAAATCAACCAGAATTTGAAACCCTAGGCCTAGGTTTATTTATAGTTGAATTCTGGGGTGAATTAAAACAATAGCTGTTGATGGCTGTGCAAATGCTTTATAGGCCTAAATATACTTTTTTCAAAACCAATACATTTGCTAAGCAGATTCAACGTCACAATGCGTTGACAAATTACTTTCAAACAATGTTGATTCAACAGTTTGTGCCCAGTGCGAGGCTACTGTCCCGATAACCTCGACCTGTCCACAGCCGTGCAAATAAATATTCAGAGTATCTCTCCCATCCATAAAACAATTCACCACACAGATGAGCTGAGTATCTGGTGGTGTACAAAGTACAATTACTGCACAGTATAAATAAAAATGACATTTAGGACCTAATGCACAGAGTAGAATAGGCTACAAAGTGTATCTCCAAATGACGCAATGCATTATCCAAAACAGGTCTGGACAGGTTTGTTCTTTACGCATGTATGTTTACATACACTACTGTTCAAAATTTTGGGTCACTTAGAAATGTCCTTGTTTTTGAATAACATCAAATTGATACAGTGTAAACATCGTTAATGTTGTAAATTAGCATTGTAGCTGGAAACGGCAGATTTTTAATGGAATATCTACATTATCATCAACCATCACTCCTGTGCCACGTTGTGTTAGCTAATCCAAGTTTATCATTTTAAAAGTCTAATTGATAATTAGAAAACCATTTTGCAATTATGTTAGCACAGCTGAAACCTGCTGTGCTCATTAAAGAAGCAATAAAACTGGCCTTCTTTAGACTAGTTGATTATCTGGAGCATCAGCATTTTTGAGTTCGATTACATGCTCAAAATGCCAGAAACAAATAACTTCTTCTGAAACTCAGTCTATTCTTGTTCTGAGAAATTAAGGCTATTCCATGCGAGAAATTGCCAAGAAACTGAACATCTCGTATAGCGCTGTGTACTACTCCCTTCATAGAACAGAGCAAACTGGCTCTAAGCAGAATAGAAAGAGGAGTGGGAGGCCTCAGGTGCAAAACTGAGCAAGAGGACAAGTACATTAGAGTGTCTAGTTTAAGAAACTCACAAAGTCCTCGACTGGCAGCTTCATTGTTGACCGTTGAGACTGGTGTTTTTGCTGGTACATTTAATGAAGCTGCCAGTCGAGGACTTTGTGAGTTTCTTAAACTAGACACTCTAATGTACTTGTCCTCTTGCTCAGTTTTGCACCTGAGGCTCCACTCCTCTTTCTATTCTGCTTAGAGCCAGTTTGCTCTGTTCTATGAAGGGAGTAGTACACAGCGCTATACGAGATGTTCAGTTTCTTGGCAATTTCTCGCATGGAATAGCCTTAATTTCTCAGAACAAGAATAGACTGAGTTTCAGAAGAAAGTTATTTGTTTCTGGCATTTGAGCATGTAATCGAACTCAAAAATGCTGATGCTCCAGATAATCAACTAGTCTAAAGAAGGCCAGTTTTATTGCTTCTTTAATGAGCACAGCAGGTTTCAGCTGTGCTAACATAATTGCAAATGGTTTTCTAATTATCAATTAGACTTTTAAAATGATAAACTTGGATTAGCTAACACAACGTGGCACAGGAGTGATGGTTGATGATAATGTAGATATTCCATTAAAAATCTGCCGTTTCCAGCTACAATGCTAATTTACAACATTAACGATGTTTACACTGTATCAATTTGATGTTATTTCAAAAACAAGGACATTTCTAAGTGACCCCAAAATTTGAACAGTAGTGTATGTAAACATACATGCCGTAAAGAACAAACCTGTCCAGACCTGTTTGGATAATGCATTGCGTCATTTGGAGATACACTTTGTAGCCTATTCTACTCTGTGCATTAGGTCCTAAATGTCATTTTATTTATACTGTGCAGTAATTGTACTTTGTACACACACCAGATACTCAGCTCATCTGTGTGGTGAATTGTTTTATGGATGGGAGAGATACTCTGAATATTTATTTGCACGGCTGTGGACAGGTCGAGGTTATCGGGACAGTAGCCTCGCACTGGGCACAAACTGGTTGAATCAACATTGTTTGAAAGTAATTTGTCAACGCATTGTGACGTTGAATCTGCTTAGCAAATGTATTGGTTTTGAAAAAAGTATATTTAGGCCTATAAAGCATTTGCACAGCCATCAACAGCTATTGTTTAATTCACCCCAGAATTCAACTATAAATAAACCTAGGCCTAGGGTTTCAAATTCTGGTTGATTTTAAATTGAAGGATATTTAATTATATTTATTGTTTGGTTGTCACTGCAACCAAATATCAACAGTTAAAGAATAGCACTAAATCAAATCAACCTTTTATTTAAATTGCATTTCAAGTTTGATTTGACTTAGTCCGACTCCTTCAAATGTTGATATTTGGTTAAATTGACAAAACACAATTCAATATAACTTATGAAATTCAATAAATAGCCTACTAACTTGTTAACCAATTATTTGTTGGATTAACGTCTCCAATTTAGCCAAAACAAAGGTTAAAGAATGGGATTAAGCCAGTGGCTCAGATGGTACCATCTAAGCAGTAGATACATCTTCTTAAATGTTGATAGTTGGTTGTGTTAACCAAACGCAATTCAATATAACTTTGTAATACAGAAAATAGTCTAAAGTTAAGACTAATGTAACATTCAACCTTAAATGAGTAACACATCCATGGACACATTTTGAGGTCACTCAAACTATTAATTTCTTCATAATGCGTGCATGTTCACGATAGCATGCATAGGTCATCGCAGGTCTGTGGAGATCTTCACAATTGCTGTAATAATCTGTAGAGAATCTCAAAGGACAATGATCACTTGTACTATGTAATTTTAATTTAATCTCAACTGCAATCATGGTTCTGCTATTTGATGACCGCTTTGTTGAATACTTGTTTCTGATTGGCTAGAACGGTAATCTAGAATGTACATTAAAGCAAGATAACAGGACAGTTCGAAGAGATATTGGGACATATTGGGACACCTTGCAATCATGACGCAATAAGCGCCTACACGCAGACCGTACTTGCTACAAAATTACAGAAAGCTAAACCAACAATCACACAAACTGAAATTGGATACATTATAAACACAGGTCCAACGACTAAAAAATGTAGCTAGCTAACATAGATTAGTTTTTGCAGAGATATTGTATCCATATATTTAGAACAAACGACTGGGTCACGTCTCAAGCAACCAAAATATGAAAATATCAACGGAATGTTTTATTTGTATTGGTAAATGTATGCTTATAATATTGTTTTCTTTGGCAACTGTGTTATAAGCGGGATAAAAGCTTAAACAAACGCAACAGAATAAAATATACTGCTATTCTGGCTGAAGAAGTTGTGTAACTGTAGCTAGCTAGCAGCAAGCAAGGGATATGAACATTGCCACTGAGCATGGCAATGGAACATAAAGATCGAATGACTGGGTCGCATTCACAAATATTCGAACGAGCAACCAAAAGATAAGAAGGTATGAATTTGCTTATATAAATAAATAAAAAGTATTTCTACCAGTAAATGTGTGCTTTCATATTGTTTTATTTGGCAACTGTGGTACAAGCGTGATAAATGCCACCGTTCTGTACATTACTTTAGAAAAATGAACTCCGCAAAGGGACGAGGCGGTCATCATCCATTATTCCAAGGTAATGCAGGCGTTTATCCCATAAATAAACAAAACATCTGACATTGTATTCCCATTTGAACTTTGATGTGCTTTTAAATGGTTGAAAGCACAAAAAATAAATATGAATTTGGCTGTGAACACTGCATTCCATGTCACATATGTGCACCACGTCATTGCTCTCTCTCTCTCTCTGTTGTGTCCACTGAGCTGTTGGGCCCACCCTGCAACCTCATTGGATAACGCAGGGCAGGCCAACTTGTCACTCAAAATCGAGGTGCTGAAGCCAGAACTGGAATTTGCACGTGTGGGAAAATGAAGGGAGAATGGCATGGCACAGCTTCAAGAAAACATACTCTTCAAACTAGAATTTTTGTGGCTAATTGAGATAAAACACTAATTCTGCTCATGGATTAGGCATGCATGTATGAACTACACATTGACACATCTAGCACAACGCAGGAGGTTTAAAAAAAAAATTATTAGACGCCAAAGTACGGAGCAAGATTTTAGATGGTGTCCACATGAAACATGATATAGTACAGAATATTATTAGTCAAGGACTGAACTACATACATTTAAAACATTTCACACAGCCTACATATTAATACATAATACAGTTCAAATTACAGTACAATATATATAAAATGTTTGAGTCTCTTCACAGTCCCCTTTTTGTGCAGTAAGGTTCTTTAATCTGTTTTTAAAATCTGGTTTTATTGCTAGTTTGAGTTACCTGGGGTGGTAGAAAGTTACATATAGTCATGTCTCCATTTAATACTGGTGCGTTTCCCAGCCTCTGTTCTGGACCTGGGGACTGTGAAGAGACCTCTGGTTGTCATGTGTTGTACCAATGAGTGTCCAAACTGTGTGCTAACTGCTTGAGCAGAAAATTCGGTACCTTCAACACATTGAAACCTTGCACAGAGACCAATAGTGATGCAGTCAATCGCTTCTACACCTGCATTGCTTGCTGTTTGGGGTTTTAGGCTGGGTTCTGTACAGCACTTTGAGATATCAGCTGATGTACGAAGGGCTATATAAATAAATTTGATTGATTTGATTCACAACTTTGAGCAAGTAGAGACTGACATGTTCCCTTCGTGTACATCTAAGAGCGATATGTGCTGCTTTGATCTGAACCAACTGCAATTGACCTATGTTCCTTTTTTGCACAGTTGGGCAGTAGTCAAGGTAACAAAACTATGGCCTGTAGGACCTGTCTGGTCGACTGAGATGTCAAGAAGGCATCTACGCCCGAGGGTATCATGGACCAACCTCTTACCATTTTAGCAACAATTGAGTCTATATGTTTTGACCATGATTGCTTGCTATCTAGGGTTACACCCAGCAGTTTAGTCTCCTCAACTTGCTCAATCGCCACATTATGCAATAACAGATCTAAATTAAGTGATTTATCCCCCAAAAATATGCTTCTAGTTTTGTAGATATTTAACACCAGCCGATTGTTAGTTACCCATTAACAATAATGGCCCTAGCTGGCTGCCCTACGGTACACCACACTTAACTGAATTTACATGAGAGAGGCTTCCATAACGAAAAGCCTCTGTGTTCTATTAGATCGGTAACTCTCAATCCATAAGAAGGCAGAGAAGGCAGAGTGTGCTCTGGGTGTTCGTAAACTCAGAGTGTTTCGCTCTTGTAGTGTTCAGAGCACACACTGGATGCTCTGGCCGAGGAGTAGGGTTGATCTGAGCGTTCTGACCAGACAGCAGTCAAGCACCCAAGCTAACTGGCTAACGTTGGCTAGCTTGATAGCTATTTCCAGACACAAATAAAAGAACAGCACAAGCTGACCATTTTACTCTCCCTAGCAGAGCTGGTGGGGCAGTTTATATGTTATCCAGAGCGTAACTGTGCTGCTGGCAACAATTTAATTACACTTTTTTTTTACAACGTTTACTGACACCGGCCATATTCAACAGGTGTTGAGCGTTCATAAATTCGTCAGTTATTCTGTGCTCTGGCACACTCAGACGAGACTGCTCTTAGACTAGATAGCCAGAGTGAATTTACCAGCTACGACTATCGACAGTTGTCGCAGTGACATCATGAACATTCTATTGAAATAGTTACTGTCATAGTGGAGTCTGTAAAACAAAATTGCTAGCTAGCTAAACAATGAACCATAATCCCAGCATGAATCTGCAGGTAAACAACCAACCAGGTTCAATGATAGCTAGCTATCTAACATTAGGCTATAACTAGCAATGCAAATGGCTCTTAGATAAGAATAATATTACTACACAGATCATACACGTAACGTTAGCTAGCGAGCCAGTCAGCTAATGTTAGCTAGCTAGCTAACAATACACTTTAACTTGAAATGAAAACAACTTTCTGACAAATTAGAAATATGTCATATCTGAAAATGTAGCTAGCTAGACTATCTTACCCGTTTACATGTGTGGACGCTTCTCCCCATCTGTCTCCGATGCCATGGTTGCCCTTAGTTTGAAGATGTAATCCGGAAACAGGTGTTTTATACACAGCCTTCTATGTGTTCTATTTTCGACTCCTCTGCATATTTGCAATCAAACGTCAGAATTTTCTCCATCTCCTTAGCTATCATACTCCAATTCCACTGATTTCAAAACTCATGGCTAGCGGGAAGGTTCTTGTCTTTTTCTGAAACTTGTAATTTAACAATTGTATTCGTATTTACAGATGGCATAAAAGTTTGTTATTAAGGCACACAAAAGTTCACATGTTCCAGAAGGCATTTCTGCCCAAAAACGCATTTTGATAAAAATGTAAAAAAGGTTTACATTCAAATGGCTCTCCTGTGAAGTAATGACATATGCCTAGTTTCCTGAAATGAATCACAATTTGAATTCAGCGAATCATCAGTCATTTGTGTCAGTTTGCTAAGCACTTGTAACAGGCTAATTGGTCAGCTGTTTGAACCATTAAAGGGTGTTCTGCTCTTCTTGAGTAGATGAGTGACCTTTTCCTCCTCCATGTCTGAGTCTCTTGGCTTAAATTGAAGATGTGGCAAACAGGAGTCACAATTTATTTCGCTACCAACCTCAGCATTTACCATCCAGGTTGTGGAAACCAAACCAGGTGGTTTGTCCTTATTTATAGATAGGAACATTTTTTCCCCCTCTTCCACACCCAAATTGTGGAACTCAAACTACAGTGTTCATCTTTCATTATTTGGTCCATTATGCATGAATATGAAGGCTCAGCATTTGTTGTTTGCATGTCATGCCTATGTTTGCTAATCTTTCAAAAAAGAAGTTCTTACTGGTAGGTAATATCAAAAGGTTTTGCTATGAACAAGCCACCTGCCTCAATGAAGTATGGACCGAGTTTGCTATTTTGCCTAGAATTTCATTTTAAGTTCTCCAGAGCATTCTTTATATCATTTATCTTTGTTCCATAGTATAGTTTATTCGTCTTTTGGTTTAGTTATGTGATTTCTCAATTTACTGTATGTTTGCCAGTCTGCTGTGTTGTCAGACTTATTTGCTATTCCCTTGCCTCATCCCTCTCAGCCATACAGTTTTCATTTAATCATCTAGCCATGGGGACTTATCAGTTCTAACAGTGTTTCTTGATGGGCCCATGCCTATCATTAACCGGAAGAAGTAGTTTCATAAATGCTTCAGGTGCAAATTCAGGATGTTCCTCATTACACTCATCAGACTAACAAATATTTTTCACATCTTCGATGTCATTGCAAAATTATAATTTATACACAATTTTAGGCCCCGGCTTTGTAACTCTGGTTGGTTGATTGATAACATGAACCCGATTGCAGATGTTTGAAAGCATAGTGATAACACACTGGAAATTCAACTAACTTTTGACTGTCTTTGGAGTGGATGAATAAAGGTTGCAATCTCATTGATCAACGTCTCAACCAAATATTACCCAATTATCCATGTTGAAATGACGTGGTTGCCCAGTGGGCTATTACGCTCAGTCTTGAACTTTGGATAACAAAATTAGGCTGTAATGATGAGAGTATAAAACTATTGACTATAAAAGTGCGCTGTTTTGTCGATTTGTACAGTATGGTCATATCGGCAGGTTGGATTAATTTGCATACAGGGAGGGAACCAGGGAATCTGGTCACAATACGGACTAAATGTTATTACCATGTGTCGAAGCAACAAATCTCAATCAGATAGTGATCGGATCATCTCGTTCGGATTTGAATAATCCTCAAAGCACCGAATGCGTCCCTATATTTCAGTCTCATCAGGCTCATTTCCCTTTCGCACCGAAATCGAGCGTGATTCATCGGTTGTGGGAAGGGCCTCCTCAGGGCTGGGAGCTGGAGTGTCCTTAGGAATATGTAAGGTAGTGAACGTAGGCATCTTGAACTCCATGCTCTGAGTCTGAGTAGACCTGCCGCCATGACCACAACGCAGCGACTTTAGCAGGGGCCGCAACGAGCGGGTCAAGTTTTCCTCTGAGCTCCTCAGAGTCCGTTTGTTGACATGCTCAATGGTGAGGCGGCAGCGCAGCACCTGGACAAAGACCTGTTGGAATTGGCTGGAGGAGAGGTTGTACAGGAAGGGGTTAAGCACGGAGCTGAGGTAAAAGAAGGTGTCGGCCACAGGGTGCAGCGCCACATAGCTGCGGAAGTAGGGCATTGTCCAGCTGGACTTGGGCACGGCGGCAGTCATCAGGCGACGCACCTGGTTGGGAAGCCAGCAGACGGTGAGGGAGCCCACTATTAACCTGAGAAAAGAGGGATGGAGACAGGGAGTGAGAGAGGGGGAAGAAGAGAGAGGGAGAGTAGTAATTAAGAATAGGGAAGTAGACTAATGAATAATGCTAATAAATGTCAGTGCATGGAGGTCTGTGCTGGTGTACAAAAATCAGCCAGTTAGTTCTTAGGGGATTGCGTTGATTTCAAATTACATTTCAATAATTTAGTTGTATTTATATTCATATTGGCATACTACTAAATGGTCCACTGATTATGAATTGAGGGCTTGAAATGCTGTGAAATCCGAAAATAAATTATGAGCTACGTAAATATTTTATTCAGCCCTGTGTCACAGTGAAGTGGAGTTGAGAGTAGAAGAGGTGCATTATAAGTCGACAGTGAGTAGTCCATTAGAGAGGTAATTACACATTCTTACTGACTCCTTGATTGTTTTAGTGAATCTCAAGACTACAACAGTACCCATTCTAATGGTAAAAATTATACAACATATAAAGAAAAACATCAACGGGGAAATGTCTTTTTATCCAATTCATATTTTCATTCATGGGGGTGTTATTTGATGTGTAACAATTATTTTAAAAGAAAACCCCAGAATAAAGGCAACTGCTGAAAAACATTGTTTGAACATTATCCTTGCCAAAATAAATAAAATGGGGTTTTAATAAGAATGAAAAAAAAAACATTAATTGAGTGTATAAGTTCTCTGTGATGATGAGGTTCAGGTTCTAGAAACATTCCCCCCTGGAATGTTGTATGTACTCTTTGGGGAAAACACTGATGAATAGGTTATACTCTGCATGAAAATGGTAGATAACTCCCACACACACAGTTACCTATCTTCGTAATTGATTTTTTTAGTGTTTAAATTAAATAAGTATTAAACATACTGTAGTGTAACTATTTTAGGTGTTACAATATATGTTTAACACTGTTTAATTAACTAACACTTTTTAAGTGTTGAAATAATTAAATTGTTTAGTTTGCTTACCAACATGTACATGAAGTTGTTGATTCTAGACATACATATCTGCACTGTTCTTATTTCGAGTACATACTATGCTGCTTATCTAAAAATGTAAATGCAAATTGGTCAATCTCACTGCATATGGGTCCCTTTGGCTTTACATCTTTTTTTTGTGCAGACTTGAATGCAGGTTGATCTTCCAATTCTTCCAAAGTGTGAATGCACCATGAGGCCAAAGTCATACAGTAGCAAGTGTCAGTAATGGGTCTCAGAAAACTCAAGACGAGAAAACTTTAAATGTGAATGTACAGTATGCTATTTATGACTGGAAAGTAGGCTTAGATTATACTTTTTCAGTAGAGGCGTTTATTACTGCCATAATTTAGTACACATATGGAGGAAGGGAGCCCGTTATTATCGTCAAATTAGGAGGGTAGTCTTTCAGTAGTTTAGTTGGAATAGGGTCCAGTAGGCAGCTGGAAGGTTGGAGGCCATGACTATTTTCATGAATGTGTCGAGAGATACAGAATTTAAAAACTTGAGTGTCTCCATTGATTCTAGATCCTGGCAGTTCTGTGCAGACTCAGGACAACGCAGTTTTGGATTCATATACAGATTCAAAGAGTCCATAACTTCTAATAATCATGATCTTTTCGTCAAAGAAATTAATGAATTCATCACTGCTGAAGTGAAGGCCATCCCATCTTGGGGGATGCAGCTTTTTAGTTAGCTTGCGACAGTATCAAAAATAAATGTTTATTGATTTTATTAAGTTTTATTAAGTTGAAAAAGTAGACTGATCGAGCAGCAGTGAGGGCTTGTTGATATTGCACGGTACTGTCTTATCAAGCTAGTGTAATGAACACGATGGGAGACAGAGAGCTGGTTTCAAGCGCAGGGCAGCAGCTATATTGTAAAGGACCACAGGGGGCAGGTAGCTGGGTCCAGGGGCAGGCAGAAGGTCATACACAACAAAGCCACAGTACAGGCAGGGAAAGGCTGGTAACGTCGTCCGGGAGAATAGGCAATAGGTTGATAACAGGAAATCCGATAGGCTAAGGTACAGGCAGGGAATAGGCAAAAGACGTCATTAGTGAGGCGGCAAAAACTATCATACACAGGAAGATTGTATTATGGGGAAACCAGCGCTCTTAAATAGAAGTGTGTCACAAAACAAACAATACCTCACAATGATGGGGTGCAAAGAACTGAACTAAATAGTGTGTGATAATGACATACAGGTGTGTGAACAGGTGATCAGAATTCAGTTGATTGGGATCTGAAGAGTGAGCTGCGTTCAGGAGATCTATGTATTTGAGAGTGTGAGTTGGAAAGTGGGTTGGAAAGTGAGCTGCGTTCGGGGGATCTACGTGTTGAGAGTGTGAGTTGGAAGCAGACGTTACAGCTAGTTTTTCTATTTTTTAGCTGGCTACAGCTAATTTTTCAAAAAAAAAAGTATTTTCTGGAAGCTTGCCTCCGCGCTCGGTTATTTTCTATATACCAGGGAGCTAATCTCTTGTGACATATGTTTTTGTTTTTAGAGGTGCGACTGCATCTAGGGTATTACGCAAGGTTTAATTTGGATCCTTGGTTAGGTGGTTAACAGATTTTTTTGTATGTGGACGTCCTTGGGTAGGTGGAGGGAGTCTAAGAGGGCATCTTGGAATCTTTATGTTGTCAAGAATTGGGTTGTCCCAGCTTTTGATAATTCATGGTTGGATTATTTGTTATTGTGATCCAATAGTCCAGGATTATGAGAAAAACATTTAAATACAACAATATTTATTCCACAGGACAAAACTACAGTAGATGTTGGACAAAACCCACTGAATTGATGATGGCTCCAAAACATACGGCCCAGGAGGCCTTTGAACAGTAGATATAAAAAGTAATTGAGTAGGCTGCATAGATTTTATGATTAGAAGCTCAAAAGACGAAAACCGTCCATTAAAAAAAATGACTTGTCGTAAATGTTATACTTCCGCCTTTGTGGGATATGGTCACTAGTGTAACCAGGAGGGGAGGCCTCAATTAACACAGTAAATAATCAGGCTTGAACCAAGTCAGGCCAATCTCATCCGGTTGTGATCAGTGATTAATTAATTGACTGACTGCCTTGGAAGTGAGGGATCTAACTTAAGTAGTCCTATTTTGAGACGCGAGATATTGTCACAATCTCTTTCAATAATGGACAGGAATGGAGGGAGGTCTTTATTCCAGTGTGATTGTTAAGGTCGAACACCGCCATGTTTAGTTTGCCGACCTAGATCGAGGCTTAGGCACGGTCTCAATGGGGAAAGCTGAGCTGACTACATGACTGTGCTAGTGGCAGGCTCCACTAAGCTGGCAGACTGGCTAACTGCCTGCTGCCTGGCCTGCACCCTATATCATTGTTGAGCTAGACCCATATAGGAGTTAGACCCATATATATGTTGATAGATAAGATGAGAACACCCCTCCAGCTTCGATGGAGTCTGTCACTCCTCAGCAGGCCAGTTATCTACAAATTCTCTCTTTTGGGAGGGACAGAAAAAAAAACAGTTTTCAATCAGCGATTGAGCTGCTGTAGAGCTCACCACTCCCTCTTACTGGGAGGGGGCCAGAACAATTACTCGATGCCAACACTAGCAAGTTACACGCTGAATGGTGCGCTTGGCTAAAACAAATGTAGACATCAATAAATGCATTTCTATAGCTTCCAAAATATTTTTTTACACTGATTTGCTAATATGGAGGCATTGTGGCTTCAACACAGCACCTCCCTATCAGTCATCTAGTATATATATAAAACACACTAGTGGAACAAACTTAAACTTGCACCTTTTTTATGCTGATTTGAATGTCATTGAGAGAAAAATAATGTTCTGAATATAAAGTAATCCTAGAAGTAATAATTTAGTTTTTAAAAAGTGTCTGTAATTGGATTAAAATTTTTTAGCAAATCAGTTACTTACATGTAATCCGTTTCTCCCCAACCCTGTGCATGCCTGTGTGTGTGTCAGGGGACCAGGCTGTCCAGACTGTTCTTTCATATGCAGTGTGAGGCAGCAGGAGCGCCCAGCAGGATAGCCGAAGAAAAAACAGACCCTGAGCCAGAATATGAGTGTGTGTTTCGCCAATTACTCGCTTTTCAAATCAAATCAAATCAAATTTATTTATATAGCCCTTCGTACATCAGCTGATATCTCAAAGTGCTGTACAGAAACCCAGCCTAAAACCCCAAACAGCAAGCAATGCAGGTGTAGAAGCACGGTGGCTAGGAAAAACTCCCTAGAAAGGCCAATACCTAGGAAGAAACCTAGAGAGGAACCAGGCTATGTGGGGGTGGCCAGTCCTCTTCTGGCTGTGCCGGGTGGAGATTATAACAGAACATGGCCAAGATGTTCAAATGTTCATAAATGACCAGCATGGTCGAATAATAATAAGGCAGAACAGTTGAAACTGGAGCAGCAGCACAGTCAGGTGGAAGTTGAAACTGGAGCAGCAGCATGGCCAGGTGGACTGGGGACAGCAAGGAGTCATCATGTCAGGTAGTCCTGGGGCATGGTCCTAGGGCTCAGGTCCTCCGAGAGAGAGAAAGAAATAGAGAAGGAGAGAATTAGAGAACGCACACTTAGATTCACACAGGACACCGAATAGGACAGGAGAAGTACTCCAGATATAACAAACTGACCCCAGCCCCCCGACACAAACTACTGCAGCATAAATACTGGAGGCTGAGACAGGAGGGGTCAGGAGACACTGTGGCCCCATCCGAGGACACCCCCGGACAGGGCCAAACAGGAAGGATATAACCCCACCCACTTTGCCAAAGCACAGCCCCCACACCACTAGAGGGATATCTTCAACCACCAACTTACCATCCTGAGAAAAGGCTGAGTATAGCCCACAAAGATCTCCGCCACGGCACAACCCAAGGGGGGGGCGCCAACCCAGACAGGATGACCACAACAGTGAATCAACCCACTCAGGTGACGCACCCCCTCCAGGGACGGCATGAGAGAGCCCCAGCAAGCCAGTGACTCAGCCCCTTTTAAAGGGTGATAATGGTGAATGGTGGTGGTGTACAGTGTGTGTGTGTGTGTGTGTGTGTGTGTGTGTGTGTGTGTGTGTGTGTGTGTGTGTGGTGTGTGTGTGTGTGTGTGTGTGTGTGTGTGTGTGTGTGTGTGTGTGTGTGTGTGTGTGTGTGTGTAGATGTGTAGATGTGCACCATGTGTGTACCTTTTGTGTGCCTTGACAACCAAATCTTACTACACATGTTTTGAGGTGTATGTGTGTGTGTTTTTGTCATTATGTGTTATATTGTTATGGCATAAGACAGATACTAGACACTGTATTCAACCAAAGACCCACAACAAAAAAATACATAAGAATAAAACATCAATCAACAGTCATTGACAACTACCATTATGGAAGCTATAAAATTTTAATGTTTTACAGTTTAATTATTTTAGGGTTTTACTGCACCAATCCATGCTGGCCCAATGCCAATTGTCCAGGTGACTGGCCACTCTAGAATGAGGAAGCCTTGGGATAGGAAGAACCAAACTCGAATCGATCTCCTCCCCAGGAATTTGGAGCAAATATCTGTCGGGAATTGTCTTCATGGTTCTCTGCTCAACATTTGGACATGGTATTAGTTAAAAGGTCATGCGAAGGATAGACGTAATAGATTCTACAAGAATGGTAAACCTGTCAGGGAGAACCAGTGTTGACATCCAAGGGGCTCTGTCTGACAATAGTGTGCCAACACCTGGACCTGGCACTGGCAGAGCCATGTTGTTCTGAATAGGCGGCAATTCATAGCCTGTGCAGAACTAACAAAAACAAATATTCCACACAAAGGGGGTTAAATCATTTTCAGACTGCATAGATGTCTCCACAATCAAATAAATGAATAATTATGTTCCATCAAACCTGTACCACAGAGTGGTGCATTTCCATGTCCCAAAACCCACCTCCAGCAGTTTCACTGGGTCTTATGCCAAGCTCCAGTCCCATATGTATGATGAGTAATGTGTGTATGTGTAGGAATAAAACACAGGAGCAGTGTATACAGTGCTTTAATTCCAGCCCCATTTGTCCCTTTACTGCATTGTTGGAAGGGTGGCCACTGATGGCATTTGGTAGCTGTCTGCATGTTGTGTGTTGACTAGCTCAGGACCTTGCTGTTAGGAGGGAAAGTATAAGTCAAGTAGTGGCTTTTATGAGCAGATTAGACTCGTTCCAGTTCAGGCATTGTTCTCTAATTTCATTACTTGTCTGTAAAAATGATATGGCTCAAACCACATGACAGTTGAATGAGAGGAATGAAAAACACCTCTCGGGATTATAAAGCTAATTTTAAGGCCAACTTCCACAAGAACAACTCGGTCTGCGGAAAACAAATAGCCAGATCTATTATTGATCGTCAAATTACCACAAAACCCTTGGACATAATGTTTGTTATAATAATGTCAAGATATCTCTTAAATATTAATGCACAGCCGTACACACTGAAAAACTTGACACATTTTGACAAAACTGTCTTACATTAGGACTCATAACAGCATTCATATCCATTCATTAATAATGTGTATATTCAAATGTAAGAAAGTTTCTAACACCATTGGAGTCTTTTTGATGAAATAAGCAAATCCTGCTTTGAAAGTTTTGATATTCATATGTTCCCGCTGTCGTGGCGTTGTATTAGTTAATGTTAATGTTAGTTAATGTTAATGACTGTTGCTCATCGAATGATTAAAGGTTTCTAATTGCGTGATTAACTGAATCAAGCAATTATTAACCTGGGGCACCATGGGAAAATTAGTTTTATTGAGTTTCTATGGGAGGAGTTTCTGTGGGAGGTCTCAGATGGGAAGCTCCGCGTGGGCCGTTTAGGCTTCTCAATGACGCACTTCTCGGGTGCAACTCTCTGGTCGTCCTCACAATGTCAGTGTCCCTTTGGTCTGATTCCTCACCCTTTCTCCAGGAGGGCTCTTCTGAGGACAGCCAGCTCTGTAGCTCAGGGCTCACAGCATAGGAATGAAACTGTGTAGATACCACGATTCGATGGATAGTGGAGGTTAGGTGGTCTGGCTTGAATTCACTTGCTTAGACACAGCTACTCATCAGTAGCATGGGTAGAAAAATATTTCTTTGTCTTCAATCTTGGGTTGAGTTTTGGGTTCATTGAGTTTTTAGACCTCGGCTGCAGTCTTATACCCTCGGGTCAGAAGTGGGCGTAACCGCCATTAGGGCAATTCTCTGGGCATACCAAGTTAATAGGCAAGGTCTAGATTTGACTCAAATCCAATTTTAGACAACTAACTTCACATTTCATCTTTACCAAAACATTCTCTTTGATTTGGACATTTTTACACACAACGTACAATGTATAAACATCAAGCATATCCTAGGAAAACTCTTACAGTTACAATGTTTTCGCAATAAAGTCATCTATTAACCTTTAATAACAAAACAAAAAGGACATACATTGTCATATTCCATCTATCCATTGTGGCTGACGGAAACCATTGTTCCAAAGTCCCTTTATTGCATGTTTAATGTTCTGAGGTTGGTTCTCCATAGTGAGAGGACACAGGAATGTTGTCTGTGGCCTAAGATTACCATGGCCGTGAGAGGGTCATAAAACCCGCACATCTTCAGAACCCTAGATCTCTCCTCCTCTGTTTGAGAGATAATCTGTAGGGTTGTGACCTGATCAGGACAGTCATGACATTGCTCAATATTCTGTGAGAAGTTTCCATTTGACTTATAGTATCTCTATGAGTTTTCTGTTTACCCCTTTAGGCATGTATTGTCTTGAGACATGTTTGAGAAATTAATAAAATATTTGAGTAAAACCAGATGGTTTTTTTTTGCCTCCAATTTCTATTTCCTTAACTTGATTTCAGTTGGGAAATTGTAGCCCATCGACCTGTTACGTTTGAGTTTGTGATGCAGTGGATCAATGCTCTCAGGAATGTGTCTCTTCAGGAGGCATTTGTTGATGTGGAACTAAGCATTATTCATTTAGCATTAGAAATATGGTTGAGTGTGAATATTGTATCTTCAACACAATTCCGGCATGTTTGTAGGTAATAGAATAGTTTAGCTATAAGAGTCCAATCTCACTACCACCAAGGGTTGGAGTTTAATCTCCACATACTTTACTGTCAGCTTAGTCTACTTTAGCATGAGGCTTAAAGCATATGATAAATATGTGCTGAGACCATGCTTCATGGTTTATGCACCTGCTATAGCATACACATGACATAACAGGCTGATGCCATATAATCTAAGCCTACTTTCCAGTCATAAATAGCATACTGTACATTTCACATTTAAAGTTTCTCTGTCTTGAGTTTTCTGAGACCCATTACTGACACTTGCTACTGTATGACTTTGCCTCATGGTGCATTCACACTTTGGAAGAATTTGGAAGATCAACCTGCATTCAAGTCTGCACAAAAAAAAGATGTATAAGCCAAAGGGACCCATATGCAGTGAGATTTGACCAATTTGCATTTACATTTTTAGATAAGCAGCATAGTATGTACTCGAAATAAGAACAGTGCAGATATGTATGTCTAGAATCAACAACTTCATGTACATGTTGGTAAGCAAACTAAACAATTTAAATTATTTCAACACTTAAAAAGTGTTAGTTAATTAAACAGTGTTAAACATATATTGTAACACCTAAAAATAGTTACACTACAGTATGTTTAATACTTATTTAATTTAAACACTAAAAAATCAATTACGAAGATAGGTAACTGTGTGTGTGGGAGTTATTCTACCACTTTTTCATGCAGAGTATAACCTATTCATCAGTGTTTTCCCCAAAGAGTACATACAACATTCGCCAGGGGGGAATGTTTCTAGAACCTGAACCTCATCATCACAGAGAACTTATACACTCAATTAATGTTTTTTTTTTCATTCTTATTAAAACCCCATTTTATTTATTTTGGCAAGGATAATGTTCAAACAATGTTTTTCAGCAGTTGCCTTTATTCTGGGGTTTTCTTTTAAAATAATTGTTACACATCAAATAACACCCCCATGAATGAAAATATGAATTGGATAAAAGACATTTCCCCGTTGATGTTTTTTCTTTATATGTTGTATAATTTTTACCATTAGAATGGGTACTGTTGTAGTCTTGAGATTCACTAAAACAATCAAGGAGTCAGTAAGAATGTGTAATTACCCTCTCTAATGGACTACTCACTGTCGACTTATAATGCACCTCTTCTACTCTCAACTCCACTTCACTGTGACACAGGGCTGAATAAAATATTTACGTAGCTCATAATTTATTTTCGGATTTCACAGCATTTCAAGCCCTCAATTCATAATCAGTGGACCATTTAGTAGTATGCCAATATGAATATAAATACAACTAAATTATTGAAATGTAATTTGAAATCAACGCAATCCCCTAAGAACTAACTGGCTGATTTTTGTACACCAGCACAGACCTCCATGCACTGACATTTATTAGCATTATTCATTAGTCTACTTCCCTATTCTTAATTACTTACTCTCCCTCTCTCTTCTTCCCCCTCTCTCACTCCCTGTCTCCATCCCTCTTTTCTCAGGTTTAATAGTGGGCTCCCTCACCGTCTGCTGGCTTCCCAACCAGGTGCGTCGCCTGATGACTGCCGCCGTGCCCAAGTCCAGCTGGACAATGCCCTACTTCCGCAGCTATGTGGCGCTGCACCCTGTGGCCGACACCTTCTTTTACCTCAGCTCCGTGCTTAACCCCTTCCTGTACAACCTCTCCTCCAGCCAATTCCAACAGGTCTTTGTCCAGGTGCTGCGCTGCCGCCTCACCATTGAGCATGTCAACAAACGGACTCTGAGGAGCTCAGAGGAAAACTTGACCCGCTCGTTGCGGCCCCTGCTAAAGTCGCTGCGTTGTGGTCATGGCGGCAGGTCTACTCAGACTCAGAGCATGGAGTTCAAGATGCCTACGTTCACTACCTTACATATTCCTAAGGACACTCCAGCTCCCAGCCCTGAGGAGGCCCTTCCCACAACCGATGAATCACGCTCGATTTCGGTGCGAAAGGGAAATGAGCCTGATGAGACTGAAATATAAGGGGACGCATTCGGTGCTTTGAGGATTATTCAAATCCGAACGAGATGATCCGATCACTATCTGATTGAGATTTGTTGCTTCGACACATGGTAATAACATTTAGTCCGTATTGTGACCAGATTCCCTGGTTCCCTCCCTGTATGCAAATTAATCCAACCTGCCGATATGACACATACTGTACAAATCGACAAAACAGCGCACTTTTATAGTCAATAGTTTTATACTCTCATCATTACAGCCTAATTTTGTTATCCAAAGTTCAAGACTGAGCGTAATAGCCCACTGGGCAAACCACGTCATTTCAACATGGATAATTGGGTAATATTTGGTTGAGACGTTGATCAATGAGATTGCAACCTTTATTCATCCACTCCAAAGACAGTCAAAAGTTAGTTGAATTTCCAGTGTGTTATCACTATGCTTTCAAACATCTGCAATCGGGTTCATGTTATCAATCAACCAACCAGAGTTACAAAGCCGGGGCCTAAAATTGTGTATAAATTATAATTTTGCAATGACATCGAAGATGTGAAAAATATTTGTTAGTCTGATGAGTGTAATGAGGAACATCCTGAATTTGCACCTGAAGCATTTATGAAACTACTTCTTCCGGTTAATGATAGGCATGGGCCCATCAAGAAACACTGTTAGAACTGATAAGTCCCCATGGCTAGATGATTAAATGAAAAACTGTATGGCTGAGAGGGATGAGGCAAAGGGAATAGCAAATAAGTCTGACAACACAGCAGACTGGCAAACATACAGTAAATTGAGAAATCACATAACTAAACCAAAAGACGAATAAACTATACTATGGAACAAAGATAAATGATATAAAGAATGCTCTGGAGAACTTAAAATGAAATTCTAGGCAAAATAGCAAACTCGGCTCCATACTTCATTGAGGCAGGTGGCTTGTTCATAGCAAAACCTTTTGATATTACCTACCAGTAAGAACTTCTTTTTTGAAAGATTAGCAAACATAGGCATGACATGCAAACAACAAATGCTGAGCCTTCATATTCATGCATAATGGACCAAATAATGAAAGATGAACACTGTAGTTTTGAGTTCCACAATTTGGGTGTGGAAGAGGGGGAAAAAATGTTCCTATCTATAAATAAGGACAAACCACCTGGTTTGGTTTCCACAACCTGGATGGTAAATTGCTGAGGTTGGTAGCGAAATAAATTGTGACTCCTGTTTGCCACATCTTCAATTTAAGCCAAGAAGACTCAGACATGGAGGGAGGAAAAGGTCACTCATCTACTCAAGAAGAGCAGAACACCCTTTAATGGTTCAAACAGCTGACCAATTAGCCTGTTACAAGTGCTTAGCAAACTGACACAAATGACTGATGATTCGCTGAATTCAAATTGTGATTCATTTCAGGAAACTAGGCATATGTCATTACTTCACAGGAGAGCCATTTGAATGTAAACCTTTTTTACATTTTTTATCAAAATGCGTTTTTGGGCAGAAATGCCTTCTGGAACATGTGAACTTTTGTGTGCCTTAATAACAAACTTTTATGCCATCTGTAAATACGAATACAATTGTTAAATTACAAGTTTCAGAAAAAGACAAGAACCTTCCCGCTAGCCATGAGTTTTGAAATCAGTGGAATTGGAGTATGATAGCTAAGGAGATGGAGAAAATTCTGACGTTTGATTGCAAATATGCAGAGGGAGTCGAAAATAGAACACATAGAAGGCTGTTGTATAAAACACCTGTTTCCGGATTACATCTTCAAACTAAGGGCAACCATGGCATCGGAGACAGATGGGGAGAAGCGTCCACACATGTAAACGGGTAAGATAGTCTAGCTAGCTACATTTTCAGATATGACATATTTCTAATTTTGTCAGAAAGTTGTTTCATTTCAAGTTAAAGTGTATTGTTAGCTAGCTAGCTAACATTAGCTGACTGGCTCGCTAGCTAACGTTACGTGTATGATCTGTGTAGTAATATTATTCTTATCTAAGAGCCATTTGCATTGCTAGTTATAGCCTAATGTTAGATAGCTAGCTATCATTGAACCTGGTTGGTTAGTTACCTGCAGATTCATGCTGGGATTATGGTTCATTGTTTAGCTAGCTAGCAATTTTGTTTTACAGACTCCACTATGACAGTAACTATTTCAATAGAATGTTCATGATGTCACTGCGACAACTGTCGATAGTCGTAGCTGGTAAATTCACTCTGGCTATCTAGTCTAAGAGCAGTCTCGTCTGAGTGTGCCAGAGCACAGAATAACTGACGAATTTATGAACGCTCAACACCTGTTGAATATGGCCGGTGTCAGTAAACGTTGTAAAAAAAAAGTGTAATTAAATTGTTGCCAGCAGCACAGTTACGCTCTGGATAACATATAAACTGCCCCACCAGCTCTGCTAGGGAGAGTAAAATGGTCAGCTTGTGCTGTTCTTTTATTTGTGTCTGGAAATAGCTATCAAGCTAGCCAACGTTAGCCAGTTAGCTTGGGTGCTTGACTGCTGTCTGGTCAGAACGCTCAGATCAACCCTACTCCTCGGCCAGAGCATCCAGTGTGTGCTCTGAACACTACAAGAGCGAAACACTCTGAGTTTACGAACACCCAGAGCACACTCTGCCTTCTCTGCCTTCTTATGGATTGAGAGTTACCGATCTAATAGAACACAGAGGCTTTTCGTTATGGAAGCCTCTCTCATGTAAATTCAGTTAAGTGTGGTGTACCGTAGGGCAGCCAGCTAGGGCCATTATTGTTAATGGGTAACTAACAATCGGCTGGTGTTAAATATCTACAAAACTAGAAGCATATTTTTGGGGGATAAATCACTTAATTTAGATCTGTTATTGCATAATGTGGCGATTGAGCAAGTTGAGGAGACTAAACTGCTGGGTGTAACCCTAGATAGCAAGCAATCATGGTCAAAACATATAGACTCAATTGTTGCTAAAATGGTAAGAGGTTGGTCCATGATACCCTCGGGCGTAGATGCCTTCTTGACATCTCAGTCGACCAGACAGGTCCTACAGGCCATAGTTTTGTTACCTTGACTACTGCCCAACTGTGCAGCAAAAAGGAACATAGGTCAATTGCAGTTGGTTCAGATCAAAGCAGCACATATCGCTCTTAGATGTACACGAAGGGAACATGTCAGTCTCTACTTGCTCAAAGTTGTGAATCAAATCAAATCAAATTTATTTATATAGCCCTTCGTACATCAGCTGATATCTCAAAGTGCTGTACAGAAACCCAGCCTAAAACCCCAAACAGCAAGCAATGCAGGTGTAGAAGCGATTGACTGCATCACTATTGGTCTCTGTGCAAGGTTTCAATGTGTTGAAGGTACCGAATTTTCTGCTCAAGCAGTTAGCACACAGTTTGGACACTCATTGGTACAACACATGACAACCAGAGGTCTCTTCACAGTCCCCAGGTCCAGAACAGAGGCTGGGAAACGCACAGTATTAAATGGAGACATGACTATATGTAACTTTCTACCACCCCAGGTAACTCAAACTAGCAATAAAACCAGATTTTAAAAAACAGATTAAAGAACCTTACTGCACAAAAAGGGGACTGTGAAGAGACTCAAACATTTTATATATATTGTACTGTAATTTGAACTGTATTATGTATTAATATGTAGGCTGTGTGAAATGTTTTAAATGTATGTAGTTCAGTCCTTGACTAATAATATTCTGTACTATATCATGTTTCATGTGGACACCAATCTAAAATCTTGCTCCGGTACTTTGGCGTCTAATAATTTTTTTTTTTAAACCTCCTGCGTTGTGCTAGATGTGTCAATGTGTAGTTCATACATGCATGCCTAATCCATGAGCAGAATTAGTGTTTTATCTCAATTAGCCACAAAAATTCTAGTTTGAAAGAGTATGTTTTCTTGAAGCTGTGCCATGCCATTCTCCCTTCATTTTCCCACACGTGCAAATTCCAGTTCTGGCTTCAGCACCTCGATTTTGAGTGACAAGTTGGCCTGCCCTGCGTTATCCAATGAGGTTGCAGGGTGGGCCCAACAGCTCAGTGGACACAACAGAGAGAGAGAGAGAGCAATGACGTGGTGCACATATGTGACATGGAATGCAGTGTTCACAGCCAAATTCATATTTATTTTTTGTGCTTTCAACCATTTAAAAGCACATCAAAGTTCAAATGGGAATACAATGTCAGATGTTTTGTTTATTTATGGGATAAACGCCTGCATTACCTTGGAAATAATGGATGATGACCGCCTCGTCCCTTTGCGGAGTTCATTTTTCTAAAGTAATGTACAGAACGGTGGCATTTATCACGCTTGTACCACAGTTGCCAAATAAAACAATATGAAAGCACACATTTACTGGTAGAAATACTTTTTATTTATTTATATAAGCAAATTCATACCTTCTTATCTTTTGGTTGCTCGTTCGAATATTTGTGAATGCGACCCAGTCATTCGATCTTTATGTTCCATTGCCATGCTCAGTGGCAATGTTCATATCCCTTGCTTGCTGCTAGCTAGCTACAGTTACACAACTTCTTCAGCCAGAATAGCAGTATATTTTATTCTGTTGCGTTTGTTTAAGCTTTTATCCCGCTTATAACACAGTTGCCAAAGAAAACAATATTATAAGCATACATTTACCAATACAAATAAAAACATTCCGTTGATATTTTCATATTTTGGTTGCTTGAGACGTGACCCAGTCGTTTGTTCTAAATATATGGATACAATATCTCTGCAAAAACTAAATCTATGTTAGCTAGCTACATTTTTTAGTCGTTGGACCTGTGTTTATAATGTATCCAATTTCAGTTTGTGTGATTGTTGGTTTAGCTTTCTGTAATTTTGTAGCAAGTACGGTCTGCGTGTAGGCGCTTATTGCGTCATGATTGCAAGGTGTCCCAATATGTCCCAATATCTCTTCGAACTGTCCTGTTATCTTGCTTTAATGTACATTCTAGATTACCGTTCTAGCCAATCAGAAACAAGTATTCAACAAAGCGGTCATCAAATAGCAGAACCATGATTGCAGTTGAGATTAAATTAAAATTACATAGTACAAGTGATCATTGTCCTTTGAGATTCTCTACAGATTATTACAGCAATTGTGAAGATCTCCACAGACCTGCGATGACCTATGCATGCTATCGTGAACATGCACGCATTATGAAGAAATTAATAGTTTGAGTGACCTCAAAATGTGTCCATGGATGTGTTACTCATTTTAAGGTTGAATGTTACATTAGTCTTAACTTTAGACTATTTTCTGTATTACAAAAGTTATATTGAATTGCGTTTGGTTAACACAACCAACTATCAACATTTAAAGAAGATGTATCTACTGCTTAGATGGTACCATCTGAGCCACTGGCTTAATCCCATTCTTTAACCTTTGTTTTTGGCTAAATTGGAGACGTTAATCCAACAAATAATTGGTTAACAAGTTAGTAGGCTATTTATTGAATTTCATAAGTTATATTGAATTGTGTTTTGTCAATTTAACCAAATATCAACATTTGAAGGAGTCGGACTAAGTCAAATCAAACTTGAAATGCAATTTAAATAAAAGGTTGATTTGATTTAGTGCTATTCTTTAACTGTTGATATTTGGTTGCAGTGACAACCAAACAATTAAATATAATTAAATATCCTTCAATTTAAAATCAACCAGAATTTGAAACCCTAGGCCTAGGTTTATTTATAGTTGAATTCTGGGGTGAATTAAAACAATAGCTGTTGATGGCTGTGCAAATGCTTTATAGGCCTAAATATACTTTTTTCAAAACCAATACATTTGCTAAGCAGATTCAACGTCACAATGCGTTGACAAATTACTTTCAAACAATGTTGATTCAACCAGTTTGTGCCCAGTGCGAGGCTACTGTCCCGATAACCTCGACCTGTCCACAGCCGTGCAAATAAATATTCAGAGTATCTCTCCCATCCATAAAACAATTCACCACACAGATGAGCTGAGTATCTGGTGTGTGTACAAAGTACAATTACTGCACAGTATAAATAAAAATGACATTTAGGACCTAATGCACAGAGTAGAATAGGCTACAAAGTGTATCTCCAAATGACGCAATGCATTATCCAAACAGGTCTGGACAGGTTTGTTCTTTACGCATGTATGTTTACATACACTACTGTTCAAAATTTTGGGGTCACTTAGAAATGTCCTTGTTTTTGAATAACATCAAATTGATACAGTGTAAACATCGTTAATGTTGTAAATTAGCATTGTAGCTGGAAACGGCAGATTTTTAATGGAATATCTACATTATCATCAACCATCACTCCTGTGCCACGTTGTGTTAGCTAATCCAAGTTTATCATTTTAAAAGTCTAATTGATAATTAGAAAACCATTTTGCAATTATGTTAGCACAGCTGAAACCTGCTGTGCTCATTAAAGAAGCAATAAAACTGGCCTTCTTTAGACTAGTTGATTATCTGGAGCATCAGCATTTTTGAGTTCGATTACATGCTCAAAATGCCAGAAACAAATAACTTTCTTCTGAAACTCAGTCTATTCTTGTTCTGAGAAATTAAGGCTATTCCATGCGAGAAATTGCCAAGAAACTGAACATCTCGTATAGCGCTGTGTACTACTCCCTTCATAGAACAGAGCAAACTGGCTCTAAGCAGAATAGAAAGAGGAGTGGGAGGCCTCAGGTGCAAAACTGAGCAAGAGGACAAGTACATTAGAGTGTCTAGTTTAAGAAACTCACAAAGTCCTCGACTGGCAGCTTCATTAAATAGTACCAGCAAAACACCAGTCTCAACGTCAACAATGAAGAGGCAACTCTGCGATGCTGGCCTTCTAGGCAGAGTTGCAAAGAAAAAGCCATAGCTCAGTATGGCCAATAAAAATAAAATATTACGATTGACCAAAGAATGCTGGACAGAGGAAGGAAGGCCAGCATCCCGGAGTCATTTACAACATTAACAATGTATCAATTTGATGTTATTTTAATGGACAAAAAAATGTGCTTTTCTTTCAAAAACAAGGACATTTCTAAGTGACCTCAAACTTTTGAACAGTAGTGTACGTTGTCTTTATATTATTGTAATCTTGTCTTGAGAATACATTTTAGTATATACTGTACCTAAAGAGTACCAACAAGAAAAAAAAGTGACATGTTCGGAGAACGACGTGGTTTACTTTCCTCCAAATCATAGACACTGTGCTATCTAACCTCCAAACGAGCTTCAATGCCATACAACACTCCTTCCGTGGCCTCCAACTGCTCTTAAACGCTAGTAAAACCAAATGCATGCTTTTCAACCGTTTGCTGCCTGCACCCGCACGCCTGACCAGCATCACCACCCTGGATGGTTCCGACCTTGAATATGTGGACATCTATAAGTACCTAGGTGTCTGGCTAGACTGTAAACTCTCCTTCCAGACTCATATCAAACATCTCCAATCGAAAATCAAATCAAGAGTCGGCTTTCTATTCCGCAACAAAGCCTCCTTCACTCACGCCGCCAAACTTACCCTAGTAAAACTGACTATCCTACCGATCTTCGACTTTGGCGATGTCATCTACAAAATTGCTTCCAACACTCTACTCAGCAAACTGGATGCAGTTTATCACAGTGCCATCCGTTTTGTCACTAAAGCACCTTATACCACCCACCACTGCGTATGCTCTAGTCGGCTGGCCCTCGCTACATATTCGTCGCCAGACCCACTGGCTCCAGGTCATCTACAAGTCCATGCTAGGTAAAGCTCCGCCTTATCTCAGTTCACTGGTCACGATGGCAACACCCATCTGTAGCACGCGCTCCAGCAGGTGTATCTCACTGATCATCCCTAAAGCCAACACCTAATTTGGCCGCCTTTCGTTCCAGTACTCTGCTGCCTGTGGCTGGAACAAATTGCAAAAATCGCTGAAGTTGGAGACTTTTATCTCCCTCACCAACTTCAAACATCTGCTATCTGAGCAGCTAACCGATCGCTGCTGCTGTACATAGTCTATTGGTAAATAGCCCACCCATTTTCACCTACCTCATCCCCATACTGTTTTTATTTATTTACTTTTCTGCTCTTTTGCACACCAATATCTCTACCTGTACATGTCCATCTGATCATTTATCACTCCAGTGTTAATCTGCAAAATTGTAATTATTCGCCTACCTCCTCATGCCTTTTGCACACAATGTATATAGACTCCCCTTTTTTTCTACCGTGTTATTGACTTGTTAATTTTTTACTCCATGTGTAACTCTGTGTTGTCTGTTCACACTGCTATGCTTTATCTTGGCCAGGTCGCAGTTGCAAATGAGAACTTGTTCTCAACTAGCCTACCTGGTTAAATAAAGGTGAAATAAAACTATAGAAATAAAATAAAATTGATAATTCACTAACTAATATGATAACCTCGGTTGGCATGTGGTCACATTATGAAAATGCATGGAAAGTAGCGTCAAATCGATAAAAAGTGCAAAGGAGCAGGCATGCATTGCAATTGGATTTATAAAATGAATAAAGTATAAATCTAAAAGTCATCTAAAGTTTCCTTTATTTTGAAGCCTACATTAGCGTATATTAGACAGTGGCCGCACTCATGCTCACAAAAAGCTATGTGCTTTTACGCATTAGTTTGGACAATTTCTGCACTTTATTGATAGCTGCAAAATACCCCCAAGCCGTAAGACTGCTGAACAATTAATCAAAAGGCTACACGGACAATTTGCATGGATCCCCCCCATATTACCTCAATTAACCTGTACCCCCCCCCCCCCCCCCCCCCCCCGCACATTGACTCAGCACCGGTACCCCCTGTACATAGCCTCGTTATTGTTCTTTTATTGTAACTTTTTTAAAACTTTAGTTTATTCAGTAAATGTTTTCTTAACTCTTATTTAAAAAAAAAATGCATTATTGGTTAAGGGCTTGTAAGTAAGCATTTCATGTTGTATTTGGCGCATGTGACAAATACAATTTGATTTGATAAACATGACAAAATATGCTTCTTGGCTTCGGTTATGAAGTAGAATTGATCGGGTGAGTCAAACATAGTCAAGAATGACTTCTAGGTGACCATGAAAATTGAACCCAAGGAGAGCCACTAAGCTGTCTTCTCTATTACAGTATTCAATCAATAAATCGGAGAGGAATACAGCATATCCTCCAACAAAGACTGCAACAATCTGATAAGTGTGGTGCCTCTACAGACTAAAGATGTGAGGAGTCTAACATATTACATGCAGTCATGCACAGGATAATTTTTACCAATTTCATCTCATACTGTACATTTTAAAAGTTGGAGCATTGGAAAAGGTTTGTATTGGAAGTGTTGATTACAGTGATTTGTTTCCTTGACAAGAGATAAACACTTCTCCATACTGTAACTCATATTATCACATTCACAAAATGTTCTCAACACTGTTCATCATGACCTGGTGACTGCATTGTACATTGTGTCCAAAGTATTCTTTTCCATTGATTTGCATGGCATCCATAACTGACCACTGACAGAGTTGACAACTTCCTAAAATGGATGTCGTAATACAAAAAATGGTCAGTTACTCTTTGTTGGTTTATTTGTGTTTTTGTTCATTTTGTGTCTGTAGTCCAGTTCAGCTTTAAAGCATGATTCACAATAAGAGACAACGTTCCCGCTGTCGCAGAGAATCAATCAGAAATGAACATTTGTACAGTAGCACGCAAAATTTAGCGCTTCAGCGATACCGATTGAATAGAGCCCTTGCTGTACAAATATACCTCTTCCAGCTCATCTACAAATATACAGTTGAAGTCGGAAGTTTACATACACTTAGCTTGGAGTCATTAAAACTAGTTTTTCAACCACTCCTCAAATTTCTTGTTAACAAACTATAGTTTTGGCAAGTCGGTTAGGACATCTACTTTCTGCATGACACAAGTCATTTTTCCAACAATTTTTTAAACAGATTATTTCACTTAATCAAAATTCCAGTGGGTCAGAAGTTTACATACACTAAGTTGACTGTGCCTTTAAACAGCTTGGAACATTCCAGAAAATGATGTCATGGCTTTAGAAGCTTCTGATAGTTTAATTGACACCATTTGAGTCAATAGGTGGTGTACCTGTGGATGTATTTCAAGGCCTACCTTCAAACTCAGTGCCTCTTTGCTTGACATCATGGGAAAATCAAAAGAAATCAGCCAACACCTCAGACATTTTTTTGTAGACCTCCACAAGTCTGGTTCATCCTTGGCAGCAATTTCCAAATGCCTCCAAATACGTTCATCTGTATAAACAATAGTACGCAAGTATAAACACCATGGGTCATGGTGATGAAGGAAACGTGTTCTGTCTCCTAGAGATGAACGTACTTTGGTGCGAAAAGTGAAAATCAATCCCAGAACAACAGCAAAAGACCTTGTGAAGATGCTGGAGGAAACAGGTACAAAAGTATCTATATCCACAGTAAAACGAGTCCTGTATTGATATAACCTGAAAGGCCAGACAGCAAGGAAAGCCAGACTACAGTTTGCAACTGCACATGGGGACAAAGATCGTACTTCTTGGAGAAATGTCCTCTGGTCTGATCAAACAAAATAGTTTGGCCATAATGACCATTGTTATGTTAGGAGGAAAAAGGGGGTAAAATGTGACCCATTAGAAGTGATATTGCTCCATGGCCACCTCACTTCCACTCGCCAAAGTCCTTTCCTGTGGTGCATATGACTGACACTATAAACATATTTGGGAGGTTCCTTCAGAACCTTTCTTCAATCAATGCCCTTCGACCTTTATTTGCTGTCCTTATTAAGACATCATCTAAATACAGTGTCTATGTTAGGACAGCGTCATACATCCATTGACGATATGGACACCGTATCAAGCCTCAAATTTTAACCACAGTCTTGATGAGACCAAACCAGCCAATCATAGGCTCTCAGCTGAATATGGAGGGTGGGCGCAGGAGGAAGGGAAGAAAAAGGATGGAGAGGCTGTGTAGTGGGCTTAGGGACAAGGCGGCAGAGGGAACTCTGTTTCTGGAACTCTGTTTCTTCTGACGGGGTCCATTACAGAGGGGAGTGTTGCAGCAGCTGATGCACACTGAGTAGAGCTTCCCTGTGCAGAACTGCTGGTAGCCAGAGGAGGCGATGAGGCAGGCCCCAGACGATGCGCAGGACTTGCGGTAGTGCTTCCCTGGAACAAGAACAGAAACGTAGCCATTAGATGCTGTTTGCGCAGCACGGGTGTAGTGCTGCCAGAGCGCGGGGGAGTGGCACTCTCTCACTTTTTTAAATTTGAGGATACACAGAGCTAGTAAAACTAATAAATACTATTTAAAGGGAAACTTCACTCTGGCTCAGCCATGGCATATAGTCATTACTATATTAACATTATTACGTTATCATAAACATAAAAATGATCGTAACCACAACCTAGAACGAACACATTAACATTTCATTGCAAGATTCGAGATGTTTCGACTTCCTAGGTATTTTGCTGCTCATAGTGAACCACAAAGTCCGGCATTTGTAACGAATGCAGATACCACTCCTAGATGGGACGTGCCCACAAACTTGGATGATGGCATTGTTTACTTTTACAACACAATAAATCAAATAACATTTTTTATTTGTCACATACACATGGTTAGCAGATGTTGTGCTTCTAGTTCCGACAATGCAGTAATAACCAACAAGTAATCTAGCTAACAATTCCAAAACTACTCCCTTATAGACACAAGTGTAAGGGGATAAAGAATATGTACATAAAGATATATGAATGAGTGATGGTACAGAGGCATAGGCAAGGCAAGGCAAGATACAGTAGATGCTATTGAGTGCAGTATATACATATGAGATGAGTATGTAAACAAAGTGGCATAGTTAAAGTGGCTAGTGATACATGTATTACATAAAGATGCAGTAGATGATATAGAGTACAGTATATACATATACATATGAGATGAATAATGTAGGGTATGTAAACATTATATTAGGTAGCATTGTTTAAAGTGGCTAGTGATATATTTTACATCATTTCCCATCAATTCCATTTATTAAAGTGGCTGGAGTTGAGTCAGTGTGTTGGCAGCAGCCACTCAATGTTAGTGGTGGCTGTTTAACAGTCTGATGGCCTTGCGATAGAAGCTGTTTTTCAGTCTCTCGGTCCCCGCTTTGATGCACCTGTACTGACCTCGCCTTCTGGATGATAGCGGGGTGAACAGGCAGTGGCTCGGGTGGTTATTGTCCTTGATGATCTTTATGGCCTTCCTGTGACATCGGGTGGTGTAGGTGTCCTGGAGGGCAGGTAGTTTGCCCCCGGTGATGTGTTGTGCAGACCTCACTACCCTCTGGAGAGCCTTACGGTTGTGGGCGGAGCAGTTGCCGTACCAGGCGGTGATACAGTCCGACAGGATGCTCTCGATTGTGCATCTGTAGAAGTTTGTGAGTGCTTTTGGTGACAAGCTGTATTTCTTCAGCCTCCTGAGGTTGAAGAGGCGCTGCTGCGCCTTCTTCACGATGCTGTCTGTGTGGGTGGACCTATTCAGTTTGTCTGTGATGTGTACCCCGAGGAACTTAAAACTTACTACCCTCTCCACTACTGTTCCATCAATGTGGATTAGGTGGTGTTCCCTCTGCTGTTTCCTGAAGTCCACAATCATCTCCTTAGTTTTGTTGACGTTGAGTGTGAGGTTATTTTCCTGACACCACACTCCGAGGGCCCTCACCTCCTCCCTGTAGGCCGTCTCGTCGTTGTTGGTAATCAAGCCTACCACTGTTGTGTCGTCCGCAAACTTGATGATTGAGTTGGAGGCGTGCGTGGCCACTCAGTCGTGGGTGAACAGGGAGTACAGGAGAGGGCTCAGAACGCACCCTTGTGGGGCCCCAGTGTTGAGGATCAGCGGGGTGGAAATGTTGTTGCCTACCCTCACCACCTGGGGGCGGCCCGTCAGGAAGTCCAGTACCCAGTTGCACAGGGCGGGGTCGAGACCCAGGGTCTCGAGCTTGATGACGAGCTTGGAGGGCACTATGGTGTTAAATGCCGAGCTGTAGTCAATGAACAGCATTCACACGTAGGTATTCCTCTTGTCCAGATGGGTTAGGGCAGTGTGCAGTGTGGTTGAGATTGCATCGTCTGTGGACCTATTTGGGCGGTAAGCAAATTGGAGTGGGTCTAGGGTGTCAGGTAGGGTGGAGGTGATTAGGTCCTTGGCTAGTCTCTCAAAGCTCTTCATGATGACGGAAGTGAGTGCTACGGGGCGGTAGTCGTTTAGCTCAGTTACCTTAGCTTTCTTGGGAACAGGAACAATGGTGGCCCTCTTGAAGCATGTGGGAACAACAGACTGGGATAGGGATTGATTGAATATGTCCGTAAACATACCAGCCAGCTGGTCTGCGCATGCTCTGAGGGCGCGGCTGGGGATGCCGTCTGGGCCTGCAGCCTTGCGAGGGTTGACACGTTTAAATGTTTTCCTCACGTCGGCTGCAGTGAAGGAGAGTCCGCATGTTTTAGTTGCGGGCCGTGTCAGTGGCACTGTATTGTCCTCAAATCGGGCAAAAAAGTTATTTAGTCTGCCTGGGAGCAAGACGTCCTGGTCCGTGACTGGGCTGGTTTTCTTTTTGTAATCCGTGATTGACTGTAGACCCTGCCACATACCTCTTGTGTCTGAGCCGTTGAATTGAGATTCTACTTTGTCTCTATACTGACGCTTAGCTTGTTTGATTGCCTTGCGGAGGGAATAGTTACACTGTTTGTATTCGGTCATGTTTCCGGTCACTTTGCCCTGATTAAAAGCAGTGGTTCGGGCTTTCAGTTTCACGCGAATGCTGCCATCAATCCACGGTTTCTGGTTTGTAACAATAATAATTACTTCTCTAGGCAATTTTGGGGGAAAATTTCTCTAAATTTTGTCACATGCCCATGTTATGTTCTGTGTCTGGCTATGCTAATTACAAACAAGTGCAACATGACTTATGTTTCAGCATTCTACAATCCAGAGATTTCCCCCGATGCTGCCAGTGGCTTGCGGCTATCAAGAATGATGTTGCAATGTTCATGATATCGGGCTCTTGAGAATGATTTAGTAAAACATTTTGTCAGGATTAATTTGCTACACATAGTCAGTTGTAGTATAATCATTTTGTGAGAGAACAATGCTTGTCTTTTAGACCTCAATGTAGGCCTGTGGCATACAATGTAGGAAAGACAATTTGCCATATCAGACTGATACTTATGGGGGAATAACCAGTGTTAACAGTACATGCAAAGCATGAAATGCAGTACTCGGTAGATGCCTAATACACAGGGGCAACCCGTCGTTCAGGGTCGCCACCTGTTAGCAAAAAATAAATACATATTTTACATGTTTTGCATGTTATTTAGGCATTAATACGTGTCACATATCAGTTTGCAAGCAATGAAGAAAAACATTTTTTGTTAAAAAAGCCACAGACAAACATGCTTATTTGCTTTCTTGAATAAGGCAGCTCCAAAATGCAGGTGTTTCAGCCTAGCTCAGTGCTTTCTGTAGTGGTGGGGAAGCCAGCAGAAAATACGGAGCATAAGGGTTAGTAATGTTCTCTAATTGCACCGTGATTAGCTCAGTGTTCAAATCACGTTATATCTACAGTAGCTTTGATTGGACTGGACTCAACATTAGACTTCCAAAATCTTAGCTAGCAAGCATCATCATGAATCAAGTCGACAATCTACTGGCAAATCCTTTTCAATCCTTGTCATATGAAGACAAATTATGATATGAAGACAAATTATGAAGATAAATTATATATAAAACTCATCGGCCATTGGACATAAACATTACACAACAAGTTGGAAATCGCAAATTCAACAATGACTGATTTGGAATAAACTCAGCAAAAAAAGAAAAGATTTGCTAAATTGTAATTACTTTGCTACTATGGCCTATTTATTGCCATACCTCCTCATGCCATTGGACTGCCGTTTGCCAAGTGTTGTGTTGTGGCTTTGCTGGCATGCATCTAAAACCATTTTTTTTTAGATTGCCCCACGAAGATTTACATGCTAAAATGCAAAACAATGTCATAAAGAAATGGTTCACAGTTGGCAGCTATATTTAAAGATACTATTGTAAATCCACTTCTCTCCCCAACTGGTATCAAACATTCAATTCTGAACAGATGAAGTATAGCCTACAACATTATGGCTTTGTGGGCTAAAAACAAGGGGATTATCCTACGACACCACAAAGACACTGGGTCATCAAACCTGACTCACATCTTAACAGGACGAACACATCAGTGTAAGTTACATGCGGAGCTGTCAGGTGGTGGAACGCTGTGCTTAAATGCAAGACTAGCGTTCTCCTTTTAGAAAGTGGCGATTTTAGCATGTAAATCTTCGTGGGGCAATCTAAAAAAAATGGTTTTAGATGCATGCCAGCAAAGCCACAACGCAACACTAAACAATATACTAATTGCACTATAACGGTAGCAAACGGCAGTCAAGTAAACAAGGCATCTGAAAATTGACTTGAAAGAGGCAACAATAGATATTTCTTATTCCAGTACTCACATTCTTTAAAGAAGCATTTTACAAAAAAAAAACATTTTTCAATTCCTGTCAGTTCACTATAACCCCTTATTGTCTCAAAATAGCATTATTTTGCCAATACGAATATCATTACAGCTACCTATCATTATAGCAGACCTGTTCCACTTCCCAAAAAAGTATGTCAAACGTATCATAAGACCTTTTGCTCTTATTTGATGGCTATCTATTCTTCTGAATAGAAAGTATCCTGCAGCTACAGACTCCATACCAAAGATGACCCAGTTTATTAAAACCATCTTTTTGAAAAACTTGTTGACTTACCTTCGCATTTAACTCACAGGGAGAAGTTCTGTGGTAATTAGTGGCGGCATATTTCGGACTCCAATTCTGGCAAAAGCAGCTGAGTGGGTGAATTTCTAACATTTGATATGTCTTTTCATTTAAAGTCCTAAGCCCTAAATTGTTATGACTGTCACCATTACACAATCTATTGACGAACCTGTCACAAACATTGTTTCCACGTCATTTCAACAACAAAAAAATGAAAAGTAATGGTTGAATCAACTTGGAAAAGTGATTGGATTTGCAAAAAGTAATCAACGTAAAAGGATTTTAGTATTTTCTTTCACCCAACTTTTAGCCTAAATCCAATGACATTGTGATATTTTTTGGTTATTTCACGTTGAATTCACGTTAGTTGACAACTCAACCGAATAAAAATCAAAACTAGACGTTGAACTGATGTCTGTGCCTATAGGGAGACTTCATTTCAGATGACAATATGTTAGAAAAGACACATAAAAAACACTGTCTCGCAAAGTGACAAATGTTTAACTAAGACTTGAAACTATTCCTATTACGAAATATTGAATAAGCTAAATATGAGGAACAATATATTATAAATAAAAACTTCAGCTGCAGAAAAGGATGCTGGGGAATATGCTCATTTTTGTGCACATACGTTTCTGAAAATATACTTTAAATATATTTAGTGGACATTTAAGTATACTTTCAAAAAAGTATATTTAAGTATATTTTCTTGAGATATGAAAAAGTATACTCTCATGAGTGCAATAAACAACCGTTGTCAACTTTCTCTGCACTCCTCTGAACAGGAATTCAGAAAGTACAGTGCCTGCCAAAGTATTCATACGCCTTGGATTTATTCAAATGTTGTTAAAAAGTTGGATTAAAATTGATTTAATTGTCATTTTTATCAACAATGTACACAAAAATACTTGAATGTCAAAGTGGAAGATTTCTATTTATTTTTTAAAAGATTGATAGAAATTAAGTAACTAAAATTGTCATTGCATACATGCTAGAAACACCGTCGGCAGCGATTACATCAGTGAGTCTTCTTGGGTAAATCCCTAAGAGCTTTACACACCTGGATTATGCAATATTAGCCCTTCAATATTTTCATAATTCTTCAGGCTCTGTCAAGATGTTGGTGCTCATGCCTACACAGCAATTTTAAAGCAAGCAGATTTTTGTCACAACTGTAACCATTCAGGAACCTCCACTGTCTTCTTGATAAACAACTCCAGTGTAGATTTGACTTTGTGTTGTAGGTTACTGTCCTGCTGAAAGGTGAATTCAAATCATATCAAACTTTATTGGTCACATACACATGTTTATCAGAGGTTATTGCGGATGTAGCGAAATGCTTCTGCTTCTAACAAGTAATATCTAAGTATTTCACAACATATACCCAACACACAAATCTAAGTAAAGGAATGGAATTAAGAATATATAAATATATGGACGAGCAATGTCAGAGCGTCATAGACTAAGCTACAGTACAATAGTATAGAATACTGTATATACATATTAGATGAGTAATGCAAGATATGCAAACATTATTAAAGTGACATCAAAGTGACTAGTGTTCTATTTATTAAAGTGGCCTATGATTTCAAGTCTGTGTATATAGGCAGCAGCCCCGCTGTGCTAGTGATGGCTATTTAACAGTCTGATGGCCTTGAGATTGAAAAACAGCTTATCTCGGTCCCAGCTAGGATGCACCTCTACTGACCGCGCCTTCTGGATGATAGCGGGTGAACAGGCAGTGGCTACTGTGGTTGTTGTCCTTGATAATCTTTTTAGTCTTCCTGTGACATCGGGTGCTGTAGGTGTCCTGTTGTAGGATTTTGCCTGTGCTTAGCGCCATCCTGTTTCTTTTTACCTGGAAAAACTCCCCAGTGTTTTGCCTATGTAACGCATACCCATAACATGATGCAGCCACCACCATGATTGAAAATAAGGCGGCAGTTACTCAGTGACGTGTTGGATTTGCCCCAAACATAAGACTTTGCATTTATTCTGTATATTTGTATTATTTCACTGTCATTTAACAAGTTCAAACAGTTGCCATTAATACAGGTAACGAGTGGAGGACAGAGGAGCCTCTTAAAGAAGAAGTTACAGGTCTGTGAGAGCCAGAAATCTTGCCCCACTGTACATGCCTGAATGTCAAAGTATAAATACTACCGGTGCTAGCAAACCTTTGAACATTGTGTCAAAACAAATGTTGGTGCCGAAAAAGTGTTCAGCTGACACCTTGTCTCAGAAAGCCCATCTAGCACTCCTATTAGTGTGCCATTTCAACCATAGAGTTTACACTGTCACAGTGCCTTTCCATCATAAAAGTGGAAACTGAGGCTGTGACATAATTACAATTAAAGGTCTTTGTCCACATATTTGTCATCGCAGTGGCATCCTACGCAGGTAAACATGACAGTTTTTGAAAAGTTCTGGGAAAAAAAAGAAGAAGATCTTCGATGAGTAGTCCATGACAGCATAGCATCCAGAGAAGTATGCAATAGTTTGTTTTCTATTGTCAGGCTACAACAGTGCAACATTCAATAAACAAAATTCAATAACTATTCAAACTGTCACCTTGTGTTTGTGTCTGATGTACGTACCTAATGTCCAATAATTGGTACCTCGTGAGATCATAGAAATATGCATAACATATTTTTAAGCTATTATTTCAATAATATGAATGACTGCATGTATTATCCTGAACTTTGTATACGATTACTGAGGCACTGTTTGCCATCATTTAGATAAGAAGTCAAATAAAATAAAATAACATTTTCAGCAGATGTTATTGCGGGTGTAGAAAAATGGTTGTGTTTCTAGGCCAACACATGCAATTTTACCTTTATTTAACTAGGCAAGTCAGTTAAGAACAAATTCTTATTTTCAATGACAGCCTAGGAACAGTGGGTTAACTGCCTGTTCAGGGGCAGAACAACAGATTTGTACCTTGTCAGCTCAGGGGTTTGAACTTGCAACCTTTCGGTTACTAGTCCAATGCTCTAACCACTAGGCTACCCTGCCGCCCCAACAATGCACACATATTCTAAAGTAAAGGAATGGAATTAAGAATATATAAATATTTGGACGAGTAATGTCGATGCGGCATAGACTAAAATGCAGTAAAATAGAATAAAGTATAAACATTTGAGTAATCCCGTTAGCGGGATCATTTTCATCAACACCTGCTAAATTGCAGTGCACCATATTCAAATAAAATTACTAAACATATTTAATTTTCATGAAATCACAAGTGCAATATAGCAAAACACAGCTTAGCTTGTTGTTAATCCACCTGTCGTGTCAGATTTTGAAAATATGCTTTACAGCGAAAGCAATCCAAGCTTTTGTGTGAGTTTATCGATCACTAGACAAAACATTATGAACACCTAGCATCAAAGTAGTTTGGTCACGAAAATTAGAAAAGCAATAAAATGAATCGCTAACCTTTGATGATCTTCAGATATTTTCACTCGCGAGACTCCCAGTTACACAATAAATGCTCCTTTTGTTCCATAAAGTTTATTTTTATATCCAAAATACCTCCATTTGTTTGGCGTATTATGTTCAGAAATCCACAGGCTCGAGCGGTCACAACATCGCAGACGAAAATTCCAAATAGTATCCGTAATGTCCACAGAAACATGTCAAACGTTTTAGGGCAGCAGATTCTAAGGTGCTAGTTTTGGCTATTTAACAGTCTGATGACCTTGAGATTGAAAAACAGATTCTGTCTCTCGGTCCCAACTTTAATGCACTTGTACTGACCTCGCCTTCTGGATGATGCAGGGTGAACAGGCAGTGGCTCAGCTGGTTGTTGTCCTTGGTCTTTTTGGCCTTTCTGTGACATCTGGTGCTGTTGGTGTCCTGGAGGGAAGGTAGTTTGCCCCTAGTTATGTGTTGGGCAGACCGCACCACCCTCTGGAGAGCCCTATGGTTGCGGGTGGTGCAGTTGCCGTACCAGGCGGTGATACAGCCCAACAGGATGCTCTCAATTGTGCATCTGTAGAAGTTTGTGAGGGTTTTAGGTGCCAAGCCAAATTTATTCAGCCTCTGAGGTTGAAGAGGTGCTGTTGAGCCTTCTTCACCACACTGTCTGTGTGGGTGGACCATTTCAGTTTGTTAGTGATGTGCACGCCAAGGAACTTGAAGCTTTCCACCTTCTGCACTGCAATCCTGTCGATGTGGATAGGGGAGTGCAACCTCTGCTGTTTCCTGAAGTCCATGATCAGCTCCTTTGTTTTGTTGACATTGAGTGAGACGTTAATTTCCTGGCACCTCCTCCTTGTAGGCTGTTTCATCATTGTTGGTAATCAGGCATACTACTTTTGTGTCGTCTGTAAACTTCATGAGTTGGAGGCGTGCGTGGTCACGCAGTCATGGGTGAACAAGGAGTACAGGAAGGGGCTGAGCACACACCTTTGTGGTGCCCCTGTGTTGAGGATTTGGTTTTAGTTTCCTACCTTCAGCACTTGGCGGCGGCTCGTCAGAAAGTCCAGGACCCAGTTGCAGATGGCGGGGATCATACCCAGGGCCCCAAGCTTAATGATGAGTACTATAGTTTTGAATGCTGAGCTACATGTATAGTCAATGAACAGCATTCTTACATAAGTATTCCCCTTGTCCAGATGGGATAGGGCAGTGAGATGGCGATTGCATGGCCTGTGGACCTATTGGGGCGGCAAGCAAATTTAAGTGATTCTAGGGTGTCAGGTAAGGTAGAGGTGATATGATCCTGACTCGTCTCTCAAAGCACTTCATGATGACAGTGGTGAGTGCTATGGGGCGATAGTCATTTAGTTCAGTTACTCTTGCATTCTTGGGTTCAGAAATAATGGTGGACATCTTCAAATATGTGGGGACATTGAATATATCCGTAAACACTACAGCCAGCTGGTCTGCGCATGCTCTGATGACACGACTATAGATGCCGTCTGGGCTGGCAGCCTTGCGAGGGTTAACACGCTTTAAAGTCACTACACCTTTATGTATTATGCATTATGATTGTATTCCATACCACCAGTAATGCAGTTGCAATTCAAAAAGTGTGTGTTTGATGAGCCGGGTATGTCTGGTCAATATCATTACAATAAATCTCACAACACAAGGCAACGGTGAAAAACTCAATTCATATTGCATGAATGACCATAAAGATTTTAGAAGCATTCGTGTTTAGACCATATATCTGCTAGAGGGATTTCTTTCCAATTTCAGAGTGGAACTCCAAAGTGTCTGTAGCACTACCCAGTCTAAAATATAATGTTGAGGTGTTGTGGGCAAAGAGTAAAAAAATGAACCAAGTGCGCGAACAGCAGCAAACAACAATACATCTCAACCCTTGTGTAGATCGGTAGGATTTAACTTTTACATGAGAGTTCTGCTGTTTCATTAAGGCAGAGAAGCAGACACCCCTACTCAATGGCCAAACTAGCCCCCCCCCCAAAAGCATGTGGCTAGAACATCTACTGTGGTTTAATAAAGGCACTGCAATGTATTTCAGCACAAACAATCAATATTCAATAGTTATAGTAAATGTCATCTCTGAGCTGGCTGAGACATCCTTGAAGGACTCACTGTGTAAAAACAAATTCAGCAAAAATAATAAAACGTCCTCTCACTGTCAACTGCTTTTTTTTTGCAAAATTAACATTTGTAAATATTTGTATGAACATATCAACAACTGCGACATAAACTGAACAAGTTCCACAGACGAACACAAATTGAATAATGTGTGCCTGAACAAAGGGGGCCTCGGTGTAACGCTCATTATTTCGACAAGAAACGCAAATACAACCATGAGACAAAACCGCGACTCGTCAGCGAAGAGCACTTTTTGCCAGTCCTGTCTGGTCCAGCGACGGTAGGTTTGTGCCCATAGGCAACGTTGTTGCCGTTAGGTCTGGTGAGGACCTGCCTTACAACAGGCCTACAAGCCCTTAGTTCAGCCTCTCTCAGCTGATTACGAACAGTCTGAGCACTGACATAGGGATTGTGCGTTCCTGGTGTAACTGGGGCAGTTGTTGTTGCCATCCTGTACTTGTCCCGCAGGTGTGATGTTCGGATGTACCGATCCTGTGCAGGTGTTGTTACACATAGTCTGCCACTACGAGGATGATCAGCTGTCCGTCCTGTCTTCCTGTAAGCGCTGTCTTAGGCGTCTCACAGTACGGACATTGCAATTTATTGCCCTGGCCACATCTGCAGTCCTCATGCCTCCTTGCAGCATGCCTAAGGCAGGTACACACAGATGAGCAGGGGCCCTGGGCATCTTTCATTTCATATTTTTCCAGAGTCAGTAGAAAGGCCTCTTAGTGTCCTAAGTTTTCATAACTGTCACCTTAATTGCCTACCGTCTGTAAGCTGTTAGTGTCTTAACAACCGTTCCACAGGTGCATGTTCGTTAATTGTTTATGGTTCATTGAACAAGCATGGGAAACAGTGTTTAAAATCTCTCTAGGGCAGGCTAGCGGAACCCCTCGACAACATTCCGCTGAAAAGGCAGTGCGCAACATTTAAAGATATTTTTTAGAAATATGTAACTTTCACACATTAACAAGTCCAATACAGCAAATTAAAGATAAACATCTTGTTAATCTACCCCTCGTGTCCAATTTCAAAAAGGCTTTACAGCGAAAGCACAACATATGATTATGTTAGGTCATAGCCAAGTCAAAAAAACAGCCATTTTTCCAGCCAAAGATGGAGTGACAAAAAGCAGAAATATAGATAAATGAATCACTAATCTTTGATGATCTTCATCAGATGGCACTCATAGGACATCATATTACACAATACATGTATGTTTTTTTTCTCGATAATGTGCATATTTATATCCAAAAATCTCAGTTTACATTGGCAGCTTACGTGCAGTAATGTTTTGATTCCAAAACATACGGTGATTTTGCAGAAATACTCATAATAAACATTGATAAAAGATACAAGTGTTATTCACAGAATTAAATATAGACTTCTCCTTAACTTCTTGGATATAGGGGGCGCTATTGTAATTTTTGGATGAAAAACTTTCCCGTTTTAAACAAGATTCTTTGTCACGAAAAGATGCTCGACTATGCATATAATTGACAGCTTTGGAAAGAAAACACTGACGTTTCCAAAACGGCAAAGATATTGTCTGTGAGTGCCACAGAACTGATGTTACAGAAAAAACCCACATAAAAATCCAATCAGGAAGTGCCGCATTTTTTGAAACCGCCTCATGCCAATGACTCCTTATATGGCTGTGAATGGGCCACGGATGAGCTTAGGCTTTCTGTCGCTTCCCCAAGGTGTCGACAGCATTGTGACGTATTTGTAGGCATATCATTGGAAGATTGACCATAAGAGACTACATCTACCAGGTGGTCGCTTGGTGTCCTCCGTCGCAATTATTGCGTAATCTCCAGCTGCAGTATTTTTCCGTTTGCTTCTGATGAGAAGCCAACTGCCACCACTGATAGATTATCGAATAGATATGTGAAAAACACCTTGAGGGTTGATTCTAAACAACGTTTGACATGTTTCTGTCGATATTATGGAGCTAATTTGGAAAAAAGTTCGGCGTTGTAAGTGACTGCATTTTCCGGTCTTTTTCTTAGCCAAACGTGATGAACAAAACGGAGCTATTTCGTCTACACAAATTATATTTTTGGGAAAAATGAACATTTGCTATCTAACTAAGAGTCTCGTCATTTAAAACATCCAAAGTTCTTCAAAGGTAAATTATTTTATTTGAATGCTTTTCTTGTTTTTGTGAAAATGTTGCCTGCTTAATGCTAGGCTTAATGCTATGCTAGGCTATCAATACTCTTACACAAATGCTTGTGTAGCTTTGGTTGAAAAGCGGGATTGCTCGTCGCTAGAGAGCCAGAGTAATATCCGCCATTTTGGAGTCAACAGAAGTTAAAAATAACATCATAAATATTCACTTACCATTGATGATCTTCATCAGAAGGCACTCCCAGGAATCCCAGTTCGACAATAAATGACTGATTTGTCGATAAAGTCCATAATTTATGTCCAAATAGCCACTTTTTGTTCGCGTGTTCAGCTCAGTAATTCATCTTCATGAGGCGCAGGCACTTCGTCCAGACAGAAACACGAAAAGTTCCATTACAGTCCTTTAGAAACATGTCAAACGATGTATGGAATCAATCTTTAGGATGTTTTTAACATAAAACATTAATAATGTTCCAACCGGAGAATTCCTTTGTCTGAAGAAAAGCACTGGAACGAGAGGTAACTCTGTCGGGAGTGCTCGTCATGAGACCAAGGCACTCTGCCAGACCACTGACTCAAAGAGGTCTCACGAGCCCCACCTTTATAGTAGAATCCTCATTCAAATTTCTGAAGATGGTTGACATCTAGTGGAAGCCGTAGGAAATGCAACTTCCATATCTCCATATCTCAATGTGTATTCGGTAGGCCAAGCTTTGAAAACTACAAACCTTAGATGTCCCACTTCCAGGTTGGATTTTTCTCAGGTTTTTGCCTGCCATATGAGTTCTGTTATACTCACAGACATCATTCAAACAGTTTTAGAAAATTCACAGTGTTTTCTATCCAATACTAATAATAAAATGCATATATTAGTATCTGGGACAGAGTAGGAGGCAGTTCACTCTGGGCACGCTATTCATCCAAAAGTGAAAATGCTGCCCCCTATCCCAAAAGAGTTACGCCCTTTACAATGAGATCTGTGAAGTTACTTGGATTTTTACGAATTATCTTTGAAAGACAGGGTCCTGAAAAAGAGACGTTTCTTTTTTGGCTGAAATTATTTGGAAGGCTATATTTCACACTTTCAAGTGTTTACTATCGGTTTTATATCAATCTTGACAAAGCATTAAAATGATTTAGCATTAATTACATTACATCAATATAAATCTGTAATCTTGACATATACAGTCTGTATGGGAATTAATAAAAGAGGGCGGCACATTCTGTAGTTAGACCAAATGAAGGTTTGTTCACAAATAGGCTGATAAGGCTTCATTTTCTCTGGGACCAGACACTTCACAACCCAACTGCACATTGATCCGCCAATTGTAAATCATACACGATGGACAAGGCTGCAAAGATTTAAGTCTACAAAAAGCAATAAGGACTATACAATATGAATATACAACAAGCACAGTAGCCAACTCAAACTTGAAAATAAATCATTCATTGATGTTATTAGGGGATTTTTACAAAGGTTTAGGCAGGTATTGAAATAGTCAGGTTCACTTATGAGCACTGCCTACTCCTGAGACTTGAAGACAAATGGGTCTTCCTCTGGGACAATGGCTGCCTATTAAGACTTGAGGGAAGAACAACCATGTTCAGATCTTCAGAGTTCAGTGTCCGTATTAGGACAGTCACATGTCAATGGAAGGTGTGTCAGAGTCACTGAGTTTGGTCGATATTCAAGTAGAGATTAGAGGATTGAAACTTTCAAATGTACAGTCCCAGAGTCCAAGAACTTGCATACAGTGTCCCAGTGTCTAAACGTCTACCAAAGTCCTTGAGCAGGCAGGCTGCACGTTCCATGTATAAGAGGTCTAAGTAGTCAATGATCAACAGAATAGCAAGTTGGCTTACGTTCCCTCCAGTTGTGGAGAATAATTATTTTGCCTGAAAGACAACCTAATGATACGAGATGTTAAAAAGTATATTTTCTGGGTATTGACCGAGTAAACATGAAATAAGACAGTAGAAATTCGAGAAAAAAAAACACATTTCGGACAAAACTAAAATGACTTCAGACCAAAATGGGGCTTAAACCCTATTCGGGAAAAGGGGATACCTAGACAGTTGTCCAACAATGTATTCAACTGAAATGTGTCTTCCGCATTTAACCCAACCCCTCTGAATCAGAGAAGTGCGGGGCCTGCCTTAATCGACATCCACGTCTTCAGCGCCCGGGGAGGATTAGTTTTACTGGGGGAGATAGGGTTATGTAACTACGGTATGTGCACAAGCACTAATCACCATATCTGTATTATCTGTACTTATATCCCGTCCGAATCTGTCATGACAGTCATTTTTACAAAGCAGGAAAGTAATAATTACAAGGTCCTCTGATAATACTAGTCCCATATGAATCTACATCCTGTGTTTTAAGAGAAAATGTCAGTTTGACAGGTGTTGCTCATGGTTTGAGCAAGAACACAATAACTGATTTGATAAATTGATGCTTTAAACAAAGTGCTGCCCTATACAGTGCCTTCAGAAAGTATTCACACCCTTTGACTTTTTCCACATTTTGTTGTTACAGCCTAAATTTTAAATGTATTACATTGAGATTGTGTCACTGGCCTACACACAATACCCCAGAGTGGAATTAAGTTTGTAGAAATGTTTACTAACTCTTAAAAAATGTACGTATTCAACCCCTTTGCAAGCCAATATGAGTTCAGAAGTAGGAATTTGCTTAACGAGTCACATAATAATCTGCATGGACTCACTATGTACAATAATAGTGTTCAACATGATTTTTAATGACTACATCATCTCTGTACCCCACACATACAGATAATTGTCGAGCAGTGAATTTCAAACAAAGATTAAACCAAACATCAGGGAGGTTTTCCAATGCCTCGCAAAGAAGGTCACCTATTGGTAGATGGGTAAACAAACAAGAGGCATTGAATATCCCATGGAGCATAGTGAAGTAATTACACTTTGGATGGTGTATCAACACAACCAGTCACTACAAAGATACAGGCGTCCTTCCTAACTCAGTTGCTGGAGAGGAAGGAAACCACTCAGGGATTTCACCATGAGGCCAATGGTGACTTTAAAACAGTTATAGTTTAATGGATGTGATAGGACAAAAACTGAGGATGGATCAACATTGGAGTTACTCCACAATGCTAACCTTAATGACAGAGTCAAAAGGAAGTGTGTACTGAATAAAATGATTCCAAAACATGCATCCTTTTTGCAATAAGGCACTGAAGTGAAACTGCAACGAATGTGGCAAAGAAATTAACTTTGTGTTCTGAATACAAAGCGTTACGTTTGGGGCAAATCCAAGAACACATCACTGAGTACCACTTCATATTTTCAAGCATTGTGGTGGCTGCATCATGTTATGGGTATGCTTGTCATCGGCAAGATTTTTTTTATAATAAAAAGAAACCGAACAGAGCTAAGCACAGGCAAAATACTAGAGGAAAACCTGGTTCAGTCTGTTTTCCTAACAGACGCTGGGAGACAAATTCACCTTTCAGCAGGACAATAACCTAAAACACAAGGCCAAATATCCACTGGAGTTACTTACCAAGACAACATTGAATGTTCCTGAGTAGCCTAGTTACAATTTTGACTTAAAATCGTTGTGAAAATCTATGGCAAGACATAAATGGCTGTCTAGCAATGATCAACAGCTTTAAGAATTTAAAAAAGGGCAAATATTGTACAATCCAGGTGTGCAAAGCTCTTAGAGACTTACCCAGAAAGACTTACTGCTGTTATCGTAATTCTAACATATATTTGACTCAGGGGTGTGAATAACATTTACAGTGCATTCAGAAAGTATTCAGACCCCTTGACCTTTTCCACATTTTGTTGCTACGCCTTACTCTAAAATGGATTAAATGTTTTTAAAAATCCTCCTTAATCTACACACATTACGCAATAATGACAAAGCAAAAACAGGTTTTTAGACATGAATTTATTAAAAATAAAAACTGAAATAATTTATATACATATGTATTCAGACCCTTTACTACGAGACTCGAAATTGAGCTCAGGTACATCCCTTTTCCATTGTCCATCCTTGAGATGTTTCTACAACTTGATTGGTGTCCACCTGTGGTAAATTCAATTGATAGGACATGATTGTAATTGTGTGCCCCCCCAACCTCTCTTTTATGCTGCTACTATTTGTTTATCATATATGCACAGTCATTAACTATACATTCATGTACATATGTACATACTACCTCAATTGGCCCGACCAACCAGTGCTCCCGCACATTGGCTAACCGGGCTATCTGCATTGTGTCCCGCCACCCGCCAACCCCTCTTTACGCTTCAGCTACTCTCTGTTCATCATATATGCATAGTCACTTTAACCATATCTACATGTACATACTCATGTACATACTACCTCAAATCAGCCTGACTATCTGGTGACTACTATCCACAAAATCACATTGTAGGATTTTTTATACATTTATTTGCAAATTATGGTGGAAAATAAAGTATTTGGTCACCTACAAACAAGCAAGATTTCTGGCTCTCACAGACCTGTAACGAGTGGAGGACAGGCTCCTCTGTCCTCCACTCGTTACCTGTATTAATGGCACCTGTTTGAACTTGTTATCAGTATAAAAGACACCTGTCCACAACCTCAATCAGTCACACTTTGGTATAAAAGACACCTGTCCACAACCTCAATCAGTCACACTTTGGTATAAAAACACCTGTCCACAACCTCAATCAGTCACACTTTGGCCAAGACCAAAGAGCTGTCAAAGGACACCAGAAACAAAATTGTAGACCTGCACCAGGCTGGGAAGACTGAATCTGCAATAGGTAAGAAGCTTGGTTTCAAGAAATCAACTGTGGGAGCAAATATTAGGAAATGGAAGACATACAAGACCACTGATAATCTCCCTCGATCTGGGGCTCCACGCAAGAGCCCCAGATCTAGTAAATGACCTGCAGAGAGCTGGGACCAAAGTAACAGGCCCGTCTGAAGTTTGCTAGAGAGGATTTGGATGATTCAGAAGAAGATTGGGAGAATGTCATATGGTCAGATGAAACCAAAATATAACTTTTTGGTAAAAACTCAACACGTCGTGTTTGGAGGACAAAGAATGCTGAGTTGCATCCAAAGAACACCATAACTACTGTGAAGCATGGGGGTGGAAACATCATGCTTTGGGGCTGTTTTTCTGCAAAGGAACCAGGACGACTGATCCGTGTAAAGGAAAGAATGAATGGGGCCATGTATCGTGAGATTTTGAGTGAAAAACTCCTTCCATCAGCAAGGGCATTGAAGATGAAACGTGGCTGGGTCTTTCAGCATGACAATGATCCCAAACACACCGCCCGGGCAACGAAGGAGTGGCTTCGTAAGAAGCATTTCAAGGTCCTGGAGTGGCCTAGCCAGTCTCCAGATCTCAACCCCATAGAAAATCTTTGGAGGGAGTTGAATGTCCGTGTTGCCCAGCAACAGCCCCAAAACATCACTGCTCTAGAGGAGATCTGCATGGAGGAATGGGCCAAAATACCTTGTGAAGATTACAGAAAACGTTTGACCTCTGTCATTGCCAACAAAGGGTATATAACAAAGTATATATAACAAAGTATTGAGATAAACTTTTGTTATTGACCAAATACTTATTTTCCACCATAATTTGCTAATAAATTCAGAAAAAATCCTACAATGTGATTTTGTGAAATGTTTTCCCTCATTTTGTCTGTCATAGTTTAAGTGTACCTATGATGAAAATTACAGGCCTCTCATCTTTTTAAGTGGGAGAACTTGCACAATTGGTGGCTGACTAAATATTTTTTGCCCCACTGTATGTAAATGTGATATTTCAGCCTTTTCTTTTTAATAACTTTCTAACATTTCTTAAAACCTGTGTTTGCTTTGTCATTATGGGGTATTGTGTGTAGATTGATGAGGAAAACAAAACAATATAATACATTTTAGAATAAGGCTGTAACGTAACAAAATGTGGGAAAGGTCAAGGGGTCTGAATACTTTCCGAATGCACTGTATGTAAATGCGACGTGCATTTAATTAAATACATTTTTTTTAATTATGGAGGTATTGTGTATAGATAAAATATCCTAATGATTATGTTCACACTTTTTCAATTCAAATATTATGGCGAAACTTTACCAAATATGGTTTGGTATGGTTTAAATACTTGGGAGACAAGCTCGAGTTCTTTGTAGCCTGTTGGACATGCTGAAATAGCCTCACGCCTAGAATAAAAACCTCCAGGCTTTCGTCATAGTTGTACATTTATTTTTAATTTTTTTAAGTCCCATCCGAGTCCCTGTCCTCTGGAATAGCAACATTCTGGGGTAATAATTGCATAACCAACGTTTTTTAGTAATACTAGCCCCATGCAAATAGGTCTCTTGTCCACCTTTGAATATAGGTTGCTACTTTCCAATACCTTAACCTGGGTTTCTGATTCTTCCATAAGAACTGCAAGGAGAGAGTTTGCCCGAAATGGATAGGGATGGAAGAGATGACATAGGCTAGCTTATGCAATGCATTAATCATCAAGATTTCAGCTCTACCCCATAAAGTTAAGGGGAGAGTTGCTCATCTTTTAATATGGGTGCTGTGTATAAGGCCCTAACCCAGCTAATGAACATGGGACCATAGCCAAATTTGGTGAGCGTATGAAACCGGTACGGCCATTCTATCCTGCCAAAGGTCTTCTCGGCAAGGATGCTGCCATCACTGGGGTTTTAAGAGAGTTAGCCTTTGACATGCCATGAAGTAGCCTTCAAATGTTTTTCGCAGAGAGACGACCTGGGATGAACCCAAACTGGTCTAGATGGATTTGGGGAGAGGGTCTTGGCTAATATCTTACAGTCACTGTTCAACAAATTTAAGGGTCGGAAACTTCCTGGCTCAAGGTTCTTTACCAGGCAGAGAGATAGTGGCCGTGTCTGAATACACGTACTTGCGTTCTAAATAGTAGACATTTTGGGTATACATAATTTTTTGTTTTATAGTATGTGAAATTTCAAAAATCGAGTATGCTTAAAATGCCAGTATGTTATACTCATTTCGGCTTTTCAGCTAGTAGAAGTCACTGCACACATTTTGGGAATTTCAAACCCACACAATGCATTGGAACCTAATAAAAAGGCGGGTTTCGAGTTTTGATAGTTCTCTTCAAGTAAACAACAAAACACAACATGATATCATAGGAAAATGTCATCCTGGCACGTTTTTTGCACATTAGCTGACATTTTTATCAATACATTGAAGTCAATGGGACATCAGTGTCACATGGTTTACATTTCTCATGTCAGTCTCTCTCCCTCCTCTTTATCCCCTCATTGTCTTCTCTCTCCCCCTTCTCACTTTTGTCTCTCTTCTCTCCCTCCCTCCCCTCCTCTCTCTCCCCCCTCTCCCAGACAGACAGGCAAACAATTTCAAGTCAGTCTTAAACAATGTGGCCAATATCCTCTTCATAACAAGGCTCTCAAAATGTCATATGTCGGGTCCCCCGGTCACAAATATGTACAATTTGGGAAGAGTAACCTTTTTAACCCTTTGAAAAGCCCCTAATGACCCCCAATTAAGTCACGTCCTGTATACGCAGGAAGCTGAAATACATATACGCAGGAAGCTGAAATACATGCATGCAATTGATTTGCATGTAAGTTTTATGATCACTAGCTAGATTGACATTTGGCTACCCTCAGCTGTGCTATTGAGCTAGCAAGCTAGATACTGGTTTTTGTGTCTCTATTGTTTGTAAATGGTTGTTGTTGGTTTTCCTTCTGAAGTGTCTGTCAGTTAGTCTGAGAAATATAGCCAACATTATGGGCCACTGAATCTTGGTTGATAGACATGAGTGATTCATGTTGTTTAGACCAACTGTAGCTAAGCTTACATTTGACATATGCTGTATATCTAGTTATTTAAAAGACATTGGCTGATTCAAAACCTCTCAAGTGCCTTCAGAAAGTATTCACCCCCTTGAATTGACACATTTCGTTACAAAGTGGGATTAAAATTGTCAAAGTGTAATGCAAATTCTATGATAAAAAAAGAAAAAACAATACTCTCTCTTGATTAGTCAATACATGTTAGAATCACCTTTGGCAGCTATTACAGCTGTGGGTGTTTTTGGGTAAGTCTAAGAGCGTTGCATACTTGGATTGTACAATATTTGCCCATTATTTATATTTTCATTGTTCAAGCTCTCAAATTGGTTGTTGATCATTGCTAGACAGCCATTTTCAAGTCTTGCCATAGATTTTCAAGCCGATGTAAGTCAAACCTGTAACTAGGCCACTCAGGAACTTTTGTCTTGGAAAGCTACTCCAGTGTATACTTGCCGTTGTGTTTTAGATTATTGTCCTTGTCTCCCATTGTCTGTTGGAAAGCAAACAACCAGTTTTTCCTCTAGGATTTTGCCTGTGCTTAGCTCTACTCTATTCCATACATACATAAAAAAAAAGACAACCTAGTCCTTGATGACAAGCATACCATAACGCAGCCACCACTATGCTTGAAAATATGAAAAGTGGTAGTCAGTTGCCCCAAACACAATGCTTTGTAGTCAGAACAAAAAGATACATTTCTTTGCAGTATTAAACGATGCATGATATTTATTCATTCTGTTCAGGCTTCCTTTTCATGCTGTGATTTAGTTTAGCATTGTGGAGTAACTGCAATGTTGTTGATCAACTCTTAAAGTCACCATTGATTCACATCACGGTGAAATCCCTGAGCGGTTTCCTTCATCTCAGGCATGCTCAAAGGGATATTCAGTGTCTGCTTTTTTACTTTCTCCCATCTACCAATTGGTGACCTTTGTGAGGCATTGGAAAACCTCCCTAGTCTTTGTGGTTGAATCTGTGCTAGAAATTCATTTCTCAACTGAGGGACCTTACACATAATTGTATGTGTTTGGAGAGATAGGGTGATCATGTTAACCACTATTATTGCACACAGAGTGAGTCCATGCAACTTGTGACTTGTTAAGCACATTTTTACTCCTGTACTTATTTAGGCTTGCCATAACAAAGGCGTTGAATACTGATTGATGCAAGACATTTCAACTTTTCATTTTTTATGAATTATTATTAAAATTCTAAAAACAAAAATTTCACTTCGACATTAATCCATTTTAAATTTAGGCTGTAACACCAAAATGTGGTAAAAGGGGTGTGAATACTTTTTGAAGGCACTATATACAGTATGCTCATTTGAATGTTATTGGTTGAAGTAACATACTGTATATGATTTGTTATTGTTTCTCTCAGTGCCTGAATTTTTGGGAGGAACTTAGGGGAGACCTGGGCAAAAAGGATCGGCGGACTGGGGCGCTTCTGGAATGCTGTTCTGGAGTTCTGTTATGTGGTTCTGAAGGTATGAATGACACACAGTATACATTTGGACAATTGCAATGTTGAGAGCAGACTATTTCAGTTACCTGCATAATGGGCTTCTATATTTTGGTTGAAGGCTTCAAGGACCGAAATGTAAAAAAAAAAACATTTGACGTCCCAGTTTGTTGAAGATGCAAGAGTGGAACCTCTATCCTTTTCATTTGTGTTTTTTTTTCACCCAGTTTTGCACCCAGTTAAAGGGCCGGGCCAGTAACTGAAAGGTTGCTTGTTCAAATCCTTGAGCCGACAAGGTGAAAAATCTTCCGGTTACTAGTCCAACGCTCTAACCACTAGGCTACCCTGCCGCCCCAGTATCATCCTGTACATTTTGGAGACAGTGAATATACTGTACATTTAAAGTAATTAACTGTAAAACATTGGACTTTTTTTTACGGTGTCTTGATTTGTCATGTCCGTTTATCTGTGTTGAGCTGACTGTAATGTTCATGTTATGCAATATTAGTTGCTGAAAGCTATCATTTTCCATCATTTTCAGAAGTTGAAAGCTCCCCCCACCAGAGTCAGCACGGAGGGAGGGGAGGCCACAACCGCATCCTGGAAGTGATATGCGGTGATCGATGAGGCGCTGGGGGATGCCACTCCATCACTCCACTGGTCATCATCTCATCCTCCTCCCAGCGTGCGGCTGTAGGCTCCTCTCCCTCTCAGAAGGGTCCAGACGTGGAAGTGGGATCCTTCAGTCCTCCTAATAAAAATAATAAGGAACCAGAGTGGATGGCCGTGCTGAAGGACATGGAGAATATGGAAGGGTGGCAGCGGTAAAGGACGCCAAAAGAAGGCCAAAAGGAGGAGGAGGCACGGCAGCGTGAAGAGCGGAGGGAAGAGAAGCGGAAGAAGGCTTTTGTGCCATTATTGACTCAGTGGATTTTGTCCAACATGCCTCGGGACTTATGCATTGCCACAATCATACTCTGTATCTAGTTGTGTCCGTGGAATAGATAGTGTGGATCTAAAAAAAAAAAACATAATCCTGGACTATCGAACAACCATCTTTTCAATCGCAACAAATCATTTGCTTACACCCCAACCAAGGATTATCATAGATGCCCTTCCAGACTCCCTTCAGCTACCCAAGGACGTTGGAGTACAAAAATCAGTTAACCATCTAAACGAGGATATAAACGTAATAATCTAGATGTGATTTTATCGCTAAAAACAAAAGAAAAAGGGTCACAAGAAACGAGCTCCCTGGTGTACAGAAAATTCAGGAGCCCTGAAGAAAGCTTCCAGAAAATTGGAATGGAAATGGTGCTCCACCAAATTGGAAGTCTTCCGGCTAGCTTGGAAAGCCCGTACCGTGCAATTTCAAAAAACCCTCACTGCTGCTTGATCAGCCTACTTTTCCAACCTGATTGAGGAGGATAAAAACAATTTAAAACTTAAATGTTGATATTGTCCCAAAGCTAACTAAAATGCAGCATTCCCCAAGTGAAGATGGCCTTCACTTCAGCAGTGATGAATTAATGACGAAAATATAATGATCAGTAGAAAACTAATTACGGACTCTTTGAATATGCATATTTTAAAACTCAGTTGTATTGAGTCTGCACAGAACTGCCAGGAACACGGATCAATGAAGACAAGTTTTAAAAAATGTCCTGCATATCTCGACACATTAACTAAAATAGTCATGGCCTCTAAACCTACCAGTCTACTGTACACTATTCCAACACCTACTTTTGAAAGAGCTACTTCCTGTGCTTGGCCCTCCTATGTTGAACATAAAACTGCTCTCTATCCTCCAGATGTGTAACCAAACTCCCTTTTTAAAAGCAACTTCCTGCCTTTCTGAAGATAGATCATGAATACGAAATGCTCCAGTATGGTTGTAGAACCCATTATAGCACTGAGACCGCACTCTTGAAGGTGGTAAATGACCTTTTAATGGCGTCAGACCAAGGCTCTGCGTCCGTCCTGGTGCTCCTAGTCCTTAGTGCCACTTTCAACACCGTCAATCACATTATTTTGGAGAGATTGGAAACTCTAATTGTTTTTCCCTGATTTAGATCTTATTTGTTGAAAAAATAAGTTTGTCTTTGTGGATGGTACGTACATTGGTGTTCCTCAAAATTCTGTTCTAGGACAACAATTTTTTTCAATATACAGTCGTGGCCAAAAGTTTTGAGAATGACACAAATATAAATTTTCATGAAGTCTGCTGCCTCAGTGTCTTTAGATGTTTTTGTCAATGTTACTATGGAATGCTGAAGTATAATTACAAGCATTTCATAAGTGTCAAAGGCTTTTATTGACAATTACATGAAGTTGATGCAAAGAGTCAAAATTTGCAGGGTTGACCCTTTTTCAAGACCTCTGGAATCCGCCCTAGCATGCTGCCAATTAACTTCTGGGCCACATGACTGATGGCAGCCCATTCTTGCATAATCAATGTTTTTTGTTTGTCCACCCATTTCTTGAGGATTGACCACAAGTTCTCAATGGGATTAAGGTCTGGGGAGTTTACTGGCATTGGACCCAAAATATCGATGTTTTGTTCCCCCGAGCCACTTAGTTATCACTTTTGCCTTATGGCAAGGTGCAGTTTGTCACCAAACTGTTCCTGGGTGGTTGGGAGAAGTTGCTCTCGGAGGATGTGTTGGTACCATTCTTTATTCATGGCTGTGTTAATAGGCAAAATTGTGAGTGAGCTCACGCCCTTGGCCGAGAAGCAACCCCACACATGAAGTCTCAGGATGCTTTACTGTTGGCATGACACAGGACTGATGGTAGTGCTCACCTTGTCTTCTCGTGACAAGCTTTTTTCCGGAAGCCCCAAACAATCGGAAAGGGGATTACCTCAGTCCTCAGCAGTCCAATCTCTGTAACTTTAGCAGAATATCAGTCTTTCCCTGATGTTTGTCCTGGAGAGAAGTGGCTTCTTTGCTGCCCTTCTTGACACCAGGCCATCCTCCAAAAGTCTTCGCCTCACGGTGCGTGCAGATGCACTCACACCTGCCATTCCTGAGCAAGCTCTGGTGGTGCCCCGATCCCACAGCTGAATCAACTTCAGGAGACGGTCCTGGCACTTGCTGGACTTTCTTGGGTGCCCTAAAGCCTTCTTCACAACAATTGAACCGCTCTCCTTGAAGTTCTCGATGATCCTTGGTTGATTTAGGTGCAATCTTACTGGCAGCAATATCCTTGCCTGTGAAGCCCTTTTTGTGCAAAGCAGTGATGACAGCATGTGTTTCCTTGAAGGTAACCATGTTTTGACAGAGGAAAAACAATGATTCCAAGCACCACCCTACTTTTGTAGCTTCCAGTCTGTTACTCGAACTCAATCAGCATGACAGAGTGATCTCCAGCCTTGTCCTCATTAATACTCACACCTGTGTTAACGAGAGAATCACTGACAGCTCGTCCTTTTGTGGCAGGGCTGAAATGCAGCAATTTTTTGGGGGGGGGTTCATTTGCATGGCAAAGAGGGACTTTGCAATTAATTGCAATTCATCTGATCACTCTTCATAACATTCTGGAGTATATGCAAATTGCCATCATACAAACTGAGACAGCAGACTTTGTGACAATTACAGTGGGGGAAAAAAGTATTTAGTCAGCCACCAACTGTGCAAGTTCTCCCACTTAAAAAGATGAGAGAGGTCTGTAATTTTCATCAAAGGTACACTTCAACTATGACAGACAAAATGCGAGAAAAAAAATCCAGAAAATCACATTGTAGGATTTTTTATGAATTTATTTGCAAATTATGGTGGAAAATAAGTATTTGGTCAATAACAAAAGTTTATCTCAATACTTTGTTATATACCCTTTGTTGGCAATGACAGAGGTCAAATGTTTTCTGTAAGTCTTCACAAGGTGTTCACACACTGTTGCTGTTATTTTGGCCCATTCCTCCATGCAGATCTCCTCTAGAGCAGTGATGTTTTGGGGCTGTTGCTGGGCAACACAGACTTTCAACTGCCTCCAAAGATTTTCTATGGGGTTGAGATCTGGAGACTGGCTAGGCCACTCCTTCGTTGCCCGGGCGGTGTGTTTGGGATAATTGTCATGCTGAAAGACCCAGCCACGTTTCATCTTCAATGCCCTTGCTGATGGAAATCTCACGATACATGGCCCCATTCATTCTTTCCTTTACACGGATCAGTCGTCCTGGTCCCTTTGCAGAAAAACAGCCCCAAAGCAATATGTTTCCACCCCCATGCTTCACAATAGGTATGGTGTTCTTTGGCTGCAACTCAGCATTCTTTGTCCTCCAAACACGACGAGTTGCGTTCTTACCAAAAATTTATATTTTGGTTTAATCTGACCATATGACATTCTCCCAATCTTCTTCGGGATCATCCAAATGCTCTCTAGCAAACTTCAGACGGGCCTGGACATGTACTGGCTTAAGCAGGGGGACACGTCTGGCACTGCAGTATTTGAGTCCCTGGCGGCGTAGTGTGTTACTGATGGTAGGCTTTGTTACTTTGGTCCCAGCTCTCTGCAGGTCATTCACTAGGTCCCCCCGTGTGGTTCTGGGATTTTTGCTCACCGTTCTTGTGATCATTTTGACCCCACAGGGTGAGATCTTGCGTGGAGCCCCAGATCGAGGGAGATTATCAGTGGTCTTGTATGTCCTCCATTTCCTAATATTTGCTCCCACAGTTGATTTCTTCAAACCAAGCTGCTTACCTATTGCAGATTCAGTCTTCCCAGCTTGGTGCAGGTCTACAATTTTGTTTCTGGTGTCCTTTGACAGCTCTTTGGTCTTGGCCATAGTGGAGTTTGGAGTCTGACTGATTGAGGTTGTGGACAGGTGTCTTTTATACTGATAACAAGTTCAAACAGGTGCCATTAATACAGGTAACGAGTGGAGGATAGAGGAGCCTCTTAAAGACGAAGTTACAGGTCTGTGAAACCCAGACATCTTGCTTGTTTGTAGGTGACCAAATACTTATTTTCCACCATAATTTGCAAATAAATTCATAAAAAATCCTACAATGTGATTTTCTGGATTTTTTTCTCATTTTGTCTGTCATAGTTGAAGTGTTACAGGCCTCTCTCATCTTTTTAAGTGGGAGAACTTGCACAATTGGTGTTTGACTAAATACTTTTTTGCCCCACTGTATTATCAAATAGATATTTGAAAAACACCTTGAGGATTGATTATAAAAAACGTTTGCCATGTTTCTGTCGATATTATGGATCTAATTTGGAGTTTTTTTCGGCGTTGTCGTGACTGCAATTTCCGGTGGATTTCTCAAAAAAACGTGGACAAGAAACAGAGGTATTTCTGCTATAAGAATCATCTTTATGGGACAAAAGGAACATTTTCTGTCTAACTGGGAGTCTCGTGAGTGAAATCATCCGAAGCTCATCATAGGTAAACGATTTAATTTGATTGCTTTTCTGATTTTCGTGACCAAGCTACCTGCTGCTAGCTGGACATAATGCTATGCTGGGCTATCGATAAACTTACACAAACGCTTGTCTTGCTTTGGCTGTAAAGCATAATTTCCAAATCTGAGATGACAGGGTGATTAACATAAGGCTAAACTGTGTTTCACTATATTTCACTTGTGATTTCATGAATATGAATATTTTCTAGTAATATTTTTTGACTGTTGCGCTATGCTAATTAGTGTAGTTGATGACAATTCTCCCGGATCCGGGATGGGTAGTTCTATTAACTGACTATGTGGAGTGGTTGACATTTGTGGAGTGGTTGAAAAACAAGTTTTAAAGACTCCAACCTAACTCTATGTAAACTTCCAACTTCAACTGTCAGTCACACACGCTAACAGAACAGGACCGCCAAGTGCTGAAGCGCATTTTGAGTAAAAATAGTCTTCGATTGCAACACTCACTACAGAGTTCCAAACTGCATCTGGAAGCAACGTCAGGACAATAACTGTTCATGGGGAGCTTCATGCAATGGGTTTCCATGGCTGTTTCCATACGCAATGCCAAGTCTTTGCTGGAGTGGTGTAAAGCTCGCTGCCATTGAACTCTGGAGCAGTGGAAACGCGTTCTCTGCAGTGATGGCAGTCTGATGGACAAATCTGGGATTGGCGGATGCCAGGAGAACGCTACCTGACCCAATGCATAGTTTCACACCAGCCTTCGCTTTGGCTCCCACCCGCCGGCCAGCTCAGTCTGATGGACAAATCTGGGATTGGCGGATGCCAGGAGAACGCTACCTGACCCAATGCATAGTTTCACACCAGCCTTCGCTTTGGCTCCCACCCGCCGGCCAGCTCAGGCGTCTCTCACATGCAGAGACCAAAGCCAGGATGCCTACGTTTAGGAGGCGCAGGCCCAAGGATTCATCCGTCCGTCCAACTCTCCTACCACCTCCAGCTTCTTTGTCATGAAGGAGGGAGGTCTCCGCCCTGTATCGATTACCGGACACTGAATAAGGCTACTGCTAAATTCAGTTATCCCCTGCTTTTCATACATTGTGCATCTATTCGATCACAGTGGGTAAGTACTTTATTAAATTGGACTTATGTAGTGCATCAGTGAGGGGGATGAACGGAAGACCGCCTTCAGCACCAGCACCAGGCACTACGAATACAGAGTAATGCCCTACGGCCTGACAAGTACACCCTCTGTGTTTCAATCATTAATTAACAAGGTGTTTAGAGACATGTTGGGTAGCTGTGTAGTGGTGTACATATACAACATCTTGGTGTACTTCACGAAATGCGAGCAACATGTCTCATGCCAGGTCCATTTTGGAGAGGCTGATAAGGCATCACCTGTACGGCAAGGTGGAAAAGTGCCTTTTCTTTCAGCAGGCAGTCTCCTTCCTGGTATATCGGATATCCACTGTGGGAGTGGAGATGGAAGAGCAGAGGGTCAGTGCAGTACGGTCTTGGCCTGTTCCATCCAACATCAAGGCGGTGCAGCGCTTCCTTGGTTTTGCAAAATATTTCAGGCATTTCATTAGGGGTTTCAGCACAGTGGTGGCCCCTCTCACCTCCCTCCCGAAGGGAGGTCTTTGACAGCTGGGCTGGACTAGGGAGGCCAACGAAACCTTCCGTGTGCTCAAGGAACATTTTACTAACGCACCTGTTCTGGCTCACCCTGAACCGTCTCTGCCCTTCATCGTGGAGGTGGACGCCTCCGAGGTTGGAGTAGGGGCTGTTCTCTCCCAATGCACTGGATCACCGCCTAAACTCCATCCACACTCCTTCTACTCAAAGGAAGCTGTCTTTTGCGGAGCGGAATTACGACGTGGTGGATTGTGAGTTGTTGGCTGTCAAGAAGGCGCAGGACGCATGGTGGCACTGGCTGGAGGGTGCTAAACACCCATACATTGTCTGGACGGACCACAGAAACTTGGAGTACATTTGAGCAGCTAAGAGGCTGAATCCGTGTCAGGCCAGGTGGGCACTATTCAAATTTTACTGTACCCTCTCCTACCGGCCGGGGATCAAAGAATGCTAAGGACGATGCATTGTCCCGGGTGCATGACACAGAGGATCGGAGGGAGAAAGTCATACCCATTATTCCCCTGTCCCGCATTGTGGCTCCTATTGTGTGGAATGTGGACGTGGACATCTGTCGAGCCCTACGACAGGAGCCCTCACCTGACTACTGTCCCAAGGGGCGTATCTACGTGCCCTCTGATGTGCGGGACCGTCTCCTCACCTGGGCACACACAGCACCTGTGTCGGGGCACCCGGGTATAGCCCATGCTATCGACGGTCTCTCCACCAAGTACTGGTGACCCACCTTGGCCCGGGATATCCGGGTTTGTCACAGACCTTCCCCCCTTGGAGGGGCACACCACAATGCCAATAGTAATCAGTTCTTCCAAAGCCTGTCGTTTGTTTCCTCTGCCTGGTCTCCTTATGCCCCCTGCAGAACGCAGAGGCTCTCTTCTCTCAAGTCTTCTGGCACTTACGGGATCCCAGAGGACATCGCGTCTGACCGTGGTCCTCAGTTCACTTCATGGAACGACTGGGGATCACGGTCAGCCTCACCTCTGGGTACTGTCCCCAATCAAATGGGCATGTGGAAAGGGTACATCAAGAACTGGGTAGGTACCTTCGTAGTCACTGTCAGGACCGGCTGAGGGAGTGGGCTGCATTTCTACCTTGGGCAGAATACGCACAAAACTCCCTCCGTCACTCCTCCACTAAATTCACACCCTTTCAGTATGTTCTAGGCTATCAGCCGGCCCTGGCACCGCGGACACCCGTCTCCGGCGGCCCAGGTCTTTCACCTCGGTGACAGGATCTGGCTTTCTATGAAGGACATGCCCCTCACCTGCCCTGCCGGAAACTGAGGGGCCGTTCAAAGTCATGAGGAGAGCCAATGAGGTGACAGATTACAGCTCCCTGTCAATTACCGTATCTCACCCTCATTTCATGCATCTCTCAGGCCAGTAGCAGCTGGTCCCTTGGCTAGTGTTGGACCCCATGACATATGCAGCCTGTCGGACTCACGGCGTTGTGGGGAGCTTCGCCAGTACCTGGTCGACTGGGAGGGGTACGGTCCCGAAGAGTGGTGCGGAGTTCCCGAGCGGGACATCCTGGATCGTCATATTACAAACACCTGGTTCCAATCCCCACTCTATCACTGTATATGTACTCCCTCTGCCATTTGTCTTTGTAAATGTTACTTGTTTTCCTGAGAGGAATCTCTCCTACTATGTCCTGAATATTTTATAATATGCACTTTGCATTCGCCCTGTGCCTTTTTGTTTATGAAGATATATTTTGAGCACAACAGAGTTTGGGTTTCGTCCCGCTTTGATCTATGGTGCTTAAATAAATTCAGTAGTTCTAAACGTGCGACTGCCTTTTGCCTTCTCCTTTACACACCAGTGACAGATAGTGCCAACTGTAAAGTTTGGTGGAGGAGGAATAATGGTCTGAGGCTGGTTTTCATGGTTCGGGCTAGGCCCCTTAGTTCCAGTGAAATTAAACTTAACACTACAGCAACTCTGTATTAATTCCCATGATTTTGGAATGAGATGTTCGCGGAGCATGTATCCACATACTTTTGGTCATGTAGTGTAAATTCATTTAAAGTTATGCAATTTGGTTTCTGTAGATACAACATTTCAACATTTCAACACAGTAAACAAAAATCTGATTTTGTTGGCAAATTCATACTGCGTTTGCAGCAAACAGAATGTTCGCCACAAATTTCCCAGAATTGTTTGCCAAAAGTTCACAAGTTGCCGCAACAGTTTGCCACAAAACTAATTTGCATGCGAAAATATGAGCATGCCGCAAATTTGCCAAAGGTTTGCCACAACTGTTTGCCAGAAGCATGTTTTTTTTCGGTAAGGGAGGGCATTCAATATGCAGTTTATACCGTTTCCACAGTAACATGTATTTACATGACCTGATGAAACACTGAAACTAAGTTGCAAATTACTTTTGTAGCAAGGTGTTGTAGAACGAGTGTCTTGTGAATGTTATAATGGTTTGACAGATATCAGCTAGTTAGGATAGCTAGATGCAGCTATCACCAAGCTATGCTAGCTAGCTGAAGTCAACTTGGCGAAACAAGATCAGCGCATGCTTTTAGCCTTCATAGAATTGAATTAGCGATGGTGGTGAGTCAGGAGGAGAAAGTCCTCAACTTCAAAACTGAATTCTCTCCATAGCAAAGATGAAAAAGAAGGCCAAATCAGGATGTAAAGTCGCCCTTTAAAAAGGTATTTGTATTATCTATGACTCTATTCAAACAAAGTACCCCAGCGAATTAGTTGAATAATCAAATATACCAAAACAACTTATCAACAACCTTCACAAGGACATAGAATTCTGAATCTCAACCAGACTAAATTACAAAGTACTGTGCTCACATTACCACAGGGTGAACTTCAATAATAATTTCAGGTCTTTACAACCTAAGTAAACAGTGGACTTGACACCTTGTGACTAACTGCATTCTAATTTGACTTATATGGTAAATTAATCCTTATGAATAGTAATTCCTAATTTAGATAAACTGCAAAATAAGGTGGGGTATTTCTGCTGAGAAGCTAGTCCGTGCTCTGTCCAGGAGTCTATGATTTCACAATGGCACAAATTACAACATTTTCTGAGTGCATAGTAAATTGTATTAACACAAAGAGGATGTATGCTTCCCCAAATACATAACTATCAACAAGGTGACCTTCGCTTCTGTGCATTACTCTTTACTTGGATCGGATTAGAGGACCAACACAAACTATACAGAAGCTTTTCTCACATCATATGGTATTTTGAACCAAAATGCCTCCTTTTAGGTAAGCCTATAGCTGATTATTGACAGAACAATCTATGTCATAATAGCTATCATTTTCATTGAAAATGTATTGAATGGAGCAAATCTTTATAAGCACCCCCGTTACATGTTTTTTTTTTCTGCTCGGCTGGTGGCACGGTACTTCTCTATGGATACCGGTACCACCTGGAAAGCCTCAAAGCAAAAGTGATTCACTGCTATTGCTTGGTATTCAGATTGTCCTTCAGCCAAATCGAAAGGGAATCATTACACTTATTTGTCTTGTCATCAAAGCCGCGCTTAGCACACCGCCTCTCCCAGTTAATATTCACAAGTGACAATAGAATGAACAGATCCCTTAGAATAGACAAGCTGAACAAGTGACATACTGTATACACAGCAAATAAGGCAGACTAATTGTAAGCATATCACTGGTCTGTATGTCATAAAACATGTATATGAAACAGTCGTAATTGATGTTACTGCTGCTTACCATGTACATTAAATCACATTGTATGAATTAAGGAGTTGACACGTTAATGTTCATATGTTATGCTACTGCATAACTTACTGCATGTGGAGTACATACATAGCAAGATCTACCATATAAAAGTAATTAATGGACCACATCAGTAAACCTATAGCCTACAGCTCCGAATGGTTGTCAGGAATGTTTACCTTGTAGTAAGGCAATCAAATTATCTTTCAGTAATGTCGTATACTGTCCAAAAATGATACATACATGTCCCACTATATGAGCATTCTGTGTGGAACCACTATTAACAATATGCCCACTCAGAGAGAGGCAGGCAGCATCCATCAATTTTACATTTATGCCTTGATTTCCCATCCTGTTTGTATGATTATACTGAATTATTTACAAGCTATTGTAAAGATGGCTGCCAACATACTGTATGATGGGTGGCCATTTCTCCTAAATAGAAATTCCAATTAAATTAACCCAAGAAGTGGAAAATGTTGAATTCAATTAAAATTTCAATATTATTCAAGTTATGGAATTTAGGTTATATTTTTTCCAATTCAAACAAATCTGTATTTTTAGCCATTTGAAGCTGGGTTACAAAACCAAAAGACTTAAACACAGGAAACATAGAAATAGAGCACATAGAACATCTTCTAAGACTTACATTTCAATGAGAATGACGGAACTATAACTCACATTTCTATGTGAATTTGGTCGAGTCGCAGAAAAAGTTACATATTGCAGCTTTAATGGAATGACTGCACTTGGTATCAAAAAATTGACTGCAAGAGTCACTTTAAATAATTTAAACTTCTATATTTCCTGTATAGCTAGGCTGTCTAGTGACATGATCAGCCTGAAAGCCTGAGGGAATTTTATTTGAATTTGTGAAATTGTTGGGGAAAATATTGAATTGGGAATTTAATTATTGGAATTGACCTAACAATGGAATTTAATTACTGAGACTGACCTGGAAATTGAATTTAATTAAAATGGAGCGGGAATGTAATTAATGGAATCAACCCTGGTGGCCATATTATACATTCTTAATGACAAACCATCTACGCAGGGGAGAGACAATTTCTCAGCCACTGGAGTCCTCAAGTAGTCCATGCTTGTTTGGCTGAAGCGCTCCACAAAAGAACAAGCAGCCATTGAAATTAACTGCTACCAAGCAGAGACAAGCAATCATCATCCCAGCCAGGAGAGTTGAGAAAGCACTCCAGGCCAAGGGAAGCAGTCGCACACCCTGTCATTTCTCAAGACCTAATCAGAGGTGGGCAAGGAGGGAGCATGGCTGAATATGACCATCCTTTGAATATGAAGTGTTGATTTTTTCTTCAGATGGATTTTCTTCATAGATGGCTCTTTTGGGCGATGTCCAATATTCTACCATCAGCCACTTGGCTGAGAAGAATTGGGATTGTTCATGGAAGTAGACAGATTAAGAACTAGATCCCAAGCCAGGTACTCAATCTATGTTAGAACACACACTTCAGACACTTCTATCTTTCTATGAAGCTCTATCTAGGAAGCCAATGAAATGCTGGAGCTAAGTTAACTTACCTAACTCAGACTGATTGTGGTTTTTAATTAATGTTGCCCCAGAGAGTCCTACAAAATTGGAAATGTATGTGTTACATTTCAAACAGTGATAAGGCTTAAGCTGGTCAGAGGAATTCCCGAACCTTGTGGCACAGCAGAGCCGATAATGATAAAAGCGTAAATATACATGAGAATTCATGTGGACATTTTCTTATTAAAAGAGCTGTCAACTCCGCAGTACAATGTTCATGTCCTTTGGATCTGGAATCACGTCATATAGATGTAGGATCTTAATTTGAGCCAGTTTGCTACAGCAGGAAAATAATCCTGCAGCAACAGCAAATGTGAATTAGTATGTAGATTATAATTAATGGACATTTTCAGTAGGGGTTGACACATTTTTCATTAGGGCAAATCAAGTCTGACATTTTCAGCACCAAAAAGAGTGGTCAAATTAAGATCCTACATCTGTACATTCAAAGACAGGCGCTTATTGCTTTTGTTCATCTGGAGGGGAAAATGCCCCCTAACAAAATTACCCAATTTCAAGGAGTGTGATAACAAAGCAGACCCAGGGCTAAGAAACAGATGATAGACCAAACACCAGGGAGAAACAAACAACCCAAAAGAACAACATACCCATAGGAAAGATAACAGCCCAAAAAATTGTGTTGGAGTCATCTTGGAATCTGATTTAGGTCTTATTGTCCTCAGTACTATTTAATTAATTTTTCTCTATTTAATAGGTTCTTACTTCTTCATCCCCCCTTTTCCTTTATTTTGTTATGTGGCTGAAGAGGAAGGAAACCGCTCAGTGATTTCACCATGACGCCAATGGAGACTTTAAAAACAGTTAGAGTATAATGACTGATAGGAGAAAACTGAGGATGGATAGACAACATAGTTACTCAACCATAATAACCTAATTGACAGAGTGAAAAGAAGGACATTTTTACAGAATAAAAATATTCCGGAACACGCATCCTAACGTAGAACTGCACAAAATGTGGCAAAGCAATTCACTTTTTGTCCTGAATACAAAGTGTTGTATTGGATTAGCCCCAAACATATTACTTAGTATCACTCTCCATATTTTCAGCATAGTGGTGGCTGCATCAAATTGTTGGTATGCTTTTAATCGTTAAGGACTGAGGAGTTTTTCAGGATAAAAAAAGAAAAATGCAATAGAGCTTAGCACAGGCAAAATCCTAGAGGAAAACATTGGATAAGAAATTACCTTTCAGCAAGACAATAACCTAAAACACAATGCCAAATCTACACTGGAGTTGCTTACCAAGAAAAGTGCTCCTGATTGGCAGAGTTACAGTTTGACTTAAATCTGCTTGAAAATCTATGGCAAGACTTGAAAATGGCTGTCTACGAATGATCAACCACCAACTTGACAGGAATTTTTAAATAATGTGCAAATATTGTAGAATCCAGGTGTGCAAAGCTCTTAGAGACTTACCCAGAAAGACAGCTGTAATTGTTGCCAAAGGTGATTCTTACATGTATTGACTCAGGGGTGTGAATACATATGTAAATGGCATGTTTCTGCATTTCATTTTCAATACATTTGCAAACAATTCTACATTGTCATTATAAGTTATTGTGTGTAGATGGGGGAAAAAAGAAGATTCAACCCATTTTGAATGTAGGCTCTAATACAACAAAATGTGGAATAAGTCAAGGGGTATGAATACTTTCTGAAGGCACTGTAACTGTTATTGAATTTCCACATGGGTAGGGGAATTGAATTTTATCAAAGCCTACTAGATGACAAGCAGCACTTAATTAAACCAGACAAAATAATTTATAAACTGACTTTTCCTTGCATAACATAGGTACAGTATATCCCCTTTTTTTATGGGATACTTTTAAATGTGCTATTAGAGGCCATGAAATTCAATACTCAATTTCGGTCAAAAGAGATTAGTCACCCTGATCTGTTTCACCTGTCTTGCGCATGTCTCCACGCTCCTCCAGGTGTCGCCCATCTTCCCCATTACCCTGTGTATTTATACCTGTGTTCTGTCTGTTGCCAGTCCGTCTTGTCAAGCATACCAGTGTGTTTTTCCTACTCCTGTTTTCTTAAGCCCCTGTTTTCTAGTTATCCTGGTTTTGATCATTCTGCCTGCCCTGACCCTGCTGTTCTGTACCTTTTGACACTGCCTTGGATTACTGACCTCTGCCTTCCCTGACCCTACCTGCCACTCTGTATTTTACGGACTCTGCCTGCTCCGTTTTATAATAAACGTTGGTTATTCGAACTGTCTGTATCTGGGTCTTATCCTGAGTCGTGATAGTACGAACTGGCCATGGCGGACCCAGCAAACTCGGACCAGCTCCACAACGCCATCTCCTCCCAAGGAGCCACTATTGGAAGGCACGAGGAGTTGCTTCGTTGTCTTATGGAAGGTTTCCAGACCTTGGCAGAATGCCATGGACCGCGCGTTGAATACATTGCTGGAGCAATTCCGTGGGTTGTCTGTTAGGCAGACACGACTGTAACCTTACCACGACTGTAACCCAGCTCGTCTCTCCCGGCCACCCTGGCTTCCTGAGAACCCCGCTTACCTCCCCCAGAACACATCGCTGGAGAGTCGGGAACCTCTCGGGAGTTTCTCTCTCAGGGATCCCTCATCGAGCTGCAGCCCTCCGTCAGGTTCCTGAGATAGCATACCTCATCAAGCTGATGACCAAGAGGGTTCTCGTCTGGGCTACAGCAGTGTGGGAACAACAGTCTGCCGTGTGCTTCAGTCTGGAGGAGTTCGTGGCTGAGGGAAAAGTTTTTGATTCTCCGTTGTCCGGTAGACAGGCTGCTCGAAAGTTACTCTGGCAAGACTCCTGCAGTTTGGCAGTCTATGCGGTGGATTTCCGCACGTTGGTTGCCGAGAGTGCCTGGTACCAAGAATCTTCATTCAAAGACTCAATCATGGACACTTACTGACAGTTGCGGCTGCTTCACGTGATGTATTGTTGTCTTTACCTTCTTACCCTTTGTGCTGTGGTCTGTGCCCAATAATGTTTGTACCATGTTTTGTGCTGCTACCATGTTGTGCTGCTGGCATGTTGTGTTGCTACCATATTGATGTGATGTTGTGTTGCTAACATGCTGTGTTATTGTCGTCTTAGGTCTCTATGTAGTGTTGTGGTGTCTCTAGTCGTGGTGGGTTTTGTCAAAAAAAGAATTGCCCAGCCCCTGTCCCCACAGGAGGCCTTTTGGTAGGCCATCATTGTAAATAAGAATTTGTTTAACGGACTTAAATAAATATGAACATTTTAAAAAGCACACAGTCAAAAGTTGACACCTACCCAAGTTTTGTTTTGTTTATTTGTACATTGTAGAAGACATCAAAATTATGAAATAACATACTGTATGGAATCATGTAGTAACCAAGAAGTGTTTTTGTTTATTTCAAAATATTAGTTTATTTGAGATTCTTCAAAACGTAGCCACTCTTCGCCTTGACAGCTTTGCACACTCTTGGCATTCTCTCAACCAGCTTCTTGAGGTAGTCACCTGGAATGAATTTCAATTAACAGGTGTGCCTTGTTAAATGTTAATTTGTGGAATTTCTTTCATTCTTAATGCCTTTGAGCTAATCAGTTGTGTTGTGACAAGGTATGGGTGGTATACAGAAGATAGTCCTATTTGGTAAAAGACCAAGTCCATATTATGCCAAGAACAGCTCAAATAAGCAAAGAGAAACAGCCCACCATTGTTTAACACTTTTTTGGTTACTACATGATTCCATGTGTGTTATTTCATAGTTTAGCAATTTTCACTATTATTCTACAAAGTAGAAAATAGTGAAAAAACAAAAACCATTGAGTAAGTGGCCAAACCTTTGACTTGTACTGCATACTCAAGGTGGCTCAGAAGATTTATGTTATACAGTAAATGACTTTGTACACAGATAGGTGGTGGCAAAATTTGTTCAAGGGGGCAAACAACAAAGCAATAAAACATTGGAAGTCCTTGAATAAAAATACCATTTGGTTTGCATTGCATGAAAATAATGTTTTCTTAACACGTTGGGTGCCCTGTAACCAGTCCTTTGGTCTCTGTGGTTTAAATTTTGAATACTGTAACATGGTTCCGTTTTAACTTCAACAAATATTTTTACTTGAAAAAAAAATATATATATATATTTTTTTTTAAATATTTGCCAGGGTTTATTATACTCAGTCAAAGCATTGGAACCACCTGATGCACAAATGAGATGTTCTAGTTGCAACAGCTATGCAAAAAACGGAAACTGAGGGCCAAGCACGCCCCCATTCACATTGACGGGGCTGTAATGGAGTGGAAGCTTCAAGTTCCTCTGTGTCCACATCACATTACTCTCATGGTCCACACACACACACACCAAACACAGTCTTGAAGAGGGCACGACCACACCTCTTCCTCCTCAGGAGGCTTAAAAGATCTGGCATGGGCCGGCAGATCCTCAAAAAGTTAAACACCTGCACCATTAAGAGCATCTTGACAGGCTGCATCAACAGCCAGTATGTCAACTGCTTGGCATCCGACCACAAAGCATGTTGGGGTTTGTTTCCTTGTTCGTTGTCAATCATTGGCTCATTGGTGAAATTAGCATTATGACAATATCTTTAATTAAATCATTCAAAAACCTTAATTAATGGAATTGCAGACAGAAGTTGACAGCAGGAACATAACGCATGTTTCCAAGTTCTGCATCAAAGAAAAGGTCAAGTTATTTTATTATACCCGAAGTCCAGCCCTAGTGATGTCACTGCTTACGTCATTATCTTCTACTTATGAGACCAAAACCATGCCTACTCAACACTAAAACACTTGTTTATATAGCTATCTAAAAAGGTTAGCAGTAAGTGTCCAAGTTGATTTATAGTGGAATGTCTGACTAATAATCTCTTACACTCCCCTGCAGAGTTCTGTCTTCACAGTCACATTTCTCAGACAGTTTCATCATAGTCAGAGTAGAATAGTACTGTGGAACAACATTAAACCTCATATATATATATATATACACATTATATCTCTTATAACCCCTTCCCTTCTATGAATACAACATAAGCGTAATAAAATTATTATAATACATCAAACATTTGGTACAGCCCCTATCCTGACCCCTAGGTGAACCCATTTCAAGCGCTACAGAGGGTAGAGCGCACGGCTCAGTACATTACTGGGGCCGAGCTCCCTGCCGTCCTGGACCTCTATACCAGAGATAATGACGTAACAGTTTCAGAGGAAGGCCCTAGAAATTGCCAAAGACTCCAGCCACAAATGGGTCTCTATGCTATGCCCGGCAATCGGAACCAACAGGACCCTGAGCAGCTTCTCCCCCCAAGCCATAAGACTGCTGCTAAATAGTTAGTCTGTATAGATATTTGGTTATCTGCACTGAACCTTGTTTACTCACCACATACACTGCTGGTACTGTTTATCATCTACCCTGTTGCCTAGTCACTTTATATGTACATATCTACCTCAATTGCCTCATAAACCTGCACAGCGACTCGGTACTGGTATCCCGTGTATATAGCAGAGTTAGTCATTGTGTATTACTACTTGTTTTAGAAAGGGTTATTACCTATTGCTCTATTTTATTTCACTCTGCATTGTTGGGACTGGCTGGTAAGTAAGCATTTCCCTGTTAGTCTACACATGTGTATACGAATAACATTACATTTTTTTCACTGTTAACCCTTTAACGCATACGATCACATATTTGTGATCACTGTTGAGTGGTCCCTGTAGCGTATGATCACAATTATGCAATTGGAACAGTAGCAACAGAATGTACGATGCAACAAACACGTCAAAACAACATTGTTGTCTGAAAGGCATCGAAAACTGATGGGAAATAAAAAAAGGTCTTTACAACTTTGTCCTCAAGTTCACCTTTAATTGTATAAGAAAAATGCAAACTTCATAATCCAAACATCACACATCCACAGCTAAATTCATTCCATAAACCAGTCGAAATAACAGGCTGTGCTGACAGAAAAAAAAAAAACTATTTTTGTAAAAAAAATTGCGACCTAACAGCTAGACTTGTTTACAATGTACCACATCTCTGGTGAGCACAAGGGGAAAATATGTTATTGTTTAGAAAAGAGATGTGTCAGCTAAGCTAACAGGACATACATTCTTTGATGGCAGCCACATTTTTTTTATGTTGGCGAAAACTCGCTAATCCCAGAATTCACTTTAAGATTCAAATAAAAAGTCCAAAAATGTCTGTACCCATTGCCTGAACAATGTGAACTTAGTTTAGACACTTTTCAGCATAATACAAATCTTCAATGTACTTGTTACAGTGTATTCAAGAACCAGAGCACATGACTTGAGTCATTTAACATTGACAAATCACAAAGCATATAAAACCTTACCTCGGAACATCAGACCAAATACAAGCCTACTGCCTAACCATAGCGCAAAAGCTAAAACAGGGATGAAACCATTTTAGGGGGGATTCATTTCATATGTGGGGGTTGTTCAAGTCCATTGGGGAAGGTATTGTGGAGGGATATGATGCAGGAAATATTACGATCATAAATCCTCTATCAATAAATGGGGGGCAAACACAAATGTGTATGCTAAATAAAATAAAGGAGGGTCTAAGCTGGTAACTCTGAGGTGCCAAAGTTAGACTGATGGCACGTTCAGAACTGGGAACTTGGAAATCTGACTTCAGTGGGGTCAAGACAACTGGGAAATCTGAAAACTAGCTCCGACTGGGAAAGGTTGTATTGAACAGTCATCCAACTCGGGCCACTATCTAGAGCTCTGACGATCACGGACGTCATGATTTGACCTAGTATTTTTCTGAGTTCCCAGTTGTCTTGAAAGCACCATATCAGTCGAGTGAACTAGCCCTTGTTATAACATCTTTGGTCTGACCGATGCTTGCGTGACAACCAGAATGCATTGTATAATTGTCAACAAACATGGCGCCGCACATAGCTGGCAAAAAGCTTAGCTCATCATAATCAGTACAACTTTCAAAAAAGTATCACACACACACACACACACACACACACACACACGTGTCCATTACAATCTATGCAAGAATTGGAATGCATGCTTTTTCACCAGTACTTGAAAACACATGCATTAAACAGCAAATACATTATGATCCATACATACATTTGGTATGATACTGTAGAAACGACAACACGATATACAGAAAATAAGCCTCTTTCTTTGATAGAACCACACGGCCAAAGTCCAGGTTGTAAGGAAAACAATGAAAGCAATGTGGGCGCCATCCAGAATATGTGCCGGTGGAAAAAATTTGTGCAAGGCCTGTTTTGACTGGAGATTGCGCATTGTCTTCATATTTGATCTTTGGAAACACTTGGGAAGTGCTTGGGCTATCGTTGAAGAGAGACGTTTGTCCGGCTCAGTAAAGCATCAAATAAATGGTCCACAACAGTGGAATAGAATACTTGTTATGTGAATTAATGAGGCGGAACACACCTCAATTCAAACTGTTAGAAAATTATTTGAAATTGACAAGTTGAAACATAGATAATTAGCAGGCAGCGTACCTTGGTTTGAGAGCAGTGCGGGTTAACTGTCCTATTGTATAACAAACACATTTTGGAACATCGAGTGCATTGACATCACACACACACACACACATATATAGATTTTAAAAAACTAGCACTGGGGTGACCGTTAGAGTAATTTGGAACTCACTCGTGAAAAGGTTAAACATGATTTACCTTCTACTCACTACTTAGTTTTTGTGAATGTTTCTTTGTTCAAAGCTATAAAAACACAAATTAAAGAATACAAAGGGTCATGTGTATTAGTTGAGATTACAACTCTGACTTGGCCATGATGGCTCTGATGAATGTTTTAATATTATAATTTCACATTCATCACAGTCATTATGGTTAACTGACTATGATTTTGAATACTGATTTAATGCTGCATTGCAATCATTTTGCCTTTCATCAAAACCATTGACTACCGTGGGCTAATTCAAACTCTGCTGATCCTGGGTCTGTGAACCCAGTAGACAATAGAAGTAGGTGGATAGGTTGAGGCCGGACAGTCCTTCATGCATCCAAATGCAAGAACATTCATTTCTTATTCAAGACAGAGCATATATCCACCTATTTATGTATAATTTTTGGACAGGTTACAGATAGAAGGCACCTTGCGGAAAGATCAACACATTAGTCAGCAAGAACAAACCACCAAAACAACTCTTTCTCAGCTAGGAAGACCTATTGTATGTTCCTCACAGAGTAGAAGGGTTCAAGTCAAGTAAATTCATATCACATTTGGCTTACCGTCTTCTGTCACTAATACCTCCTTCTGGCACATGTCCTGAACGTTGACAGTGCAGTTGACGATGAACTCAGGTGTGGAGCAGTCATTTTGAGTGACCTCTTCACAGTGATAACACTGGATCTGCAGAGCCAGCCCTACAACATACAGGAGTAACACAGGTTGTCATTCCGAATCTGTTCTTAATTGACTTACCGGCATGAATTGCAAAGTACAATACAAAAGTATAAAGTGTGACACTGGTATACCCATTGTTACATTCTCCAGCAAGAAAAGCAAAAACTGTCACTGAAACAGATTACTGATCTAAAGGTCAGTGGACCAACAACCAAAACGAAACAGATGGGGTGTAACGATTCTCGTAGGTGGAAGAAGGAGAGGCCCAAGGTGCAGCGTGGTAAGTGTTCGTCATATTTATTACACTGAACACAGGAAACAAACAAACAAATAAAAACCTTAACAGTCCCGAATGGTGAAAAACACTGAAACGTAAAATAACCACCCACAAACAAGAGTGGGAAAACAGGCTACCTAAGTATGGTTCTCAATCAGGGACAGCGATTGACAGCTGCCTCTGATTGGGAACCATACCAGGCCAAACACATAGAAATATGAACACAAGAACAAAACAGAATGCCCACCCCAACTCATGCCCTGACCAACCTAAAATAGAAACATAAATCAATTTGTCACATACACATGGTTAGCAGATGTTAATGCGAGTGTAGCGAATTGCTTGTGCTTCTAGTTCCGACAATGCAGTAATAACCAACAAGTAATCTAACTAACAATTCCAAAACTACTGTCTTATACACACAAGTGTAAGGGGATAAAGAATATGTACATAAAGATATATGAATGAGTGATGGTACAGAGCGGCATAGGCAAGATGCAGTAGATGGTATCGAGTACAGTATATACATATGAGATGAGTATGTAAACAAAGTGGCATAGTTAAAGTGGCTAGTGATACATGTATTACATAAAGATGCAGTAGATGATATAGAGTACAGTATATACGTATACATATGAGATGAATAATGTAAGGTATGTAAACATTATATTAGGTAGCATTGTTTAAAGTGGCTAGTGATATATTTTACATCATTTCCCATCAAGTGGCTGGAGTTGAGTCAGTGTGTTGGCAGCAGCCACTCAATGTTAGTGGTGGCTGTTTAACAGTCTGATGGCCGTGAGATAGAAGCTGTTTTTCAGTCTCTCGGTCCCAGCTTTGATGCACCTGTACTGACCTCGCCTTCTGGATGATAGCGGGGTGAACAGGCAGTGGCTCGGGTGGTTGATGTCCTTGATGATCTTTATGGGCTTCCTGTAACATCGGGTGGTGTAGGTGTCCTGGAGGGCAGGTAGTTTGCCCCCGGTGATGTGTTGTGCAGACCTCACTACCCTCTGGAGAGCCTTACGGTTGTGGGCGGAGCAGTTGCCGTACCAGGCGGTGATACAGCCCGCCAGGATGCTCTCGGTTGTGCATCTGTAGAGGTTTGTGAGTGCTTTTGGTGACAAGCCGAATTTCTTCAGCCTCCTGAGGTTGAAGAGGCGCTGCTGCGCCTTCTTCACAATGCTGTCTGTGTGGGTGGACCAATTCAGTTAGTCTGTGATGTGTATGCCGAGGAACTTAAAACTTACTACCCTCTCCACTACTGTTCCATCGATGTGGATAGGTGGGTGTTCCCTCTGCTGTTTCCTGAAGTCCACAATCATCTCCTTAGTTTTGTTGACGTTGATTGTGAGGTTATTTTCCTGACACCTCACTCCGAGGGCTCTCACCTCCTCCCTGTAGGCAGTCTCGTCGTTGTTGGTAATCAAGCCTACCACTGTTGTGTCGTCCGCAAACTTGATGATTGAGTTGGAGGCGTGCGTGGCCACGCAGTCGTGGGTGAACAGGGAGTACAGGAGAGGGCTCAGAACGCACCCTTGTGGGGCCCCAGTATTGAGGATCAGCGGGTGGAGATTTAGCTCAGTTACCTTAGCTTTCTTGGGAACAGGAACAATGGTGGCCCTCTTGAAGCATGTGGGAACAGCAGACTGGGATAGGGATTGATTGAATATGTCCGTAAACACACCAGCCAGCTGGTCTGCGCATGCTCTGAGGGCGCGGCTGGGGATGCCGTCTGGGCCTGCAGCCTTGCGAGGGTTAACACGTTTAAATGTTTTACTCACCTCGGCTGCAGTGAAGGAGAGGCCGCATGTTTTGGTTGCAGGCCGTGTCAGTGGCACTGTATTGTCCTCAAAGCGGGCAAAAAAGTTATTTAGTCTGCCTGGGAGCAAGGCTGGTTTTCATTTTGTAATCCGTGATTGACTGTAGACCCTGCCACATACCTCTTGTGTCTGAGCTGTTGAATTGAGATTCTACTTTGTCTCTATACTGACGCATAGCTTGTTTGATTGCCTTGCGGAGGGAATAGCTACACTGTTTGTATTCGGTCATATTTCCGGTCACCTTGCCCTGATTAAAAGCAGTGGTTCGCGCTTTCAGTTTCACGCGAATACTGCCATCAATCCACGGTTTCTGGTTTGGGAATGTTTTAATCGTTGCTATGGGAACGACATCTTCAACGCACGTTCTAATGAACTCGCACACCGAATCAGCGTATTCGTCAATGTTGTTGTCTGACGCAATACGAAACATATGCCAGTCCACGTGATGGAAGCAGTCTTTGAGTGTGGAATCAGATTGGTCGGACCAACGTTGAACAGACCTCAGCGTGGGAGCTTCTTGTTTTAGTTTCTGTCTGTAGGCAGGGATCAACAAAATGGAGTCGTGGTCAGCTTTTCCGAAAGGAGGGTGGGGCAGGGCCTTATATGCGTCGCGGAAGTTAGAATAGCAGTGATCCAAGGTTTTGCCAGCCCTGGTTGCGCAATCGATATGCTGATACAATTTAGGGAGTCTTGTTTTCAGATTAGCCTTGTTAAAATCCCCAGCTACAATGAATGCAGCCTCAGGATGTATGGATTCCAGTTTGCAAAGAGTCAAATAAAGTTTGTTCAGAGACATCAATGTGTCTGCTTGGGGGGGAATATATACGGCTGTGATTATAATCGAAGAGAATTCCCTTGGTAGATAATGCAGTCGACATTTGATTGTGAGGAATTCTAAATCAGGTGAACAGAAGGACTTGAGTTCCTGTATGCTTTTGTGACCACACCACGTCTCGTTAGCCATAAGGCATACGCCCCCGCCCCTCTTCTTACCAGAAAGATGTTTGTTTCTGTCGGCGCGATGCGTGGAGAAACCAGCTGGCTGCACTGACTCCGATAGAGTCTCTCCAGTGAGCCATGTTTCCGTGAAGCAAAGAACGTTACAGTCTCTGATGTCCCTCTGGAATGCTACCCTTGCTCGGATTTCATCAACCTTGTTGTCAAGAGACTGGACATTGACGAGAAGTATACTGGGGAGTGGTGCATGATGAGCCCGTCTCCGGAGTCTGACCAGAAGACCGCTACGTTTCCCTCTTTTATGAAGTCGTTTTTTTGGGTTGCCGGCTGGGATCCATTCCGTTGTCCTGGGTGAAAGGCAGAACACAGAATCCGCTTCGCGAAAGTCATATTCTTGGTCGTACTGATGGTGAGTTGACGCTGCTCTTATATTCAGTAGTTCTTCTCGAATGTATGTAATGAAACCTAAAATGACCTGGGGTACTAATGTAAGAAATAACACAAATAAAAACAAAAAACTGCATAATTTCCTAGGAACGCGAAGCGAGGCGGCCATCTCTGTCGGCGCCGGAAGTAAAATCCAAAAACAACTAAGGACAGGACGTGACATGGGGGTTTAGAAGGGGATCTGAAAGACACTCATCGGGTGTCCACTGAAAATTGACTAGCAACAACAACTGGACCCACAAAAAAATTAAACATTTAAAAAAAGAGACCCACCATGGGCACCCACTAAATTTGCCCAGGATGAGGTAAACAAAATAAACTTTACTTTTCTCCCCAATTTCGTGGTATCCAATTGTTAGTAATTACTATCTTGTCTCATCGCTACAACTCCCGTACGGGCTCGGGAGAGACGAAGGTTGAAAGCCATGCGTCCTCCAAAACCCGAAAGCCAGCCGCACCAATGTGTCGGAGGACCTTGGTTGTGTCACCTGGTGACCTTGGTTAGCGTGTACTGCACCCAGCCCGCCACAGGAGTCACTGGTGCGCGATGAGACAAGGATATCCTTACCGGCCAAACCCTCCCTAACCCGGACGACTCTAGGCCAATTGTGCGTTGCCCCACGGACCTCCCGGTCGCAAACCCAGAGACTCTGGTGGCACAGCTAGCGCAGCGATGCAGTGCCCTTAGACCACTGCGCCATTTTTTCCCTAGTTGCACATTTAACAGACTGATAGAAATTATGTAAAACTGATTTGTTTCCCTGCATTAAAGTCCCCAAACACTAGGAGTGCCACCTCTGGATGAGCGTTTTCCTGTTTGCTTATGGCCGTATACAGCTCATTGAGTGCAGTCTTAGTTAGTGCCAGCATTGGTCTGCGGTGGTAATATAGACCGCTACGAAAACTACAGATGCAAACTCTTGGTAAATAGTGTGGTCTACAACTTATCATGAGATACTCTACCTCAGGCGAACAAACCCTCGAGACTTCTTTAGATTTCATGCAACAGCAAACAAATAAACAGACCCCCACCCCTTGTCTTACCAGCCGCTGTTCTATCCTGACGGAAAAGCTTAAAACCCGCCATCTGTATGTTAATCATGTCACCGTTCAGCCACGACTCAGTGAAACATAAGATATTACAGTTTTTAATGTCCCGTTGGTAGGATATACGTGCTCGTAGTTCGTCTATTTTATTACCGATTGATTGTGCATTGGCTAATAAGACCAATGGTAAAGGTAGATTATCCTCTCTGTGATAGATCCCTACAAGGCACCCGGACCGTCGTCCACGATATCTTCATCTTTTCCTCCTGCAAATGATGGGGATGAGGGCCTTTTTGGGTGTCTGGTGTAAATCCTTCCTGTCCGACTCGTTGACGAAGAATTCCTCCAGTACAGGGTGAGTAATCGCTGCCCTGATATCAAGAAGCTCTTTTTGGTCATAAGACATGGTGGCAGAAACATTATGTTCAAAATAAACATACACAATAGGTTACGGGATTGTAAAGTAGCGGCCATCTCCTTCGGCGCCATTAAATACCAGAACCCATTAAACAGGGTTCTAAATTGAAACCAAAAAAGGTTCTAATTTGAACCAAAAAGGGTTCTAATTTGAACCAAAAAGGGTTCTTCAAAGGGTTCTCCTATGGGGACAGCAGAAGAACCCTTTTAGGTGAATGCATGTAGGCATAGCTTTTCATAATATGATTCATAGCTGATGAAGAAATTAAGGGACAATCTTATTGATGAACAGTGGTGGAAAAAGTACCCAACTGTCATACTTGAGTAAAAGTAAAGATACCTTAATAGAAAATGACTCACGTAAAAAAGTCACCCAGTAAAATTCTACTTGAGTAAAAGTCTAAAAGTATTTGGTTTAAAATTTACTTTTGATACATAAGTATAAGTATCAATCACTTCAGATGGCACCATTTATTTTATTTTATGGAAAGCAACGGGCACACTAACATTTAGACATAATTTACAAACGAAGCATGTGTTTAGGCAATACGTATGACCAGGGATGTTCGGTTGATAAGTGTGTGAATTTAAATATTTTCCTGTCCAGCCAAGCATTCAAAATGTAACAAGTACTTTTGGGTGTCATGTAAAAAGTACAATATTTTCTTAAGTAATGTAGTGAAGTAAAAGTAGTCAAAAATATAAATAGTAAAGTACAGATACCCCAAAAACAACTTATGTAGTACTTAAGTACTTTACACCACTGTTGATGAATAGATAATGGTGATAATGTGCAAGTGGCTTATTAGAGTTGACAATATTCCTGAATTACTTTACTAGTGGCTGCAATTACTGTGGTTAAGTCATAATCATAAAGTATATGTTGTAATTCACCAAAACCATATACCTTGACACTGACAGACATGGAAAGAAACATTTACCTGATGCACTGTGCATGTTGAAGAATGTGCTCCCCTGACAGATCAGATATTACAACATGGTAGATGCAAATACAATTTTCTTCACGAGAGAAAGAAAGCCCTGTCAGACCTTATTCAACTTGAAAATGGCCCTGAATAAAATCTAAATGCAGACTATTCACTTCCTACCAACTACGACACAGCAAGCAACTAAATCCATCAACAGTTGAGTAGTGACTCAAAGAAAAAGAATGACTGCACAATCAGGACTGCTCTGTTCCCTGGGTGCCGAAGACATGGATGTCGATTATGGCAGCCCCCCGCCCCCCGGTTAAATGCGCAAGACACATTTCAGTTGAATGCATTCAGTTGTACAACTGACTAGGTATCCTCCTTTCCATCATCCAGTGTGCAACAGTAGCCAAAACCCAATCCAAATGTCACACATATTCTGGAGCTCTGCTTGGGTAAACATACATCTTAAAAACTGTTAGTAAATGACAGACAGTAGGCAAAATGTCACTGTACATGGGGATTCCTCAACTAAATCAGTCAAACCAGCTTCCAGGGATAAATCAAACATTGTTGCCAGGCAGACATAACTATTTCATATGTAGCACAGCGCAGTTCTATTAGCATTAAACTCCTTCTGTATTTGTGAGCAAAACACATTCATATGTTGAACTACCCATAATCTATTCTCAAACAAAACAAAAAACAGATATACCATAATGTACATATCAATACACACCACGTTTAATCTACGGGTAGCTTACCCTTATTTGTGAAACATTTTCGAACAATGTTTCCATCTGAAATCAAGCCCCCATGGTTCTCTTCACATCCACAAGCTGGTGTGAAAAAATAAATTTTGCATTCACACATCAACAGTTCCAAACCGTGCGTAAAGACGCAGTAGGAAATGTCACAAAATAGTACCGAAAAGTTTGCTATTATAACGGTTTCAACGGATGACCCCCAAATGTTGTTTTATCTAAACAAATAACCAAGTAGCATTGCCTGCCCTGCATGGTAGCCTACTGGCCATCAATAACCCACCCCGAGCTTCTCTTCCTCTCCAAATATTGTTAGATCGTTAAAACAAACAATTAGTACATTGATGTTATTACAAATAATTTAGGTAGGCTAGCTATTGTGTTCCAAAACTGCAAGAGACGCGCTTGTCATTGCAATTAACACATCCCGGGGGTAACATACCTGACTTGAGCATAAACCAGAACAAACTTGCGTAAGTAAGCAGCCGCATTCTCTCGCTGGTGTCACTTGGTCAGGAAACATTAGACCTGGCAAAGTTGCGAGGAGCTCAGAGTTAGAGTTCATACATGGATCTAACGAACGTCCACGGTAGCCTCCTATACACGTCCAGCGCTGGAAACCTCTGATTTTAAGGGGACACACTCTTTTCACTCCATTTCATGCGGTGCCACACGTCACGATGGGCGTGGGTTTCAAAGTGCAAGGACTGTCCGATGCGCGTCCACGTTCAACCTAGAACCCTCTGACTGTGCGGTCATTCCTAACTTTTCACCGACATCATTATGGTGGGTTCATGCTTTATAGTTTACTGTTGCACTTTTAATATTAGTACACAATTCAGCTTTATTTGAACTAACGATAGCTACCAAGTGGCTGGACCCGTTTTCCCAAAAGTGAACGATGTGTATAAACATCAAGTTTTGCATGCCTGCCAACCAACAACGTCAATGCTGCTATCAAGCCAATCTACTAAATTTACCCGAATGAAATACATGAAACTGATCATGACTATATTTAATCTAATTGTACTGTAATTGGTTAGTCAACATGCAGTAATATACTGAACAAAAATAAACGCTACATGAAACAATTTCAAAGATTTTACTGAGTTACAGTTTATATAAGGAAATCAATTCAATGAAAGAAAGAAATTAGGCCCTAATCTATATGGATTTCACATGACTGGGTATACAGATATGCATCTCTTGGTCACATACCTTTAAAAAAGGTAAGGGTGTGGATCAGAAAATCTGTCAGTATCTGGTGTGACCCTCATGCAGTGCAACACATCTCCTTTGCATAGAGTTGATTTGGCTGTTGATTGTGGCCGGTGGAATGTTGTCCCACGCAAAGTTGCTGGATATTGGCGGGAACTGAAACACGCTGTCATACATGTAGTCCAGAGCATCCTAAACATGCTCAATGGGTGACATGTCTGGTGAGTATACAGATCCCTGCGAAATGGAGCCGTGGATTATCATGCTGAAACATGAGGTGATGGCGGCAGATGAATGGCACGACAATGGGCACCCCCAAAAAATACAGACAAACAGAGAACACGGGTGTATGTACCCAGGGGATAATGGGGAAGATGGGTGATACCTGGATGGGGGTGAAGACAAGCACAAGGACAGGTGAAATAGATCAGGGCGTGACAAAAATGTTTATATCCAGACGTCTTTAATATGACGTTCAGGAACAAAATGTTTCCAATAGTTGTTTTTAATTCATTAAAATAGAATAGAATATTGGAATAGAATATAACTAATAGCATTAAATTACATTGGAATATCATTTAATAACAATAACTTAATTTAATTAACTCAGTGTAACATTGATGTGGCAACTCTCTTATGCTCTGCCTTTGCACAATGCTAATTTGTACATAGGTTACAAATAAAGCTATCCCCAGTAAATTTTCATCCCAACTCATGAGTCCACCACTACACTGCTCACAACTAATCCAGTCCCCACCTGTGAATGAAAACAGGAGCGATACCAATTGAAAGCTCTCTCTTCAAAACGTAGCTAGCTATCTAGCGTAGCATCCCGTGTTATCGGCCTATTCAACAGCGTTTAAAAAATACATTACCTTCAACAGTGTTATGTTGTAATCAAGCCATCAACGTTTTGTGATTATTGGTCCGTTAAAATGTTAGCTAACGGGTTAGCAATTAGCATGTTTAACATTTCAGTGTAAATACTATATTCTTGTCCACAAACTGTGATGACACAGAGGACCTTTTTGTTGAGCAAGAGCAGTGGCAGCCAGGGAAAGTGTTGGGAAAATACATTTGTGACATCTTGTGGTTAATCATTGTTTAATAGTGTTTAATTTTTAAAAAATGAATTTTTTCAACTAGGCAAGTCAGTTAACAACAAATTCTTACAATGACAGCCTAGGAACAGTGGTTTAACTGCCTTGTTCAGGGGCAGAACGACAGATGTCAGCTCAGGGATTTGATCTAGCAACCTTTTGGTTATTGGCCCAAAGCTTTAACCACCTGCCGCCCCATTTTGTGTTACAGCCTGAATTAAAATGATCAAAATCTCAAAGTTAAAAGTACACTTTTGCTAGATCATCAACCTCTGCCATATTGACACATTGATACAACGTGATAAATTGCCGGCCATTGCTCTTTCACACCAAGGATGGTTGATTGTCGAAGGGGAGATTGTTGGAAAGATGTTTCAAATAGCTTACTAGCTATTTGAAACATGATCAGGACAGAGAAACAAGACATATGCTCATTGCTCACATGCACTCAAAACAAAAGACAATGAAAGCATTTACAAATCTAGTAAATGATGGTTATGAAATAAATCAAGATTTGCTTTGTTGTGAACTCTGAAACCAATGTTTCCATTCCAAGAATGAGAACGGTAAATTACTAAGTAATACATGCATTAACAGAAATTTATATAACCAAACAACTGGGATTAACAGTATTTACAGTGCCTTCAGAAAGTATTCAAACCCCTTGTCTTTTTCCACATTTTGTGTTACAGCCTGAATTTAAAATGGATTACATTTAGATTTTGTGGCCTACACACAATACCCCATAATGTCAAAATGGAATTATGGTTTTCGAAAGTTCTACAAATTAATAAAAAAATCAAAAGCTGAAATATCTTGAGCCAATAAGTATTTAGTCCCTTTTTTATGGCAAGCTTAAGTAAATGTAGGAGTAAGAATTTGCTTAACAAGTTACATAATAAGTTGCATAGACTCACTCTGTGGGCAATAATAGTGTTTAACATGCGTTTTTAATGACTACCTCCTGTACCCCACATAAAATCTGTAAGATCCCTCAGTTGAGCAGCGAATTTTAAACAGATTCAACCACAAAGACCATGGAGGTTTTCCAATTTCTCGCAAAGAAGGGCACCAACTGGTAGATGAGTAAAAATAAAAAAGCAGCCATTGAATATCCCTTTCAGCATGGTGAAGTTATTAATTACACTTTGGATGGTGTATCAATACACCCAGTCACTACAAAGATACAGATGTCCTTCCTAACTTGCCAGAGAGGAAGGAAACCGCTCAGGGATTTTCACCAGGCCAATGGTGGTTTTAAAACAGTTAGAGTTTAATGGCTGTGTTAGGAGAAAACTGAGGATGGATCAACAAAAGTGTAGTTACTCCACAATACTAACCTAAATGACAGAGTGAAAAGAAGCCTGTACAGAATAAAACATGTTTGGAAACATGCATCCTGTTTGCAATAAGGCACTAAAGTAAAACTTCCAAAAATGTGCCAAAGAAATTCACTTTATGTCCTGAATAAACAGAGTAAAAACTGGTTTAGTCTGCCTTTCACCAGACACAGGGATATGAATTTACCTTTCCGCAGGATAACCTAAAACAGAAGGAATTCAGTCTGTAACACAGCGAAATGTGGAATTAGTCAATGGGTATGAATACTTTCTGAAGGCACTGTAATACTGGTGAAATACAGTGCATTCGGAAAGTATTCAGACCCCTTGAATTTTTCCACATTTTGATACATTACAGACTTATTCTAAAATTGATTAAATAATTTTTCCCCTCATCAATCTACACACAATACCCCATAATGACAAAGCAAAAAAAGTTAAGACTTTTATGCTAATTTATAAAAATTACAAAAATGAAATCCAATTTACATAAGTACTCAGTACCTTGTTGAAGGACCTTTGGCAGTGAATACAGCCTCGAGTCTTCTTGGGTATGACGCTCCAAGCTTGGCACAACTGTATTTGGTCTGTTTCTCCCATTCTTCTCTGAAGATCCTCTCAAGCTCTATCAGGTTGTATGGGGAACACCACAGCACATCTATTTTCAGTTCTCTCCAGAGACCTGAACCTGTTCAATCGGGTTCAAGTCTGGGCTCTGGATGGGCCACTCAAGGAAATTCAGAGACTTGTCCCGAAGCCAATCCTGTGTTGTCTTGGTTGTGTGCTTAGGGTCGTTGTCCTGTTGGAAGTTGAACCTTTGCCCAGTCTGAGGTCCTGAGCGCTCCGGAGCAGGTTTTCATCCAGGATCTCTCTGAACTTTGCTCCGTTCATATTTCCCTCAATCGTGACTATTCTCCCAGTCCCTGCTGTTGAAAAACTGCATTTATGCTGTCACCACCATGCTTCAATATAGGGATGGTGCCAGGTTTCCTCCAGACATGGCGCTTGGCATTCGAAGAGTTCAATCTTGTTTGCAATCAGACCAGGGAATCTTGAAACTCTGGAGCTCTGTCAGAGTGACCATCGCGTTCTCCCCCGATTGCTCAATTTGGCCAGGCGGCCAGCTCTAGGAAGAGTCTTGGTGGTTCCAAACTTCTTCCATTTAAGAATGATGGAGGCCACTGTGTTCAAGGGGACCTTCAATGCTACAGAAATTTTCTGTGCCTCGACACAATCCTGTCTCGGAGCTCTATGGACAATTCCTTTGGCATCATGGCTTGGTTTTTGCTCTGACATGCACTGTCAACTGTAGGACCTTAAATAGACAGGTGTGTGCCTGTCCAAATCATGTCCAATCAATTGAATTTACCACAAGTGGACTCCACCTGTTTTCAATGAGTTAATATGGGGTATTGTGCGTAGATTAATGAGAATGTATTAGTATTTCATCGATTTTAGAATAAGGCTATAATGTAACAAAATGTGGAAAAAGTCAATGGGTCTGAATACTTTCTGAATGCTCTGTATATAGATAATGGTGTGAAATAGACAGTATATGAATAGAAAAGGTGTGTACAGCAGTAGTTATATAAGATGAACACTGACTAGAAAACAGTATATACGTGGGTAAAACAGTATGTAAAAATTGACCAGTGTTGAATGACTACATACATAGGACAGCAGTCTCTGTTGGCTAGTATCAGTGATTAAGGTTCAGGGCAGGGTACACTAGGCTAATGTTGACTATTTAGGGTGGCAAGTAGCCTAGTGGTTACAGCATTGGACTAGTAACTGAAAGGATGCAAGATCGAATCCCTGAGCTGACAAGGTAAAAGTCTGTTGTTCTGGCCCTGAACAAGGCAGTTAACCCACTGTTCCTAGGCCATCATTGAAAATTAGAATTTGTTATTAACTGACTTGCCTAGTTAAATAAAGAAAAAATAAATGTAACAATCTGATGGCCTCGAGAGTCTTTTTTCCAGCAATAGTCATTTAGTTCAGCTACCTTTGCTTTCTTGGGTACAGGAACGGTGGACATCTTGAAGCCAGTGGGGACAACAGACTGGGATAGGGAGAGTGAATTGATCCGTAAACACTCCGCCAGCTTGTCTGCACGTGCTATGCGGACACGGCTCTGGAGTCCCTGCCACATACATCTTATGTCTGAGATGTTGAATTGCAACTCCACTTTGTCCGCGTTCTGTTGTTTTGGCTTCAAGATGTCCACCATTGTTTCTGTTTGTATACGTGTTCCCAGTCAACTTATCGTGTTTAAATACGTTGGTTCAGACTTTCAGTTTTGTGCGAATGCTGCCATCTATCCACGTTTTTTGGTTTGGATAAGTTCTAATCGTCACAGTGAGAACAACATCCTCTACTCACTTCCTGATGAACTCAGTGACAGAGTCAGTATATACGTCTATACTATTTTCAGAGACAAACCGGAACATTTTGATTGGTCAGACCAATGTTGAACAGTCCTTACTACGGGTACTTCCTGTTTAAGGTTCTGGCTGTAGGATGGGAGTAGAGAATGAAGGTGCGATCTGATGAGGGCGGGGAAGGTCCTTGTAGCCATCGCGGAATGGCGAGTAGCAATGGTCAAGAGTGCTCGATGCGTCAGTAGAACATGAGATGGGTTGATAGAACTTCGGGAGATTTTTCCTCAGATTTCCTTTATTAAACTATATTAATTTATCTACACAATAACTTCAACTATCAAAAACAGACTTTTATCCAGCTGAAGAAATCTATGATGTGTATGATATGGTGTGAGTTTTATAGTAGATCCATCTACATAAGCTGTATGGTGTCCCTTTTGCCCTCAGAACAGCCTCGATTCGTCGGAGTATGGACTTACAAAGGGTCGAAAGCTTTCCAGAGGGATGCTGGCCCATGTTGACGCCAATGTATCAAATGCCGAATGCGCCGAATACCGTGAAATGCTTACTTACAAGCCCTTAACCAACAATGCAATTCAAGAAATAGAGTTAAGATAATATTTACAAAATAAACTAAAGTCAAAAATAAAAAGTAACACAATAAAATAACAATAATGAGAATATATATAAGGGGTACCGGTACCAGTTAATCGAGGTAGTTAGTCCCACAGTTCAATCGAGTACAGGCTTAACTGAATGGTAAGAGAATGACATGAGACAGTATATAATAAGGAATTTTATTGAATAGTTTGGGGTAGGCCTCGTCTCTGAGGAATGCTCCTCCGAGTCAGATGCTGATGACAGGTTGCCCTATGCTGGGCAGCTGGAATCAAAACCCCCTCGCTGGGGGAAAGGTGTTCCAATGTCAGGCCTTAAGGTTATTATGCTGGTGGTAGTGGGGAAGTGGAAGGTCATTGGAAGACTGTTGCTGCAAAACAACAAGTGGGAGGCAAGGTTTGAGTTGACATATAAATACTCCTCTAGATTCATGCCCATTGGTTGAAAGAAAGGATAGTGATTATTGCACGAGTGAGCCAATTGGTTAATCAGCAACCATGGTAGAATTGCATTAGTGTGCCATTGTCATAGGCTGCAGTTTATTATGTGAATGACATTCCACACGCTTGCTAATAGGAAAGAAGGAAGAGAGACGTGATTCTAAGCTGACGAGGTAACATTATAGACACTACCATACAAATACCAGCTATGCTGAAGAGTGAAATAGGAAGTCATGTAAATTATGAGTTTTACGAGATTAATGAAAAGTGACGATCCATTCAGACCAGCCTTACTGATTTGAACTTTCGTAACTACACTGAACAAAAATATAAACATAACATGTAACCGTTTGGTCCCATGTTTCATGAGCTGAAAGAAAAAATAAATGTTTCATATGCACTAAAAGCTATTTCTCACATTTTGTGCACACATTTCTTTACATCCCTGTTGGTGAGCATTTCAATCAAATGCATTTATAATCAAATGTATTTATAAAGCCCTTTTTACATCAGCCAATGTTACAAAGTGCATTTCTCCTTTACCAAGATAATCCATCCACATAACAGGAGTGGCAAATCAAGAAGCTGATTAAAAAGTATGATTGTTACACAGGTGCACCTTGTGCTGGGGACAATAAAAGGCCACACTAAAATGTGCAGTTTTGTCACACAACCCAATGCCACAGATGTCTCAAGATGAGGTAATGTGCAATTGGCTTGCTGACTGCAAGAATGTTCACTAATAATGTTGCCAGAGAATTGCATGTCAATTTCTCTACCATAAGCCGCCTTCAACGTTGTTTTAGAGAATTTGGTAGTACGTCTAAACGGCCTCTCAACTGCAGACCATGTGTATGGTGTTGTGTGGGCGAGCGGTTTGCTGATGTCAACGTTATGAACAAAGTGCCCCATGGTGGCGGTGGGTTTGTGGTATGAGCAGGTATAAGCTTTGGACAATAAACACAATTGCATTTTATTGATGGCAATTTGAATGCACAGAAATACCATGATGAGATCCAGAGGCCCATTGCGAGGCCCATTTTTGTTTAGGAATCTGTGACCTGCAGATGCTTGTCTGTATTCCCAGCCATGTGAAATCCATAGATTAGGGCCTAATTAATTTGAAATTGACTGATTTCCTTTGAACTGTGCCTCAGTAAAATCTTTGACATTTTTGCATGTTGCGTTTATTTTTTTGTTCAGTATAAAGTACCAACTATACAGTACCAACAATTTTAATGTGTATTTACCAACGTTTCAGCATCAGGATCTGAGGAAGGCACAGTGATGCCAAAACGTTGGTAAATACCCATTAAAATTGTTGGTACGTATAGTTGGTACTTTATACAGAACAAAAATATTGTTACACATCTGTGGCATTGGGTTGTGTGACAAAACTGCACATTTTAGTGTGGCCTTTTATTGTCCCCAGCACAAGGTGCACCTGTGTTAATTTAATGGGTATTTACCAACATTTCAGCATCACTGTGCCTTCCTCAGGATCTGAGGAAGGCACAGTGATGCCAAAACATTGGTAAATACCCATTAAATTGCTGGGAGATTATACATGGAGTGAGTGACTTTATTTTGATAGTTTATAGTTTATTCACCGTTAGTCTGCACCTTCAACACAAACTATTATTCTGGGTGTTTTTTTTTTGTTATTCAAAAGTCTACATTGTAGAATAATAGTGAAGACATCAAAACTATGAAATAACACATATGGAATCATGTAGAAAGCAAAAAAGTGTTAATCAAATTCTTCAAAGTACCCACCCTTTGCCTTGTTGTTGTTCTGTTGCAATGAACAGTCGTTCTGATTGGATATAAATGGGAAAATTAAATAAATGGGAACGAGACGACACAACTAGACATAGTGCCTGACTAATGTGATTCGCCTAGTGTGTGATATGCTGACACTGGGCCTATGAGTCAGGACCCCTAAAGATGAACCAGTTATCCGTAACCTAAAACCGATTAACTGCAGACTACTAGTCTAAAAATTCCCCTAAATGTACATTGATGGGAAGCGTCTGTAGTAAAACCGTACTCAGAGCCAAACTAGGGATGTCAAACTCATTCCACGGAGGGCCGAGTATCTGCGGGTTTTTACTTTCACTTAAGACCTATCAATCAAATGTATTTATAAAGCCCTTTTTACATCAGCAGATGTCAAAGTGTTATACAGAAACCCAGTCTACAACCCCTGCAAGCAATGCAGATGTGGAAGCACGGTGGCTAGGAAAAACTCGCTAGAAAGGCAGGAAGCTAGGATGTAACCTAGAGAGGGACCAGGCTCTGAGGGGTGGCCAGTCCTCTTCTGGCTGAGCCGAGAAGAGATTATAAGAGTACATGGCCATTAAGGCCAGATCGTTCTTCAAGATGTTCAAACGTTCATAGATGACCAACAGGGTCAAATAATAATCACAGTGGTTGTAGAGGGTGAAACAGGTCAGCACCTCAAGAGTAATTGTCAGTTGGCTTATCATAGCCAACCAGGTGAGGGGAGTTCCTTACTAATTAGTGACCATTATTCAAGTATAAGGGAAGAGAGAGAACCTGCAGACACTTGGCCCTCCATGGAATGAGTTTGGCACATGTGGTCTAACCCATAATGAGATCTGAAATCAAGCGATATTGCAACATGATCATAGAAACTGTGGGACCAGCCTTAAAAAAGGCACTTGAGTAAAGGTGATATAAAAAAACGGAGTGCTACCCAAACCCGTGCAGGTGCCAGATGAGCGGTAGCAGTATAGGAAACAGAGTGGTGAACCCATTGCTACATAGCCTTAATTTTTAAGGTGGCGGCTATGGGACCAAACCGTTGTTAGTAGGGCAGGATGTTTGAAGCTTGTATAAAGAAGCATTTCCCCCTGATCAGTTCGGCAAGGTGTCACCTGTTCTTACGGGACTGAAGCTCCACCTGTAACAAATAATGACAAAACCGTGAAATTGAATTAGTAAGCTACGCGCAACATAACTGAAGCTGTAAGCCACCGTTCTTAATTGACATATTACTGTTGATGACCACCCTGCCACATACATGTATAGTAGTTTGCTGCTAAAGAATATTGCCATTATTCGAGATAGAACTGATTACACGACATATCAAGTAAACAGAATACATTTAGTTTATGAGGAGATGAAATACAAATAAAATAATAATGCCAAGAGTGAAGAGTTTTAAAGGCAGTAGTAGGTCTACTGAGCTCATAAAGCATGGATGACATATTCCATATAAATCACTGACGAATCAATTGATAAAATTACTAATGTTGCGAAGCATCACTTGAGCAAGGCTACGATTATGTAAGCCAAATTAATATCAAATATAAATTACTAGCTTACAGACTTATGAAACATGTGGTCTCTGATTATTATACATGCAATGGATTGTTGGAGAGGCCATTCCATATGAGCTCTCGAGATCACCTTAGTAGAGTTCAAACGCCATTGTTATATGGCATTCCATATGTGACCCACTGCCAACAGCATAGATGTGCCCTTGTCCCTAGAGGATAGCTAAATTGCAAAAGAAAGTTTGACACAAGACAACATGTTGTTCAGCAAACAGCCATATTAAAGCTGCAATATGTAACTTTTTGGGCACCCCGACCCAATTTACATAGGAATGTGAGTTATATTTAGATGGTACAATGATTCTTTACACTATAAATTGCTTGTTTTTTCACACTCCCATTTGGCTTACTATTAGAATTTGAACAACCAGGAAATGGCGGAGCGATTTAAAGATATTCATTGTAATGGTGTTGATTTTGCCCGTCTTGACCGCAGAGGGCACACTTGTTATTTTAATGGCCTTAGTTAATTGCCGCACCCTAGTTGCAAGTCATTCGGTGGGGGGGCTCAGCTCCCCTGAATGAGATGTTACCTCCCCTAAATGCAACAAAAGTTTAACTTTGTGGAGTCGCTAAATAATGCTAATTTACCTATTCTCCTACTTCAAAATACAGTGGTAAATATGAAAATAAAACCTCTCAATTGAAACGCACACCCCCACTTCATTCCAATGCATTAGATTTATATGTTGATTTATTATTCTTTGCTTTTGTCAATCAGCTGTTTAGAGCACTCATTTGTTATTCAGGTGCGCGCAGGTACTGGTGTTCTCCGTGCCATTGTTTTCTATCAATATTTGTTTTCTTTCCTGGATCAGCTGATGTTCGACAATATCACTAGACAACTAGGCTACAGCTTGACACCAATTTTCATCCACCCCATCCAACAAGTAGACTACTGTATGTTAATGACAGTAGGCCTAAAGAGCCCTACACAATAGAGTCACACTCGAGTCCACACCTCTGTCAGATACCCTTGCAAGTGTTGTGTGATATGTTTGTTGGATATGTAATAGTGAAACAAAGGTTTTAAATATGCTTCAAACTACAGATTTAAGGGCTTTGACATGGTAAACAATGGTTTAAAAAGCATTAAAGAGGAGAAAATATATTTATAATGGTTCTCTGTATTAGTATTACCCACATCCGCCCATTAAACCACCTAGGTAGAGCAGAGAGGACTTAGAGCATATGGCTTTGCAACACACATGTGTTTCATCTCAACACGGGGATGATTTTAACAATGCAATACCACGCAGGTTGGAGGGTACCAGAAATAAATAAATAAATAAAAGCAGAAACTAATGAAAGAGTAAACAGACACAAAAAATATCCTTGGCATCAATACTTTCAACTGACTCGGCTCGTTATTACAGCACCACCAATTTCTATTTATTAAAGGTGGATAAAATTCCTATTGAGAAAGGCTGGAAACAACTGACAAATTGACCCAAGTCTGCCAAAAGTTCCAGTTTGTTTGTTAAATTGAAAATCAGTAGATACCCCATTTGTTTGAACTCATTTGCAAAAACCTGTTACTGTCTAGCCGCGTGGTGGTGGTGAAGATGATGATCATGTTGAAGTAGAGGATGGTAGTGGCAGCACTGATGATCTGCAGTTATCGAGAAGAAGTAGTGCATGTCATAGACCAACAGGTAGACTGCCATGAAGAGATGTTCAGGAAGGAGTGCCACCACCAGTGAGTCCTATACAACACACTCTTTAGGTTTGGCTCAATAGACATTTTTGACATTAGTGAGGTCTAAGTGCTTGGATCAATGAGCAGAGAAATTGGAGTGATATGAGAAAGAAACAGTTGCATTATTTGGTATGTTTTCAAAAAAACTAAAATAGATTTACTGTTAACACGAAGACTTCACACTTGGTATCTTAAATAAAATGCACAGATAATCTGGAAATGTTGGAAATCCATTTTACAGGTATTACACAATGAATTTACATGCAAAGAGAGCACAGCATGCCAATATTGTGATAACCATATCCATGCATGTATGGCTCCACCCACAAGTGGAAGTAGCACAGCAGGATGGTGCCCTTGGAGTAGGTGATGAGGAAAATTATGAACACCAGGAACAGGAACCCAAACCAGATACTGTTGAGGATGAAGATGTAGCCGAAGGGATGGATGTCTCCATGACGATACTGGGCACGGGCTTGGTAAAGAAAGAATGTTCATGGACCTGCCAAGGGATCTCCTTGGTTCTCAATGGCTGCTCAATCGTCTTGAGCACAGGGAGTAGCATAGAAATACATTAGACGCTTTTTAGTGTGCCATGTTTTCTCTGTTATGCCAGTTTGAAAGAGGTTGCAAACACGAGGGAAATGCACATGATGTAAGATGACCTGAAAGAGTTATTCATACAGACCTATTAATAGGTGAAACTCACAGGCCTCTTGATGCCAAAGTAGGCTAGCCGCCCACAAAGTAAAGGGCACGGAGATGCCAAACCACAAAGCCAAGATGGCCTCCAGCGTGCCGAAGGGGATGGCTGCCTTGAAGCCCTCCACCCACAAGATCAGGTTAACCAGGAAGAAGTCTGCAAACAAGATCCTGAGAGGGAAAGAAAATGGTTGGGATAGGGGTGGGACAGTCAACATCTCACTGAAAAAATGGGCAACCACATCACCCAGTGAAGCACATTGCCATGATGTCTAGAAGCTGTTATTGACGAAAGGGAATATGAATCATAAATACATGGAAAACTTTGTTGTTCCATTTACAAGAGATCGAGGTCTATTTCTTAGAAAAGGGAGGGGCGGCTTCAAGGGGGAAAAAAAGGTCACGCCAACATAACACAGACCAGCCGCAAACACAGGACCAAACAGTCCGGAGAATACAAACATGAAACCACAACCAACAACAGAGTAACAAAAAACAATTCCGTCAAACTACTACTTATAGGGAAGCTAATTAAACCAAAATACACACAGGTGAAACTAATAAGAGAAAACCAACAGACAAACGAAAAAGGGATCGGTAGCGGCTAGTAGGACGGTGACGACGGCCGCCAAAAAAAGCAATACTCCCCATCCAACCTGACAGAGTTTGAGAGGATCTGCAGAGAAGAATGGGAGAAACTCACCAAATACAGGTGTGCCACGCTTGTAGTGTCATACCCAAGAAGATGAGGCTGTAATCGCTGCGAAGGTACTTGAGTAAAGGGTCTGAATGCTTTTTCTATTTTTTCTATTTGTTAAAAAAAAGTTTTTACTTTGTCATTATAGGGTATTGTGTATAGATTGATGAGGAAAACAGAACAATTTAATCCATTTTTGAATAACGCTGTAATGTTACAAAATATGGAAAGAGTCAAGGGGTCTGAATACTTTCCGAATGCACTCACCCATTGAAGTTTAAATTTAAAATGGGTAAGGCAAGGTTTAAGGTTAGGTTATGGTTTAGGGTAGGGACGTCCCACGGATTTCCAATAGCACTAACCCTTGAGTGAGTGCTCGGCTTGTTCTTGAAGCTGTGGGCACCCGTGTGCGCATTGAAATCTACACCCACCGTGAGGTATAGCACAGCCCACTGGGTGAAATGGCATGGAAATTTTGTGTCCCCTGACTTAACTGTGAGCATGGCAACCGCACTCTTGCCATGGTGATGTGGGGGAGGAGTGTGGAGGCAGGGACGGACTACAGCGTACTCCCAACATTCCTCCATCTAAACCTCTTGACATAGAGGATCAGAGGGCTATCAAGGATTCACTCTTGACATAGGCTACGGAGATTAGTTAATTACCTTTATTTATTCCTCCACAATTCCCATCGAGAGACTGTTATGAGTACCCTGCTTCAGCAGAGCTCAAAATCTGTTAATTAGCCCCAGTAAGCCAGAACAAAAGTTAAGGTATTTTGGAGGATTCAGATTACTTTTTTAAATAACCCCTTTAGGGCATTACAAAAATAAGATTGTTTAATTAATTTTAAAATAACCTCATCTCCAACTCAAGTGTGTAACCTGTGTGTGGTGTGAAATGGGAAATGTGTTTTTTGCATATCCCACTCACCTTCGGAGAGTGGGGTCACAGCCAGGGATCAGCCATTATTTAGACCCGGGAGCAATTAGGGTTAAGTGCCTTGCTCTCAAGGGCAGATCAACATATTTTTTCACCCTAGTCAGCTCGGGGATTTGAACCTTTCGGTTCATATTTAACATTTTGTGAAATGTAGAGATGTTGTCCTTTGTCTTATTATCCCTATTATTAATGCTGCAGAATGATACTAAGGCCAAGATTCAATCCGATCAGTGGTAGATCCACTTAATAACACGTTGACAGCTCTCACTGCTCAAGGTTAAAGGCACCTTTACTTTTGGAGGATTAGTTGGAAGTGCAGTAGATCCACATTCAGAGAGTTGGGAGAAAAGACAGGTTGTTTTTGCAAAGGTGAGGTTCGGGTCACTTGTGGTCTTAGGTGATCAATGATTATTTGACCCATGGACTTAACGCTCAACAATGATTTTAAGGCAATGTGACAGCTTTGTAAGTCTTATGTACAGTATACACACAGTTTACACCGTACGTACAGTATATCACAATTGTATCTACTAATGCCCTCACAAACCAGATTGACTCTTCACACACAGACATAAATACTTTACACAACACACAAATGTTCTTTGGTCAATATAACACTATAACAATGTCCTATGGTTGTAGCAACACCATAAGTGCTGAAGTAGTTTATTTCACCCTGAAAATAGTTTAGCATGGAACAGAAGATAATACTGTCAAACATTGGAGAAATTATCACATAGTACCGCATACAAATACTGGGTATTAAGACAGGAATGCTAGAAAAATACAATAGTCCTTTGAAATTGACTCTCCATAAATATCAAAACACAGACTCTATACTCTCTCTACTAGTACCACATCGGAAGACTTGATTGACACTTTAGAATGGTTTAAATTGGCTAGTATACATTACACATGTACAGGCAACTTCCAAAATAAAGGAAACACTTGAGTAAACTAGGGATTTAAAGTATATTGAAAGCAGGTGCTTCCACACAGGTGTGGTTCCTGAGTTAATTAATAAGCAATTAACATACCATCATTTGTATTTGTATTTATTAGGGATCCCCATTAGCTGCTGCCAAGGCATCAGTTACTCTTCCTGGGGTCCAAACACACCAAAGCAAAATTATATATAAAACAAAAGATAAAACAGTGAACTATGTTTGTACTGAATGAGCTAAAGATAAAACAGTGTGTCATTTAACATCCCTACACCATCACATATCCTCAACACAAAATGTTCAATACCACCATACAACAATATCACAATGTATGCATGTCTCTTCACAGTCCCTGTTGTACCAAGGTGAAATTTTTACCTGTTTTTTAAAATATAATTCTACTGCTTGCATCAGTTACTTGATGTGGAATAGAGTTCCATGTAGTCATGGCTCGATGTAGTACTGTGCGCCTCCCATAGTCTGGTCTGGACTTGGGGACTGTGAAGAGACCTCTGGTGGCATGTCTTGTGGGGTATGCATGGGTTTCTGAGCTGTGTGCTAGTATCATGCTTAGGGTCATGTAGAAAAAATGACCAGTTGCCTATTATTTTGGCTACCATGGCTCGAAGATATCTCAGTGACTTTGAAATAGGGGTCTCAAAGGAGCATAGGGGTTTTAAAGTGTGAAGTTCTGGCAGTTCCTGGTGGCCCAACGTCCTTTATTTTTGCTGTTACCTGTATATTGCGATACTCAAAACAACAATGGACAGTTACTCCTATTTTCTTACATATAAATTAAATATTGCAATAATTAAAGGATTATAATGAGTGTAAACACTGATATGCATGTGTTAGTGTGTATTAGGGGAAAGCAGAATATTTTAAGTGGCATCTAGTCAAATTACTTATTTGTTTGAAATTGCATTACAATCTGTTGACAAACATCTCATTGTCGTCAATTAATGTTACACAATAGTTTATAGGGGCAATCTGTGGTTGTATCCATTTTGGGACTTTTAAATGAATGATATATTGGTTTTAAAAGAGTTTAACTTACAAATGGCCCATTAGCTTAGTTTGACTGTCATACCCCTTCAGAACCCAAAATATAAGCTTGTTTTACTACATTGCTTGTCACAATGTAATTGTAAACAAACACTCTACATCCTCAAAACATGGTTAAAACTATAATTGTGATATCATGGATGGTCAGTCCTTGCATCTGTATCCCTGTCTATGAATTTGAGTAGAGGGGTGGAGGGGGATGTGCTGCAATCGTTTGAACTGCAGATTTCCCCTTGTTTGTTTATAGGGAGTATACATAGAGTAGTCATATTGAAAATGTACCTGATATGTATCCCAATAGTTTTAGGGATTTTTTGGCTTGATTCTCAGAAAGCCCAAAGGCTTTTTCTGTCATAATACATTTACCCATTTTGTCATGAGTGATGATGTAGGCTGGACTATGGTCAATTGGGAATATGGGGGCAATACAATAGGTAACATATATGGGTCTTTTTCTTTTATAAACTAGGGCACCAGTGAGGATTTCCTACACTGGACAACTTGTTACAGCTGTTGATAAGTCATTGATAATAATCTGCCATTTTTTCCCATGCCATTACATGAAGATATAAGGGGGAATCATAGCTATATTCAATACAATTAACGAGTTGATTTAAAACCTATGTTTAACCCTTTATGGTTGGTGTCTTGACGGATTTGTCCAAAATCGTGTGACATAAAACATTACTTTTCTGGCCTTGCATTTACGGCTGTGTATCATATATTGAGAATTAAGCAGTTAAGTGGAATTTTGAACTTGAATCCAGGATCCAGCTGTCTGACAGTTTCTTCTATAAGGATTTCAGAAATGCAGTGTAACTATGTAACATTTTGTGTCTCTTTATGTTAGGGGGTGAACAGTTTATGGGCACATAAATCCAAAATAATGTATGCATTGCAAAATCAAATGCTTCTAACCAAAAGTATCCCCTTACCTTGATACTTAAAACCTAAATCGATACTGTCATTAATGTGATTATTCAATAATTATGCAGCTGATTAGTTACCCCATGATATTTTCACACATCATCTGATCCAGGAAGAAATGTTCAGAATGACAGTCAAGTGAAAACTGATGTTGTGATAGGGCATGTGGTGCAACAACAGCCCAAGTGCTGGAAAAAAGGTGTTTGCGAGGAATGTCCAGAATATTTTTTTGTCTCATTTGTTACACCAGTGATTGTGCCTGGATCCACATTGGATCTAATATCCCTAGTTAATTGATGTTCATCATCTGTTGTTGTCTGCTTGATTTTACAGCAGGGTCTCGTTAGATTTAACAGAGAAAGAGTCAAGTTAATGAGTTCATGTTTTTACATGTTTTTGTGCCATGGATTGGACACTGAGTCTACTGTGAGCAATTGTATAGGATAGATTATTGAGCAACACGCAACATTATTAATTATTCTGGATATAATGACAAAATGACATAGCCTAGTGGGCTTATTCACAAAATGATTTGGTAATGAAATAACATGGCAAATACATGTGCATGTCTAATTATGTGTGCCTACGTCAGCCACATACTGTAGGCTACAGAAAAAAGCCTACTTTTTTAAAACAATTTTTGCATGCTTTTTGTGGGGAGGGGGAGTTCTATATTAGGCCCTATATGTACAATTATATAACATTGAGGTCCTTGAAAATAACAATGAAGTGCATGAAAAAGTCCATGAAAATCCTTGAATTTGACTTGCCAATGTCTGTAAGAACCCTGCTTAGGATGCATAGGCCTATGTTGTTGTATAGGTGGAGTTGTGGGCCAATTTCTTCTAAGTACCATTTTTTTTTTATATACCCCAGGTTACCAGGACTGAAGATTAACTATATACACAAGAGGAGAGGCAAGGCAGGGAAACATGTTCCAAAAGCATTAGGGAAGTAAAACATTTCATTAAGCAGCTTAAGTTGCCAAACATGTCAGGATGCGTTCATAACAAGTAAAAGGTCAGACAATATACATTATATTTGGAGCTTAAAATGGAGTTGCCTTACACGCAATACCTCACACAGCCATTTTAGATCAAGTTGGATGAATGGAAAACACATTTTGGTTAACGATTAAGTACATTATTGTGATTGTTTAAATTAAAATGGTAAAAAAAAAAAAAAAAAAAGCTTCTTAGAACTGTCTGGGGGTGGTCTGAGTTGGGAAGGGAAAACTAGCTGTTATTGGCAGAGAGGTTTGGAACTCTTTCTTATTGGTCTATTACCAAATTACGACCTGGTGACGTCACCAGGCAGGCCAAAACTCCAGCCTACCAAAACAGGCTGAAATTTCAAGGAGTCTTTTCAAACAGCTCTTACGCTAAATGAGCAATATCATACTTTTCACAATTTCACAGTATTATTCCAACCTTAGAGTGTGTTATTAATATATATAAAACACTATATCATTTTTGACTGCACTGGGTCCTAAAAAAGTATCAGATGTAGTCCATAAAAGACATAGTATTTCTGTTGTATTTTTATATTGTTATATGTCAACTGTGAAATGTACACTACGTACAATTTGTCTCATAAGTTCATTCAACTAGAAATTATTATTTTGGCATCTTACCTAAAAAAAGGCGGTGGAACTAGTTACACACACACACACACAGTACCTTTAACATATTTTCAACTTACATATTTGACACATTGACGTACAATGCATTCGGAAATCTACACACAATACCCCATAATGACAAAGCGAAAACAGGTTTTTAGAATGTTTGCAAATACCTTATTTACATAAGTATTCAGACACTTTGCTATGAGACTCGAAATTGACCTCAGATGCAGCTTTCTACAACTTGGAGTCCAATTGATTGGACATAATTTGGGAAGACCACACCTGTCTATATATGGTCCCACAATTGACATTGCATGTCAGAACAAAACCAAGTCATGAGGTCAAAGAAATTTTCCAGGAGCTCTGAGACAGGATTGTGTCGAGGCACAGATCTGGGGAATGGTACCAAAATACTTCTGCAGCATTGAAGGTCCACAAAGAACACAGTGGCCTCCATCATTCTTAATTGGAAGACGTTTGGAACCACCAAGACTCTTCCTAGAGCTGGCCGCCCGGCCAAACTGAGCAATCGGGGGAGAAGGGCCTTGGTCGGGGAGGTGACCAAGAACCCGATGGTTACTCTGACAGAGCTCCAGAGTTCATCTGTAGAGATGGGAATGTCCTTGAGTGGCCCAGCCAGAGCCCGGACTTAAATCCGTTCAAACATTTCTGGAGAGACCTGAAAATGTCTGTGCAGCGACACTGCCCATCCAACCTGACAGAGCTTGAGAGGATCTGCAGAGAAGAATGGGAGAAACTCCCCAAATACAGGTGTGCCAAGCTTGCAGCGTCATTCCCAAGAAGACTCAAGGCTGTAATCGCTGCCAACGGCACTTCAAGTTCAAGTTCAAGTTTTTGTTTGTAATAATTTTGCAAACATTCCTAAAACATGTTTTTGCTTTGTCATTATGGGGTATTGTGTGTAGATTGATGAGGGGATTTATTTTTATGCATTTTAGAATAAGGCTGTAACAAAATGTGGAAAAAGTCAAGGGGTCTGAATACTTTCTGAATGTACTGCACATGCTTACATAGTGCATGTTCATTTATACATGAACTATTATTCAACATGGCATTCCGATATTCCTGCTATGCCACCATGTTTGTGTCAGTTATCATTTAATCTGACTATTCTCTCATCATTAATTTGATTTACTTATTTAAGCAATTGTAGGTTTTCTGTATAGTTGTCAAATGTTGGTAGGGCATATTACTCTGTTTTGATGTTATTCCTTAATCAGTATTATAAATAAAATAGTTTTTCTTGTGTACTATTAACAGAACATTACAATAAGGAGAGGTTATAATTTTTGTGGGGGTATGATATTTGTGCATATGTAACTTTGTCAATCATCATTATTCACGATACATTCAGGATTATCCGTAGTCATGGTAGCATCTATTATTATTTACAAGTGACACATAATAATCTGAAACACAACCAAAAGAAACAGCAAGTGCATCCAACAAATTTGAGGGGTTACAAGCTTGATATAGTCATTGCATGCTATGAATATGGAACCAAATACTTAACTTTTTCACTACTTTAATACACATAAGTGAGTTTGTCGCAATACTTTTGCTCTCCTAAAATGGGGGGACTATGTACAAAAAGTGCTGTAATTTCTAAATGGTTTATCTGATACGGATAAAAAATAATGTCAAATTAAAGCTGACTGTCTGAACTTTAACCCTAGTCAGTGTTTGATTTTAAATGCAAACTTCTGAAGTATAGAGCCAGAAGAAACAAACTTCACTGTCCTAATAATTACAGTAAGTACAGTAAGTTGAAAACATTGTATGTTAAAAGCACAGTGTGTGTGAGTGTACTTCCACAGCCTTTTTTTTCAGTAAGATGCCAAAATAAGAATTGTTAATTGAATGAACATATGAGACAAATTGAGAAAAAATTTTGATTGACAAACATTGACAAAAAAATGTACATATGTTTTCGCAAGTTTGGGCAAACTAAAAATGTTACGTTCACTGACTGAAAAGTGAAGTAAACCAAAAAAAGCTGAGGAGCAGGGTAGCCTAGTTGTTAGAGCTTTGGACTAGTAACCGGAAGCTTGCAAGTTCAAACCCCCGAGCTGACAAGGTACAAATCTGTCGTTCTGCCCCTGAACAGGCAGTTAACCCACTGTTCCTAGGCCGTCATTGAAAATTAGAATTTGTTCTTAACTGACTTGCCTAGTTAAATAAAGGAAACATAAATAAAAACTTGATAATAATTAGGTGAAACTAGATTTTCTTTTAGTGTACATTACACACGTGTTGAATTGAACACCTGCTTATAACTTCAACATAGCCATATATTAATAAATATTTTCTAAATGAGTAATTGCATTTCCCTGAGCAAGCTGCATAGCAATATTCATGTTGAGCTTATGTATAACTGAGATCTGAGGCCTATATGACTATACACAAGTTCAGGAATGTGTAACACGTAATAAAAAGTGCTTGATAAATACAAAGTTAACCTGCTTTTATATTTACTGATATCTACTGATGTACAGTTATAAGTAGAGATCCCGCCTAGACTGTACTTCTATGATTGGTGGCTTATTATCCAAATCAGAGAGCCTTGAAGTTGTTTGTTGTGAACTGAAGCGTCAGTTGACAGTACATATTGCCCAGCACAGAACCTAGCTAATTACTTGTACTGGGTCTAGTCAGTCTGTATTGTGTTGCAAAGTGTTAAAGGGATAGTTCACACAAATTACATGTTGCTAAGTAAAACCAAAGCATGGATTGCTGTCTTACCTTGGTCAATGACTGCTTACAAGGTATGTGAGTTTGTAATTTGGGTGACCCTGAAAGAGAGAAGATCATGGGGACCTTCTTCCCAAGCCATCCATCTACATGTAAGTTGACAAAATAAGGAGCAATTAGTCAGCTACAGTACCATAGCTAAGTGTGAGCTAACTGGTAAAGCTACTAATGAGGCTAATGTGTGTCAACTACAGCAGACCATGACTATTTCCCTTGACTTTAAATCAATGGCATGCTGATCTTTACACTTCAGGTACGTACTGTGGATAGAAACCCATCAGACAGAAATGGGCAACTTTCAGGCTTCTAGTAGCCTTCATATGTTACCCTAAAACATTGTAATTGGCAGTTTTATTCTGAAATTCAAAACACACAGAATAAAGACATGATTCAGAGGTTGATCCATTATCACAGGTTTTCAGCGAGCACCCATAGTTCACTGACATCGTGTTGCTTTTCGATGAGCCATGGTGGAGCCAGGATGGTAGGTAGGAATGGTAGCTTTTGCCTGACTCATGAGCCATTATAATCATGACTCTCTCCTTCAGGTTACATATGGCTGCTGATTGCCCTCTTCATCCCTCTCCCCACGATGCTGCACATTTTGTTTGATCATTTAGTCTGAAATGGAAGAGGAAAAGAGGATTAGATGATACAGTGGGGAAAATCAACATCTGTGTTACACAACAAATGCAAATTCCATTGTTTCAGTATGAAAAACCGTACATTTTGCTCACCCACTGCTGTTGGGCAGAAGGTAAAACTGGGTCAAATTTCCTAGTACATCAAAGAACATCAAATTCAGCCATATGGACAATAGTGGATTTTCATTGCAAATGGCATGAATGACTTGTCGCTCTGCAGCTGCGAACGTGTTGGAATGTTAACATCGGGTCAAAGCCATAAAATTAAGTCATTTTTGCTCATATAATGAATTCACTGAAAGCTGCATATTTGAAAATGGACCCCCCCCCCCCCCCCCGACGGTAGTTATTCAAATGGCAAAGGAGTTTTAAACCTTAATTAAGTGCATTATTACTGCATTAAACAAAACCTACAGGGCAGACTTTCGGGGGGGGGGGGGATTTGAGGAAAGGTGAAACATGCTGAAGTGTTTATCAATAACATTTGAGGAACTATGTCTCTTTGCTGGACTCTTTAGTTGGTTTCAATTGGAGATTTTGTAGGGGCACAGATGGATAAGGTCTTGCCTTTGGCTGTTAAATACATACCAATAATGCTAATCATCATGCCAATCATTGGGTGAAAGTGGAGACCTAGAGGACTGAAATAAAGATTGTTCATTTAAAAAAAAAATACAGCTGTATATAGGGCCCAAAGTTTTCCCTTGCATGTGACGTGACCAGCAAAATCCCTAGTTCCTAATCATCACCAATCCTACATTACTATTAATACTGTGAAGAGCCCACTAATGGTACACCCTAATGAGAAAACCATTATACACTTAGCTAATCTACACACCAAAGTACTAAATCTACACACCAAAGTCCACAAAGGACTTCCTGCCTCAATACCAAGGGTTGGAACCGGTTCAGGGAACAGAACCGAAAACTGTAAAAGAACGTCATTTTGATATACAGAAACGAAAACTGGGAACGAAAGTGACCTATACTGTTACAAAACAAAAATTCAGTTGACTGCCTAGGCTAAAAAAAACTATAAGTTGCCCCCTGCATAGCAAGCTGCTCTACCTGTACTGACTGGTGAAGTAATTTAATGTAGAGCTAATAAAATAAATTAGAGGTTTAAAAAGGAATGAAAAAAAATTGTACTTTCTTTGGGTTCGAACCGGTTTAGACATTTATTTTATACCTCGGAATAGTGGAACGGAATGAAAAAAAAGAATGGTTCTGTTCATAACGAAAAGATTGGAAAATAATTTTGGTTCCAACCCATGCTTAATACAGGTAGCAAACCACTATGACTTTGCTAATTACAATATGCTTCAATAAAAGCCGTATTTGAATAGGAAGACAATAACTATGGCATTGTAAAAAATAAAAACTTGATAATATTCTATTTTCACCTTGGGACCAGGACATTGCAAAGATACTTTCAGGGCTACCGGAACAGAGGTTTGAAATTTGCCTGGAGTGATGAGAAAAAAACATGTCACACACACACTTCCTGAATTCGTCTTAGAAAAAAAGCTACCTATACAGAAATACGATACAGAAGCCACACTTCATGTCAACTTCAATTTCATGCACACAAAAGTTTTCTGACAGATAAAGGTGCCAAGAACATAACACATATCAGTCGTCGGGCCATTGAATATCTAACCTTTCAGCAAACTACGGTACAGTGAAGGGTGTATAAAGATTTTTTTTTAAGTATTCTGCTGCTATTAAAACAACAAGACATAAGGCAGAAACTGTTCATAATGAGCAGTTCTGTAATAGTCTAAAACAGTGTGTGGGTGATTCTGCAACTTTGGCTACTTTGGCCCTACAACCACTCAGAAATTAAAACTTATTGAAACCATTTTACCAGTATTATAATTGCTTTAGATTTGTCTGATAATGACTGCGATCGTACTATTCAGGAATGTATATATTTTTGTCATTTTTGTCAGACAGCCATAGACTAATTTTATTTCCATTACGTCATTGAACATTCATTATTGTTGAAAATTAAAAATATCATACAATAATTTATAAAATTTCTTATACATTTGTACATGAACTTGTATAGAATGTTATTTTTAGGGATTTTTAAGGTTTTCCTAATATTAATAATTCAGTATGACCCATAAATGTATAAACTTGACTTTGTGACAGCTGAAAACATTTATTTATCGTGAAAAATAAGATATTTCCAGCCAACCATATGATTTCCATATCTAAAACAAATCAAATGTAAATTATACATAATATACAAATGTACCTAAAATTATGGGTGTGGTGGAAATTACATGTAAAATAAAAAAGCATGATTTTACAGTACATTTTGAACAACAACCATTGTCTTATATTAATTAAATGTTTAACAAAGTTCGATTCCAAAAGTAGCCGATGGGCAGAGCTCAAGGACGTAGGATAGTGTTTTTGAAAGATGGACCCAGATAGCAATGAGGGTCATCTGCATAGAAGAGCTCAGTGAGCAAAGTGAAACTGTATAATTTGTGACTTACCACCTGGATTCGTTCTTATGTAGCAACATTTCTGTTTTTTACATTGGATAAAAGTAGAGACTCAGAGCTACAAAATGGTATATCATACACTGTCTTTGAGGAAACAATGGGAAAGTAATTCTGCTTTGAAAGTTGATCAACTTGTAAACTCACTTTTGAGAAAACCGTCTTTCAATGTTTTGGTACAACTATTGGAGAGCCCTTCTTTGTCTACACCCATTCAGCATTGTTCACACCCTCTTAACCTTTAGCCCCACCCATCTCTTTAAGGGTTGATCAGTGAGTTCTGTACTAACTTCCCAACTACTACCAGACATTTAACCCTTGTGTTGTCTTAAGGGTCAAACATTACCCGCCACTATGTTTAACAGTAGAGAAAACCCCCTAAATTATACTTTTTCAAGTTGAAATTTGATGACGTTTCCTAGAGTGACCTCAACATTAGAAAAAGTCGCCATTATTCATTTTTCCATGAAAGCTGAACATCACCAGGGTACAAAGATTGTCTTAGGGTCATATTTGACCCGGCAGTTATAAAATCATTTACACACCACAAAAACCACAAAGACACACACACAATTAGAAATTGAGATTGTGTGCCACTGATTGAACTGAGACAAAACTAAAACGTTCTTGTGCATGTGCAGCATCTACTCTCCATGATCCCACACATGACTCAAGTTCACTGACAAAATAAACAACATTTCAGATAAAAGAAACATTTCTTGAAAGCATTATTTACTAATGGGGAATGCAGTCAGAGGCTATAAAGGTGCTGCAGATGACAGTCCCCCCAGTTCTCTCTTTGCCGAAGTTATGAGTGCACGTTTCAGTGCCCAAAAGGTCGTAGATTTGATTTTTTTAAATCTCCAGAAGTGACAAGGGAACAATGATTTAGAAGAGGAGGAGGTATTTGAAGAAGAAGATGGGGAAGAATATAACCTAGAGTACGATGAAGAAGAAGTCCCCCAAGCTGAAAGAGAGACATTTTTGTCAAAGAACAGCAAAATAACATGGTCCTTGTCACCATATGACAATCAGGTCAGGATTGCAGCACAAAATGTCATAAGAATTACCCCAGGACCCACAAGACATGCAGTTGCCCATGCCCAGCACATCTCCTCAACATTCTACTTGTTCATCACGCCAGCCATCGAAAAAATCATCCAGGAGATGACAAATCTGGAGGGTTTCCGTAAATATGGAGACAATTGGAAAGGAAGGGTGAGATTGACCTGCGTGCCTACATAGGGCTGCTAATCTTAGAGGGTGTGTATAGGTCCCGAGGCGAGGCTATATGTAGTCTCTGGGATGCAGAGAGTGGAAGGGCGATTTTTCCATGCCACAATGCCACTGAAAGTCTTTCACACTTTCGCAAGAATGCTCCGATTTGATAACCGTGAGTCAAGACCTGCAAGACGTGTGAGAGAGAAACTGGCAGCCAGAGGTCTGGGAGAAATGGGGTGGAGCATCTGCCACACCTCCACAACCCTGGGCTTGAAGTAACAGTGGATGCTCATTGTAACTGGTTCCATTCAGAGGTGCATTTTTATTTTCATATCTGTAATGTAAGTGATTTCCACTGTTCCACAATTTTATTATGTATTGCTGTAATATCATTGATGTATGTGATTTGTTTTCTGTGACACTGATACTAATCTCTTTTTTCAAAAGTTCGCTGTCCTTTCCGGCAGTATATACCAGAAATGAGGCCCAGAGAAGAACCATGGGATTTGTGCTTGATGAAATAGATGGACTGAGGGGGCACAATGTCACGTGTGACAATTTCTTCACCTCTTATGAACTCAGCCAGTTCCTGAAGTGGAAGATCCCCATGGTTGACACAGTTAGAAAGAACAAGCCTGAGCTCCCCCCTGCACTCCTCGCAACAAAGGGGAGACATCATCAAAGTTTTCCTTCACCCCCACCACTACTCTAGTTTCTTACTGTACCTCCCAAAGAGGAACAAGAATATGGTCCTCCTGAGCACACTGCACAAAACGGCTGCAGTCAGTGATCGTGAGAACAGGAAGCCAGCATCATCCTGGACTACAAGAAAGGAGGCGTAGACAACCTGGACAAGGTGATTGGAACTTACAACTGCAGGAGAATGACTGCCCTCTGGCCATCTTCTATAACATCATTGATGTGTCCTCATACATTGCCTTCGTGATATGGAACAAGATCAACCCTACCTGGATCACTGATAAGCGGAACAAGAGGAGGGTGATACTGGAGGAGCTGGGAAAGGCACTTGCAACCACACACATTCAAAGAAGGGAGCGCATCCCCTGCACAGCAGCCTCTGCAGCACTTGTGAAACCTGTTCAGGGAGCTGAATTTTGTCCTGATCCACCCGATGCTGCAGCTAGGGCAGGCAAGAGAAGGAGATGCCTATTCTGCCCCCCAAAGAAGGACTGTAAAACAAATACTCTGTGCTGCACATTTGAGAAATACATCTGCAAAGTCAGTGCACACACACTTGCATACTGTCCTACATGTGCTAATTAGAGTTGAATGATTTATGTTCTTCATATTTTAGTTTTGTATCTATTATCTAATTTTATTCTTATTTATTGTTGTTGTTTATACACCATGTGGGTGGGGGCAATGGTTTAAAAAATGGGGGAAGACTAGTAATTTGTAGTTGAATTCCTCAGTATAAGTATAAGTATATACTTATATATAAGTATAAGTACAGTATAAAAGAGTATATCACTAAGACTGTTATTTTTTCCCTTCAATAAAATGCATTCAAAACTACTTTCTGCACATTTCTGCTACTTTCTTAAGCCATACAAGTGCTATATCTTGCTAAAAATATTATGTTTACACCTATGCAGTACCTTTAGCAATAATAATAATAAATAACAATAATAAACCTATATTTTAGTAAAGAAAACAATTATGACAGGTGTGTTGTAATTGAAACGAGTTGTGTCCACTGATTAAATGCAGTCTTTCTGTATTGTGAAGAGGGAAAAACCAGATATTCACAAAGTTTGTGATGAATGGCTGGTTATTTCTTCATGCAAAATAGATTTGGGGTTTATTTTACATAGTGAAGGCAGGTCATTTTTTACCCTTAGGACAAGGAGAGTATGCAGACTGTTAAGACTCCACAAGGGTTAAGAGAGAGAGCGTTCAACTCACTGAACATTACTCGCCCTTGCAGAGCTGGTTAGGCTGTTACTGTATGTTATCCAGAGCATTGGTGACTGTAACTGTGCTGTCAGATTGTCCGTTCGTAAATGCAGAGTGTTCCGTGTTTAGAGCACACACTGGACCTCACAATGACAGTCAAGCATCCAAGCTAACTGGCTAACATTGGCTAGCTACTTCCAGACACATAATGAGAGAACACCCCACTCTGACCCCACTCTGACCACCCCACTCTGACCACCCTAGCAGAGCTGGTTAGGCTGTTTTCATGTTATCCAGAGCGTTGTTGACTGTAACTGTGCTGCTGGCAACAATTTAATTACGCTTTGTTGACGTTTACTGACACCAGACTTATTCAACAGGTGTTGAGCGTTCAATAATTAATCTGTTATTCTGCGCTCTGGCACACTAAAATGAGAGTATTTTGTTTTAAACAATGTAGATAGATAGCTAGCTAGGTAAACAATGAATCCCAACGCATGACGTAACGTTAGTTAGCGAGCTAGCCAGCTAACATTAGCTAGCTAGCTAACAGTACACTAACTTGGCATGAAAATACTCTAAATTAGAAACGCGTAATATCTGAACATGTAGCTAGCTAGACTATGGTCTGAAATCAGAGTAGATAGCCAGAGCGAATTTACCAGCTAGTACGCCTTATCAACAGTTGCAATGACATTCTATTGGAATGGATACTTGCATAGTGGAGTCTTTTGCTAAGACATGTAGCTAGCTAGCTACCACTTTCTGTCAAAATTAGAAATGTGTAATATCTGAAAATTTTGCTAGCTAGACTATCTTACATCATGGTTGGATGCGTCTCATGTCTGATGCCATGCATGGTTTCCCATAGTTTGAAGATGTAATCCAGACTGGTGTTCTCTCCATCTCCTTAGTTATCATACTCGAATTCCACTGATTTCAAAACTCAGTCCTCCAGAAAATGGAGAGCATACACATAACGTTAGATAGTGAGCCAGCCAGCTAACGTTAACAGTACACTTTAACTTGACATTAGGTTTATGCAGTTTTACTACATGATACATTTAAAAAGGAAGCTGTGTTTGACACGCGTGCTATAAGGCAGACCAATCCAAACCCATCTCTCGGCATGTCCAGACCACTCATTATCTCAGCCAATCATGGCTAGCGGGAAGGTTACTCTCGTTTTCTGTGGCTAAACCAACTAGGCTTGTAATTTAGCAATTTTATCAGTCTTTACAGATGGCATACAAGTTTGATATTAAGGTTCACATGTTCGAGAAGGCATTTCTGCCATTTTTTTTTATAAATACACATTTTTTACATTCAAACGGCTCTCCTGTGACGTCGTGAATTGCGACATACCCCTAGTTTCCTGAATTGGGTCACATTTGTGGTATATCCAACACAGGTGTGGAGGGTCACCTACTTGTGAGAATCACCTAAGTGAGTTGCCTGGATTTCACTGGTGTGTTTACACAGGTTGTCTCTGCAAAATCCAATATGCATGATGATCTCCTCTTTCCGCAGATTATCTTTTAATTCTCTCAGTTTGGAGTATTGGTGTCAATTGTTGTACACGTGTTTCCCCAACTTCTTTTTCAATCATCTTACATTTGAGTCATTTAGCAGACACTCTTATCCAGAGCAATTTACAGTTAGTGCATTCATTTTAAGATAGCTAGGTGGGACAACCACATATCACAGGCATAGAAAGTACATTTTTCCTCAATACCTTAGCTGTCAGTAGTCAGAGCTACTGGTGGGGTGGTCTAGTGCAAGTGTTGGTGTTATTTTCGAGGTAAGGAGGAGGATTATTTAAGATACTGTTTGAAGAGGTGGGGTTCCAGATGTCCTAGCTTCAGGGGGAAGCTGGTTCTACCATTGGGGTGCCAGGACAGAAAAGAGCTTGGACTGGGCTGAGTGGGAGCGGCCCTCCCGTAGGGGTGGCAGAACAGAGTGCTCGGTTGGAGAGTGCTCGGTTGGGGTGTAGGGATTGAGTATGCTGTTCCGTAGGTAAGCACCATGGTCTTCAAGTGGATGCAAGCTTCAACTGGAAGCCAGTGGAGTGTCAAGGAGCAGAGTGACATTAGAGAACATGGGGAAGGCTGAATACCAGGCGAGCTGCTGCGTTCTGGATAAGTTGCAAGGGTTTTATGGCACAAGCGGGGAGCCTAGCCAACAGTAGTCCAGAAGGGTGAGGATAAGTGCCTGAATTAGGACCTCTGCCGCTTCCTGTGTGAGGTAGGATCATACTCTACAGATGTTGTAGAGCATGAACCTACAGGACTGAGTCACTGCTTTGATGTTTGCAGAGAACTATCCTCTCCACGTCACCTGGTAGGAGCAGCCTGCCAGGTAGGATGCAATCCAAGAGTGTGTATAGCCTGAGACACCCAGCCTTTAGAGGGTAGAGAGGAGGATCTGATGGTTCACGATGTCAAAGGCAGTGGATAGATCTAGGAGGATGAAAACAGAGGGGAGAGAGTCAGCTTTGATAGTGCGGAGAGCCTCCGTGACACAGAGAAGAGCGTCCATCCTGAAGCCTGACTGGTTAGGGTCAAGAGAATCGTTCTGAGAGTGATAACGAAAAAGTTGATCAGAGACAGCACGCTCAAGTGTTTTGGAAGGAATACAGATCTATCATTTTTGACGTCAGATATGTCTAGTGTTGGTTTCTTGAGGAGGGGAGTAACTCGGGACATTTTGAAGTCAGAGGGGACGTGGCCAGTGGTCAGGAATGAGTTGATGAGGGAAGTGAGGAATGGGAGAAGGTCTCCAGAGATGGTCTGGAGAAGGGAGGAGGGGATGGGTTCGAGCGGGCAGGTTGTCGCGCGGCCAGGCCTCACTAGTTGCAGGATGTCATCTGGAGAGAGAGGGGAGAAAGAGGTCAAGGTGTAGGGTAGTTCTGTGTGAGTGAGACCAGTGCACTCAATAGGCTGAATGAATGAGCAGCAGATGTGGTCAACCTTTTTTTCAAAGTGGTTGACAAAGTTGTCTGCAGAGAGGGAGGGGTAGAGGATTAAGGAGGGAGGAGGTGTAGGAACTAGTGAGAAGTATAATATTTTTGTTATCTGTTGTGGTAGAGTTCCAACTCTTTGCTAGCTAGTGCCATGTACTTTAAGTGCTGCCTATTTTCCCAGTGGTCTACTTGGTGTGTAAACGGCTGACTGCTCATAATTTGCAGATAGTTGTTGACACATCAACCAGGATCAAGGGGCAGGGCATTTTGTGACTTTTTTTTGGTAACCAGTGTCTGTATTGGGGGGTGAAGGGTTTCACCTCTCCTAGGCAATCAGCAATTAGTACAGGGAGGTGTGCTCTCCACCTCTGCTAGGCAATTAGCAATTATTGTTAGTTCTTCAGTCTCCCCTCTACCCTTCTAAGGTTACATTTGCAAAACCCTTGGTTAACATAGAGATTCTGGGAACGTCAGAATGTGGGAGGAAATGAACTATATTCTGGTAATCCGAACAATTGAACATATGCGGTGGTACTTAATGAATATGATTTCAGTTCCGTTGTCATCTGAGACATTTTCATCAATGATAAGATGACATAAACTCTACAGTGGAAAATCTACACATCAGAGTTATCGGATTCACATGGAATTGTTGTTCAATTTAAATGTTTGAATATGAAATTATTTGTGATGGGATGAACTGTGATTTTAGCTTCTAAAATGTGACATTTGGGTTTTCATAAGATAGGGTACTCAATCAGTGGCCCTCCCCTGTGAATGGACAAGGGCTATAAAACTTTTCAAACACACCCTCCTCTCCCTTCCTATATAAGCCCTTGATGACAACATAACTTCCTGTTCCGATGATATGAGGATGACGGTCCTATGTCAGAATGGTTCAGATAATAACTACAGAATGAAGCCAACATCAGTGAGCTTTGGTTGCGAATGGTATGAACTTTGAACTCTTATTCACTACAGAAGTGATACCTCCTAGCCGTTGAGTTAGCAACCGCAGCTGCAAACGCAGGTTAGGAAGGAACAGACAGAGTATCCCGTCTATCACACAACGACGTTACTACAACTTTTCCAATTGACCACCAGAGACATTCTTCAAAGGACTCGGTTTGGCAACACTGTCTTCCATCTACCACCAACCTCCTGAAGAGCAGCTCAGAGTAAATATGTATTGCATTTTCCTTTTCCAAATGGGCGGTAATTTATAATGCATAAGATACTGTATTTACGATAGCACAGCTTTTTCCCTTTGTTCCTCAGTCTCCCGCTCTTTCACTCACCCTTTTCCTTTGTGTAACAAGCTGTCATATCTGTTCTGCCCGCTAGGGACGTTTTCCTTTATGACATAATTTGTAATAAAGTTATGATTAATTGTGTGTATGAGTAATTAGTTAGGTATTTAGTAAATAAATAATTAAACCCAATTTGTATTGCTGATTCAACTTGTTAGCCAGGGTTCGTGCAGATAAAAGGATTTACAACTTTCAGATGAGACTGAATTAAGATTGATATTGACTGCTATTGATGTAAAATATTACTAGGTCTTTAAGAGTTTATTCGGAAGATAACAGCTCTATAAATATTATTTTGTGATGCCCGACTCTAGTTAATTACATTTACATGATTAGGTGATATTAATTACGGATAAATTATTTTGTAGAAGAGCATGTTATATCACTTAATCTGGCATAGCAAAGACACGGCACTGCTTTCAAGAACAGTGAGTTAATCTCAGCCTATGCTACCCTTCTGTCCCTTGACGTTTTGGCCCTGAGGAAGACATGGATCACCCCAGAGAACACTACTACTCCAGCTGCTCTTTCTCTCATAGTCCAAGAGCATCTGGTCATTGCAGTGGTGGCACGTCTACTAATTTCTCCGAAGTGGAGATTTTCTTTTCTCCCTCTGAGTCAAGACCGGGAGGGGGACAAGGTGTTTATAAAACATATGGATGAGCTAATTAAGAAGCTGAGATTGAAAGTAGGCTTCTTTTATAGAAAAATAATGCCTCTCCCTAAACAGCAGGAGGAAGATTGTACAGTCAACTTTCCTGACATTTCTTGACTATGGTGACACCATTTATAAGAATGCAGCAGACCTTAAACCTTTGGATGCCGTCTACCATCAGGGTTGAGGAGTAACAGATTACATGTAATCCTCTACGTTAAAACAGCTAAAATATTGTAATCAGATTAGATACTTTTGAAAACTGATTACTTTTACTTTCAGATAGGAAGTTTCCTATTGAAAAAAGTGGGGCTTTTATTGCTCAATCAGAAAAGCACATTCTTTTGTCCATTTAAAATAACATCCAATTCATCAGAAATAAAGTGTAGACATTGTGTTGTAAACAACTTTTGTAGCTGGAAATGGCTGATTTAAAAAAAACGATAATAATAACACAACGTGCCATTGAAACACAGGAGTGATGGTTGCTGAGTTTACTTGTTATCTTTGTGTACTATTTAAATGAGTTTGATCTGAAACATTTAAGTGTGACAAATGTGCAAAAAAATAAGAAATCAGGAAGGGGGCAAATACTTTTTCACAGCACTGTATATAGTACCAGTCAAACGTAATAGTACCAGTCAAAAAAAAAGAAGCTGTGTTCGACACGAGTGCTATAAGGCAGACCAATCCAAACTCATCTCTCGGCATGTCCAGGCCACTCATTATCTCAGCCAATCACGGCTAGCGGGAAGGTTGCTCTCGTTTTCTGTGGCTAAACCAACTAGGCTTGTAATTTAAAATTTTTACTATAGAATAATAAAAGGGGTGTTCAAAGAAAATAGTCTTGAGGCCATTTGATTAGTTGTTCAGCAGTCTTATGGCTTGAGGGTAGAAGCTGTTAAGGAGCCTTTTGGTCCTAGACTTGGCACTCCGGTATCGCTTGCTGTGCGGTAGCAGAGAGAACGGTCTATGACTTTGGTGACTGGAGTCTTTGAAATTCTTTGGGGACTTCCTCTGACACCACCTATATAGGTCCTGGATGTCAGGAAGTTTGGCCCCAGTGATGTACTGGGCCGAATGCACTACCCTCTGTAGCGCCTTACAGTCAGATGCCGAGCAGTTGCCATACCAGGCAGTGATGCAACCGGTCAGGATGCTCTCGATGGTGCAGCTGTAGAACATTTTGAGGATCTGGGGACCCATGCAACATATTTTAAATCTCCTGAGGGGGAAAATGTGTTTTCGTGCCCTATTCACAACTGTCTTGGTGTGTTTGGACCATGATAGTTTGTTGGTAATGTGGACACCAAGGAACTTTTGACCAGCTCCACTTCAGTCCTGTCGATATTAATGGGACCTGTTCGGCCCTCCTTTTCCTATAGTCCACGATCAGCTCCTTTGTCTTGCTCACATTGAGAGATATGTTGTTGTCCTGGCACCACACTGCCAGGTCTCTGACCTCCTCCATATAGGCTGTCTCATCGTTGTTGGTGATCAGGCCTACCACTTGTCGTCAGAAAACTCAATGATGGTGTAGGAGTCGTGCTTGGCCACACAGTCGGGGGTGAACAGGCAGTACAGGAGGGGACTAAGCACGCACCCCTGAGTTTCCCCAGTGTTGAGTGATCTCTGTGGCAGATGTGTTGTTGCCTATCCTTACCACCTGGGGTCAGCCCATCAGGAAGTCCAGGATCCAGTTGTAGAGGGAGGTATTTAGTCCCAGGGTCCTTAGCTTAGTGATGAGCTTTGTGGACAGTATGGTGTTGAATGCTGAGCTGTAGTCACTGAGCAGCATTCTCACATAGGTGTTCCTTTTTTCAAGGTGGGAAAGGGCAGTGTGGAGTGCGATTGAGATTGTCATCTGTGGATCTGTCATGGCGGTATACGATTTGGAGTGGGTCTAGGTTTTCTGACATGATGGTGTTGATGTGACCCATGACCAGCCTTTCAAAGCAAGTCATGGCTACCAACATGAGTGCTTACGAGCCAGTAATCATTTAGGCAGGTTACCTTCGCTTTTTTTGGGCACAGGGGCTATGCGTGGTCTATTTGAAACATGTATGTATTAGAGACTCGGACAGGGAGCGGTTGAAAATGTCAGTGAAGACATTTGCTAGTTGGATTACCAGGATGTGGACTGTCTGGCCCCGCGGCTTTGGGAATGTTGACCTGTTAAAAGGTCTTGCTCACATCGGCTACAGAGAGCGCGATCACACAGTCATCTGGAACAGCAGGTGCTCTCATGCATGCTTCAGTGTTGCTTGCCATGAAGCGAGCGTTAAAGGCATTTAGCTTGTCTGGTAAGCTTGCATCACTGGGCAGCTCGCGGCTGGGTTTCCTTTTGTAGTCCGTTACAGTTTATGCCCTGCCACAGCCGACGAGTGTCAGTGCCGGTAGTAGGATTCAATCTTAGACCTGTATCGACCCTTTGCCTTTTTGATGGTTCGTCTGAGGGCATAGTGGGATTTCTTATAAGTGTCCGGATTACCCTTTAGCTCGGATATTTCCTGTAATCCATGGCTTCTGGTTGGGATATATACGTACGGCCACTGTAGGGACGACGTCGTCAATGCTCTTATTGATGAAGCCAGTGACTGAGGTGGTATACTCCTCAATGCCATTGGATGAATCCCAGAACATATTCCAGTCTGCTAGCAAAACAGTCCTGTAGCATAGCATCCGCATCATGTTCCCTATTCACCTAGTCACTGGTACTTCCTGCTTTAGTTTTTGCTTGTAGGCAGGAATCAGGAGGATAGAGTTATTGTCAGATTTGCCAAATGGAGGGCGAGGGAGCGCATTGTATGCGTCTGTGTGTGTGGAGTAAAGGTGGTGGTAGAAATGAGGTAAAAACGGATTTAAGTTTGCCTGCATTAAAGTCCCCGGTCACTAGGAGTGCTGCTTCTGGATGAGCATTTTTTGTTTGCTTATGGCTTTATACAGCTCGTTGAGTGCAGTCTTATTGCCAGCATCGGTTTGTGGTGGTAAATAGACTGTTATGAGTAAAATAGATGAAAACTCTCTTGGTAGATAGTGTGGTCTACAGCTTATCATGAGGTATTCTACCTCGGGTGAGCAATACCTCGAGACTTCTTTAATATTAGATATTGCACACCAGCAGTTATTGACAAATGCACACCTCCACCCTTCATCTTAACAGAAGTAACTGCTCTGTCCTGCTGAAACACAGAAAGCCAGCCAACTCTATATTATCTGTGTCGTCGTTCAGCCAAGTCTCGGTGAAACAAAAGATATTACAGTTTTTAATGTACCGTTGGTAGGATAGTCTTAATCGTAGATCATTCAGGTTGTTTTCCGATGATTGCATGTTGGCCAATAATACAGAGGTTAGTGGTGGTTTACCTACTCGTCTGCGAATTCTTAAAGGAACCCCGCCCTCCTCCCCCTTTTTCTGTCTTTTCTTTACGCTGATGACTGGCATTTGGGCCTTGTCTCGACAAAGCAGTCGGACTATTTAAATAAAACATCTTTGTCCAGTTTGAGGCGAGTATTCGCTGTTCTGATGTCCAGAAACTATTTTCAGTCATAAGAGACGGTAGCAGCAACAAAATGAGTTAAACAATGCGAAAAATAAATAAATAACACATTTGGTTAGGAGCCCGTAAAACGTCAGCCCACTCCTCCAGCGCCATTATGTGTTGTCTCTGGTCTCAATGGGTTCTCCTCAATAAATAAAAGTAAAATAAAAATGAAACAAAATACTAATTGTTGCTGATATTCCAATCAATACATGTGACTTTTAAACTGACCCACTGGAATACACAGAGTAGATTTATGGTCATTATTTCATCAATCTTCCAGGGGACATTCAGTGAAATAGGATAGTTAGAGGCTTGACAAATAGCTTAGACCTGTGGGGTTGTATTGTGATGGTCAATATTCTCAATCCTGACAGAGACATCAGGCTGGCCCCAGTCTATAAGTGCACAGGACATTGTTAAATGACTCCCCATGCTCCAATTTGGCAAGGGAATTGAAGAGAAATAACCAAGAGAGCTGTTATGGTGGTGGTCGAATGCAACCAGGAAACAATATAATACTTTTCAGACTAAATTAATTTATATTAATTGATATTAATTGACCCACTCGTTTGTTAAAGAGTTTGCGTTCTCAAACCTAACAACCCCACCTTTTTCAAAATAGATAAGACTCCTTGAACTTTCTTGAAAAAAATAATCAATTCCATCTGTATTTGATATCCACCAAAACAAAAAAAAGGATATACAAGACATTCTCTTATGCTGTGAAGGATTACAAAATATGCCTTGGGCATTTTATACAATTAACATAAATTGTATGATTGATTGACATGTCAACCATCGTGAATACTTTTCAGAAGACAATTCTTATTAATCTCTGGATTACAAAAAAACTTGTAGTGACCATCACATTGGAAATCCTTGATTCATTATAGAACATGACAGGATTGGCCATTTGTGGAAACCATGAAAATAAATAGTAATCATTTTAAGCATTAAGCAATTTAAAAAAATTATACAAATGTACGTGAAGAGAGATTTCAGGTTCCTAATAAAATACCGAATGAGGCCTCTTGAGCATAGTGCTTATTCATTGGAACTTAACATCTGCTTTCACATTATCAACATTATCAACCATGACTCACGCACTTCATCAGGCCTTATGCATGGTTTGCCAATGGATTCAGAGCTCATCATCCCACATTTGATTTGTTGTGTGTAATTTTGTATTTAAACTGGCTCCACAGAACCCAACCTTTTACATATCCACTCCTGTAAGTGCATGCCTATGGTTGCTCAACTACAGTGGATTTAAGAGACTTTTATTTTATTCAGAAAACTGCTTTGCATTACTAGATTGATATAATCAATTAATTGGATATAAAACCGGTTCTAACAGTGCTAAAACTGGAGTATTGACTGCTCTCTCTGTTGGCTCTTAGCAGGGGTAGTCTTTGATTTGAAATGGTTAAATCTTGTTGGTCACATTCCACCTACCAATAAAAGCAACAATCATTTAAAAAATGATGGCTTCTTAGCAGTCGTCCTGGTCATTCTTTCACGATCATGTTATTCTAACTGCCGAGAAAAGAGGAAAAAGAGCAGTAGCTGAGAGCACTGTTTTAAATTCTAAGAAATTCTAAGACCGCATTATAACAGCAGTGTCAAGTTACCTTGCTCTTACAACCTTAGGTTAACAGTATCTGCAGTGCATACGAATTTGGTAAATTGTGACACTCCATGTATAAAAAGTACATTTTTTACATTAAGTTGGTTTATTACGTTAAATTAAATCACTTGATATATGAAGAGTGTTGTGCCTTACATCCATTCCCAGTAGTTAAACATTTTTCTGCAGCACCTCTATTTGTTTGAGCACAACATTTTTTGTTTCAAACAAAATCTGACAAACAATCCTTGCTGTTGCGAAAAAAGTATTATTGCCATGGCACTGTCGAGTGTCATTACACACAAAATGAACCTCATACAGAAAATAAGTTGAAGGAATATGTCCTGTTGAAGGAGTTGAAGGAATATGTCCTGTTGAAGGAGTTGAAGGAATATGTCCTGTTGAAGGAGTTGAAGGAATATGTCCAATATGTTGAATTGCACACAGTAACAGGAGAGCAAGACAGTTGTAGAATAAAACATCTCTAGAGCCTCTTTCACTGAATCTGGTGTTCGGTAATCAAAAAGGTTTGCTAGTGTCCCGTCTTAAGGCATGGTCATCACTTAACATTGGTGATTTTGTTTTGTTTTTCCAGTTGACAGTACACCCCACCTCAGAAATTGTGCCAACCAAAAAATACAGCATTCTGGGCCACCTGATCACCCTCTCTGCAATGAGGTATGAATTTAAATGACCACCGATATTATTTATTTCTGTGAAATTACATCTCCCCTCATGACAGGATAATTTTGTGTCTATTTGGCAGAGTCTAAACTGGGGCTATCATTTGCATACTAATCTGGGCAAGCCTCTCCTCTGCTCATTAAAAAGGTGATCGTCTGCCTTGATGCTGGCTTTAGTTGTAGTAATAACAGGGCCTGATCCCTGTCGCCTCCAGGACTATATTTACATCGAGTTATTGCATTTATAGGACCCTATTTCTATTTTACTGGCACCCTAGTGCCATAAAAGTCATAATACGGGCATGATGGGACATTGAAGTCCCCAGGCACACTTCAATAATACTTCAGTCAATATTGAGATAATGATTAACCTATTGTGATTGGCAATAGGTGATTATGATTGGCATGATATGATTGTGATTGGCATGATATTATCCCTTGATACTGCCTTCCATTGAAACTAGCATTTTGGGTCCCCTAAGTGAGATTTGATTAGCCCCAAATCGAATAATTAAAAGTTTCAATTTGTAATTTGTCACTGCCGTACACACAATACCCATAATGTCAAAGTGGAATTATGCTTTTCTAAAATTGTACAAGTTAAAAGCTGAGCGAGTATTCATACCCTTTGTTGGGGCAAGCCTAAATAAGTTCAGAAGTAAAAATGTGCTCAGTTGCATGGACTCTGTGTACAAGAAGTGTTTAACATGATTTTTGAATGACTACCTCATCTCATTAAGATCCCTCATTAAGATCCCTCAGTCAAGCGCTGAATTTCAAACACAAAGACCAGGGATGTTTTCCAATTCCTCGCAAAGAAGGGCACTTTTGGTGGACGGGAGGGAAAAAAACACATTGAATATCCCTTTGTACATGGTTATGATATTAATTACACTTTGGATGGTGTATTAATACACCCAGTCACTACATATATCAGTTGCCGGAGAGGAGGGAAACTGGTCAGAGATTTCACCATCTCAACAATGGTAACTTTCAAACAGTCAGTGTTTAATGGCTGTGATAGGATAACATTATAGTTACTCCATAGTACTAAACTCATTGACAGAGTGAAAAGGAAGCTTGCACAGAATAAAAATCTTCTAAAACATGCATCCTGTTTGCAACAAGACATTAAAGTAATACTGCAAACAATGTGGCAAAGCAATTAACTTTTGTCCTGAATATAAAGTGTTCTGTCTAGGCCGTCATTGTAAATAATAATTAGTTCTTAACTGACTTGCCGGGTAAAACTAAATAAACAAATGTTCAAACATAGTGGTGGCTGCATCACGTTACGGGTATGCTTATAATCGTTAAGGACTGGGGAGTTTTTCAGGATAAAAAAATGGCGCTAAGTACAGGCAAAATCCTAGATGAAAACCTGGTTCAGTCTGCTTCCCACCAGACACTGGGAGATTAATTCACCTTGCAACAGGACAATAACTTAAAACACATGGCCAAATCTACACTGGAGTTGCTTACCAGAAGAAAGTGAATGTTCCTGAGCTACAGTTTTGCCTTAAATCTGCTAGAAAATCTATGGCAAGTTTAGTAATTAGTTTAGTAATTTAGTTTAGCAAGTCTAGTAATGACCAACAACCAATTTGACAGAGCTTGAATAATTTTGAAAATAATAATGGGCAAATGTTGCACAATCCAGGTGTGGAAAGCTCTTAGACTTACCCAGAAAGACTCACAGCTGTAATCGCTGCCAAAGGTGCTTCTGCAAAGTTGACTCAGGGGTGTGAATACTTATGTGAATTAGATATTTCTGCATTTCATTTTCAATAAACTTGTTACAATTTCTAAAAACACGTTATAACTTTGTCATTATGGGGTAATGTGTGTAGATGGGTGAGAGAAAATATTTGTAATCCATTTTGAATTCAGGCTGTAACACTACAAAATGTGGAATAAATCAAGGTGTACGAATACTTTCTGAAGGCACTGTATCTCTGGACAAGATATCTCTGGGCTTTACCTGAGGCTAGTCTGGGCAGCCTGCTCTGAGTATCACATACATTGGCACAGGTCACAAGGGGCTCAGACAGGGATTGGATGGGCTGAAGGAAGGCCACAGTGGGATAAGGCACTGATTGGACACAGGTCACAGTGGTGTCGGATAACGAGGAGTTGACAAGCTCTGGTTGGCTGCAGGGATGGTCCTTTGAGCCGGCAGGCACTCTCCACCTGGGTAATGGGGAGAGCGACACCTCTGCACTAGAGGAACTGGGCACAGTGGGTGGGCTGAGGGAGTGACCCCGGGCCGATGGGGACTTGGGAAGGAAGTGGAGGAAGGAGGAGGAATCAAGGAGGGTGAACGTTCCAATGCCGCTGTCCAATGTTCGCATCTTGCAGCCGGAGCCTGAGACACAAGGAGAAAAATGATGGGGCTTGGGGATGCAGGCAATGACAGGAGTTACACACAACAAAAGGAAAGAGATAACGGAATGACACATTTTTATATAATTGGTTGAAGAGGAACCAACAAAAGACAAGCACATGCCTATTGTAGTGCATCAAATTAAAACGAGATACAATAATACTGCAACAATTATTTATGCCCTAAGAATAATCTAAACTTCCTCATGACCAGTTTAATAATCTAGGAATGAATGTGTTTCTAATAACATTGGGTATATGTCTCAACAACATGAACTGCAATCTCAAAGTGCAACACTATCCACAACATTATCCATCAAATTTCATGCATTTTTTTCTCTCCAACCTGATTTGATTGTATGTTTCCTCCTTGCCCCTGTCCTACCTCACCTACATGATGTTGTGCATGAGGGCGTCTTAACCAGCTGTGGCTGCTGACACCCAGGCAGCCTTGTAGAATTTCAGTGCATTAATGCAACAGATGGTCTGGTTATTTCATTCTACCACACTCAACAAATGTCCTCTAAGAACCAAATGGATGGCAGTTCAGTACAATTACATGTAACTGTGACGCTGGCTTATGATTCCTCGCTAATTAGCACATGATGCCATTGTTTCCACCAGAGAAAATTGGCTTCACCCATAGAAGAGTCAGGTGGAATAAGATTAGGGAAAATCAGGCACATTAACCATTGATTTGGTGTCAGTGTCAAATGAGGTGAATATATGCTATTGTACAGCACTTTGAGATATCAGCTGATGTACGAAGGGCTATATAAATACATTTGATTTGATTTGATATTGTACTTGTTGGTAGCAAACCTATTGCTAATGAATTACTGTTCAAGCTGTATTGAATACGTATACATTTAAAATGTAATACAATTAACTGTGCACATCATATAGTATGCTGGCCTACATAATAGTTCAAGTACAGTAATTACTTATTTTTCATTCTCATACTTCTCGCTTTGATACAATGAAAAAAACAGCAGTTTCAGATCTTATGTGAACTTTTTGAAAGAATTGGGGGAAAAAAAGGTTTTATTCCTGCTGTCATGAAATCGATGCTTTATTCTGAAATGTTTCAACTATCCCTCCAATGAACTGACACAGACAAACACAGCTCAGAACAAGATATCCTGAATTCAAACATCAAAGTCTTTGTCATGCTAACATGATTTTTGACATAATATCCAGTAGATTTCTTTATCAACGGAAAATATTGTCTCCTCTCCAGTGATCCAGAGAAAAGCTTGACTCAAAACAGGTGGGCTGTTAACTGACAACTTCTTTGATAATTGGGTGTCTTCATTTAGTGTGCATTTTATTCATACATCAAGATGATTAAACTTAAATTATTCAGGTGGTCAGTTTCAAATTGTGATAAACAGCTCTAGAAATAAATAACGATGAAAGTAGCTCTTACTTGCCTGTCACACAAACAGGAGTAACTAATAAAGGTAAGAGCGCGATACACATCGCAGACGTTGATTGATTAGTGTTCTTGAAGGCAAAAATGAACAAGCACCTTAGTGACACTTCCTTGCATGGGCAGGCAGCATCAGAGGGGTTGACCATTGATTGCCCTCCACAAACCCTTTGGCACTAGCTAAGGATCATGTCCTTGTCTGATCTGAAAAGACTGAATGATGACTAATAAGCTAACACCTAAAAAGTTCAGGGGCTACAAACAGCCGAAGATGCACAAATGGAACAGTATGACAATTGAAATTCATAAAAGGACGACTATAGTCCCCAACTGTTGTTAATATTCATGAGAAGGAGCCTAGTATTATACATGGCATGATGTTTACAGTTCATCCATATTCAAGCGTTCAAGATAATGTTTGAAGTTCAATGCACAGCAGCATAGTTCAAAGTACTAGTCTAACATAGTCACATGTTCATACTAAAGCCTGTCATGTCATTTCAGTCAACTATACACCAATAAGCCAAAATGGATGAATCAACATAGTTTCTTCATGATTTCAACTGACTTATCAACTTTGCGTCATTGTGGCTAGGTGGTTGAATTTGCAAAAAAGTCAACCTAGTCAATACAGTCTTTGTCACATTCAGCTAATGAAACTCTTTAAAAGTGTGAAAGAAATTTGATCTGTGTTATTTCCTGATAGTTTCTGGTTGAAAATACAATCTACACAGGACCAGCAGGTTTGCATGGGTGGGAGTTTCCGCTTTCCAAGGTGACATCACCATGCGGTAAATTGGTTAATTGACCAATAAGAAAGAGTTCCAAACCTCTCTGCCAATAACAGTTTTTGCTTCCTCACTTAGACCACTCCCAGACAGTCCTAACAACATTTTAGCTTGAGAAATAGTTTTTTGCTAAAAATCTATTTCTGACCATTTTAATGGAAAGCCATTACAGTTAGGTTTGTTACCCAGAAATTACGTAATGTTGAATAAAAAAAATGGCTGTCATGGGCCTTTAAGCACACAGTGCCATAGGGTTTCAAGGTTTGGTATGGGTTGATAGGGGTAGGGGTTCTTAGCCTAAACAGTTAGAAAATCACTTCAGTACAGACCAAAGATCTTTATGAGTATATGAATTAATTCCGAGGAGTCCTAAATGCATTTGTTACATGCACACTTTACAGATGTCTTGGCAGACCGATTTTACAAGTAAATTAATTCAAAAAGCCAAATATTTAAAAACACATCAGCATATTCTCCTCAAATGGCACAAAGAAAATTGTTCAAATGTACTGAGTGACATTTAGACCTCCACTCACTTGGAAGTTGATTCTAGTTGCCTTTAAATTGGATACTGGCATGGGTTTTTGTATGTGGTGTGTATGTATTGGGATTGTAGCTTAGAGGGGTGTTCTAGTTAAGTCTATGGCTGTCTGAAGTGGTTCTCAATCAGAGGCAGGTGTTTATCGTTGTCTCTGATTGGGAACCATATTTAGGCAGCCATATTCTTTGAGTGTTTTGTGGGTGATTGTCCTTAGTGTCCTTGTTCCTGTCTTTGTTAGTTTATAAAAGTATAGGCTGTTTCGGTTTTCGTTTCATTCATTACGTTCTTTGTTTTGTAGTGTTTGTATTGATTCGTGTTTACGTTTGTTTATTAAACATGGAATCTACACGCTGCATTTTGGTCCGACTCTCCTTCACCACAAGAGAACCGTTACAGAATCACCCACCACAACTGGACCAAGCAGCGTGTCAACAGGCAGGAGCAGCCCAAAGAGGAGATACGTAATAAGGATTTCTGGACATGGGAGGTAATCCTCGACGGGAGAGGACCCTGGGCTAAACCAGGGGAGTGTAGCCGCACCAAGGTGCAGCAGGAGAAGAGGCAACAGGAGCAGCCCAAAGAGGAGTACAGTATGGACTATACTTCTTGGGAGGAGATAGACAGGTGGGCGGTCGACCCAGGGAGAGTGCCGGTGCCCGCCTGGGATTTGATGGAGCAGTGCGCTGAAGGTTATCTGAGAATGGAGTTGGCGAAGCAAGCACGGCGGCGTGGACGGAAGCCCGAGAGACAGCCCCAAAAATGTTATGGGGGGGGGGCTCACAGGGAGCATGGCGACGCTAGGTAGGAGACCTACGCCAACTTCCTGTGGTTACCGGGGGGCTAGAGAGACCGGGCAGGCACCGTGTTATGCAGTGGTGCGCACGGTGTCCCCAGTGAGGGTGCATAGCCCGGTGCGGTATATTCCAGCTCCGCGTATCGGCCGGGCTAGAGTGGGCATCGAGCCAGGTAAGGTTGGGCAGGCTCGGTGCTCAAGAGCTCCAGTGCGCCTGCACGGTCCGGTCTATCCAGTACCACCTTCACACACCAGCCCTCCGGTGGCAGCTCCCCGCACCAGGCTTCCTGTGCGTGTTCTCGGTCCAGTACCACCAGTGCCAGCACCACGCATCAGGCCTACAGTGCTCCTCGCCTCTCCAGCGCTGTCGGAGCCTCCCGCCTGTTCAGCCCTGCCGGAGCCTTTCTCCTCTCCTGCGCTGCCGGAGTCTCCCGCCTGTTCAGCGCTGCCAGAGCCTTCCTCCTCTACAGCGCTGCTGGAGTCTCCTGCCTGTTCAGCGCAGCCAGAGCTGCCAGCCTGCATGGAGCAGCCAGAGCTGCCAGCCTGCATGAAGCAGCCAAAGCTGCCAGTCTGCATGAAGCAGCCAGAGATGTCAGTCTGCATGGAGCAGCCAGAGCTGTCAGTCTGCATGAAGCAGCCAGAGCTTCCAGTCTGCATGGAGCAGCCAGAGATGTCAGTCTGCATGAAGCAGCCAGAGCTGTCAGTCTGCATGAAGCAGCCAGAGCTGCCAGCCTATATGGAGCAGCCAGAGCTGTCAGTCTGCATGGAGCAGCCAGAGCTGTCAGTCTGCAAGGAGCTGCCAGTCTGCAAGGAGCTGCCAGTCTGCAAGGAGCTGCCAGTCTGCAAGGAGCTGCCAGTCTGCAAGGAGCTGCCAGTCTGCACGGAGCTGCCAGTCTGCACGGAGCTGCCAGTCTGCAAGGAGCTGTCGGTCTGCAAGGAACTGCCAGTCTGTACGGAGCCGCCAGAGCTGCCAGTCTGTAAGAAGCCGCCAGAGCTGGCAGCCTATATGGAGCAGCCAGAGCCGCCAGTCAGTGTGGAACAGCCAGAGCCGCCAGTCAGCATGGAGCAGCCAGATCCGTCAGTCTGCCAGGATCCGCCAGTCAGCCAGACTCTTCCAGATCTGCCAGTCAGCCAGACTCTTCCAGATCTGCCAGTCAGCCAGACTCTTCCAGATCTGCCAGTCAGCCAGACTCTTCCAGATCTACTAGTCAACCAGACTCTTCCAGATCTACTAGTCAACCAGACTCTTCCAGATCTGCCAGTCAACCAGACTCTTCCAGATCCACCAGTCAACCAGACTCTTCCAGATCCGCCAGTCAACCAGACTCTTCCAGATCCGCCAGTCAGCCGGGATCTGCCAGGACTGCCAGTCGGCCAAGATCTACCAGTCGGCCAGGATCCGCCAGTCAGCCAGGATCCGCCAGTCAGCCAGGATCTGCCAGATCCGCCAGTCAGCCAGGATCCGCCAGTCAGCCAGGATCTGCCAGTCAGCCAGGATCTGCCGAAACCACCAGCCAGCCAGGATCTGGTAGATCCATCAACCTGCCTGAGCTTCCTCTCACTCCTGAGCTTCCTCTCACTCCTGAGCTTCCTCTCACTCCTGAGCTTCCTCTCACTCCCGAGCTTCCTCTCACTCCCGAGCTTCCCCTCACTCCCGAGCTTCCCCTCACTCCGAGCTTCCCCTCAGTCCCGAGCTTCCCCTCAGTCCCGAGCTGCCCCTCAGTCCCGAGCTGCCCCTCAGTCCCGAGCTGCCCCTCAGTCCCGAGCTGCTCCTCAGTCCAGTGGGGTTCTGGGTGAGGACTACTAGGCCATGGTCGGCGGCGAGGGTGGACTATCCAAGGATGCGAGGAGAGGGGACTAAGACATTGATTGAGTGGGGTCCACGTCCCGCGCCGGAGCCGCCACCATGGACAGACGCCCACCCGGACCCTCCCTAATGTTTTGAGGTGCGTTCGGGAGTCCGCACCTTAGAGGGGGGGTTTGTATTGGGATTGTAGCTTAGTGGGGTGTTCTAGTTAAGTCTATGGCTGTCTGAAGTTAGTTTACACAAGTACAGTGCCTTGCGAAAGTATTCGGCCCCCTTGAACTTTGCGACCTTTTGCCACATTTCAGGCTTCAAACAAAGATCTAAAACTGTATTTTTTTGTGAAGAATCAACAACAAGTGGGACACAATCATGAAGTGGAACGACATTTATTGGATATTTCAAACTTTTTTAACAAATCAAAAACTGAACAATTGGGCGTGCAAAATTATTCAGGCCCTTTACTTTCAGTGCAGCAAACTCTCTCCAGAAGTTCAGTGAGGATCTCTGAATGATCCAATGTTGACCTAAATGACTAATGATGATAAATACAATCCACCTGTGTGTAATCAAGTCTCCGTATAAATGCACCTGCACTGTGATAGTCTCAGAGGTCCGTTAAAAGCGCAGAGAGCATCATGAAGAACAAGGAACACACCAGGTAGGTCCGAGATACTGTTGTGAAGAAGTTTAAAGCCGGATTTGGATACAAAAAGATTTCCCAAGCTTTAAACATCCCAAGGAGCACTGTGCAAGCGATAATATTGAAATATAAGGAGTATCAGACCACTGCAAATCTACCAAGACCTGGCCGTCCCTCTAAAGTTTCAGCTCATACAAGGAGAAGACTGATCAGAGATGCAGCCAAGAGGCCCATGATCACTCTGGATGAACTGTAGAGATCTACAGCTGAGGTGGGAGACTCTGTCCATAGGACAACAATCAGTCGTATATTGCACAAATCTGGCCGTTATGGAAGAGTGGCAAGAAGAAAGCCATTTCTTAAAGATATCCATAAAAAGTGTTGTTTAAAGTTTGCCACAAGCCACCTGGGAGACACACCAAACATGTGGAAGAAGGTGCTCTGGTCAGATGAAACCAAAATTGAACTTTTTGGCAACAATGCAAAACGTTATGTTTGGCGTAAAAGCAACACAGCTCATCACCCTGAACACACCATCCCCACTGTCAAACATGGTGTTGGCAGCATCATGGTTTGGGCCTGCTTTTCTTCAGCAGGGACAGGGAATATGGTTAAAATTGATGGGAAGATGGATGGAGCAAAATACAGGACCATTCTGGAAGAAAACCTGATGGAGTCTGCAAAAGACCTGAGACTGGGACGGAGATTTGTCTTCCAACAAGACAATGATCCAAAACATAAAGCAAAATATACAATGGAATGGTTCAAAAATAAACATATCCAGGTGTTAGAATGGCCAGGTCAAAGTCCAGACCTGAATCCAATCGAGAATCTGTGGAAAGAACTGAAAACGGCTGTTCACAAATGCTCTCCATCCAACCTGTTTTGCAAGGAGGAATGGGAAAAAATGTCAGTCTCTCGATGTGCAAAACTGATAGAGACATACCCCAAGCGACTTACAGCTGTAATCGCAGAAAAAGGTGGTGCTACAAAGTATTAACTTAAGGGGGCTGAATAATTTTGCACGCCCAATTTTTCAGTTTTTGATTTGTTAAAAAAGTTTGAAATATCCAATAAATGTCGTTCCACTTCATGATTGTGTCCCACTTGTTGTTGATTCTTCACAAAAAAATACAGTTTTATATCTTTATGTTTGAAGCCTGAAATGTGGCAAAAGGTCGCAAAGTTCAAGGGGGCCGAATACTTTCGCAAGGCACTGTATAGGCTGTTTCGGTTTTCGATTCGTTCATTACGTTCTTTGTTTTGTAGTGTTTGTATTGATTCGTGTTTACGTTTGTTTATTAAACATGGTTCGCAATCTACACGCTGCATTTTGGTCCGACTCTCCTTCACCACAAGAGAACCGTTGCACTTATATTACTTCTTAGACTCGTGCACAGTTGAAACATTTCATTTTAGCATGCTTGGCAGGGGCTTTGATACTATCTAAATCGTCCTTAATTATAGAGACAGAGTGAAAGAGCACTGTACTTCAGTATTTCTCTGTGAAGTTAAATGCACAGAAGGAAATCAATAAATCTGAGTGAGGGGGTGTCACGTACAGTCAAAACACAGTGTTTGCCCGCAACCTTGCTCTTTCAACTGTGGTTCCATCTCTTTCACTCTGGTTCACAGGTTAAACTGACATGTCAGAAAAGAGGTCAGAGAGCTAGGAAGTAAATCTGCCAGTATTAGCAATGCCTCAGTAATTTGATGGCTGAAAAATGTAAAAGGTTTTCGGAACCAGGTTTGAAAAATACTATATTGGGGTTTAAACAGAGGGTAAAATTGGCCTTGACTGATGTAAAGAGTACACTTGTGTAGATCTAATAGGATTGGATAGGTGCAAGTTGGGCTTATGACCATGAAACACCTATCTAATTCTTAAATCTACATTAAGTTCCTATGGGTAGGAGCAAAAGGTTGCTTCTCGACAGGTCCAATCTACCAAGTTCAATACAAATAGTTTTCTTAAATCCCTTACCGGTCACGTGATCTTGACTGGGGCTCTTTAATGCAGCTCCATTGTCGTTATCAGTCCTGAGGTTCATCCTCTGTGTTTTTGTCTGTTTATGGGAGCAAGAAGAGAGAATAATTATACCTGTATGGAACAGAGGACAAAATTTGGCTCTGTGAATTGTAAAGAAATAGATGAGGCGGCAGGTAGACTACTGGTTAGAGCATTGGGCCAATAACTGAAAGGTTGCTAGTTCAAATCCCTGAGCTGACAAGGTAAAAAGTAATTCTGCCCCTGAACAAGGCAATTAACCCACTGTTCCTAGGCCGTCATTGTAAATAAGAATTTGTTCTTATCTGGCTTGCCTAGTTAAATAAATCAATAAAATGAGTTCTCTATACTTGATTGATTACATATTTTATATTTAATTTGTGGTTTGCATGAATCTATGATTATAAAGTGGTATGAATGTATTCCTTACAAACGCAGACTGATTGGCTGACTCAAATTTCCTCTTTCATGCAATCCTCTATGTTAAGACATGTTTTGAGTTCTTTGAAAAGCACAATCTCACAGAAATTGGCATTGTTGACTTATTTTTACCCCTTGGTAATCTAATTGAACAGCGGCAGTCAGACTTTCTGTTGAGTTTGGTGGGAAAAACGAATTTAATAAACTAATTCAATTGCCATTTTAGTTGTCTAGATTATCTATTTGTGCAACAGGCTAACAATATTTATCTGAATCACATCAGGACAATGATGGACTGTCATTGAAAATGCTTTTAAGCAGTGTTCATTCTAATGATCACTCCATTATCAAGACTGCCTGTGTGTCACGGTCTGACCATCGTTCGTATGTGTTTTCCCTGTTTTAGTGTTGGTCAGGACGTGAGCTGGGTGGGCATTCTATGTTGTGTGTCTGGTTTGTCTATTTCTATGTTTGGCCTGATATGGTTCTCAATCAGAGGCAGGTGTTAGTCATTGTCTCTGATTGGGAACCATATTTAGGTAGCCTGTTTTGTGTTCGGTTTTGTGGGTGATTGTCCTTAGTGTCTTGATGTCCTTGTTCTGTGTGTATGTGCACCAGTATTAGGCTGTTTTGGTTTTCGTTACGTTTATTGTTTTGTAGTGTTTGTATTTAGATTCGTGTTACTTCAGTTTAATAAACATGGATCGCAATCTACACGCTGCATTTTGGTCCGACTCTCCTTCACCACAAGAGAACCGTTACACTGTGAATGTTTGTAGATAATAGTCCATAGATTTCCCTCAGTATCTACATGAAGTATCTCCAGTATTCCCTGCATGTTTGTGTGCATGTATGTGTGAAAGCATGTGACATGCGTGAACGTGTGTTGGAGTGATTCACACAATCTGTGAAACACAAAGTTTTGTTCTGGTTATTTGTTTCGTTGGTGTGTCTTTATTTATATATCTTGTTACACATTTCTCTCTCCGATTCCTCTCCCATCTCTCACCCTAATTCCATATCCATATGATCTGCAACATATCTTCCTGGTTCCTTTAAATTCTTCTCATATTTTCCTTTCTTTCGGTCACCCATCCCTTTCTCACATTTCTACTTTTGAATTAGATGGGACCTTGCGAGGTCAGTTTTGATAATACAGTATTTGTTTAGCTTCACTTCCTTTTTGTATAGATTGTGGTATTATACAGAAATACTACCATTCAGAAATTGTGTTTTCTAGTGTTAGTGAAGAGATTGCAAGTCTTTCAGAGGATCAAGGCTACTGACAGGTTGAAATGAACTAGCACAGTTAAATGTTAATATAATTTCCTTATCTTACTTATGGTACATGCAAAGTGGTGTTGGCACAAATTGTCATACACAGAAGTACAGTTCTCTCACTGGCCATGCAGACATGTATATTCAATAAAAATCCTTAGACATTTAATTGACACGTCGTAGAGTTATGGTCATTTAATTGTCCAGTCAATTCAGGAAAGTCATTGAACATAGAATGTGTATGGGAAAATGCCCATAACATTAATTGAGCAGTTCTCAATTGTAGTTCCAGTTCCAATTGAATCCCTGCGCTGAATCAAATCTACATGAAATTGGCCCTAAACCGACAACACAGTCCTTCTCTGCATTCTGGGTCAAATGGAATGTACCTTTGTGTCCCCACAGATGCCAGTTTGTCCTTGCATGTTGCTGTTAACTGAGGCTCCTTGGGAGGCCATCGAGAGGCAGAGGAGAAATGCATCTTGGGAGTCTCTTTTCCCCACCGAGCTGAAAAAAGAACAGGTTCACTCGACCACTATAATCTACGTATCTTTCATATTTATGCAACATGCCCAGGGTGTTCCAGATAATAAAGTATAATGTGCAGCCGCTTGAATTCTCACTATTCTAAGTGTCTGAAATGTGTCAGAACTGGTCTCAGGACTTAGAAGTATTATAAATGTTTCTAACAGCGCTTAATAAAAAATAGCTTAAGATATCTGGGGCAATAAATCACCTCAAGGAAAGATATGAAGAGATCTGTTTGATAGTTCAGTCAAGTGGTGATGGTTAAGTGTACATGATGAATGACTTAAAATGGAGAACTCAGTATCTTTAATTCTTCAGACTAAGATGTTGGGATGGTCCAAAAGTTTTAGAACACCTACTCATGCAAGGGTTTTGCTTTATTTTTACAATTTTATACATTCTATAATAATAGTGAAGACATCAAAACTATGAAATAACACATATGGAATCATGTAGTAATCAAAAAAGTGTAAAACAAATCAAAATATATTTGAGATTCTTCAAACAGACACCATTTGCCTAGACAGCTTTGCACACTCTTGGCATTCTGTCAACCAGCTTCATGAAGTAGTCACCTGGAAGTGATATCAATTAACAGGTATGCCTTCTTAAAAGTTAATTTGTGGAATTTCTTTCCTTCTTAATGTGTTTCAGCCAATCAGTTGTGTTGTGACAAGGTAGGGGTGGTATACAGAAGATAGCCCTATTTGGCAAAAGACCAAGTTCATATTATGGCAAGAACACCTCAAATAAACAAAGAGAAATGACAGTCCATCATTACTTTAAGACATGAAGGTCAGTCAGCACAGGACATTTCAAGAACTTTGAAAGTTTCTTCAAGTGCAGTCGCAAAAACCATCAAGCACTATGATGAAACTGGCCCTCCTGAGGACAGCCACAGGAATTGAAAACCCAGAGTTACCCCTGCTGCAGAGGATACGTTCATTAGATTTACCAGACTCAGAAATTGAAGCCCAAATAAATGCTTCACCGAGTTCAAGTAACAGACACATCAGGCCTTCATGGTCGAATTGCTGCATAGAACCCACTACTAAAGGACACCAATAAGAAGAAGAGACTTGCTTGGGCCAAGAAAATGGACATTAGACCAGTGGAATTGTGTATTTTGGTCTGGTGTCCAAATTGGAGATTTTTGGTTCCAACCTTCGTGTCTTTGTGAGACGCGGTGTGGGTGAACGGATGATCTCCGCATGTGTATTTCCCAACGTAAAGCATGGATGAGGTGGTGTTATGGTGTGGGGGTGCTTTGCTGGTGACACTGCCTTGAATTCTAAATAAATCACAGACACACTTAACCAGCATGGCTACCCCAGCATTCTGCAGTGATGCGCCATCCCATCAGGTTTGGTTTTAGTGGGACTATAATTAATTTTTCAACAGGACAATGACCCAACACACCTCCAGGCTGTGTAAGGGCTATTTTATCAAGAAGGAGAGTGATGGAGTGATGCATCAGATGACCTGGCCTCCACAATCCCCCAACCTCAACCATATTGAGATGGATTGGGATGAGTAGGCTGCAGTGTGAAGGAAAAGCAGCCACTAAGTGCTCAGCATATGTGACAAATTTGTCAAGGCTGTTGGAAAAGCATTCAAGGTAAAGCTGGTTGAGAAAATGCCAAGAGTGTGCAAAACTGTCAAGGCAAAGACTGACTATTTGGAGAATATCAAATATCAACTATATTTTGATTTGTTTAAAACCTTTTTTGGCTACTATATGATTCCATACGTGTATTTCAAAGTTTTGATGTCTTCACTATTATTCTACATTGTAGAAAATCTCAAAAAATTAATAAAAATCCTTGAATGAGTAGGTGTCCTAAAATTTTTTGACCGGTAGTGTACAGTCGTGGCCAAAAGTTTTGAGAATGACACAAATATTAATTTTCACAAAGTCTGCTGCCTCAGTTTGTATGATGGCAATTTGAATATACTCCAGAATGGTATGAAGAGTGATCAGATGAATTGCAATTAATTGCAAAGTCCCTCTTTGCCATGCAAATGAACTGAATCCCCCAAAACATTTCCACTGCATTTCAGCCCTGCCACAAAAGGACCAGCTGAAATCATGTCAGTGATTCTCTAGTTAACACAGGTGTGAGTGTTGATGAGGACAAGGCTGGAGATCACTCTGTCATGCTGATTGAGTTCGAATAACAGACTGGAAGCTTCAAAAGGAGGATGGTTCTTGGAATCATTGTTCTTCCTCTGTCAACCATGGTTACCTGCAAGGAAACATGTGCCGTCATCATTGCTTTGCACAAAAAGGGCTTCACAGGCAAGGATATTGCTGCCAGTAAGATTGTACCTAAATCAACCATTTATCGGATCATCAAGAACTTCAAGGAGAGCGGTTCAATTGTTGTGAAGAAGGCTTCAGGGTGCCCCAAAAAGTCCAGCAAGCGCCAGGACAGTCTCCTAAAGTTGATTCAGCTGCGGGATTGGGGCACCACCAGTACAGAGCTTGCTCAGGAATGGCAGCAGGCTGGTGGGAGTGCATCTGCACGCACAGTGAGGCAAAGGATTTTGGAGGATGGCCTGGTGTCAAGAAGGGCAGCAAAGAAGCCACTTCTCTCCAAGAAAAACATCCGGGACAGACAGATATTCTGCAAAAGGTACAGGGATTGGACTGCTGAGGACTGGGGTAAAGTCATTTTCTCTGATGAATCCCCTTTCCGATTGTTTGGGGCATCCAGAAAAAAGCTTGTCCGGAGAAGACAAGGTGAGCGCTACCATCAGTCCTGTGTCATGCCAACAGTAAAGCATCCTGAGACTATTCATGTGTGGGGTTGCGTATCAGCCAAGGGAGTGGGCCTACTCACAATTTTGCCTAAGAACACAGCCATGAATAAAGAATGGTACCAACACATCCTCCGATAACAACTTCTCCCAACCATCCAGGAACTGTTTGGTGACAAACAATGCCTTTTCCAGCATGATGGAGCACCTTGCCATAAGTCAAAGTGGCTCGGAGTACAAAACATTGACATTTTGGGTCCATGGCCAGGAAACTCCCCAGACCTTAATCCCATTGATAACTTGTGGTCAATCCTCAAGAGAAGGGTGGACAAACAAAAACCCACAAATTCTGACAAGCTCCAAGCATTGATTATGCAAGAAAGGGCTGCCATCATTCAGGATGTAGCCCAGAAGTTAATTGACAGCATGCCAGGGCAGATTGCAGAGGTCTTGAAAAAAAGGGTCAACACTGCAAATATTGACTCTTTGCATCAACTTCATGTAATTGTCAATAAAAGCCTTTGACACTTATGAAATGCTTGTAATTACACTTCAGTATTCCATAGTACCATCTGACAAAAATATCTAAAGACACTGAAGCAGAAAACTTTGTGGAAATTAATAATTGTGTCATTCTCAAAACTTTTGGCCACGACAGTTTACAGTTACATACACTTAGGTTGGAGTCATTAAAACTAGTTTTTCAACCACTCCACAAATTTCTTGTTTAAAAGTGCTCTAGCATAGGGGGCAGCATTTGGAATTTTGGATGAAAAGCATGCCCAAATTCAACTGCCTGCTACTCATCCCCAGAAGATAAGATATGCATATTATTAGTAGATTTGGATAGAAACACTCTGAAGCTTCTAAAACTGTTTGAATCATGTCTGTGAGTATAACAGAACTTATTTTGCAGGCGAACCTCCGAGGACAAACCATTCAGATTTTTTTTTTTTAGGTCACTCTTTTCTAAGGATTTTCATTGGGAATCCAGATTGCTAAGGGACCTTCTTGCAGTTCCTACCGCTTCCACTGGATGTCAACAGTCTTTTGAAATTGGTTGAGGTTTTTTCTTTTGTGTAATGAAGAAGTAACACTGTTCAGAACGAGACTAGAGTGAAGAGGACTCTTTGTTAGAGACGCGTGACCTGAAAGCTAGCTACAGTTTGTTTTCCTCCTGTATTGAACACAGATCATCCCGTCTTCAATTTTACATTTACATTTAAAAATACCTAAAGTTGTATTACAAAAGTAGTTTGAAATGTTTTGGCAAAGTTTACATGTAACTTTTGACATATTTTGTAGTCACATTGAGTAAGTTGGAACCAGTGTTTTTCTGGATCAAACATGCCAAATAAATGGACATTTTGGATATATATCAACGGAATTAATCAAACAAAAGGACCATTTGTGATGCTTATGGGACATACTGGAGTGCCAAAAAAAGAAGGTAAGGAATTATATAAGGAATTATACCTTTATTTCTACGTTTTGTGTCGTGCCTGGAGGGTTGAAATATGCTTATCAGTGTTTGTTTACTATGGTGCTATCCTCAGAGATAATTGCATCGTTTGCTTTCACCGAAAAGCCTTTTTGAAATCTGACAATCTTTAATTTGATATCTTGCATGTGTGATTTCATGAAAGTTAGATTTTTATAGTAATTTATTTGAATTTGGCACTCTGCATTTTCACTGTCTTTTGGCCAGGTGGGACGCTAGTGTCCCACATATCCCAGAGAGGTTTTAACAAACTATAGTTTTGTGCATGACACATGCCATTTTTCCATCAATTGTTTAAGGACAGATTATTTCACTTATATTTCACTGTATCACAATTTCAGTGGGTCAGAAGTTTGCATACACTAAGCTTCTAAACAGTTTGGAAAATTCGAGAAAATGATATCATGGCTTTACATGCTTCTGATAGGCTAATTGACATCATTTGAGTCGATTGGAGGTGTACCTGTGGATGTATTTCAAGGTCTACCTTCAAACTCAGTGCCTCTTTGCTTGACATCATGGGAAAATCAAAAGAAATCAGCCAAGACTGCAGAAATAAAAATTGTAGACCTCCACAATCTGGTTCATCCTAGGCAGCAATTTCCAAACACCTGAAGGTACCACTTTCAACTGTACAAACAATAGTACACAAGTATAAACACCATGGGACCACGCAGCCGTCATATCGCTCAGGAAGGAGACGCGTTCTGTCTCCTTGAGATGAACGTACTTTGGTGCAAAAAGTGCAAATCAATCCCACAACAACAGCAAAGGACCTTGTGAAGATGCTGGAGGAAACAGGTAAAAAAAGTAGCTATATCCACAGTAAAAATGAGTCCTATATCGACATAACCTGAAAGGCCGCTCAGCAAGGAAGAAGCCACTGCTCCAAAACCGCCATAAAAAAGCCACACTACGGTTTGCAACTGCACATGGGGACAAAAATCCTACTTTTTGGAGAAATATTCTTTGGTCTGATGAAACAAAAATAGAACTGTTTGGCCATAATGACAATCGTTATGTTTGGAGGAAAAAGGGGGAGGCTTGCAAGCCGAAGAACACCATCCCAACCGTGAAGCACGGGGGTGGCAGCATCATGTTGTGTGGGTGCTTTGCTGCAGGAGGGACTGGGGCATTTCACAAAATAGATGGCGTCATGAGGGGGGAAAATTATGTGGATATATTGAAGCAACATCTCAAGACATCAGTCAGGAAGTTAAAGCTTGGTTGCAAATGGGTCTTCCAAATGGACAATGACCCCAAGCATACCTCCAATGCTGTGGCAAAATGGCTTAAGGACAACAAAGTTAAGGTATTGGAGTGGCCATCACAAAGCCCTGACTTCGATGCTGTAGAAAATTTGTGGGCAGAACTGAAAAAGCGTGTGCGAGCAAGGAGGCCTAAAACCTGACTCATTTATACCAGGTCTCTCAGGAGGAATGGGCCAAAATGAACCCAACTTATTCTGGGAAGGTTGTGGAAGGCTACCCGAAACATTTGACCCAAGTTAAACAATTTTAAGGCAATGCTACCAAATAATATTTTAGTGTATGTAAACTTCTGACCCGCTGGGAATGTGATGAAAGAAATTAAATAAATAAATAAGAAATAATTATCTCTACTATTATTCTGACATTTCACATTCTTAAAATAACGTGGTGATCCTAACTGACCTAAGACAGGGATTTATTACTGGGATTCAATATCAGGAATTGTGAAAAACTGAGCTTAAATGTTTTTGGCTAAGGTGTATGTATACTTCTGACTTCAACTGTATATATATTTATATATATATTTACACATATTGAACCTCTTTTTTGGTCAAGCACAGACTACTGTACCTTCATTCTTTCATTTGTTTTTCTTAACACTTGTGGGGGCCGTGGAGTAAAACTGAGTTTGTCGGCCAAACCATTCGGATGCAACAGACATTTACGTGAGAAGACTAATTTTTTTGAATGTCTCATGGTCTGAATAACACAGCTCTAGCTCTGCTATCTTAGACTGCAGATGAGGAATTGCGACACTAGTGGTTTTGATGGATTGAGACACATCCAATGCAAAACAAACAGATCTCTAGATAAAACTGACGGATTTTGATGGGGATTTTTTTGTAATGCAACTTAGATTGATGCACAGGTGCATCAGTCGACTCTAGGGGGTTTAAGCAGAGATACTGATGTTGGATTTCATTGATTTTAATCATTACTGCATCTCTGGTTACGAATATCAAAAGCTACTTTAAGTGAAAAGTGACAGTATATTTCGGCCTTTGTGGTAAGTATGACAAATGCATTTCAATAAAGCAAAGCATTATTTTGTAATTAATGAGATGTTACATTATCTTGATGCCTCTCAAAAACATTATTTTCCCAGCAGTAAAACAGTCAACATGTCTTCTCAGCTACCCAACCTAAACAATATAAAAGCCTTACCTGTCCATTCGATGACCTTCACTTTTCCTCCTCTCCTTTTTGTCGGACTTTGCCTGCTTCCCACCCAAGAGAGATCCAAGCTTAGGCTCCTTCTTCTCCTCCTTTCCCTTTTGAGTATCTACGTTTTTGCCACTCGGAGCAGGGAGCTTGTTCTTGCGGAATCCGAACCAGTTTGCCAGGGATGAGACGGATTTCTGCTTAGTTTCAGTTGTCTTCTCCTGCTCCTGAGATTTCTGCAAATTCTCCTTGATTCCCATCATGACCTTCTCCTCGATGGTGGACTGCCTTTCTGGTTTCCCATGGATGGGTTCACAGAAGGTGCTAGAGAGCTGTTTCTCAGTCTGGAGATGTGATGTTGAGTTTAACCTCTTGTGTTTCAGATCAAATCGATCACTGGAAGCCCCCAGATGTGGAGGTAGTGGTAAGCCTTCCTCAATCATGAAATTGTTAACGTGGGATCTGCTCATGGGACAATGGTAGCTGTTGGAGCAACTCATACTGCCCCAAAATACATCACCAAGAGAGTTCAAAGAGCTTCCTGAGTTAGTTTTGATGTGAGTACGGACTTTTCCTGATCTGCTGACGTTTGGTCTGTCCATGTAACGTGCTCCGAAGCTTTGACTGCGAGCCTTTGCTCCGTTCATGCCCATTACTGGGTGGATAGGAGGCCGGGTAGAGACTGAGACTGAGCGCTTGAATAGCCAGCCCTCTTCATCAAATCCCCAGTCCAAAGTTACATCATTCTCTGCTGCTGTATGTGGGAGTGTAGGCTCCTCTAGTGAGCTATAGCGGGTCTTGAGATTTCTCCTAGCATTGACCTTGGCTACAGCTGCATTGACACAGTGCATCATTGGACGTGTGTAGGTGTCCTGGTAAAGGTTTTCAAAAGTCTGCACTCCCTTTGTAGCAGTGTTAACTGTAGAGTTGTTGCCCGGCTTTGAGGTTGAATCATTTGTTTTGGAGCCAAAAACAATGGATGACTTCACTACCCTGGTCATAGAATGTTGAGAGTTACTAACTATGCCATGGCAGAGAAGAGATGCTGAGGCCTGAGGTAAGAGCTCTGTACTTTGTAGCTCATCATTGCTTTGCTGGGACACAGGTAAACAGCCCTGGTTTGGCACCACAAAGGGGGCACTATTTTCCTGATGGGAAGCTTGTGCCACAGTCCAGCTCAGTGAGGATTGGGAATAGGCTGTTTCCTTAGATTCTTGAATAGGGGTAGAAGTTGGTAAGGTATGGTGAACTTTGGTAGGGACCAGTTTCGGAGACTTTTTCATCTGAGAGCCCATTTTGGGATCCATATGATGAGTGTCTTGCATTTTGATGGGGGCTTGAGTTTGCTTTTGTAAAATAGATGAATGATGACTTGACTGAGATTTGGTGCTATTGGTGGTTGCCTTCACAGTGCTAGAGGTTTGGGGCTGAGTCACAGGCTTATGCGCCTGAGGTAATGAGTCATGACCAGATCGTATTAGTAGGGAGGTGGTCCGACCTGGTGGGGGTGGAGGAGAAAGGGACCTGATATCATTGCGAGGTGGATCGGAGTGCTGGTCTTGCTGTCTCTGTTTGAGTGGAAAGCAGGCTGAATTGTTGAAGTTGGGGGCTTTTGCTCCACTTGATGGGAGTTTGGAGACTGGTTGGGATACTTTCGATGGTCTCTTGGGGTAATCATTCAGCCCAGGTGGCTGAAATACCTTGACCAGTTTCTGAGGTGAAGAAGAAGGGGAGCTTTGTACCCTATTCTCAAGTGGCCCTGAAGTTCTTGCACCAGTAACATTCTTACCTTTCTCAAACATTTGTACTGATACCTTTGCTGGACCCGGTGCCTTTCTGAGGTAAGTCTTTGTGCCAGGGCCACTGGACCCAGGAGTGTTCATGTGGTTCTTGGACCTTTGATTGACTTTTATCAGCTTCTGATGTAGAGGCTGGTGCAGCTTGGCCTGGTCTGAGCCTCCGTCCGCACTCTTGCTTCGGAGGAAAAAGGCCTTCCTTGCTGAGTTGCAGGCCTTAGGCTTTGCTTTCCTCTGTCGGGACTCCAAAATGGTGTGGTCCTTGGTATCAATTTCACCCTGGCTGTTTGGCTCTCTGTAATGCTTCGTATCCATGGAAGCACTGCGCTGTCTGACCTCACTAACCCAACTCAGAGCTCTGGATGCTGAATGATGAATGGGTTGTCTCACTTCCCTAGCCCCTGTCTCTAGTTGTTTGTCTGTAACTTTCTCTTGTGGCTGTTTAACACTCTCTGGCCTCAAATTGCAACTGTCCATAACATTCCAGTTTGTAAAGGCAGACTGCTTGTCTTTTTCTATCCAGTTTGTATTCTCAAGTCCACTCACAGTGGTAGGGGTCGCTGTTGGGCTAAGTCCAGGCTGCAGTGTAGGACCCTTGAGCAAGAAGACGTCTTTGATAGGTGAGGGGGAGTTGCTGGGACTTCTTACGAGTCTTACAGGCTCCTCTTGGGAGTTGTAGTCCGTAAAGCTCTTTTCCCCTTGTGCCATTTCCAATTCAGACGCAGGCTGTCCTTCCAGATGATGTGTGTCTTTGATGGGTGGGCAGCAGGACTCCCTGACTGGGGATTGAGGCGACTCATCATCTGCATCGTCCGAGTCAGAGATTAAGGTACTGACTCCTGCACCTGGCTTGAAAGGCTTTCCCTTTGCCAATGCGGGCAGTACCCCTATTGGACAACACTTGACCCCTAGAGAGTATATGCCCTCGTTGGAGGTCATGCAGTTCTTGAAATGTGACGTGGAGGCAAGTGAAGATGGCTCCTGGGGAGCTGGGCTGCGCATTTGGAGCCTCTTTAGGCCCTTCAGAATGTGGCCCTCTTTCCAGCTTAGGTCCGGCTGCTCTGCTGAGACAGAGCAATAAGTTGCACTCATCCTCTTCTCTCGATTTATTGCAGACTGTTAAAAAAGAGAGAGACAATTTAGTCATCAACAAGAAAAAAGAAGACATGGAATTTATTGATGAATGTTGAGGAACCTTCCTGCATAGTAACTTATTACAAGTTTACTTCACTGTATGCAACAGCAATTTGTTTAAGATCAGACTGGGAGACTCACCTGCTTGGTGGAGCCACGTCCTTCCGCCCAAGTATGTGAGCCACTGGAGTACTCACTACAGGCACTGGATAAGGAGGCCTCACTGCCACTGCAGCTACTGCGTGGACAGGTCAGACTCAGCAGGCTGGGCCACCTCACTGCAGGAACACCGGCCTTCCCATTCCGTTGGACCTCCTGAAAAATAAGGAGTGTGTTCAGAAATTCAATTCAATCTTTACTGCCTCTGGAGAGTAGATAGTGATCCAGGCACCTACTGCTCAGTACGATACAAAGTAAAAACTAATGTGCAGCAGAAGAGGCCAAAAGTACTATCTACAGTTGAAGTCAGAAGTTTATATACACTTAGGTTGGAGTCATTAAAACTCGTTTTTCAAGCACTCCACAAATGTCTAGTTATTAACAAACTATAGTTTTGGCAAGTCGGTTAGGAAATCTACTTTTCTACTTTGCATGACAAGTAATTTTCCCAACAATTGTTTAAAAACAGATTATTTAACTGGGTCAGAAGTTGACTGTGCCTTTAAATAGTTTGGAAAATTCCAGAAAATGATGTCATGGCTCTATATGCTTCTGACAGGCTAATTGACATAATTTGAGGCAATTGGAGGTCCCCCCCCTACTTTGCTCTACTTTGTAGAGCAAATGTTTGCAGAAATTACAGCTGCAGGTCTCTTGGGGTATGTCTCTATAAGTTTGGCACATTTAGCCACTGGGATTTTTTCCCATTCTTCAAGGCAAAACTGCTCCAGCTCCTTCAAGTTGGATGGGTTCACTGGTGTACAGCAATCTTTAAGTCATACCACAGATTCTCAATTGGATTGAGGTCTGGGCTTTGACTAGGCCATTCCAAGACATTTAAAAATGTTTCCCCTAAAACCACTCGAGTGTTGCTTTAGCAGTATGCTTAGGGTCAAATCTCTGGAAGACAGGTTTCCCTCAAGAATTTCCCTGTAATTAGCTCCATCCATCATTCCTTCAATTCTGGCCAGTTTCCCAGTCCCTGCCAATGATAAACATCCCCACAGCATGATGCTGCCACCACGCTTCACTGAGGGGGATGATATTCTCGGGGTGATGAGAGGTGTTGGGTTTGCGCCAGACATTGCATTTTCCTTGATGGCCAAAATGCTCAATTTTAGTCTTATCTGACCAGAGTTCCTACTTCCATATCTTTGGGGAGTCTCCAACACGTGTTTGCTTATTTTTTTCATTAAGCAATGGATTTTTTCTGGCCACTCTTTACATAAAGCCCTGCTCTGTGGAGTGTATGGCTTAAAGTGGTCCTATGGACAGATATTCCAATCTCCACTGTGGAGCTTTGCAGCTCCTTAAGGGTTATCTTTGGTCTCTTTGATTAATGCCCTCCTTGCCTGGTCCATGATGTTTTGGTGGGCGGACCTATCTTGGCAGGTTTGTTGTGGTGCCATATTCTTTCCATTTTTTATAATGGATTTGATGGTGCTCTGTGGGTTGTTCAAAGTCTCAGATATTTTTTTATAAGCCAACCCTGATCTGTTCTTCTCCACAACTTTGTCTGTTTGGAGAGCTTCTTGATCTTCATGGTGCCGCTTGCTTGGTGGTGCCCCTTGCTTAGTGGTGTTGCAGACTCTGATGCCTTTCAAAACAGGTGTATATATACACTGAGATCATGTGACACTTAGATTGCACACAGGTGGACTTTATTTAACTAATTATGTGACTTCTGAAGGTAATTGGTTGCACCAGATCTTATTTAGGGGCTTCATAGCAAAGGGGGTGAATACATATGCATGCACACTTTTCCGTTTAAAATGTTTTTAAACCTGTTATTGTTTTCATTTCACACCAATCTGGACTATTTTATGTTTGCATGAAATCTCCCAAAAATCCATTTAAATTACAGGTTGTAATGCAACAAAATAGGAAAAGCGCCAAGGGGGATGAATACTTTTGCAAGGCACTGTACCTCTATTAACATGTTAACTGAAAGATTGCATTCTTTTGTCACATCCTGATCTTTGTGATTGTCTCCAACCCCCTCCAGGTGTCGCCCATCTTCTCCATTATCCCTTGTGTATTTAAACCTGTGTTATCTGTTTGTCTGTTGCTAGTTCGTCTTGTTTGTTCCAGTCAACCAGTGTCTCAGCTCCTGCTTTTTCCAGTCTCTCGTTTCTCGCCCTCCTTGGTTTTGTCCCTTGCCTGTCCTGACTCCGAGCCCGCCAGCCTGACCACTCTGCCTGCTGACCGGTACCTATGCCCCACTCTGGATTAACAACCTCTCTCTTACCCTGAGCCTGCCTGCCGTCTGGTACCATTGCCCCACCTCTGGTTTACTGACCTCTGCCTGCCATTTACCCAACTGCATATTCATCTGTTCAGAGAAGAGAAACAGACTTCTGAAGTTGTTGAGTATTGTGAGGTTGACAGTGTTTTGATATGCAGTTGGGTAAATGGTTAACAGCACAAATGTTTTGCATGTTTATCCATGTAATGTTTCAGAACATTGTTGAACATTGATGGTCTGCATCTGGGTCTTACCTTAGTTAGGTTCTTTTTTTTCAGAGTAAATAACTCACGGATACTTGAGAAGCTTAACCAAGTTATAGTATTCCCAAAGGGTCATTACAGCTGTAATTCAGACAAAAAACACTTATTTAACCCTGGCCATGGACCCAAAATATCAATGTTTTGTTCCCCGAGCTACTTAGTTATCACTTTTGCCTTATGGCAAGGTGCTCCATCATGCTGGAAAATGCATTGTTCGTCACCAAACTGTTCCTGGATGGTTGGGAGAAGTGTCTCTTGGAGGATGTGTTGGTACCATTCTTTATTCATGGCTGTGTTCTTAGGCAAAATTGTGAGTGAGCCCACTCCCTTGGCTGAGAAGCAACCCCACACATGAATGGTCTCAGGATGCTTTACTGTTGGCATGACACAGGACTGATTGAGGCGCTCACCTTGTCTTCTCCGGACAAGCTTTTTTCCGGATGCCCCAAACAATCGGAAAGGGGATTACCCCAGTCCTCAGCAGTCCAATCCCTGTACCTTTTGCAGAATATCAGTCTGTCCCGGATGTACCCTTCTTGACACCAGGCCATCCTCCAAAAGTCTTCGCCTTATTGTGCGTGCAGATGAACTCACACCTGCCTGCTGCCATTCCTGAGCAAGCTCTGTACTGGTGGTGCCCTGATTCCGCAGCTGAATCAACTTTAGGAGACGGTTCTGGCGCTTGCTGGACTTTCTTGGGTGCCCTGAAGCCTTTCTCACAACAATTGAACCGCGGTCCTTGAAGTTCTTGATGATCCGATAAATGTTTGATTTAGGTGCAATCTTACTGGCAGCAATATCCTTGCCTGTGAAGCCCTTTTTGTGCAAAGCAATGATGACGGCACATGTTTCCTTGCAGGTAACCATGGTTGACAGAGGAAGAACAATGATTACAAGAACCATCCTCCTTTTGAAGCTTCCAGTCTGTTATTTGAACTCAATCAGCATGACAGCGTGATCTCCAGCCTTGTCCTCGTCAACACTCACACCTGTGTTAACGAGAGAATCACTGATATGATGTCAGCTGGTCCTTTTGTGGCAGGGCTGAAATGCAGTGGAAATGTTTTTTGCAGGGATTCAGATCATTTGCATGGCAAAGAGGGACTTTACAATTAATTGCAATTCATCTGATCACTCTTCATAATATTCTGGAGTATATTCAAATTGCCATCATACGAACTGAGGCAGCAGACTTTGTGAACATTAATATTTGTGTCATTCTCAAAACCTTTGGCCACGACTGTACAATTCACTGTACCTGTAGCCCCCTGGGTTTTGGAGTTCTATCATATCTCAAAAGGTAATGCATAATACAGTATGGGCAATGATCAATAATCACGCAGTGATCTATTACTCAGCTTCATTCCTCCTCTCTTAGCCTCTGCCTCACTGTTTCAAAATGTCAATCACATAGTCTGTGAGCAAAGAGAGAGTGTTTTCAGCCATACTTGATGGGTGAGAAGTTACATCAGTAGCAAAACAAGTATGTAGCCCTCTATTTTCAGTAGTCTTTCCACTATTATTTAGCAAGTATCAAATTGTATGTGGGATAAACCTATGTTTATCCATTCACAACTAGTCCCAAAGTTGGGCATGCATACATACACACACACACACACACACACACACATACGCATACATACATACATACATACATACATACATACATACATACATACATACATACATACATACATACATACATAAATGACTTAAAGATGCTGCGTCAAAAGCGTGCTATAATTGCTCAATGCGGTTCTGGGTCAAATCCAGATAGAAACACCCTGAAAGATGGCAAGTGTTGTGTGCGCTGTGACTCCTCTTTAAGTAGCATTGATCTCTAGAAGGGCTGCCATCGCCAACTTTCGCTCAAAATCATTAGTGTCGTCTGTTTGCAATAATTGATGTGAATAGTAAATAATTGCATCAGGGAGCTGGGGACGAGGTCAATTTGGTCCATTCATTGATATTCACCTAGTATTTGATGATCCGCTCTATTCTTTATTTCCCATGCGCTGCGGCAGAATGCCAAACCAAAGCACGTTCCAGCGGACAAATCTGGGAGCTAATTGCCGTTGGCAACTCCAAGAGTTTCTCCGAGATTTTACATCACTGATAAAGTCAGATAAAAACATTGAATTTACAGCAGCAACTAGGATTCAAGGGTGACGTCAGTGCCAGTGCTGGGAGAATTTTTCCTCCTTTCATTATCTCAAGGACTTTAAGGGAGGTTTACTGTACAATAACTCAAATGTTTGTGGTTTTTTTGCTACTGAGATTACTTTTGAAAGTGAAACAAGCATGGGATAAGCAATGTCACCTTAATTGCATCGACACAATTACAATTTGGAGGAACTACAGAGCAATTGAATGTAACACAACAATTGCTTTAGCCATGAAAGATTGGCCTTCATTGCACAACACTTTTTTTTTACCTAAAGGCTACAACACTTTGGAGTTGGCACAAAAACATTAGTGCCCTGGACCTTAACCTAGACCATTGATTCCCAACCAGGGCTTACTAGGACCCCTGGGGGTACTTGGCTTATCCACAGGGGGTACTTGAGAAGACTCATGAGACCATAGGCCCACTGGTAAAATGCACGAGGGGTACTTTAGGGTTATTCCAGGCAGAGCAAAAGTCAGTTTGTGGTCCAGTAACTGAAAAAGGTTGGGAACCACTGACCTGGACAATTTAAATGTCTTTCCTTTTGCACATTCCTCAAATAGTGGTCCACCCTCTGTACAAGCAATGTAATGTATTATTGATATAGCCTTTTGATGAAAACTGGACAAACTCCGCGTGGACAGTAATTACTACAGATTTCGATCAGACTGATTTCTGTGCAACATTGCTTATTAAGTGACTTTAGATGGAGGGAGATGGAATATTCAAGCATGCCCTGGGATTTTATATAATTAGGGACATTGTCTTGACGGATGAGCAGGTATTTTAGTGAACATACAATGAGAGTGGAAAGATTACAGATTTCCTGTTTATTCGATCCTGATATTGGGAGTCCTCCAACCGGGATTTCGGGAAAACCAGGGAATTTATTGAAAGTTCCTGGAATTTTGCAACCCTACTCAATAACAATCAAATGTCAATCTGAGCAGGTCATTAGCCTGCTTACTCTATGCCCCTCTAAGAGCTGAGTTAACATTGGTTGACATTACCTCATTCTTATACAAAATTGACAGGAGTTGGATTCCAATGTTGAAGGACATTGGAGGATTACACATATTTAAATGTGTGCTGTAATTTGTGCTGTGATTAATGTAATTGCAAAAGGTCCGTTTAATCGTATAGTGAAACCCTATAAGGCTGACTCATTTAAACTTTCATTCCATTCTAAATTAAAGCAGTCAATTCAGTAAGTGATGCGAATTCAAAATTAAAACATGAATCTTCTACTTATCAGTTAGAAAATTTCAGTTTACTTCCTGCATTGACACAAACAGTGGGGGCCAGAATTATGGACACCATTGATAAAGATTATCAAAAATATCTGTATGAATTAAATAATTTAAATACTGAGCTATATTCTATTTGCCAAAAAATTGGGAAATTATATTGCTCAGAGAAAGAGATTTAGTTTAAGAAGTAATACTTTTTTCTCAAAAAGGTATGGGTCAAAATGTTTGATTTCAATGGTTTTCAATACCTCGCCATGCGAGGATAACAGCACAGCCATTTTCTAAAATGTTTTATGAGTTGGAGAACACATTGGGAGCAATCCTTCCAGATCCTTCTTGAGAGGTTATTTTCCTGACACCACACTCTGAGAGCCCTCACCTCCTCCCTGTAGGCTGTCTCATCGTTGTTGGTAATCAAGCCTATTACTGTTGTGTCGTCTGCAAACTTCATGATGGAGTTGGAGGCGTGCATGGCCACTTAGTCATGGGTGAGCATGCAACCTTGTGGGGCCCCAGTGTTGAGGATCAGCGAAGTGGAGATGTTGTTTCCTACCTTCACCACCTGGGGGCAGCCCGTCAGGAAGTCCAGAACCCAATTGCACAGGGCAAGGGTTGATACCCAGGGCCTCAAGCTTAATGATGAGCTTGGAGGGTACTTTGGTGTTGAATGCTGAGCTGTAGTCGATGAACAGCATTCTTACATAGGTGTTCCTCTTGTCCAGATGGGACAGGGCAGTGTGCAGTGTGATGGCGATTGCATCGTCTGTGGACCTATTGGGGCAGTAAGCAAATTGAAGTGGGTTTAGGGTGACAGGTAGGTGGAGGTGATATGATCCTTGACCAGACTCTCAAAGCACTTCATGATGACAGAAGTGAGTCATTTAGTCATTTAGTTCAGTTACCTTTGCATTCTTGGGTACAGGAACAATGGTGGCCATCTTGAAACATGTGGCGACAACAGACTGGGATAGGGAAAGATTGAATATGTAAACACACCAGCCAGCTGGCCTACGCATGCTCTGAGGACGAGGCTAGGGATTCCGTCTGGGCCGGTGGATCTTTGATGTCATGGGGCTATTTTGCTTCCACTTGTCCTGGGGCCCTTGTTAAGGTCAACGGCATCATTATTTTTACCCAGTACCAGGACATTTTAGCCAAAAACCTAGTAGTTACTTCCAGCAGGCCAATAACCCCAAGCACACATCAACCCCCCTCCCCCATTCTATTTTTTTAAATAATTGGCTCCAAAATGTACATTTTGCAATGGCCATCTCAGTCTGCAGACTTGAAACCCATTAAAAACCTGTAGTTTGAATTGAAGAGGGCAGTCCATAAGAGTAGACTAAGGATATCAAGGATCTGGAAGGATTCTCTATGGAAGAATGGTCCATACAGAATGTTATGTGTTCTCCAACTCATAAAACATTTTAGAAAAAGGCTCAGTGCCATTATCCTCACAAGGTGAGATGTTGAAAGGTATTGAAACCCCTACCTTTTAGCTTCTCAGAGATATTGTATTGGTATAAAATTACTTAAAAAATGTCATACAATATAGCTTAGTATTTTAATTATTTATTTTATACAGTCATATTTGCTCATCTTTATCAAGGGTCTCAATCATCTGGACCCCACTGTATATGTGCATTTACAATCAAGCAACGTATATCAGGAGTTCTCATTGGTAAAACGTACACTCTTTGCATGTGGAGGATATTGCTCAGTGATTTTTTGAAAGACTCCACAACACTACAAAAAAATTGCATATTGAAGACTTTCTGGAAACTTGTTTGGAGAATAATTACGCTTCAAAGCCCTCAGAACATTGAAGATTGCGTAAAAAATGCCACAAGAAAGTTAAACAATATCTGTGTTTGTGTCACACGTGTACAGTAGAGACAACTCTTGGAGAAATTGTTGATGCTTCTCTACTGATGCCACTTTGTCTCAAACATCTATTATTCTGACCACGAACGCTGAAATGGGAGCAAAGTAAACATGATTTATTGACATGGTTCTCTTTGCAATTAATCGTTTGTAGCAAACATTTCCAAATATATCTCTATATCCCCTCCACTATATCTCTATATCCCCTCCACACACTACCCTAGCTAAGGTGACACACTACCCTCACCTGTGTCTTATGGCTTGAGGGTAGAAGCTACAGTATTTGGGAGCCTCTTGGATGTAGACTTGGCTCTCTGGTAATCATTCTCCTCAGTGCTCTTGTCCCTCTTGTTTCCCCTGCCCACCTTCTTTCCCTCTCCATTCCCTGACCCCCACTGCCCCACCCTCAGCTAATCACCCTCTCCCCCTTTTCTACATCTTCTTTTACCTCTTCTCTTCCTCATCTCTCCTATTTCCTCTTGGTTGCTGAGCACCATGCCTTGCAGCCCACACAATAATTAGGCTGTACTGCTGTTCACTTTCATTTTCACACTAGACAGAGAGATGGTGAAACCAGCACTGGTGGCCTGGAAAGCCAACAGATAAAGCTAGGTTTTGTAGCGTAACGTAACCCTGAGGGAAAGAATCTCCTGTGTGCCTCTATGTGACCTTTCTACAGAGCCTCAATATGACTACCTTTCTAAAGTGACTTTTTGTCTTGGGGTGAGTTTCCCAAAACCTTGGTATGTTAAGGGGATTCCAAGTGGCGCAGTGGTCTAAGGCACTGTATCTCAGTGCTATAGAGGCATCACTACAGACACCTTGGTTCAAATCCAGGCTGTATCACAACCAGCTGTGATTGGGAGTCCCATAGGTCGGTGTACAATTGGCCCAGTGTCATCCTTGTTTGGCTGGTGTAGGCCTTCATTGTAAATAAGAATTTGTTCTTAACTGACTTGCCTAGTTAAATAAAGTTCCACCCTCCTGTTGTGTTCGTTTCATGTTAATTAATTCTGTGTACCCGGTCCAAATTGACTGCCCCAATATATTTGATTATAAAAACATATTATTACCTAATGTTGTGTTAGATTGTTTTATCAACTTAAGTTCTTGTGAACATTACAAGTTTTGAACTTCTATTTGCTATTTATGGCCTGAACTCTTTTTTGAGATATAAAAAAAAGCATAATGCCTGGATTATTTTGACTATAACAAATATTCAGTGGAAACATATTGTGCTATTTATCAGACTACTTCACTGTCAGTTTCCTAGCCTCTCCTCCTCCTGGCCTCTCCTCCTCCTCCTTCCTGGCCTCTCTCCTCCTCAAAGATATGATCAAGAGCCTCACATACAGTATATAATTTGGTCAATGTGCTGCCACAGAAAGAATTGTGAGGAAGGCCTCAAAAAAGCTGTGTGTGTGTGTGTGTGTGTGTGTGTGTGTGTGTGTGTGTGTGTGTGTGTGTGTGTGTGTGCTCAAACACACATGCAATGTGGGGGTCTGAGAGAGGAAGTGTGTCCATCTGATGAATGAGCATGTGGCTGAACTCAATTTTATACACTAATTGTAGTCTCACCTATTCATTTCAAATGACTGGTCATTTTTGACCCGGAACACAACAGGAGGGTTAAATAAACAATAAAAAAAAATGTTTGAATCTTCATTGCTCTCCACAACCCAGCCACACTTCTTGAGACAGTAACAATAGTAAAAATAGATGTTTGACAATCAGCCTTCTGTGCCTGAAGGAACGCAAGTCGTTAAATTAAGCACTGCTGTTTTATGTGTGGTGAGCATCTGGTTCGTTGATATGTACGAAATACCACTTTAGCTACAAAGGTTTTGGGAAACACCCAAAATACTTCTACTCTCCATTGTATTATTAATCTTGTTGCGGGGCCTTGTTTGATTTATTGTTTGTGTGTCTGAACAGGCAATGGTTATAGCCACAATCTCTAGTATGTGTATGTCTGCTTTAGCTATTTGGGGAATTGCCAGTGATAGGTATAATAAGATGACCTATGTTTCAGCTCTCTGCAGCCGTATAGAGAAATCACAACCTCTAATGGAACCTGGGCACTTTGCTCCAGCACTATTGCAGTCCTAAGGCCATGGACCCTTGTCTTGAAAATCACAGGCTTCATTGTTGCTCATTAGAGAGACAGGGACTTGAGACTGTTGTAGTAATGCATTAGCAAAGGCTTCTACATCTAATATGTCTCGGATATAATACAGTTCTATACAAACTTAATGTCTAACATTTAACTGAAAACAGTGAATACTTTTAAAATGTAAATCACAAGGTACATAATTCCAACTCCAACCCTTTCCTTTCTCTACTGTCTTCATCAACCCCTTCTTTCACTCTTCATCTATCTCTGTCTGAGTGTAAAAAACGTTATGGACACCTGCTCTTTCCATGACAGACTGACCAGCTGAATCCATGTGAAAGCTATGGTCCCTTATTGATGTCCACTTAAAATCAGTGTAGATGAAGAGGAGGACAGAGGTTAAATAAGTATTGAGACATGGATTGTGCATGTGTGCCATTCAGAGGGTTATTGTGCAAGACAAAATATTTAAGTGCCTTTGAACGTGGTCTGGTGGTAGGTGCCAGGTGCACTGGTTTGTGTCAAGAACTGAAATGCCGCTGGGGTTTTCATGCTCAACAGTTTCCCATGTGTATCAAGAAATTGTCCACCACCCAAAGGACATCCAGCCAACTTGACACAATATTGGGAAGCATTGGAGTCGACATGGGCAGCATCCCTGTGGAATGCTTTTTCGGCACCTTGTAGAGTCCATGCCCCGATGAATTGAGGCTGTTCTGAGGGCAAAAGGGTGGGGTGTAACTCAATATTAGGGAGGTGTTCTTAATGTTTTTTACACTCAGTGTATGTACTGAATGAGCTTTTGAGGCTCAAGTGAGGCAGATGTCACCGATGGGTAGAGTGACTCACTCAACAGTGTCAGCCAACCTCTAGAAGGGACGGGTGACACCGAGCTCTCCCAGTTAAGTGATTTCAGAACACATCAAATCACATCACATCACTGACACTCTGAACTGAGAAAACCTCCAGTGACACTTTCATGATACAGGAATCAAATTCTTGGAATCAAATAAACAGGACATTTATTCAACTGTCCAGTGTCATGTGGATAGAGTAAATGTGGATTGTTATTGGAATCTAAACGTAAGTACCGTAAAACTTCAGACCCCTATTTTTTACAGTGGTGAGGGTGTACCAAGATGGAGGAGTGGTGGCTTCAAAACAGCACCTCCCTGTCAGTCATCTAGTGTATACAGTGCCTTCAGAAATTATTCACACCCCTTGACTTTTTCCACATTTTGTTGTGTTACAGCCTGAATTTTTTTTTTTTTGTCACTGGCCTACACGCAATACCCCATAATGTCAAAGTGGAATCATAATGTCGAAGTATAAAAAATGAAAAGCTGAAATGTCTTAAGTCAATAAGTATTCAACCCCTTTGTTATGGCAAGCCTAAATACATTCAGGAGTAAATATTTGCTTAAGTCACAAAATAAGTTGCATTAACTCACAATAATAGTGTTTAACATGATTTTTCAATGCCTCATCTCTGTACCCCACACATGCAAATAATTGTAAGGTCCCTCAGTCGAGCAGTGAATTTCAAACACAGATTCAAAAGACCAGGGAGGTGTTCCAACGCCTCGCAATTAAGAGCACCTATTGGTAGATGGGTAAAAAAAAAATGAAAAAGCTGACCGGTGGCTTCAAACGCCTATCATTGGCCAGTACATAGCATCAGAGATCCATGGTTGAAATACATCAGGATGGGCAACTTTGATGGGGGTGGGGGCCACAAAAAAACTGAACTAATTTTATTACTAATTTCATGCAATTATACCAATTTTGTCATGGGGCGGAGAGGAAAATTAGCTGTTTCCTGCAATTCTACACATTTTGCCATAGGGTGGTGAGAAATGTTTGCAGCTGTTAATTTGACCATGATAACAAGTTTAGAAAGCTGACTGCTAAACTAACTTAGTCTAAAAAGACTTCACTGACATGGGCTAATTGACTGATTATCAGTGACTGACATAACAAGAGAAAAACTGCTGATGGAAAAGCACATGTTGAAATGGTGTATTTTACTATTCTAACCTTCAACAGTAAGTTGAAAGCCTGACTGAGTTCCAAAATTGTTATTATCGTTTTTTGGGTAAATTGACCTGAGGGCCTTCAAAAGGGGAGCCACGGACCGCCAGTTGCCCATCTCTGATATACACTATTGGTTCTACCCTGTCGGATCTGTACCAATATAACTCCCTGCTTCAGTACCACTGATCTCCGGCAGGAAGAAGTGCAGTCAGTTGCTCCCTTAGTGAGTGAATTTGACCTTTACAGAAAAGGCCAGGGATGTGGGACAACGTTTTACTGCCCTTTTAAGCTCAGAGTAAACTTAATGAACTGACAGGGGAATCAAACATTTCATGTTCAAACCATGACCATTTCCAGTGAGGTCAAAAAAGGAAAAGAACAAGACAGAGACCATAATAATTGTAATCTGTAATTCTCTCCTTCTATTGCATTTACTTTTTCTTAAAATTAAATACCAACATTTAAATCGTCAAAGATTTTTTACTCCCTTGTGGACCTGTGTAGCCTCCTAACTGGCTTTGCAAAAAGATAAAATGATCCACCGTACAGTAGATGTGAAAACATCTACAAGACTGCACAGGGAGTAGATGTGCTGAATCCCCCACAAGACAGAAATATTAAAAGTGTCTAATACACCTTTCAAACCAAGATGTTTTTCCGCCAACTTTAGCATCCCGCCAACTTTTTGCCCCACAATACTAACCTAACTGACAAAGTGAAAATAATGAAGCCTATACAGAGTACAAGTGTTCCAATACATGCATTCTGTCTGTAACAACACACTAAAGTAATACTGCAACGCAATTAACTTTTGTCCTGAATACGAAGTGCTAATTTTGTGGCAAATCCAATAGAACACATTACTGAGTACTACTCTCCACATTTTCAACCATAGTGGTGGCTGCCACAAGGCCAAATCTACACTGGAGTTGCTTACCAAGAAGACGAAGTGAATGTTCCTGAGTGGCCGAGTTGCAGTTTTGACTTAAATCTACTTGAAAATCTATGGAAAGACCTGGAAATGGTTGTCTAGCAATGATCAAGAACCAATTTCACAGAGCTTGAAGAATTTTGAAAAGAATCATGGGAATCCAGGTGTGGAAAGCTCTTAGAGACTTACCCAGAAAGACCCACAGCCTTAATCACTGCCAAAGGTGCTTCTACAAAGTATTGACTCAGTGGTGTGAATACTTGTTGTAAATCAGATATTTCTGTATTTCATTTTCAATAAATTAGCAACATTTTCTAAAAACACGTTTTCACTTTTTCATTATGGGTTATTGTGTTTAGATGGGTAAGGAAATATAAATATAAGACATTTTGAATTCACACAACAAAATGTGGAATAAGTCAAGGCGTATGAATACTTTCTGAAGGCGTTGTGTGAAAATTATTGCCACAAGAAAGCCACCACTTTCATTTCCGCCAACCAACCTAGTCATGATTGCGGTAAAGTTCTGCCTACGGCTTAGTGTGAAATGTAACCTTAATGCTGAGGCGGAATTGGCACTCACTACGCTCTTAAGCTCTTGATGGTTGCTAGGCAAGGCCTGTTACTACTATCCTCCTGGTAATACTAAACTTTGTGAAGCATGTCACTTCACCCATCTCTTCGCATAGCCCACCATTTGCATTGTTTTCTTAACCACAACTGGATAGATCCATAAAGAATTACTGTGGGAATAAATATAACTGAATGACAAAAATATTGGACGAAAGTAGGTCAATGCAATTGAAGGCATCAAATTGTTGCTTTACTCAAACTCCAAAAGACATCCAATTGTTATAATTAATTTTAAGCAATAAGCCTACCTGCATGTGTTCAACTATTTCGGCACTGTTTCGAGTTGCTTTGAGACAAGTGTGTAGACTCGTCTTAATAAATCAATCGTCAGATTTTTCTTTTCTGAATATTGGTTGGGCTACAATTTGGCCGTAGAAATATTAGCTAAATTGGGTTGAGTGCTGATCATTATCATCTTTCCCAGTTGGTTAATTTATTAGCACTAATCAGAACATTTTTCCAGCATGTTATGTAGCTTAACAAGTGGATTATTTTGTTCTTCACTCGCAGTCACTTTGTAGCCTAGGCCTACTCCCAACTAAAAGCCTCTGACTTATCTTAATGTGATTTTGTTTCACTGAATCGCCTTCTGTATATTTGGTTAATTATCTGGCTGATCAAATAAGTGGTGGTATAACTCATTTATTAATTTGCTCAATTATTACTGATTAGAAACATTTAGCATGCATTATATAATGGCATTGAATACTCCTTTCCGATTGGCTTATATTTGCACGGTAGAATTCAATTGCTATAGTTCAGTTTACACGTTTTGTTTGATATGCTTATGAAAGCAAAAGTCGAATTGAAAACAGTATTGGTATTGTTGAAATAGATTTTCATGGTTGGCTAAACTATCAAGTCTGTTTGTTTTGTTACCACAGCAACTAATGTAGCTATCTAGTAAACTTGCTAGTTATTTCAGTGGATGTTGAACACATTTCTACCAACAAATTAACACATTTCTAGTGGCAAATGTGTTAAATTATAGCCATGGTATAAAAGGGATTATCAACTCAGGGCTCTATGTGTTCCCTGGAAAATAATACAACTCTGTGGTAGGTCAGGTTCCACGTCGTTCACTATTTTCCATAGAAAGCATATCCCGTGTTGATTATCCCTTGTATAATGTAGACTAAATAAAGTATAGGTCTATTATTTTGCTCGATTGTGTAAAGGCGACTCCAAAAGCCCACAGAAGACACATGCTTTTGAAAATATATATTGCTATTATTTTCATTCGGTATGATGATGAAGATAGCCTACTCTCAATGTAATGTTCCCTAACAAAGAGGAGTGAGGGTAGGAAAGAGATGAAAGGATTTTTTTTTAAATGCATGGACTTGCCTTGGGCTCTGTTTCACTTTCATGCAAGATGTGTGGGAAAAATATATTATTTGCATTTTATTCTGTTATATTTAATTATATTCTTACAAAAAAATTTTTGTGTTGACTGTGGTCAGGGTAGGTTTTTGTCTGTTTAATGAACAAAATAATGAACTATTGACTTCATTCATTTGGATGTAACAAACTCAAAATATACTATTCTATTGTTCTGAAAATAAATTATATTAGTCTTGTGTTTTTTAGGACCTGCCTAAACAATAGACGCCCAACCACATCTGCACACCACTACTACCACTTGTCACTGGCATGCACACGCGAGGTATAAAAGGTGTATCCAGACAAGAATGTGGTTAAAATGGGCCTGTTTGTAAGGGGGTCATATAAACATTGCCCATTTTTTTTATAGGCAAAATACCATAAATCCTATGTGAAAACACTATAAGTTCGGCTGATCAACCTCGAACTTTGGGGTATTAACAAAGTAGCTCCTAGGAGTCTTGAAAGCAGCCACACCCTGAGATGACAAAGTTAGCTGTTCAAGGAAATTAAGGTTGGTCTTGGATCTGCCGTTAGCTATCGTGAAATCAATATCATTAACAACTGTTTTTGAATATCGAAATGGGACAAATAACAAGATACTGTAATTGGATGTCATAACACTAAATTATTATTCGGAAATATCATTTAAATTACATGATTAGTCTGTGTGTATATATATATACACACACACACACACACACACACACACACACACACACACACACACACACACACACACACACACACACACACACACAGTAACAGTCACAAGTTTGGACACACCCACTCATTCAAGGGTTTTTCTTTATTTTTACCCTATTCTACATTGTAGAATAATAGTGAAGATATCAAAACTATGAAATAACACATATGGAATAATGTAGTTACCAAAAGAAGTGTTAAACAAATCAAAATATATATATTAAATATTTATTTATTTATTAATGTGTTTGAGCCAATCAGTTCTGATGTGACAAGGTAGGGTTGGTATATAGAAGATAGCCCTATTTGGTAAATCAAGTCCATGTTAAGGCAAGAACAGATCAAATAAGCTAAGAGAAGCGACAGTCCATCATTACTTTAAGACATGAAGGTCAGTCAATGTGGAAAAAGAAGAAGTTTCTTCAAGTGCAGCCGCAAAAAACATCAAGTGCTATGTGACCAAGAAGAAGAATGATGGAGTGCTGCATCAGATGACCTGGCCTCCACAATCACCCGACCTCAACCCAATTGAGATGGTTTGGGATGAGTTGGACTGCAGAGTGAAAGAAAAGCAGTCAACAAGTGCTCAGCATATGTGGGAAAAGCATTCCAGGTGAAGCTGGTTGAGAGAATTCAAAGAGTGTGCAAAGCTGTCATTAAGGCAAAGGGTGACTACTTTGAAGAATCTCAAATATGAATATATTTTGATTTGTTTAACTCTTTTTTGGTTATATGATTTCATATGTGTTATTTCATAGTTTTGATGTCTATTATTCTACAATGTTGAAAATAGTAGAATATAAATAAAACCACAATGAACAGGTGTGTCCAAACTTTTGACAGGTACTGTATGTAAGTCATTGTCTTCAATAACTTCTTGATGCACCCATCCCATTACCGGGATCATTTTCGTCAACATCCGCTGATTTGCAGAGCGCCAAATTCAAATTAAATTACTAAAAATATTTAATTTTCATGAAATCACAAGTGCAATATAGCAAAACACAGCTTAGCTTGTTGTTAATCCACCTGGCGGGTCAGATTTCAAAAATGCTTTTCGGCGAAAGCATACCAAGCATTTATGTAAGGACATCTCTCTCAGTAGACAAAACATTACAAACAGCTAGCAGCCATGTAGATTGGTCACGAAAGTCAGAAAAGCAACAAAATTAATCGCTTACCTTTGATGATCTTCAGATGTTTGCACTCATGAGACTCCCAGTTACACAATAAATGTTCCTTTTGTTTTTATTTTTATTATTTATTATTATTATTTATTTATTTGTTTTTATTTTATATCCAAAATACCTCCATTTGGTTGGCGCGTTATGTTCAGAAATCCACAGGCTCGAGCGGTCACGACCACGCAGACGAAAATTCCAAATAGTATCCGTAAATTTCGTAGAAACATGTAAAACGTTTTTTATAACCACTCCTCAGGTTGTTTTTACAATATATAATCGATAATATTTCAACTGGGACTGTAGCTTCTTCAATAGGAGAGAGAGAGAAAATGTCTGCTCCAAACTATTGCGCATGCAAAACGCTGCTGGCACCCAGCCATCCAATGAGGCGATGTGATCTTTCTCGCTAATTTTTCAAAATAAAAGCCTGAAACTGTCTGTTCACACCATGGGGAAGCCATAGGAAAAGGAATCTGGTTGATGTCCCTTTAAATGAAGCGAAGGCAGGCAATGGAACAGAGACATTTCAGGAAAAACAGCACCTCAGGGTTGGATTTTCCTCAGGTTTTCGGTTGCAATATCAGTTCTGTTTTACTCACAGACAATATTTGGACAGTTTGGGAAACTTTAGAGTTTTTTTTATCCTAATCTGACAATTATATGCATATTCTCGATTCTGGGCCTGAGAAATAGGCAGTTTCATTTGGGTACGTTTCTCATCCAAACATCAAAATACTGCCCCCTACACTCAACAGGATAAGCAATGTCTATACACTGAATATACAAAACACCTGCTCTTTTCATGACAGACTTACAGTACTCATAGAAATCCACTCCCAGGTGAAAGCTATGATCCCTTACTGATGTCACTTGTTAAAAATCCCCTTCAATCAGTGTAGATGAAGGGGAAGAGACAAGTTAAATATGGAATTTTAAGCCTTAAGACATGGGTTGTGTATGTGTGGCATTCAGGGGGTGAATGGGCAAGACAAAAGAGTAAAGTGCTTTTTGAACAGTGTGGTAGTAGGTGCCAAGTGCACCGGTTTGAGTGCGTCAAGAATGGCAACGCTGCTGGGTTTTTCATGCTCAGCAGTTCCAGTGTGTATCAAGAATGGTCCACCACCCAAAAAACATCAGCCAACTTGACACAAATGTGGGAAGCATTGGAGTCAACATTGGCCAGCATCTCTGTGGAATGCTTTCAACACGGGCCAGCATCCCTGTGGAAAGCTTTTGACATCTTGTAGAGTCTATGCCCCAACAAAGTAAAAAAAATGTTGACCAATCACATGAACCTGCTCAAATGCTAATATAGCTTACCTTTAACTAGATTTATTGTTGGTCTTTATCCAGTCTATACCAAGCCAAGCCTACCTGGGAGACAGGGTTGCTGGATATTTTGACCCGCTGCTGGAACAGAACGTTCAGTATGCGGTTCTGCTGCTCCAAGTCAAACACGCGTGTCCTCAGCTTCACACACTCCTCTCTTAGGTCCTGGACATTCACCCACACAAGCACAAAGAAGGTGGGTTAAACGTTGTATAAACCGGCTTATAATTATACATGTCCAGTGTGCCTTCCATTATGATTTATGTAGCGCTAGGAGTTTTTCCTGACCATGTGACCTAACCCAGAAACACTTAGGGCCCTATAAGAGAATCTTCATACATTAAAATGGTAGTATGCATTCATAATATTTTACATACACACGACTCATAGAAAGTATCCCTATAATATTAATTCCCAAGCATGGCACATAAGCAGAAAGTTGATAAGCATATACCATACTACTGTTCCAGCTGGCTGATAGCAATTCTTACTTAGGTAATGTAAAGCATAGCACAGAGAATTTTCAGCCAACCTTACTTGGCGATATGTTACTTCCTCAATTCCTGAATTGAGTTCAGACATTTGTTCTAAACTTCCATGGCTACTTGCAGGTGGTTCATTTTAAATTGACAAAATGTTACCTTATTAAATTAAATCATTTTTTTGCTCCATGAAGTATATGCCGCTATATTACCTATTTCAAATCTTCTCATTGATCAAGACAGGTGAGTGTCATTGAAAGCAAAGCATGATTTGAGATAGATGTGAAATAGAATAGACTTCATGGAGCAAAACCTTGATTTTGCAACTAGCAACTAGCAACCTGCAACTAGCAATGGAAGTTTAGAAGACATGCATTGCCTTCCAAGTCGGAAATTGAGGAAGTATCGCCAAGTAAAGGGTTGGTTAAAAATTCTCTGTGCTATGCTTTACATTATAAGTAACAACGGCAATCAGCTAGCTGGAACAGTAGTAATGGCCTGACTAGCCAATGTACTAACTAGTAGTGAGCATGTGGTTTTTCAGTTTCAATAGACATGACGTGCTAACTAGAACACAACTAATTATATTTATCATTATTAGCATTCCATCATTATTTATTTTATAGCCTTAGACTTGACTAATGATGCTTTAATCAAACAAAACAAAGACAAACCTTTTGAGTGAGGAGTGCTTGAACAACCTGATTAGCCACCTTCAAGCAAAAGAGAGCAGAGAGAGAGAGGAGATAAACAAAAGAGAGACCTTGCATAAACACAACACTCAAAGAAAAGTTTAGACAATGTTCAGTCAGCATGTCATGGATAAAGAAATCTTTGTCTTTCAGGCTTGTTGTACAACGTTTGTGTGAAGATGCAGAGACATATACCTCCCCGATGTTTTCATTTTCCCCCATGATGAAATCGGGGAGGGGACTGTAGATCTGTCTCCCTCCGTTTGTTTGTACTTTAGTCACACGCGATATCTCAGACAGCATTGGGATGATTTTGACAAAATTTGGGTGAATGATGCGTCCTGCTATAGAGATCTGGTATATCCAAAAGTACACGGATTGACCAAAGGCGGGAGCGATAGTAATGAACTGAAATTAGTTAGTCACACTCAATATCTCAATTGGCCCAAGGGGGAGCTGCATCATTCATGGGGGACAACAAGTATACTGTTGCCTTGTTGTTGTTTGTTTGTTTCAAGGGCCCTAGTTGTTACTTTCATTACATATATATAAAGCTTATACTATCATCTACATCTCTACAGTAGATTGTGTGTGTGTGTTTAGGACAGCCAGTGGAATGTTGTAGATGGTAAATCCCCACACGCCCCTCATTAAGTTCTGATACAGTACAGTTGCATATTAATCCATGGCTAAAATCTAGTGTTTGTTGATCGGGAAAAGAGCGATAAAATAGATGCCAGAAGATTCAAATCAAATCAAATTTTATTTGTCACATGCGCTGAATACAACAGGTGTAGGTAGACCTTACAGTGAAATACTTACTTACAAGCCCTTAAAACTTATTAAAGCACTGTAGATTAAGAAAAAAAAGTGTTAAACAAAAAATAGATAAGTAGAAAATAGAAAATAGAAAATATAAGTAACTAATAATTAAACAGCAGTAGTAGAATAACAATAGCGAGGCAATATACAGGGGCTTCCGGTACAGAGTCAATGTGCGGGGCACCGGTTAGTCGAGGTAATTGAGGTAATGTATACATGTAGGTAGAGTTAAAGTGACTATGCATAGATAATAAATAGAGATTAGCAGCAGCGTAAAGAGGGGTCTGGGTAGCCCTTTGCTTAGCTGTTCAGGAGTCTTATGGGCTTGGGGATAGAAGCTGTTAAGAAGCCTTTTGGACCTAGACTGGCGCTCCGCTACCGCTTTCTGTGTGGTAGCAGAGAGAACTTGGGTGGCTGGAGACTTTTTAGGGCCTTCCTCTGACACCGCCTGGTATAGAGGTCACGGATGGCAGGAAGCTTGACCCCCAGTGATGTACTGGGCTGTACGCACTACCCTCTGTAGTGCCTTGCGGTCGGAGGTCGAGCAGTTGCCATACCAGTCAGTGATGCAACCAAATGTTCTCGATGGTGCAGCAGTAGAACCTTTTGAGGATCCGAGGACCCATGCCAAATCTTTTCAGTCTCCTGAGGGGGAATAGGGATTGTCGTGCCCTCTTCACGACTGTAGTGTGTTTGGACCATGATAGTTTGTTGGTGAGGTGGACACCAAGGAACTTGAAACTGTCAACCTGCTCCACTGTCCCTGTCGATGAGAATGGGGGAGTGCTCGGGACTCCTTTTCCTGTAGTCCACAATCATCTCCTTTGTCTTGATCACGTTGAGGGAGAGGTTATTGTCCTGGCACCACACGGCCTGATCTCTAACTTCCTCCCAATAGGCTGTCTCATCGTTGTTGGTGATCAGGCCACTGTTGTGTCATCGGCAAACCTGATGATGGTGTTGGAGTCGTGCTTGGCCATATAGTCATGAGTGAATAGGGAGTACAGGAGGGAAATGAGCGTGCACCCCTGAGGGGCCCACATGATGAGAATCAGTATATCGGATGTGTTGTTACCTACCCTTACCACCTGGGGGCGGCCCGTCAGAAAGTCCAGGATCCAGTTGCAGAGGGAGGTGTTTAGTCCCAGGGTCCTTGGCTTTGTGATGAGCTTTGAGGGCACACGGTGTTGAATGCTGATTTGTAATCAATGAATAGCATTCTCATATAGGTTTCCTTTTGTCCAGGTGGGAAAGGGCAGTGTGGAGTGCAACAGAGATTGCATCATCTGTGGATCTGTTGGGGGGGGTATGCAAATTGGAGTGGGTCTATGGTTTCTGGGATAATGGTGTGTGAGTCATGACCAGCCTTTCAAAGCACTATATGGCTACAGACATGAGTGCTACAGGTCAGTAGTCATTTAGGCAGGTTACCTATGTGTTCTTGGGCACAGGGACAATGGTGGTCTGCTTGAAACCTGTTGGTATTACACTCAGTTTTTGAAAATGTCAGTGAAGACACTTGCTAATTGGTCAGCACATGCTCGGAGTACAGCCTTGTGAATGTTGACCTGTTGAAAGGTCTTACTCACATCGGCTACGGAGAGCGTGATCACACAGTCGTGCGGAACAGCTGAAGCTCTCATGTATGCTTCAGTGTTACTTGCCACGAAGCAAGCATAGAAGTTTTTTAGCTCGTGTTGCTGGGCAGCTCGTGGCTTTGCTTCCCTTTGTAGTCTGTAACAGTTTGCAAGCCCTGCCACATCCGAGGAGCGTCGGACCTGGCGTAGTACGATTCAATCTTAGTCTTGTATTGACGCTTTGCCTGTTTGATGGTTCGTCGGATATGATATGAGATATGACCAGATCCTATTTTTGCCGCACTAACAATTGAAATAAATTTCTTTAAAAATGGAAGGCAGTTGTGATGAGGCAAGATCAGGTGGTACCATTCTAGCCAAATGAGAGGGCAGATACGTGTGTGAACAACCACAACGGTCCTTGCTATCCTGGATCCTTAGATTGTTCCTACCCCACTGAAGTTGAAATTTAAAATGGTTAGGGTAGGGTTTAGGGAAGCGACATCCCAAAGACCCTGGATAGCACTAAGAGGCACAACTCCAATATAGAGTATTTCTTTCTCAAAGTTGCCGTGATGTCACGTGTCCTACTTATATCAGTACACTCATAACAACCTAATAACCTAAGATTTACAAAATGTGTATTCGATCAAATAAGCCTCAAGTAGCAAGTAACCAATTACATTTTTTGTTGACCAATTTCAACACTCTCATTGACCTCCTTGCAAAAACTCCTCACTTGAAGAAGACAGATTTTGGGCCGAGTTTGCTTCGCCCCTTTCTCTCTGATGTATCTCAATCCAGGGATGAGAAATGCGATGTACTCACAATTGTCACATTATCCCCACTGTTACATCGATTACACAAGCTGCCCTTTTTGTCCTCATTCTAGGTAACAGAAGCATAGAGAATGATAGAAGCATCTAGTTGTCAAAAGGCCATATTAACATGGGCAGCACCATCGAGGGCTTCTGCCATTTTATTGTAGTCAACTGGGTGAGACTTCCAACTACATTGACTGATCCCCCCCTGGTGACCCTGTTGGAATCATGTCCAACAGGATCATCAGGAAGGATCAGCCAATCGTGAAGAAAATTGACTACTTCAAAATGGAGATAGCCTCAATAACGCTCCACATAGTGTCACAGATGCTATAATGGCACAGATACAAAGATGAGTCCTCTATATATCTCTTTGAGCAGAAATGATGTTAGGCATTTTGTAATGGCACTAGAACGTGTGTTGAACAACAAAGGATATTCAGCCAATCAGGCTCCATGCAGACTACGTCGTCACGCTATGGAAATGGCAAAATAAAAGTACAGCGTGGTTTATGGCTTAGTATATGTCAAACTCTCCCAAAACTATGGATGCTCTTCCAGTACAATAATTGCTAATCACATCGACGGCGCTGTAGTGGAGCAGGTCGAGAGCTTCAAGTTCCTCTGTGTCCACATTACTAAGGACCTTTCATGGTATGAATACAGTTATGAAGAGGGAACAACAATGCCTCTCCTCCTCACGAGGGTGAAACGATTTGGCATGGGCCTTCAGATCCTCAAAAAGTTCCACAACTGCACCAATGAGAACATCTTGACTGTCTTACCGACCATAGGACGCTACAGAGGGTAGTGTGTAAAGCCCAGTACATCACTGGGGCCGAGCTCTCTGCATCCAGGACCTCTATACCAGGCGTTGTCAGAGGAAGGACCTAAAAGTTGTCAAAGACTCCACTTCTATCTGCTATCGCACGGCTAACAGTACCGGGACCAAAAGGATTCTAAAACCGCTTCTATCCCCAAGCCATAAGACTGCTTAACAGTTCATCAAATGGCTACCCTGACTATTTGCATTGACCCCATTTTTATTTGCACTGACTCTCTTGCACCGGCTCTATGCACACTCACTGGACTCTACCCTCACACACTCACACATACTACACTGACACTCCAACACACACATACACCTACATACGCTCACACACACAAAACACACAAGCAAATTGATGCCACACACTCACACACTCAGTGGTACAAAAAGTACCCAATTGGCATATGTGGATAAAAGTAAAGATACCTTAATATAAAAGTATTTGGTTTTAAATATCCTTAAGTATCAAAAGTAAGCATAACTGCAAAAATATACTTATGTATCAAAGTATGAATAATTTCTAAAATGCTTCTAAAATGCTTCTAAAATGTATGGAGTAAAAAGTACATTGTTCTTGAAGAATGTAGTGAAGTAAAAGTAAAAGTTGTCAAATATATAAATAGTAAAGTACAGATACCCCCCAAAACTACTTATGTGGTACTTTATATTATTTTTACTTAAGTACTTTACACCACTCACACATAGAAACACTTACGTCCGGGTTAGGGAGGGCTTGGCCGGTAGGGATAACCTTGTCTCATCGTGCACTAGTGACTCCTGTGGCGGGCCGGGTGCAGTGCACGCTAACCAAGGTCGCCAGGTGCACAGTGTTTCCTCCGACACATTGGTGCGGCTGGCTTCTGGGTTGGATGCGCGCTGTGTTAAGAAGCAGTGCGGCTTGGTTGGGTTGTGTTTCGGAGCATGGCTTTTGACCTTCGTCTCTCCCGAGCCAGTACGGGAGTTGTAGCGATGAGACAAGATAGTAACTACTAACAATTGGATACCACGAAATTGGGGAGAAAAGGGGATACATTTTTTTTAAATCTCACGCTGGCTCCACTGTGTATTGATCTACACTGTCATGCTGTCTGACCCTAGTGCAGCTACCTAACTAGGAGAGTAGCTTGCACATTTGTTACTCCAGGATATTTTTATCCTCTTTGACACTGTTTAAAATCTGTCTGTTTAAACTGCTGTACTTCTTATAACTAAAACAAACTTTTACGTGACAATCTCAAATCTTTTCAATAACGTTTTAATATGAGAGGCCCTCCGTCCTCTTCCTCAAAGCTAGATTATTATTTTTCTGGGGATACATTTATTTTATGGTAGCATTGAATATGAATTAAGGTAGCAGAATATCATGAAAGGCTTGAATTTATATAATTGTGCAATTATGTTGTTTAGTTTCAGAGATCATTCAACATTTTCTAGTGTGATGTTGAATGCATTACATATTGCCAACTGTGTGAGCTGGTAGGGGGCAGAAGATAGTGGTGCTTTTGGAGGGCACTTTGAAAGGTGATGCTACTAATGACAAAGATGAGCTGGTCAAGAGTTGCGTCACAGTGACCACGAATTCACAGCTATACCATGGCATAATTTTATCTAATGAGTTACGCTAACCTTATGTAATATCAATAAGAGCTGAAGGATGGGAGGAAGGTTGGAAATTGATGTACAGCAGTAATCTGTAAACAGAAATATGAACACAGACAGATTATTCTTTGTCTGAAAGACAATTGCGCCTCCCCCTAACATATCATGCTGGCTCAGATAATTTCTTTCACATTGTCCATTTCAGCAGATCCTGAAACTATGGTAGATGAGTACCCAGGCTAGCTCAGACACAATACAACTAGATTACAACTAGATTCAGTCGCAGGTCTATTTTTTTCTTTAGCGGATGGTCTGGGGGCTTGGAACATAATTAAGCAATAAGGCCCGAGGGGGTGTGGTATATGGACAATATACCACGGCTAAGGGCTGTTCTTATTCACGAAGCAACGCATAGAGCCTGGATACAGCCCTTAGCCATGGTATATTGCCCATATACCACAAACCCCTGAAGTGCCTTTTTGCTATTATAAAGTAATTAGATAAGTAAAAATACATGTTTTGTCATACCTGTGGCTGTCAGCCAATCATCATTCAGGGTTCAACCCACCTAGTTTATAATAACAAATCATTTGTCGACTGCAAATTGACTGCAAGAAGCAAACATATGTTTGACTAAAACATAATACTTTCAAACATTGCTTATATTTTTATACAATCAAATGTCTCTTTATTTATACGTGGGAATAGTAGGGAACAGATTTCTTCAATTAAAATCATTTGGAGCTCATTCCCTTGTGTCCAACAAAAATAGAAAATACATGCACATACAGTGCATTCGCAAAGTATTCAGACCAATTGACTTTTTCCACATTTTGTTAGATTACAGCCTTATTCTAAAATTGATAAAATAGTTTTTCTCCCCTCATCAATCTAGACACAATACCCCATGATGACAAAGCAAAAACTAGGTTTTAGAAATGTTTGCAAATGTATTCAAATTAAACTGAAAAAATCACATTTACATAGGTATTCAGACCCTTTACGCAGTACTTTGTTGAAGCACCTTTGGCAGCAATTACAGCCTCGAGTCTTCTTGGGTATGAAAAATAAGCTTGACACACCTGTATTTGGGGAGTTTCTCCCATTCTTCTCTGCAGATCCTCTCACGCTCTGTCAGGTTGGAGGGGGAGCGTTGCTGCACAGCTATTTTAAGGTCTCTACAGAGATGTTCGATCACATTCAAATTTGAGCTTTGGCTGGGCCACTCAAGGACATTCAGAGAGTTGTCCTGAAGCCACTCCTGAGTTGTCTTGGCTGTGTGCTTAGGGTTGTTGTCCTGTTGGAAGGTGAACCTTCACCCCAGTCTGAGGAACAAGTTTTGTTCAAGGATCTCTCTGTACTTTGCTTTGCTCTGTTCACCTTTGCCTCGATCCTGACAAGTTTCCCAGTCCCTCCCCACATCGTGATCACCACCGTGCTTCACCGTAGGGATGGTGCCAGGTTTCCTCCAGACATGACGCATGTCATTCAGGCCGAAGAGTTCAATCTTGCTTTTATCAGACCAGAGAATCTTGTTTCTCATGGTCTGAGAGTCTTTAGGTGCTTTTGGCAACCTCCAAGCAGGCTGTCATGTACCTTTAACTGAGGAGTGGCTTCCGTCAATAAAGGCCTGATTGATGGACTGCTGCAGAGATGGTTGTCCTTCTGGAAGTTTCTCCCATCTCCACAGAGGAACACTGGAGCTCTGTCAGAGTGACCATCAGTTTCTTGGTCACCTACCTGACCAAGGGTCTTCTCCTTCGATTGCTCAGTTTGAGCAATCTTCCATTTTGGGGACCTTCAATGTTGCAGAAATGTTTTGGTACCCTTCCCCAGATCTGTGCCTCAACACAATCCTGTCCCCTGAGCTCTCCAGACAATTCCTTCGACCTCATGGCTTTGTTTTTGCTCTGATATGCACTACCAATTTAGGGACTTTTATATAAACAGGTGTGTGCCTTTTCAAATCATGTCCAATCAATTCATTTACCACAGGTGGACTCCAAACAAGTGGTAGAAACATCAAGGATGATCAATGGGAAACAGGATGCACCTGACTCCTGACTCCTTATGTAAATAAGGTATCTGTTTTTTATTTTTGCTTTGTCAATATGGGGTTTTGTGTGTAGATTTTTTTTATTTTAAATATATATATTTTTTTAAATCCGCCCCAATTTTGTGGTATCCAATTGGTTGTTACAGTCTTGTCCCATCGCTATAGTTCTCATACAAACTCGGGAGAGGCGAAGGTCGAGAGTCATGAGTCCTCTGAAACACAACCCAGCCAAGCCGCAATGCTTCTTGACACAATGCACGCTTAACCCGGAAGCCATCTGCACCAATGTGTCGGAGGAAAGACCGTACACCTGGCAACCGTGTCAGCGGCACTGCGCCCGGCCTGCCACAGGAGTTACTAGTGCGCAATGGGACAAGAACATCCCTGCCGCCCCAACCCTCCCCTAACCCGGACGACGCTGGGCCAATTGTGCGCCACTCCATGGGTCTCCTGGTCGGGGCTGGCTGAGACAGAGCCTGGACTCAAAACAGGATCTCTAGTGGCAAAGCTAGCACTGTGATGCAGTGCCTTAGATGACTGATTCACTCAGAAGTCTTGAGTGTAGATTTCCAAGGAGTTTTTTATTTAATCAATTTTAGAACAAGGTTGTAACGTAACAAAATGTGGAAAAAGGAAAGGTCTGAATACTTTCCTAAGGCACTTTATATATATACAGTGGGGAGAACAAGTATTTGATACACTGCTGATTTTGCAGGTTTTCCTCCTTACAAAGCATGTAGAGGTCTGTAAGTGTTATCATAGGTACACTTTGAGAGACGGAATCTAAAACAAAAATCCAGAAAGTCACATCGTATGATTTTTAAGTAATTAATTTGCATTTTATTGCATGACACAAGTATTTGATACATCAGAAAAGCAGAACTTAATATTTGGTACAGAAACCTTTGTTTGCAATTACAGAGATCATACGTTTCCTGTAGTTCTTGACCAGGTTTGCACACACTGCAGCAGGGATTTTGGCCCACTCCTCCATACACACCTTCTCCAGATCCTTCAGGTTTTGGGGCTGTCGCTGCGCAATACGGACTTTCAGCTCCCTCCAAAGATTTCCTATTGGGTTCAGGCCTGGAGACTGGCTAGGCCACTCCAAGACCTGAAGATGCTTCTTACGGAGCATAGTTCTCACTCCTTAGTTGCCCTGGCTGTGTGTTTCGGGTCGTTGTCATGCTGGAAAACCCGGCCACGACCCATCTTCAATGCTCTTACTGAGGGAAGGAGGTTGTTGGCCAAGATCTCGCGATACATGGCCCCATCCATCCTCCCCTCAATACGGTGCAGTCATCCTGTCCCCTTTGCAGAAAAGCATCCCCAAATAATTATATTTCCACCTCCATGCTTCACGGTTGGGATGGTGTCTTGGGGTTGTACTCATCCTTCTTCTTCCTCCAAACACAGCGAGTGGAGTTTAGGCCAAAAAGCTCTATTTTTGTCTCATCAGACCACATGACCCTCTCCCATTCCTCCTCTGGATCATTCCGATGGTCATTAGCAAACTTCAGATGGGCCTGGACATGCGCTGGCTTGAGCAGGGGGACCTTGCGTGCGCTGCAGGATTTTAATCCATGACGGCGTAGTGTGTTACTTATGGTTTACTTTGAGACTGTGGTCCCAGCTCTCTTCAGGTCATTGACCAGGTCCTGCTGTGTAGTTCTGGGCTGATCCCTCACCTTCCTCATGATGATTGATGCCCCACGAGGTGAGATCTTGCATGGAGCCCCAGACCGAGGGTGATTGACCGTCATCTTGAACTTCTTCCATTTTCTAATAATTGCGCCAACAGTTGTTGCCTTCTCACCAAGCTACTTGCCTATTGTCCTGTAGACCATCCCAGCCTTGTGCAGATCGACAATTTTATACCTGATGTCCTTACACAGCTCTCTGGTCTGTGAGAGCCGTAATTCTTACTGGTTGGTAGGTGATTAAATACTTATGTCATGCAATAAAATGCTAATTAATTACTTAAAAAGTCATACAATGTGATTTGTTTTAGATTCCGTCTCTCACAGTTAAAGTGTACCTATGATAAAAAATAATAGACCTCTACATGCTTTGTAAGTAGGAAAACCTGCAAAATCGGCAGTGTATCAAATACTTGTTTTCCCCACCGTATATATTTTTTTGCCCAGAAGACTTGGGGGGCCAAATAAAACCACCCAAATTCGGCCAGCAGACAGTTGGGGAACCCTGCAGTACAGCTTGGCTTGACATGACTCGGTTATGAATTAACCAATATAGTTGAGTCGGTTGTTCCATTTCAATTCAATAGAAAATATAGCCCTTTAATATGGGTCTCCCAAGTGGCGCAGCGGTCTACGGCACTGCATCTCAGTGCTAGAGGCGTCACTACAGACCCTGGTTCAACTCCAGGCTGTATCACAACAGGATGCGATTGGGAGTCCCATAGGGTGGCACACATCGTCCAATTGGCCCAGCATCGTCCGGGATAGGATTTGGCCGGGGTAGGCCGTCATTGTAAATAGGAATTTGTTCTTAACTGACATGCCTAGTTAAATAAACAAATAAATAAAGCTATCATGACAAATCTGATGTCATCATGACACAAAGCACCCTGAGAGATTGCCTGAGTTTGTAACATTAGTTTTTGATGGGATTTTTTGGCAGAGTGAATTACTCTCACTACAGTTGTGTTGAAACATTTTGTCTTCTACCTGAATACTTAAAATTCAAGAGGGCAGCAATTGCCATGGTAACTGCCTCATTAAGGAAGCCTCTTCAAAAATGGAGAGGGAGATGGAGAGACAATCAGCCCGTTGTAATGGAGGAGAGGAGGAAAGGAGCACACTCAACCCACACTAGCTCGCTCCTGGCCAGTCTCTGAGCAGGAGGAGAGGTCTCATCCCTTAGAACTCCCATGCTTAAATCTCATTAGATTCAAACCCTGTATAACTACACTCTATACTTTATGGATGTTTCTGTAAGGAAACTACAGGAATTCCTAGTCCTTTCCAGACCATATCAAGGATTTCAGCTTAGAGTAAACCAAGTGAACTGTGTGTCTGTGAGAGATAAAGAGAGAAATACACACTCACCTCATCCAGACAACGTTCATACTGCTTCCTCTGGTTGTCGTTCTCCATCGTCAAGGCAGAGTTCTCCACCTGTAATAGCAAACACCTCCAGATAAACTGAATATGTACACAAAAAACAACTTCACATGTGTCCATATTCTAAATATAAATCTGTGAACAATTCCAGTCTTCCAGATAAAGATACCACGTGTATACAACGTATACACATTGTCTCTTGACTGAGCTGAAGGTAACCCCGGTGCTTCTTAACATGGTCATGCCATGAGATTTTACTTCTAACCAAATGAATTAGAGCAAGCCTTTCATCTCATTAACTGTCCACCACATTAACTGTCCATAACATATACTAACAGAATTCTGACCAGAGTTACATGCCCGTAACTTAGACATTCATGTGAATGTCCCATCTCGCTCTAGTGACTCCTGTGGCGGGCCCGTGCGCAATGCGCGCTGACACGGTCTCCAGGTGTAGTTGTTTCCTCCGACACATTGGTGCGGCTGGGCTTCCGGGTTAAGCAGGCATGGAGTCAAAAAGCAGTGCTGCTCGGCTAGGTTGTGTTTCGGAGGACGCACGGCTCTCGACCTTCACCTCTCCCGAGTCGTACGGGAGTTGCAGCGATGGAACAAGATTGCAACTACCAATTGGATACCAAGAAATTGTGTTAAAAAAATGAAAATAATAGGAAAGACAAAGAAAAGAAGAGAGCGATTTTTAAATAACCCTTGACACAATGCTGTAAGTTCAAACGGCTCATTGCTGGCTTTTGCCAGGTTGTTTAGTTCTCCAGATGTGTTCATATGACCTACTGTGTGGAGTTATTGCCTAGCACTGGTTCTGGAATGGTGAACGTCTGAGCAACACTAATTTAAAAAGAGTGGCAATATAAATCACAACAGTGTCTGAAAAGAAGGCAAAGTTCTTCTGAGGAGAAAGAGATCGTAGGACACTGATTCAGAGGTGTTGGGTTATATGCGGATGACACATTCAATTTGAATGCAATCAGTTGTGCAACTGATTCCCTTCACTTGGAGTTAAAAAGGCCAACGAAGTCATAGAGCCTATAAGACTATCCCATTTAAAGGTCACGGAAATCCAAGTTATGAGCTTGAACTTTAAGAGGTAGGTGCCTTATAAGATATGGGCTGGATGGGGCCTCAATCTGCTATTGATGTAATATCACTTCACCTTTCCAAATGAGTCTTATTGATTTACAAGCTGTACTCATTTGCCGATCATTCCACTACTTTCTGCCGTTATCCAGGCCTTCCATTTTGATTGACATGCAGTTAACACAGTTTCAACCCAGATATCTGTCTCACTCCTTTGACTCCTCAGCAAGCAAATGTGAAACAAATGACTTTTTGGTTGAGGTTGTGAAGGGAATCATATGAGAGGCTTCTCCAGACAGTGAGCACATTGGGCTGGATCTGTGTTCATTTGTTTATTGACTCACTTTCATATGCAGCAAATTGTTCATTGCATATTACACATGCTCTCAAGTGTGCCTTCACGGCTGGAAAACTAGGAAAGTAGTTTGAAATTAAATGGAAAAACATGTCAGGTCAATGAGTTTCAGTCTAAAAGTGTATTTACATGTAGAATTTAAAGGGATAGCATCCACCATGAAAATATGAGTCTGAAAGTCTGAAAATATCCAATAGGGTCTACAGAGGCAGACAAGTTAATCAATGTAATTCAAGAAGCCAGTTCATCTAATGGCATTACTAAAGAAGTCAAGGTCATGATTGCATGCTAAATGGAATTTGGATATCGTCCTCCTGAGATGTCCTCAATTCCAGATGAATTTCATTATAATAAAATGAAAACTATGAAGGCTATTGCTGAGTTAGATGACAATGTTTGCATTAATCCAGTCTAATTCATTGATGGATATAATAGTTCATTACTCCTGCTGATCCCTTGATCATCAATATATCTGATTGGGGTATAGACTTAAATCACAGTCACACGGGGTGGGGCACATTTATGAAATCCTTTCTGTATGAACTGGTAAAGCAAAGGTAGACCTTTTTTTTTTTTAATTGTACTATATATCCTAAAAGTAAGTGTTTTATGTAGTGCATGAATCTCTATCTTTTCCTGGTTCAAAAAAAGACTGGTAAATTTGGATTAGTTAGAGCATCACTATTCCACATGAATGTATTTCAGGAAAAAAACAGATCACTATTGCTGATCTGGGGTCTGCAGACAGATGGTAAGTTCTATTAGCTTTCTGTAGAACAGGTGTGATTGAGGAATACTATCACAGGATCATGTGCATGGAATCATTTCTGGGTAACAATTAAGTACCATACTGTGATTGTTTTCAATTAAAATTGTCATAAATAATTTAAAAAACATCTTATCAAAGAGCAATTTCTCAAGCAATTTTGCTAAGACTGTCTGGCAGTGTTTTCAGGTTTGGAACTCACTTTCTTATTGGTCTATTAGCCAATTTAATCAAGTGTTTCTGCTTGGTGGGAGAGAAAGCCTCCAAGATTGTCCGTCCCTGAACTACATACAAGTAACATCGTTGTGACTGGCACTGTATTTACTTTTCATTTATGCTTAAATCATGATCTTAATGATATAATACAAATGAAGCATGTGCCAATGTGAGTGAGCTTCAAATTCCTGACCAACTTCGATTATAACCAAGTATATGGTATTACAGCAAAAAAATAAACCATGGTAAATCACCCTATGAAGTAATTATTATCCATAATTGAGGATGGAGAGAGGTACTGAAGTGGAGAAGAGACCCTACAGTGCCTGAGCTTACCTCCAGGGCCCGTAGTCGCTCTAGAAGTGGCTTGGCCTCGTGGGAGTCCTCCTCATGTCCCCTAATGCTGCATCCTGGAGAGTTGGGCCTCCTATCTATCAAAGGGGGTGTTGGGCCCTCCAGACTGTTCTGCTGTTTCCACATCTCCTCCAGGAGTTTGTTCTAAACCATTGAAAGAGGGGTTGGAGAGAAACACAGAGCTGTTGAAACAGTTGCATTGCCTATTGGAACTAACGGGGTATATGCCTCGTCAATTTTCTCCAACCTACAAGATACACAGTATTAATGGAAAGATCTTGAATTTGGCCATCATTTGTGGATTTTATTTAATCATGTACAGTAGGTGAACAGCTATTCTGTATTAGACTTCCAATTCATTGTATTTTGACTCCTTCCAAGAAAATGTTATATTTATGTAGCTGCCTCTTCACAATTATAGTTAGTTTGATAGCCACCACTAATACTGTAGGTTACTTCTTATTTTTCTGGCTGCTCATTTGACTGGTTTTCCACCTGAACTCATATGGGTGTCTTTGGTTGACCCCCCAATATTTATTGATTGAACCATAGAGATAATTCATCCCAATTTTTCTAACATTATGAAAAATGGGACCCCAGATGTTACAAAAACATCAACATTTACGAAGGTCTCCTTCCTTGCATCAATCCATGAAGTCTTGTGAACTGCTGTTTAAAAATACATTGTGAATTATGAGGCTTATTTGCATTTGTAATACGCTTCGTTGGTTTTTATGTCAAGCACTTTGACCCTCGCTACCTACACCAATCAATTGCATCTCACAAGTGCTAAAGGTGAGGACTAATCGAAAAGATAGAGGCGTGTGGGTGCATAGTGTGCCGTCTAGTCTTCAAAACGTCATGGCCTCAAATCGATTTAGTGTTCATCACATTGCAACTTTCTCAGAACCAAGCACCTCCAGGCAAGCATAGTTGGCTCATAATGACTTGCAGTGTAGTAATGAAATGTAGTGTAGTCCTGTGTGGTTCAGTTGGTAGGGCATGATGCTTGCACCGGCAGGGTGATGGGTTCGTTTCCCACAGGGGAACCGTATAAAAAAGTATAACAATGCTTGCATTCAGTACTGTAAGTTGCTCTGCATAAGAGTGTCTGCTAAAATGTATAATGTCAATGTTTTACATAATCGTGCACTATAATGCACCATTTTCTCATTAATCCTGATTAAGATATGTTACATGTACTTAAAACCGGAATATTTGCTGAAGACCTCACATTGGGTTAATCTTACACAGATGTGTAAAATGTCACCGCATTGTATTTGAATGAACCTGGCCTTTTGAACCAGCACTCCCCAGCTATTTCACTTCTTTGGGACTGTGGTTAGCATACTCACCTTGGGGACAGGTGACCAAGGTTCAAATACCACCAGTGGTGGTACTTACTCCTGTTGGTAGCTGCATTCGTGTCAGAATGTATGACAGGCCTAAGATGCTGTATGACAGTTGTCAGGAGATTTGATAGCATCTAACCTAAGGGTTGCCACTCTTCCCTCTATCTCTTCTGAATGCCCTATCACCATGCTACTGTGTACAGTACAACATTTCAGGGGATTGCCAATGATTGGACATATATTTTTTATGGATTTTTCACAGCCTTTAATCTAACACTGTTTATAAAGGAACCTGTAGGATGATTTATCAAGGGTTGCATACTTGCACAATAAAATATTTTGTTTATTTAATAAAATAAACAGAAATCAAGTAAGAACAAATATGGTCAATGTTCTACCTTGTAGGCTTTCATAAGGTCCAGTGGATCCACGCTGGGGCCCTCCAGTGTATCCTGGTTCTGTAGCAGGCTCCTCACAGTCTCCTCCATACTGCAGCAACACAGAGCATTGGGACCAATCAGAACATAGACCATGCAATAAACAAGCCGGGAGGGCATGCAACAGAAAATGGTTGTACAATAATAGTGAAGACATCAAAACTATGAAATAACACATATGGAATCATGTAGGAAAAAAAAGGATGTAAATAAAAACATTTAGATTCTTCATGATTCTTGATGACAGCTTCGCACACTCTTGTTATTCTCTCAATCACCTTAATGAGAAATGCTTTTTTAACAGTTTTGAAGGTGTTCCCACATTTGCTGAGCACTTGTTGGTTTCTTTTCATTCACTCTGCGGTCTAACTCATCTCAAACCATCTTGGGTTGAGGTCGGGTGAATGTGGATGCCAGGTCATCTGATGCAGCACTCCATCACTCTCCTTCTTGGTCAAATAGCCCTTACACAGCCTGGAGGTGTTTTTTGGGTCATTGTCCTGTTGAAAAACAAATGATAGTCCTACTAAGCGCAAACCAGGTGGGATGGTGTTTCGCAGCAGATGGTAGCCATTCTGGTTAAGTGTGCCTTGAATTCTAAATAAATCACAGACGGTGTCACCAGCAAAGCACGCCCACACATCACACCTCCATGCTTCACGGTGGGAACCACACATGCAGAGATAATCAGTTCACCTACTCTGCATCTCACAAAGACAAGGCAGCTGGAACAAAAAATCTCAAATTTGGACTCATGAGACGAAAGGTCAGATTTCCACCAGTCTAATGTCCATTGCTTGTGTTTCTTGGCACAAGCAAGTCGTCTATTCATATTGGTGTCCTTTAGTAGTGGTTTCTTTGCAGCAATTTGACCATGAAGGCCTGATTTTAAGCAGTCTCCTCTGAACAGTTGATGTGTCTGTTACTTGAACTCGGTGAAGCATTTATTTGGGCTGCAATCTGAGGTGCAGTTAACTAATGAATGTATTCTCTGCAGCAGAGGTAGCTCTGGATCTTCCTTCCCTGTGGCGGTCCTCATGAGAGCCAGTTTTATAATAGCGCTTGATGGTTTTTGCGACTGCACTTGAAGAAACGTCCAATGTTCTTGAAATGTTCCGCATTGACTGACCTGTCTTACGGTAATAATTGTGTTTCTCTTTGCTTATTTGAGCTGTTCTTGCCATAATTTGGACTTGGATTTTTACCAAATAGGCTATCTTCTGTATACCAGCCCTACGTTGTCACAACACAACTGATTGGCTGAAACGCATTAAGAAGGAAAGAAATTACACAAATTAACTTTTAAGAAGGCACACCTGTTAATTGAAATGCATTCCAGGTGACTACCTCATGAAGCTGGTTGGGAGAATGACTATTTTGAAAAATCTCAAATCTCAAATATATTTTGATTTGTTTAACCCTTTTTTGGTTACTACATGATTCCATATGTGTTATTTCATAGCTTGATGTCTTCACTATTATTCTACAAGGTAGAAAATATAAATAAAAGAAAGAAAGACTATTGATGAGTAGGTGTGTCCAAACTTTTGACTGGTACTGTATAAATATAATTTATTTGTATTTACACTACCAATCAAAAGTAGGTCGCTTAGAAATGTCCTTGTTTTTTAAAGAAAAGCACATTTTTTGTCCATTAAAATAACATAAAATTGATCATAAATACAGTGTTATAAATTACTACTAAATTACTAAGCACAAGTCATGAGGCTGATATTGGATGCGTTTCAGATCGACACCCAGGATAGTGTGTCAACCAACACAACAAAGTAACACTTTATTCTAAGGGACACATAAGGCATGACTATTTCCCAGCTGACTTAGCCATCATATAAAAATTATGAATGCATAGTGTAACCACATTATCAAAACCCCCTAACTAACAACAAGTAGCCTACAAAGGGGCCATCAGTCGCCCATTGTATCCATGCTTTAAATTTCTCTACTGGTGAATGCTTTGCCCATCAGTTAGTAACCTTTGCAAACAACCATCATGCTAGCTGACATTTGCACTCTTACTCCTCATTAAACTGGCAGATCCTTGTTTACTGATTTATAATTGCTTTCCCTTAGAGCAATGGATGTTTGAGAGACACTGACCGCGTTTCCCATAACGCTGTACTCAGTGACATTTTGCCCAGTCATTTCCATAGCAACCCTTCTCTGCTTAATGCATGTGGCACGGATATTAGTCCAACCCAGCTAACTGTGACCAGGCCTTTGACAGTCTTGCTAGGCAACACTTTCAGAGAGGGTCTTGGATATTGGAAATTAACACTGTCATTGACCTGAAACCCACCCAGCAAATGAAAAGGAGAAGTGAGGCCACTAACAGTATGCTTGACTAGGAGGAAATGACAAACAAATTACATGAATTTTAGCTAGAAAGAAATGAAGGATTGAAATAAATAAAACAATAAAGGAAAGTAACGAAATTCATCAATGCAACAATGCTACACAGTTGTAGTTTCACAGTACTTTATCCTAATAGATACATTTAATTCAATTTATTAGAAAAAAGTATTAAGAACAACAGATTCACTGTATGATATTTTGTGGTTACATAAGCATAGAAATTGCTGAGCTGTATCAAAGGTTTGCATAATACTGTACTATACTAAAATAATTTTCACACTGCTCTCCCTCATTGATTTCTTACCATGACGTTTAGCCATAACCTCTTCTCAATCCTGCTGAGGGAGCCCCTCTTCTCAGAGCTTGTCTAACCATCATACTGGACACTCCATCCCCCCTTTCCCTGCTCTCCATTCACTTGTCACACTGACTGACCTTGACACTCGGGCTAACCTATGGCAGCCTGGTGCTTTGTGTCACAAAGTTTTACATCACTGTTTCATTCACAGATATCACTGTTTCAATCAATGTATTCTATACCAGTCTCACTACATCTCAGCTATGTCTCATTCAGAATATCATTCATATCCCCATCTCAGTGCTATTCCATTTATCACAGCGTTTTAGTTTTTTTTTGTTTTTTGGGGTGGATCAGCTTTAATAGTGCAAATAGATTGTGGCTTCTATCAATGTAATTGTCTGCATTATTTCCAATCCCACATATATATTTGTTTTATAAATATACTGTACCAGTCAAAAGTTTGGACACACCCACTCCTTCAAGGGTTTTTCTTTATTTTTACTATTTTCTACATAGTAGAATAATAGTGAAGAAACAGCAAAACTATGAAATAACACATGGAATCATGTAGTTACCAAAAAAGTGTTAAACAATTCAAAATATATTTTATATTGGAGATGCTTCAAAGTAGCCACCCTTTGCCTTGATGACAGCTTTGCACACTCTTGGGATTCTCCCAACCAGCTTCATGAGGTAGTCACCTGGAATGCATTTCAATTAACAGGTGTGCCTTCTTAAAAGTTAATTTGCAGAATTTCTTTCCTTCTTAATGTGTTTGAGCCAATCAGACGTGTTGTGACAAGGTAGGGGTGTTATACAGAAGATAGCCCTATTTGGTGAAAGTCCAAGTCCATATTATGGCAAGAACAGCTCAAATAAGAGAAACGACAGTCCATCATTACATGAAGGTCAGTCAATCAGGAACGTTTCAAGAATTTTGAAAGTTTCTTCAAGTGTAGTTGCAAAAACCATCAAGCGCTATGATGAAACTGGCTCTCATGAGAACCGCCACAGGAAAGGAAGACCCAGAGTTTAAGTTCATTAGAGTTACCAGCCTCAGAAATTGCAGCCCAAATAAATGCTTCACAGAGATCAATTAACATACACATCTCAACATCAACTGTTCAGAGACGGCGTAAATCAGACCTTCATGGTCGAATTGCTGCAAAGAAGCCACTACTGAAGGACACCAATAAGAAAAATAAACTTGCTTGCACCAAGAAATACGAGCAATGGGCATTAGACCGGTGGAAATCTGACCTTTCGTCTGATGAGTTCAAATTTGAGATTTTTGGTACCAACCGCCGTGTCTTTGTGAGATGCAGAGAAGGTATTCATTGATCTGGCCAAGGCTTTCGACTCTGTCAATCACCACATCCTCATCGGCAGACTCGACAGCCAACTACCAACTACTTCTCTGATAGAGTTCAGTGTGTCAAATCGGAGGGTCTGCTGTCCGGACCTCTGGCAGTCTCTATGGGGGTGCCACAGGGTTCAATTCTTGGACCGACTCTCTTCTCTGTATACATCAATGAGGTCGCTCTTGCTGCTGGTGAGTCTCTGATCCACCTCTACGCAGACGACACCATTCTGTATACTTCTGGCCCTTCTTTGGACACTGTGTTAACTACCCTCCAGACAAGCTTCAATGCCATACAACTCTCCTTCCGTGGCCTCCAATTGCTCTTAAATACAAGTAAAACTAAATGCATGCTCTTCAACCGATCGCTACCTGCACCTGCCCGCCTGTCCAACATCACTACTCTGGATGGCTCTGACTTAGAATACGTGGACAACTACAAATACTTAGGTGTCTGGTTAGACTGTAAACTCTCCTTCCAGACCCATATCAAACATCTCCAATCCAAAGTTAAATCTAGAATTGGCTTCCTATTTCGCAACCAAGCATCCTTCACTCATGCTGCCAAACATACCCTTGTAAAACTGACCATCCTACCAATCCTCGACTTTGGCGATGTCATTTACAAAATAGCCTCCAATACCCTATTCAACAAATTGGATGCAGTCTATCACAGTGCAATCCGTTTAGTCACCAAAGCCCCATATACTACCCACCATTGCGACCTGTTGTCACGCCCTGGTCTTAGTATTTTGTGTTTTCTTTATTTATTTGGTCAGGCCAGGGTGTGACATGGGTTTATTTTGTGGTGTGTTTTTGTATTGGGGTTTTAGTAGGTATTGGGATTGTGGCTTAGTAGGGTTGTCTAGAAAAGTCTATGGTTGCCTGAGGCGGTTCAGAGGCAGGTGATTATCGTTGTCTCTGATTGGGAACCATATTTAGGCAGCCATATTCTTTGAGTGTTTCGTGGGTGATTGTTCCTCTCTCTGTGTTTGTTGTCACCAGATAGGCTGTATAGGTTTTCACGTTCCGTTTGTTGTATTGTCCCAACATGTATGAAAATTACCACGCTGCATTTTGGTCCGACTCTCCTTCGACGGAAGAAAACCGTAACACCTGTTGACTGGCCCTTGCTTCATACTCATCGCAAAACCCACTGGCTCCATGTCATCTACAAGACCCTGCTAGGTAAAGTCCCCCCTTATCTCAGCTCACTGGTCACCATAGCATCTCCCACCTGTAGCACACGCTCCAGCAGGTATATCTCTCTAGTCACCCCCAAAACCAATTTTTTCTCTGGCCGCCTCTCCTTCCAGTTCTCTGCTGCCAATGACTGGAATGAACTACAAAAATCTCTGAAACTGGAAACACTTATCTCCCTCACTAGCTTTATGCACCAACTGTCAGAGCAGCTCACAGATTACTGCACCTGTACATAGCCCACCATAATTTAGCCCAAACAACTACCTCTTTCCCTATTGTATTTAATTTATTTATTTTGCTCCTTTTCACCCCATTATTTTTATTTCTACTTTGCACATTCTTCCATTGCAAATCTACCATTCCAGTGTTTTACTTGCTATATTGTATTTACTTTGCCACCATGGCCTTTTTTTTGCCTTTACCTCCCTTATCTCACCTCATTTGCTCACATCGTATATAGACTTGTTTATACTGTATTATTGACTGTATGTTTGTTTTACTCCATGTGTAACTCTGTGTCGTTGTATGTGTCGAACTGCTTTGCTTTATCTTGGCCAGGTCGCAATTGTAAATGAGAACTTGTTCTCAACTTGCCTACCTGGTTAAATATAGGTGAAATAAAAAATAATACAAAAAGGTGAACGGACGATATCTGCATGTGTGGTTCCCACCATGAAGTATGGAGAAGGAGGTGTTATGGTGTGGGGGTGCTTTGCTGATGACATTGTCTGATTTATTTAGAATCCAAGGCACACTTAACCAGCATGGTAACCACAGTATTTTGCTGCGATACAACATCCCATCTGGTTTGTGCTTAGTGGGACTATCATTTATTTTTCAACAAGACAATGACCCAACACACCTCTAGGCTGTGTAAGGGCTATTTGACCAAGAAGGACAGCGATGGAGTGCTGCATCAGATGGCCTGGCCTCTACAATCACCTGACCTCAACCCAATTGAAATGGTTTGGGATGAGTTGGACCGCAGTGAAGGAAAATAAGTGCTCAGCATACATGGAAACTCCTTCAAGACTGTGGGAAAAGCATTCCAGGTGAAGGTGGTTGAGCGAATGCCAAGAGTGTGCAAAGCTGTCATCAAGTTAAAGGGTGGCTACTTCGAAGAATCTCAAATATAAAATACAAAAACGTTTTTGTTTACTGCATGATTCCATATGTGTTATTTCATAGTTTTGATGTCTTCACTAATATTGTACAATGTAGAAAAAAGTAAAACCCTTGAATGAGTAGGTGTGTCCAAACTTTTGACTGGCAATATATTTTCCTTTATTTGTCCTGAACCCTATCACACCTCCCCTAAAGGGGTAAACTATTGGACAACAACACTTATGCGTCTCCTTCCAGCTTATACAGTACATACTGTATACATTTTACAGACACAGTATATTTTACATGAGTTATCTTTTTTTGTTTTTAGTCCTGTCCTTCAGCTATCTCTCTGAAGACCATCCAGTTTTGATTTCAATTTGCCATATATTTTTCAACTGAGCTTTGATGTTTCAGAACTTCTGAACCTTTCTATTCTCATAGTTTCTGTAGGTTTTTACATTAAAGATAAATAATATAATAATACTCTTAGCAAAAAATGTTTATCGATTGACTATGACTTTTCAGATCACCCAGCAGTGTTCTTTGTAGAGTTAACTCCAGGTAAATGTTGCAATTCTTCAGCCATTCCTGAACCTGAGACCAAAAACAGTACCAAAATAAATTATCTAATGATTCGGGTCTCTTCATAGCAAATTCTGCAGAGCTGGGATGGTTGTATCCCCAATATATAAAACATTCTATTTGTTGCAAGAATTTTGTATAATTTAAATTGAAAAACTAAGACTTGAATCCAGCGTTGTTTTGTGTATCAGTTCATAAATCATGCGCCATGGAATCGGTACGTTGAAAATCTCTTCCCAACTATTTAGCAATCTGTATTGCAAATCTGTATTTTTTTGTCCTTAAATGAAACTGCTATACTTTTTTTATCTCACAATTTTCTTTAACCATTTCAGTCTTTAACACAGGGAAGACAGACAAGTTCCTTACTTTCCCCCCCTTCCACTTGCCTCTTCCATTTTTGCAGTAATGCTGTAATTAGTTGGTTGTAATTTTGGACAGAGTAGACATGTCCATATATTTTGTTCACTTCATGTGTGACAACTCCACCCGTCCTGTTTAGGATTTAATTTACAAAGATTATATCGTTTTTAAAACAGTTTTCCAAAAATAAAAGTTTATTTGATCAATTAGTATATTTGAGTTTAACCATAATATTTATTGTAATATTTGTTCTATCTTTACTGGTGGATTAAACTGAAATTGCAACCAGTTTTCTATGGCTTGTTTTAAAAATGGCTATATTTTGGAGATTAAATCATTTTCAAATAACCAAAATAAATGGTTTCAGCAATCTGAATAAGGGAAAGGGTCATTATTGAGCATGGGGTGAGCCATTCTTACTTATTTGCTAGAGAACCAGTTCGGATTTAAGTATAACTTTTGTATGACTGAAGCCTTTAGTGAGTTGTGATGTCTTCACTAATGCTTTAATATTAAATCATTTCTGCCCTCCGAATTCATATTCATTATATAAATAGGCCAGTTTAATTTTGTCTGGTTTACCATTCCAAATAAAATAGAATATGTTTTGCTCATATACACTGAACAAAAATATAAACGCAACATGTAGTAAACAAAGTATTGGTCCAATGTTTCATGAGCTGAAATAAAATATCACAGATATTTTCCATATGCACAAAAAGCTTATTTATCTCTGTGTGCACAAATTTGTTTACATCCCTGTTAGTGAGCATTTCTCCTTTTCCAAGATAATCCATCCACCTGACAGTTGTGGCATATCATTAAACAGTGTGGTAATTACACAGGTGCACCTTGAGCTGGGGACAACACAAGGCCACTCTAAAATGTGCAGTTTTGGCTCAGTGACACAGTTGGTACAGCATAGCACTTGCAACGCCAGGGTTGTGGGTTCGATTCCCACAGGGGACCAGTACCAGAAAAAGTACAAAGATGTATCTACTGTATACATTTTACAGACACAGTATATTTTACATGTGTAACCCCTCCACCCCAGGACCTCCACATCTGTCTTATTCAGCTGCAGGATCATCTGAGACCAGTTGCGCGAACAGCTGATTAAACTGATTAGTATTTCTGTCTGTAATAAACTCATTCTGATTGGCTGGGCCTGGCTCCCCAGTGGGTGGGCCTGGCTCCCCAGTGGGTGGGCCTATGCCCTCCCAGGTCCACTCATGGCTCTTCATCGACCCTATCCTCGCTACATATTCGTCGCCAGACCCACTGGCTCCAGGTCATCTACAAGTCCATGCTAGGTAAAGCTCCACCTTATCTCAGTTTACTGGTCACGATGGCAACACCCACCCGTAGCACGCGCTCCAGCAGGTGTATCTCACTGATCATCCCCAAAGCCAACACCTCACTTGGCCGCCTTTCCTTCCAGTTCTCTGCTGCCTGTGACTGGAACGAATTGCAAAAATCGCTGAAGTTGGAGACTTTTATCTCCCTCACCAACTTTAAACATCTGCTATCTGAGCATCTGAGCAGCTAACCGATCGCTGCAGCTGTACATAGTCCATCGGTAAATAGCCCACCCAATTTACCTACCTCATCCCCATACTGTTTTTATTTATTTACTTTTCTGCTTTTTTTGCACACCAGTATGTATCTCTACCTGCACATGACCATCTGATAATTTATCACTCCAGTGTTTAAATTGTAATTATTTGCCTACCTCCTCATGCCTTTTGCACACAATGTATATAGACTCTTTCTTTTTTTTCTACTGTGTTATTGACTTGTTTATTGTTTACTCCATGTGTAACTCTGTGTTGTTGTCTGTTCACACTGCTATGCTTTATCTTGGCCAGGTCGCAGTTGCAAATGAGAACTTGTTCTCAACTAGCCTACCTGGTTAAATAAAGGTGAAAAAATGGCTGTGCCCCTGCCCAGTCATGTAAAATCCATAGATTAGGGCCTAATGAATTTATTTCAATTGACTTATTTCCTTATATGAAGAGTAACTCAGTAAAATCCTTGAAATTGTTGCATGTTGAATTTATATTTTTGTTCAGTATAATTTTTTTAACAAGTAATTAGGTGTTGGCAGGGCCATAAGCAAATGGATAAACTGGGATATGACTAAAGAGTTAAATTAGGGTGATTTTTCCACAAATAGTCAGGTATTTTCCTTTCCTTGGTAGCAAGATCTATTTCTGCTACCTTTCTATTAAAATGTATTGTAGTGAGACCATTTTTTTCTTTTGGGATATGAATACCAAGTTTGTCCACTTCACCATCAGACCATTTTATTGGTAAACTACATGGTAATGATCCAACATGTAATACAGTACAGTATAGTAAACACCATTTGGTTGTAATTCAGAGAGTTTAGAACAATTATCTAGATCCTCTACGAGGCTTTGGAGGGATCCAATTGTGGATTTAAAAGAAAACATCTATCATCAGCATACAATGACACCTTTGTTTTTAAGCCCTGGATTTCTAGCTCCTTGATATTATTGTTCTGATTTTAATAGCTAACATTTCGATGGCCATAGTAAATATGGCTTTGGGGATGACCAGTGAAATATACCTGCCGGAGTGGGGGGTTACTATACATAACTTTAACCCATTGTATAATAGATTCTCCAAAATGGAAATATTCCAGGCATTTATATTTAATGTCCAGTCATACTTCATCAAAAGCCTTTTCAACAACAGCTTTGTCTACTAAGCCTGGTTTCACAGATTTTTCATAGTGTTCTAGTGTTTCCACTACTTGTCTTATATTCCCTCCAATGTATCATCTATGTAAAAAAGAGTTCTGATTAGGATGAAAAATCTCGTACAGTAGCTTTATAATTCTATGCACTAAGTGTAAGGAGCCTCCAATTTTTTTTGGGGGGGGGGAATATCAGACTTTCTTGTTGAGTATTGGATAATCTACCATTTTTATAGGAGTGGTTAAAACTTAATAATGGTCCTCTGAGTACATGAAAAAAAGGTTTGGTATACCTCCACTGGTATGCCATCCAGCCCTGGAGTTTTCCCCAGCCTTAAAGGTTTTAATTGTATCAAGTTCCTCACCTGTAATTTGGCGTTCACATGAGTCTTTCTGTACAGCTGTTCATTTTACATGATGAATAGAAAACAAATCTTTACAATTAACTTTGGTTCGTGGAGATGGAGTAAACTGTAATGAAAACCTAAATTTAAAGTACTTTGCTTCCTCTTTCAAAATATGGTTGGTGAATCATGGGTGACTCCATTTGTAACAGGTTATAGTAAATTATTTTGATAGCATTTCTATGTTGAAGATTAAAAATAATTTGGTGCATTTTTTTCCAAAATTCCATCCAGTTCACTTTATTTTTTAATAGTATATTACACTTGATCTTTCTTGAATAAGTTAGTTATTCACTGCCTCCATGGTACAGTTTTTATTGCTATCTGTACTGTTAGTCTCTCTATTTCCTTTGTTAATATGAACTCTTTTGACCTAAATTGCTTTGGTTTTAAAGATGAGTATTGCATTGGCCTCTAAAGGCACATATAAAAGCTCCCATAGAATAAGGTGATCTGCTCTACCTATGTCATGTTGGAAAAGGTCAGTTATAAATGCGTCTGTCCTGGTCAATAACAAGTTGTCATCCAATAGGCTTTGATTCAATTTCCAACATCCTCGTCCACTTGGTAATTCTGTCAGAGTAATGTATATGCCAATTATTGGATGGTCCTAGCGCATTTAGTCCCGTATCAACACAAGGTAAAAATGTCATTCTGCCCCTGAACAAGGCAGTTAACCCACTGTTTCTAGGCCATCATTGAAAATAAGATTTTGTTCTTAACTGACTTGCCTAGTTAAATAAAGGTAAAATAATAATAATAATAATAATAAAACATATCCACAACTAACTAATAATATGCGTAATAATGTAGGCACTTCATACAAAGGATTGTTACCTATAATTAGGACCAGCATTACAAAAATAACATTGTTTGGCAAGCAATTAATATTTTGTGAAACAGTTATTGTAATTCATCCTATACTTTCCCTAACATCATTACCCCTTAGCAACAGATGTGGGATACATACACACACTCTCCCCACCGTTCCCCCTCAAACAACCACAAGCTCAGATGTTCAACAGTTGTTCCATCCCTGAGCCAAACTCAAGAGAATAATTGATGCGCAAATGCATATACAGTTATAGCTGTTTGAGAAGGCATGCAAAATTGAGCAAGAATGGGGAGATTTGCTTAACTTCATATGGCTGCAAGGGCAGTATTGAGTAGCTTGGATGAAAAGGTGCCCATTGTAAACGGACAGCTCCTCAGTCTCAGTTGCTAATATATGCATATTATTAGTAGTATTGGATAGAAAACACTCTAATGTTTCCAAAAATGTCAAAATATTGTCTGTGAGTATAACAGAACTGATAAGGCAGGCGAAACCCTGAGGAAAATCAACCAGAAGTGGCCTCTATTTTGAAAACTCCATGTTCCATAGCCTCCCTTTGCTGGATTTAAAGGGATATGAACCAGATTCCTTTTCCTATCGCTTCCTCAAGGTGTCAACAGCCTTCAGACATAGTTTCAGGCTTTTATTTTGAAAAATGAGCCAGAACGATAAAATCGCTTCAAGTGGTCACATGAGTTTTGCTCACGCAACAGAGTTTGGGCAGCCATTGCTTTTCCCTCTCCTACTGTGAAAGACATTTGCGGCTGATATATTATCGATTATATATTTTAAAAACAACCTGATGATTGATTATAAAAAAACGTTTGACATGTTTCGGTGGACATTATGGAAACTATTTGGAATTTTCGTCTGCGTTGTCGTGACCGCTCTTTCCTGTGGATTTCTGAATATAACGCGACAAACAAACGGAGGTATTTTGGATATAAAATAATCTTTATGGAACAAAATGAACTTTTGTTGTGTAACTGGGAGTCTCGTGATGTGAAAACATCCGAAGATCATCAAAGGTAAACAATTAATTTGATTGCTTTTCTGATTTTCATGACTAAGCTTCCTGATGCTAAGTGTACCTAATGTTTTGTTGTGCGATCGATAAACTTACACAAACGCTTTCGCTGTAAAGCATAATTTCAAAATCTGACAGAACAGGTGGATTAACAAAAGGCTAAACTGTGTTTTCCTATATTGCACTTGTGATTTCATGAATATAAATATTTGTAGTAATATTTATTGAATGTAGCACTATGCTATTCAGCGGTTGTTGATGACATTTATCCCGATAGGGGGATTGCAGCCATAACAAGGTAACCAATGTCAAGTCCTAGCTGAAGGAGCACAGATACACCCCTTTCCCCTGAAACACACACAAGCTGGTCCCCCGTTGTGACCATTTTCCCAAGCATCTCTGGGCAGTCAAAACTTTTGATTATTTTGTGCCGACCGGGCCACAATAATTTGCTCCCTCTCTGATTGTCCGAGTTTGACCCTCTCCCCATGGGTTACTGCAGCTAGTGTTGCCAGCACTGCCACTACCTGGGTTGAGGTCTCCACTGGAATTCCCACCACCTACATTGCCTTGCGAAAGTATTCGGCCCCCTTGAACTTTGCAACCTTTTGCCACATTTCAGGCTTCAAACATAAAGATATAATACTGTATTTTTTTGTGAAGAATCAACAACAAGTGGGACACAATCATGAAGTGGAATGACATTTATTGGATATTTCAAACTTTTTTAATAAATCAAAAACTGGAAAATTGGCGTGCAAAATTATTCAGCCCCCTTAAGTTAATACTTTGTAGCGCCACCTTTTGCTGCGATTACAGCTGTAAGTCGCTTGGGGTATCTCTATCAGTTTTGCACATTGAGAGACTGACATTTTTACCCATTCCTCTTTGCAAAACAGCTCGAGCTCAGTGAGGTTGGATGGAGAGCATTTGTGAACAGCAGTTTTCAGTTCTTTCCACAGATTCTCGATTGGATTCAGGTCTGGACTTTGACTTGGCCATTCTAACACCTGGATATGTTTATTTTTGAACCATTCCATTGTAGATTTTGCTTTATGTTTTGGATCATTGTCTTGTTGGAAGACAAATCTCTGTCCCAGTCTCAGGTCTTTCTCAGACTCCATCAGGTTTTCTTCCAGAATGGTCCTGTATTTGGCTCCATCCATCTTCCCATCAATTTTAACCATCTTCCCTGTCCCTGCTGAAGAAAAGCAGGCCCAAACCATGATGCTGCCACCACCATGTTTGACAGTGGGGATGGTGTGTTCAGGGTGATGAGCTGTGTCGCTTTTACGCCAAACATAACGTTTTGCATTGTTGCCAAAAAGTTCAATTTTGGTTTCATCTGACCAGAGCACCTTCTTCCACATGTTTGGTGTGTCTCCAGGTGGCTTGTGGCAAACTTTAAACGACACTTTTTATGGATATCTTTAAGAAATGGCTTTCTTCTTGCCACTCTTCCATAAAGGCCAGATTTGTGCAATATACGACTGATTGTTGTCCTATGGACAGAGTCTCCCACCTCAGCTGTAGATCTCTGCAGTTCATCCAGAGTGATCATGGGCCTCTCGGCTGCATCTCTGATCAGTCTTCTCCTTGTATGAGCTGAAAGTTTAGAGGGACGGCCAGGCCTTGGTAGATTTGCAGTGGTCTGATATTCCTTCCATTTCAATATTATCACTTGCACAGTGCTCCTTGGGATGTTTAAAGCTTGGGAAATCTTTTTGTATCCAAATCCGGCTTTAAACTTCTTCACAACAGTATCTCGGACCTGCCTGGTGTGTTCCTTGTTCTTCATTATGCTCTCTGCGCTTTTAACGGACCTCTGAGACTATCACAGTGCAGGTGCATTTATACGGAGACTTGATTTTACACACAGGTGGATTGTATTTATCATAATTAGTCATTTAGGTCAACATTGGATCATTCAGAGATCCTCACTGAACTTCTGGAGAGAGTTTGCTGCACTGAAAGTAAAGGGGCTGAATAATTTTGCACGCCCAATTTTTCAGTTTTTGATTTGTTAAAAAAGTTTGAAATATCCAATAAATGTCGTTCCACTTCATGATTGTGTCCCACTTGTTGTTGATTCTTCACCAAAAAATACAGTTTTATATCTTTATGTTTGAAGCCTGAAATGTGGCAAAAGGTCACAAAGTTCAAGGGGGGCGAATACTTTCGCAAGGCACTGTAAGTAAAATGTTGTCAAGGTTCTCATTAAGCAGCTTTAAGAAATTCCTTGAAAATTATGCTCATCCACCCTCGGGCTTTGATGAGGCAACCTCAAACTCTTGAGGGGACAGTGCTGCTTTAGTGGGTCTCTGAACGCAATTTATCTTGTTGTCTTGGTTGTCTATAGGATACTTTCAGTAGGCCTATAAAACAGTGAAGGACTTCTCCTTAGTGTGTGGGTCACTAAGGTTCTGTGTTTAGGGTATTGGGTTGGGGACGGTTCCATCGTGATAGGACAATAAATAGACTATATTTGTAATTTATTTTAAAATGTATATCCCATATCTGCACAAAATTACACCACAACCATACTTCCCCCACAAACCGTGCCTTCTATGTCCTCTGTTTGCTGAGTTTTTATCCCTACCGTGCCAAACCAACTTTGGACTTTTTACTACTTCTGTGTTCCGGTTTCTTATATTTGAAGATGTATTATTTCAATAATTGTCCTTTCTTCTAATGCTGCATTTATCACAGCTTTGTCTCACTACATCTCAGCCCCGTTATTCAAACACATATAGTATGATCCTCAGAACATCAAAGCAATGTCTCATTCATTATATCGCCATCTCATTACATTTCAGCTCTGTCTCACTTCATACATTGCAATTCATATAAAATGGCATATTCTTAAACCAAACTATTCTTTATCTTTAACATAAATAAAACCTTGCTTTAGACTCTTCTTCTCACACATGTTCAACCACTCACCCCATGCTGTTTTTCCAATCCAATTTCAGGGACGTTGTTGTTCCCTCTAAATAACGCTACAAACATGGTGCACAGATTCCTCAGATCGATATTGTATCTGGGAGTCAGTTTGTATTTTGTGTGTATGAGTGGGCATTTCGAAAAAATGGGTCGTCGGCCTCTTACCCTAACTATGTTATTATTTTCCTCATACAGGACTTACATTTCTTACAGTTAAAAAATATCAGAACTGCTCACTGCTTTTAACAAGCATGCATGACACACTATAGAAATGTTGCTAAGATACCACCTAATCACAGTTATCATTACAACAATTGCTTTGTTTTCATTGAGTACATGAAACTGTCATCTTTCCAGGCAGATGGACAGTTCAGACAGGCAGGCAGACGGAAGGCAAAGGAATTGGGGGACTGCCAGAGAGACAATGTACACATGTAAAAGCACAAACAAATTCACACAGACATATAGCTGGCCTACTGTCACACATATAGGATAGGAGGCAGGTAGTAACATACCTGGCTTGCACGGTCCTAGTACAGCACCCTGTTCAATTATTATTAAAATGTTTTACTCCATTACTGTTATATGTGACAGCATCAAACCATGACAGCTACAAATCACCTTAGAGACAGGAAAACAATCAGGTGCTTGTTTCTTCATGAATAGGGGTCACGCAGGTCGACCTCGTGCCTTATCTTGACCAAGATTCAAAAACACAGCCTGGTCACACAGTGCTTTAACTGTGTTTTCATTGTTGGCCTTTTGGTGAGCTCTGTCTGCCCTGGCTTTCACATAATGCGTCTATTGTGAAGTCATAAGATCACTTACACACATGGGCAGTAGCTCATGAGGAAAATCCACCTTAAAAAATGCATGGAAAAGATTAAATCACAGAAGTTTAAGTTCTTCTGTAACGCTTCTCGTTGGTGGAAGGAGAGGAGGACCAAAATGCAGCGTGGTAAGTGTTTGTTGTGTTTTAATTGAACAAACTGAACACTACACAAAATAATAATGAGGAGAAAACGAAACAGTTCTCCCAGGTGAACAGACACTAAACAGAAATTAAACACCCACAACCAAAATGGGGAAAACAGGCTACCTGAGTATGATTCTCAATCAGAGACAATGAACGACACCTGCCTCTGATTGTGAACCATTCCCAGGCCAAACACATAGAAATATAACAACCTAGAAAAAGGAACATAGACTACCCACCCCAACTAACGCCCTGACCAACCTAACACAAAGACATAACAAAGAAACTAAGGTCAGAACCCCCCCAAAGGTGCGGACCCCAGCCGCAAAACCTGAACCTATAGGGGAGGGTCTGGGTGGGCGTCTGTCCACGGTGGCGGCTCTGGCGCGGGACGTGGACCCCACTCCACCATAGTCTTTGCCCGCTTAAGTGGTGCCTTTTGGAGCGGCGACCCTCGCTGCCGACCTCGGACTGGGGACCCTTGCAGCGGGCCCCGAATAGATGGGAGACTCCGGCAGCGCCGTTGTGAAGGGCGACTCCGGCAGTGCCGGAGTAACAGGCGGCTCCGGCAGCTCCTGACTGACGGGCAGCTCTGGCAGCTCCTGACTGACAGGGGCTCTGGCAGCGCAGGACAGACGGGCGGCTCTGGCAGCTCAGGACAGGCGGGCGGCACTGGCAGCTCAGGACAGACGGGCGGCTCTGGCAGCGCAGGACAGACGGGCGGCTCTGGCAGCTCAGGACAGACGGGCGGCTCTGGCAGCTCAGGACAGACGGGCGGCTCTGGCAGCTCAGGAGAGACGGGCGGCTCTGGCAGCTCAGGTCAGATGGGCGGCTCTGGCCTGGAGAGAGAACCTGGAGGGAGGAGACGGAGAGACTCTTGGTCTTGGGAGACCTACAGGAGGCCTAGTGTGTGGAGGAGGTACCGGATGTACAGGGCTGTGGGGGAGCACTGGAGCTCTGGTGAGCAGCCTTTGCACCACTCCTCTAGGCTGGATGACCACTTTAGCCCGAACCATCCAGAGTGCAGGCACAGGTTGAACCGAGCTGTGGGTGAGCACTGGAGATCTGGTGCATACTACTCGCACCTCTCCCTTAGGCTCAATGCCCACATTCGCCCCGGCACGGGCGGAGCGCAGTCATAGGACACACTGCCCCCTCCTAGCGCCCCGGAGACACAGCACGCAGAGCCGGCGCAGGATACCCTGGGCAGAAACGGCGTACAGGAGACCAGACACGCTGAGCCGGCACAACACGCCCTGGCTGGATGCCCACTCTCGCATGGCACTTGCGGAGGGCTGGCCTATAGCGCACTGGGCTATGAGCGCGTACTGGCGACACCGTGCGCTTAACCACATAACACGGTGCCTGACCAGTACAACGCTGCTTTCGGTAAGCACGAGGAGTGGGCTCAGGTCTCCAACCTGACTCTGCCACACTCTCTGTGTGCCCCCCCAACATTTTTGGGGGGCTGCCTCTCGTGCCTCCTCATATCGCTGCCGCTCAGCTTTCGCTGCCTCCAGTTCTTCCTTGGGGCGACGATATTCCCCAGCCTGTGCCCAGGGTCCCTTGCCGTCCAAAATCTCCTCCCAAGTCCATGAGTCCAGAGAACGCTGCTCGATACCACGCTGCTTGCTCCTTGGTTGGTGGGTGTTTCTGTAACGCTTCTTGTTGGTGGAAGGAGAGGAGGACCAAAATTCAGCGTGGTAAGTGTTCATCATGTTTTAATTGAACAAACTGAACACTACACAAAATAATAATTAAGAGAAAACAAAACAGTTCTGCCAGGTGAACAGACACTATAAACAGAAATTAAACACCCACAACCAAAATGGGGAAAACAGCCTACCTAAGTATGATTCTCAATCAGAGACAACGAACGACACCTGCCAAACACATAGAAATATAACAACCTAGAAAAAGGAACATAGACTGCCCACCCCAACTCACGCCCTGACCAACCTAACACAAATACATAACAAAGTAACTAAGGTCAGAACGTGAAATCTTCACCTTAAATGGTACATGGTCGATGGTGGGTGCTGTGCCACCCACACAACAGACACGGATTCCCCTCATTAAATTGGAAAAGTCTAATGGTTATGTAAAGCACTTAGTTTTCTCGATTACTTGAACACTGAAGGAAACTATTTGGGAAATATTGGATCTTTATTCAGGGATTAAGAATCGTCTCACTTCTATTAAATGTTTCATTACCATCTTATTCCATGTACTCTTTTCCACAGAAATTTTTTTCCTATTGATGGTTATAGTTATTGTTATTATAGTTATAATTTGTTTTAGCCATTATCTAATGAGTGGTGAGATTACCTTCTAATTTGATGATTAAATATTATATTTTGACAAAGTTAGCTGATTTCGTAACATGTACTGTAATTTAAATTGTGATAGTGTTAGTTAATTTTGCAAAAGTGCGTTTGCAGTTTAGGTCTGTAAAGTTGTTTGCAGTTTAGTTGTTTGGATCCGCCTTGATTAGACCAAACAAACTTTCTGTAGGCCAACACCTCATTTACTTTTGTGGGGGAGCAATCCTTTGTGTGCCTGTTAAACTGGGTTTATTCCTGTTCATAGTTGTAAAATGTCCGATTTTTAAATAACTAAAAAATAGCATTACCGCTACAGCTATCTCTGTCTGTCCTCAAACCAGAGGAGTTAGGACCCAACTAAGGAACTCTAACAAAAAGCAGACCCTTTTTTTCAGGCTATAATAACATAATTCTATATCTACTACCTTAGGCTCAATGCCCACAGTACCTTGTGAATTATTATGTAATTTGAGATAAAAGTGAACTTCTTCTTCATTTGTTAAAGTAAGTTATTGAAGACAATTGACCACTTTAGCCCGAACCATCCAGAGTGCAGGCACAGGTTGAACCGAGCTGTGGGTGAGAGCACTGGAGATCTGGTGCATACTACTCGCACCTCTCGCTTAGGCTCATTTAAAATACTTGAATCGTTAGTACTCTACAATCATAACAATGAATCCAAATTAAATCATTTAAAAAGGAGCATAAACATCTCTCTCACACACACCATATGATGTTCATGTTCAGAGGAGCAAGTGTCATGAAAATAGTGAATGTGAATGTGTTGATTGGATGTGCTTTATAAAATATTACATTTTCCATGCTTTGAAATCAACAACATTGCACAAACCGGCAAGCTCTACTGTGTATCATACACCATCTGAGAAATGTTATGCAATTTGGGAAGAATTACTCAATAAACACTATTGTGTGAAGAAATACAATTTACAATATAATTATGTTACCCCCTTATGTTGAAGTTGTCCATTCAAAGCCAGATAAAATCATGTGTCACTTGGCCCTATAGAGCGTATAATACCCATTTAGCCTATCTAAAATAATCTAAAGTACTAATTCTCCACATCCACCTGATGATATGCTTGTCACTGATAGGTCATACAATTAATGTCAGTTTCCATTGCAGGCCCACACATCGTTCCACTTTCCTCTACTACTTACAATGACAGAATAATTTGTGATAACAATAATATTTTTTCCAATTAGCTTGGTTTTACTCAGTGGCAAGCTTCTGAGTGATGTGTGTAATATCTTGAGCTCAACAGGGTGAGTTCATTTACAGACAAAAATCATTTGAGCCTAATCTCACACCTCGCACACATAGATGGGATCGGACCCTTGGAGCATGCATGCTTGTCACTGGTCTAATAGTTGGTAGGACAGAATGCAGCAACAACAGCAGTCAAATTTTCCTTTCTAATGCACTGAGAAGGCGAACGACATAAAATAAATGCAGTGCTGGCTTTTTGCAAATGGTTAACACTTCATATTACGTTTTGGAGAAAAGTGTTCACACCTGGCTGTTGTTCATTGAAAAATGTCTAGTCCACATTGATTCAACATCATTTCATTGAAATTACTTGGAAACAACGTTGATTCAACCAGTGTGTGCCCAGCGGGTGTCTTCATATAGATTTATTGCGGTGATAGACAGTTTGATATTGAGGTGGAATATCAGCATGATGGGGTGGCATGTAGCCTAGTGGTTAGAGCGTTGGATTTGTAACCGAAAGGTTGCAAGATCGGATCCCCAAGCTGACAAGGTAAAAATCTGTTGTTCTGCACCTGAACAAGGCAGTTAATCCACTGCTCCTAGGCTGTCATTGAAAATAAGAACTTGTTCTTAACTGACTTACCAAGTTAAAGAAAGGTAAAAAAAAAAAAAAAGTGATATGTTGAATAGGTTATGACAGTGTTTGGTTTGGGTTACCTTGTCTGGAGTCTGTATAGTTTGCCATGGGATTTTTCCATAACTTATTGTCCGCACCCTTTTTTAAAATTTGAATTAAACTACATATTTGCTCATGGAAGTGGGCAGAAAGTTACCTTTTGGACCTGAATGTCAAAACATTTATAAGATAAAGGTTGATCCATTCTACATACTGTGGGACATCCATGTCTTCGTCACTGGAAAAGATAAACGGTTGAGTTTGATATAATTTATAAGCTTACAAACAGGGTTGTCAAACTACTGAATTAGTTGGCAAGTAGCCTAGAGGTTTAAGAGCATTGCGCCGGTAACCAATTTGTTGCTGGTTAGATTCCCTGAGCTAACTAATTAACAATCTGCCAATATGCCATTGAGCAAGACACTTAACCCTAATTGCTCCTCTGGATAAGATTGTCTGCTAAAATGTAAACGTGAACAACAACAAAATAATCATACAAATTCGGTTATTTTTTACCTTTAAAGTCAATTATCAAAAAACTTGCAAACTCAGATTTTTGTTTTTCATTTTCGCATATGTTGTAGCTTCCGTTATTTGTACTGACTGATACCAGGAGAAAATCGGACCTCTGAAATCAAAATGGATGGCCCTCCCTTCAATAAAATATCATTTTACCCGACCCTCCCTGAACCCTTGAAAAAAAACAAGTGACCTTTCTCTAGACCCAAAATAATAATTAAAACATAAAGTCGATAGCAGAGAACATGCCTACCATTTACTCTCACTCCTAGGACAGACCAGAGCCTTATATAGGCCTATGCAGTTTCAGAAACTGTTCATTGTTTTGTAAGCATCAGAAGTTTGTGGATTCGCAGACCACCCCGGACAAGGGTAGACGTGAAAAGATCTCCATTATAATAAAAGCACCTCATGAATCTATCACCTTATTTGCGGTCTGAGAAACTACATTTTTTTATAAACGCATTTTATGCATTTTACATGACTGGAGACAAGCAGAATATATTTTTTTAATACCACAACAGAGCATGACAACAAATGGGTGCATGCTGCAGCACCATATATATTTTTATTTCTATACATAGTCTAAGTTTGAAACAGTGCTAAAGTTGTGTATTGACTGTAAAAATAGAGCACAACAGAACCAACTGAAGTATCATACATGAATTAGAGAAAAGGCCATTTGTTTTTTAACATTGCAGTTGCATATCATCATCAGGCCTGTACGCATTTATAACTTTTTTTCATTTGGAAAACTATAATTTTCTAATTTATTCTATTTTATTGGGGGCTGTGCTTCGGCAAAGTGGGTGGGGTTATGTCCTGCCTGTTTGGGCCTGTCCTGGGGTATCGTCGGACGGGGCCACAGTGTCTCCTGACCCCTCCTGTCTCAGCCTCCAGTATTTATGCTGCAGTAGTTTATGTGTCGAGGGGCTAGGGCCATTCTGTTATATCTGGAGAATTTCTCCGGTCTTATCCGGTGTCCTGTGTGAATTTAAGTATGCTCTCTCTAATTATCTCTCTCTCTTTCTCTCTTTCTTTCTCTCGTTCTCTCTTTCTCTCTCTCAGAGGACCTGAGCCCTAGGACCATGCCTCAGGACTACCTGGCCTGATGACTCCTTGCTGTCCCCAGTCCACCTGGCTATGCTGCTGCTCCAGTTTCAACTGTTCTGCCTGTGGCTCTGGAACCCTGACCTGTTCACCGGACATGCTACCTATCCCAGACCTGCTGTTTTCAACTCTCTGGAGACAGCAGGAGCGGTAGAGATCCTCTGAATGATTGGCTATGAAAAGTCAACTGACATTTACTCCTGAGGTGCTGACCTATTGCACCCTCGACAACCACTGTGATTATTATTATTTGACCCTGCTGGTTAACTATGAACATTTGAACATCTTGGCCATGTTCTGTTATAATCTCCACCCAGCACAGCCAGAAGAGGACTGGCCACCCCTCATAGCCTGGTTCCTCTCTAGGTTTCTTCCTAGGCTCTGGCCTTTCTAGGGAGTTTTTCCTAGCCACAGTGCTTCTACACTTGCATTGCTTGCTGTTTTGGGTTTTAGGCTGGGTTTCTGTACAGCACTTTGACATCAGCTGATGTAAGAAGGGCTTTATAAATACATTTGATTGATTGATTGATTCCATGCTATTGTTGTTACAAAATAGATTTGTGTTGACTGTGATTGGGGCATAGGAATATACTGTAAAGGCGTCTTCTAGGCTAAATTAACAAACTAGGCATGCATAGCTCACCGCATGATCCTTAAACCAAAGGCAATGTAGAATGACTGTATAGCCTAATAAGGCATTTTTCATTTCAAAATTACTTAATTGTAAGTCGTATTTTTTTACAGATAATTTTATACAGCCTAAATAAGAAATGTATAGACATGTTGTTGAAATGCTGTTGTTGATGTGTTGTTGAGATGCTGAGTGCTCCTCCCAGCCTGTTGCATGTCACAAATGCATCACAATTTATTTCTTAAATGCCAAGCTTAAAAAAAAAGAAATCTTTATCCTTTGCGTCAGACTCATTAAAGAAATCAATTCGGCCAGTTAGGTGAGTAATCGCTGTTCTGATATCCAGAAGCTCTTTACATTCATAAGAGGCGGTAGCATCAACATTATGTACAAAATAAGTTACAAACAATGCGAAAAAAAACACATAAAATAACACAATTGGTTAGGAGCCCGTAATATGGCAGCCATCCCCTCCGGTACCATTCTTCCAATCTTTTCCACCTGAAATTCCTCAAACATACCAGTAAATGTCATGGATGTAAGTTTGTTGTGGGTTGTCATGGTGTTTTTGGGGGTTGGTGAGGTGTGGTTTGAGTTGCCATTTACCATCTATCATCTACAGGCGTAATTCCCTCACACATAAGGAAAGGGAAATCATATATGCTGCATGGCTCCCTAAGGTGGAGTGGGTGGATATGAAGTTGCGTTACAGTACCTGACAAAGTGTTGTTGTAGTGACACCATCTGCTAATATCCTTGCTGAGCCTCGTCCCTCTCCTCTCTCCCCACGGCCAGATGTTGTTTGTTCTCCGGCTAGACTTTCAGATCGCTCAGGCTGTAAGAGGAATGAATAGCATAATAATTTAATACAATTAAAAAATATAGTAGGCTACATATGTTCACTTTTTTCATCAACATAAGAAAATAACTACTGTTGATACTGTAGATGAACTCCAAAAAATGTGTAAAAGACCCATAGTTTACAGGTTGAAGGTATGACAAGCAAAACTAAAAGCATGCTCTTCAACCGATCGCTGCCCGCACCTGCCCGCCTGTCTAGCATCACTACTCTGGACGGTTCTGACTTAGAATATGTGGACAACTACAAATACCTAGGTGACTGGTTAGACAGTAAACTCTCCTTCCAGACTCACATTAAGCATCTCCAATCCAAAATTAAATCTAGAATCTAGAATTTCGCAACAAAGCATCCTTCACTCATGCTGCCAAACATAAGTGACTATCCTACCGATCCTTGACTTCAACGATGTCATTTACAAAATAGCCTCCAACACTCTACTCAGCAAATTGGATGCAGTCTATCACGGTGCTATCCGTTTTGTCACCAAAGCCCATATACTACCCACCACTGCGACCTGCATGCTCTCGTTGGTTGGCCCTCGCTTCATATTCATTGTCAAACCCACTGGCTCCAGGTCATCTGTAAGTCTTTGCTCGGTAAAGCTCCACCTTATCTCAGCTCACTGGTCACCATAGCAGCACCCACCTGTAGCACTCGCTCCAGCAGTTATATTCACTGGTCACCCCCAAAGCCAATTCCTCCATTGGTCGCCTTTCCTTTCAGTTCTCTGCTGCAAATTGACTGGAACAAATTTCAAAAATCACTCATATCTCCCTTACTAACTTTAAGCATCAGCTGTCAGAGCAGCTTACAGATCATTGCACCTGTACATAGCCCATCTGTAAATAACCAATCCAACTACCTCATCCCCATATTGTTATTTTATTTAATTGTTTTGCTCCTTTGCACCCCAGTATCTCTACTTGCACGTTCATCTTCTGCACATCTATCACTCGTGTTTAATTGCTACATTGTAATTATTTCGCCACTGTGGCCTATTTATTGCCTTATCTCCCTAATCTTACCTCATTTGCACACACTGTATATAGACTTTTCTATTGTCAAATCAAATCAAATTTTATTTGTCACATACATATGGTTAGCAGATGTAATACGAGTGTAGCGAAATGCTTGTGCAGTAATATCCAACAAGTAATCTAACCTAACAATTTCACAACAACTACCTTAAATGTAAAGGAATAAATAAGAATATGTACATAAAAATATATGAATGCAGTAGATGGTATAGAGTACAATATATACATATGAGATGTTAAATGTAGAGTATGTAAACATTATATAAATTGGCATTGTTGACTGGCTATTGTGTTATTGACTGTACGTTTGTTTATTCCATGTGTAACTCTGTGTTGTTGTTTGTGTTGCACTGCTTTGCTTTATCTTGGCCAGGTCGCAGATGTAAATGAGAACTTGTTCTCAACTGGCCTACCTGGTTAAATAAAGGTGAAATAAAAAAATGACTACATCCCAACTCATGACATTTGGAAAAATTCCTTTACGGAGGATTGCAGATGTGGCCATATCTTAAAATAAGAGTTGTATCTGCCAGAAAAATTAGTCTTCCTTTGGACGTTTTATCGGAAAAACATGTCTAGTTTCCAAAAAGGGTTCTCCGGCTGTCCCCATAAGAGAACCCTTTTTGGTTCCAGGTAAAAAATATTTTGGGTTCTATGGACAGCCGAAAAAACGTTTTAAGTTCTAGATAGCACCTTTTTTCCCCTAAAAGTGTACAAACCAAACTATTTCCTGTGAAAATAACCTTGTAGAACAGATAAGTTTCAAGACAAATCACTGATGAATGCGCTCTTAGTAACCATAATTAATCTAATATTTGTTTTTAAAGAATCCGCCTAATTTGTTTGTGATTCACTCAGCAGCCTCCACTGATAGAAATACTAGGTTTAATTTTCTTTAGTCTATGTAAAATTCTCAGCATGCACATCAGGCTACTATGAGAAACACCAACTAACTCTTTAATTTGCCATTTTTAGGCTACTCTAATCTGTCAATCAGTCTAAGAGCAATGTGTAGGCCTATAATTTCAGGTTCTGGAACTTTAGGCTGCCATTTTTGTTTTATTCCAAAATGGAATACATTTACATTTGAACATTATAAGGGAAACAATGTATCCAAAACTGTTTGAAACAAGCAAACGTACAGAATACATATTAGAAACGTCCTCATTCCTCCTCCTCAATCTTCAACACACCCCTAGTAAAATATCAACCCTGCACAAGTCAAGTCTCACCCCTACTCCTTAACCCTCACCTTTGCACTCTTTTATTCACAATAATGAGCTTTTCCAATGGCTGAAATGATAGGTTACTGTCAAAAATTTTGGCCTCAATTTCATGATGTGTAGACCTAACAACATGTGTGCAACGATGTGTCAAATGTTACATTTAGTGCATAGCCTAAGCATTAGAATAAGCTGCCTCAATATTTGCAGCCATAGGTGATAATTTCTCTCTTGGAGCTGATCTTTCGTCAGTATCTAATGTTAAGGTAGGATTTGAATGGAGAACGCTGATCCGAGAGCAGCACTGCCTTTCTTTCGAACCTATTGGTTTCGACACATGCCTTAACAAGGCACTTACGGGAAACTGGGCCCTGGCTATTACTTTGTATAAATGGCTATTTACAATTATGTAAAGCATATGGATTTTCCCATTAAAGAGGGGAGGGGCGTGTATATCAACAGCTGCTTTACATTAAGCACATATCAGTTCCTGTTCCTACTCTCACAGTGAGTAAGTTGGCTGATTGAGCATTTGGAAATAAATACATTTAAACATCCAGGGTTGTCAAGCCAGACTCACCTCCAGTGTTTTTGACTTGTCAATGGCTACTTCCCATGAAGGGAACCTATGCCAATATCTTCTGGATGTCGTTTTTTTCCCTGTCTGGACTGGACTTGATTTCCACGTCCACGGATGGGACTCCCTAAAAACACACCACTTTGATACAAGTGACTTTTCATAGCAGGTTAAGAGAGCATTTCCTCTAACCTTAACCTAATTCTCCTAACCTGCTGCGTAATCTTTAACCTCATACGAAAAAAGTCGTAGCTCTGTCAAAGTGGCATGTTTTTAGGGAATCTCGTCCAACCACGTTGGATTTTGGTCCGGTCCCGGTCATATCTAACCAATCATAGATGTCTATGTTTGGTTCAGATTTGCTCAAATCCAGGACTGGCCTTGATTTGGCCCAAACATAGACCAAATCTGAACCAATCATAGACATCTATGTTTGACAAGATTGCACATCACCAGTACAGTACATTAGAGAAATACGGATTTTCAACATCCGGAAAATACTTTTGACATTTTATTTATTTATTATTTGTACTATTTTTTTATCTTCATTTTGTCAAGCATTATAAGTATTTCATATTTTTTGTGGTCCACTTAAAGGATTGCTGTAGATATGTACGTACTATTTATCTTTTTCCCATTGCCATGACTTGCCATTACATTTTTCCACATTACTTTTTTGTATTCTTAAAATATTTTTAGCTAGTGGGGCATTTTGCTTTCAATATTGGTCAGGTATATCAGGAGATCTGCAAATAAGTTTAGTTTATATTCATGTTTACCAATTCTAACACCTGTATGTTTGGGTCCTGTCTAATTCTTTCTGCAAGGGATTCAATTGCCAGTTCAAACAGGAGGGTGGAGAGAGGACTTCCATGTCTTGTGTGCCTTTTCTAAAAACAATTTAATCAAATAATGTATTATTTGTGTAATTTCTTGCCTTAAGACATTTATATAATATTTGTATTAAATGTTTTTTTGTTGGAAAGTTGAAAGCTTTCAAAGTGTTGAATTAGAATAGGCCATTCAAGATGGCCGACAGCCTTTTATGCATAAACAGCCATTATTGATACATCTGTATTTTGTTTTTTTGTGTATTAAACTGAAACATGTTTTTGTATTTGTTTGTGTCTATTTTATTTTGCCATTATATTGATTGTGAGCTTTGTTAATATTTTATTGTCACAATTTATTCAACTTATGGGTCTGTAATCAGCAGGGGACTCTCCAGAATTTCCTGGCTTTAATATAACTGAAATAACTGTTTAGGAAGCACTGAATTGAGTGACGTGTATTGTCATTTGTGTAGATAGTGGCACTACTTTGTCCCATCCATTCCTGATGCTTTCTCCACGCAAATGTTTTAACAGTGTCTAATATTTATACTGAACACAAATATAAATGTAACGTAAAGTGTTGGTCCCATGTTTCATGAGCTGAAATAAAAGATCCCATTTTGTTTACATCCCTGTTAGTGAGCATTTCTCCTTTGCCAAGATAATCCATCCACCTGACAGGTGTGACATATCAAAAAGCTGATTAAACACCATGATCATTACACAGGTGCAATATGTGCAGGGGAAAATAAAAGCCACTAAAATGTGCAGTTTTGTCACACAACATAACGCTACATCTCAAGTTCACGGGGCACGCAATTGGCATGCTGACTGCAGGAATGTTCATTTCTCTACCATATGCCACCTCCAATGTCGTTTTAGAGAATTTGTCCGTACATCCAACCAGCCTCACAACCACCACGTGTAACCACGCCAGCCCAGAACCTCCACATCCAGCTTCTTCATCTGCGGGATCATCTGTGACCAGCCACCCGGACAGCTAATGAATCTGAGGAGTATGTCTGTCTGTAATAAAGCCATTTTTGTATGTAGTTAAAATGTATGTAGTTCTGTCCTTGAGCTGTTCTTGTCTATTGATGTTCTGTATTATGTTTCATGTTTTGTGTGAACCCCAGGAAGAGTAGCTGCTGCTTTTGCAACAGCTAATGGGGATCCTAATAAAATAAAAACTAATTCTGATAGGATGGGCATGGCTCCCCAGTGGGTGGGCCTCCCAGGCCCACCCTTGCCCAGTCATGTGAAATCCATAGATTAGGGCCTAATTAATCATTTAAATTGACTGATTTCCTTACTGTAACTCAGTAAAATCATTGAAATTGTTGCATGTTGCTTTTTATATTTTTGGTCAGTATATTATTTTGTTGTCTCTGTTTTTAGTGATACATTTTTTTATGCTGATAATTGCTTCAAGGTTGTTGAGTCTAAGAAGGCTGTAGGATCAGTCCAACTGTTCTTTCATTCTGATTTATGTAGATTTTCATAGAAGCTTTTAAAATGTTCATTTTAATCGTGTTGTTTCTAAGTAACGTATTTGTATCTTTATCTTAAAAAATTATAACTGGTTTGGCATGTACAGAATTTGTTTTGTGAGGGCTGCCCGATGTTTAGCAGGTTTATTTTAAATGAAGTAGTATGCTTTATTTGAGTTTAACCATGAAGTTGTTGGCTCTCTTCAAAAGTTAAAGATCATAATCCTGCTTAAATTCAGAAATTGTATTTTCTTCTTTACCTTGTGAAGATTTTTTAGGGGCTTTTTCTAAAATACCGATATCTTTCATTTAAATTTCTAACTCAGATTTAACTTTAACAGTATGAGATTATAATTTCCTTAATGCATCCCAAATTTTATTGGGTCAGTATCCCAAATTATATCAGAGTCAATGTCTTTTCGAACCAAAAATTTACCTAACTTCAACGTCTGAAAAATAAAGCAAATTTTGCTTACCGGGTTCATATTTTTGGGAACACTGAAAATTACTTGACACTGTTAATCATTCAGAGAACATTTGGTTTCAAATTAAATTAAGAAAATTGCATTGACATATTAGAGTGTACTGAATTAATGAAGTGCGGTAGGTAGCCTAGTGGTTAGAGCGTTGGGCCTGTAACTGAAAGGTAAAATCTGTCGTTCTGCTCCTGACAAACAGCAATAGCCATGTTCAAGCATTGTACAAGTCTCTACATACGGGGTCTGGGGAACAGCCCAAATAGTTGATTCCCTATCAACTAGACGCCGTAACATCCTTTCAAAAGAAAGTGTGAACAAGGGCCTCCCGGGTGGCGCAGTGGTCTAGGCACTGCATCACAGTGCCACCAGAGACTCTGGGTTAGAGTCCAGGCTCTGTCACAGCCGGCCTTGACCGGGAGGCCCATGGGGCAACGCACAATTCCCTACCGGTTTGGCTTATCCTTATCCTTGCTTATCCTTGTCTCATCGCGCACTAGCGACTCCTGTGGCAGGCCGGGCGCAGTGCGTGCTGACCAGGTCACTAGGCGTACGGTGTTTCCTCTGACACATTGGTGCGGCTGGCTTCCGGGTTGGATGCGTGCTGTGTTAAGAAGCAGTGCGGCTTGGTTGGGTTGTGTTTCGGAGGATGCATGGCTCTCGACTTTTGTCTCTCCCGAGCCAGTACGGGAGTTGTAGTGATGAGACAAGACAGTAACGACTAACAATTGGATACCATGAAATTGGGGAGAAAAAGGGGGTAAAAAAATGAAATTGTGCGTTATGCCAACCATGACACAGGGCTTGTTAGGACTGGGGATGGTAGTCTTCAGACATCTGGACAGCTGTCCATGTTTTCGGTCGGTGCATTCCTCGACTGTAAAATGGTTGTTGCTGCCTTGAGTAACAGTCTTTTTGCAATCTTGACTGCCTTACCATTTGCCTTTGAGTGCCTTGGAGAGGAGGTCACGTGGTCAAACTCCCATTCTGTGGCAAAACACTTGAACTGTGCAGTGAATTTTGGGCCATTGTCCATGATGACCTTGTCAGGCTGGCCTTGCCTTTCAAACTGCGCCTTGCATTGCTTTATAACCGTCTCTGCAGACTGGTCAGGGAGCAGTTAAATTTCCCAAAATTCAGAGTAGTGATCAACAATTAGAAGATTGTCCTTTTGTCTGTTGCTGAAAAAATCCATGCTGACAATTTGCCAGGACCTTGTGGGAAGTTTGTGCAACATCATGGTTTCCTTTTGCTGTTCATGAGCGTACTCGATGCATGTGGTACAGCTGCGGACAAAGTCTTTAATTTCTGTTTGCCCAGTATATTGTTTCACGTGCCTGGTGGTGGCATGCGTCACCTCCAACGTGACTAGAGTGTATGCAGATTTGGGGATAATGACGTTCTGACCTCTGAACAAGGTGCCATTTTGCACACTGATCTCATCTCGAAAGGTTCAGTATTCTCTCACTGTAAAAGGTGTCTCCTCTTTCAGGTACGGCCAACCTGTGAGAACCATGGACTTCAGTAACTGTAGGTGTTCGTCCTTGTCAGTGTGTTGCTTAATCTGGGCTAGGTGGTGATCTGTGATGTTTAAGTAGTCTGCCAGGATCTGTTGAACCTCTTGCTGTTCCTGCTGTAGTGAACAGATGGCATGCCGCTAATGTGTAGTGCCTCTGCCTGCACATTGTGCTGTTGTCCTGCTCAAATTGTTGCTGATGTACATCTTTGGTCCTGGCTTGTAGACAACCATCAGGCTGTAGTTTTGGTGAAGAGTTCTCGACCATATAAGTAGTGATGGAAGAGCTTGCAGGAGAAGACAATGCTGAGGCACCCTTTCTCAAGTTGGCATAGTTTTGTTCGTTGGGGTGAGCGCTCTCGAAGCAAACGCAATGGGCTGGCCTTCCTACATAAGGCAGCATCCATGTCCACTTTGGCTGGAGTTGCAGGCTTAGTAACATTGTAGTAGCACAGCACTGGCATGGATGAAGCCAGAGATTTCATCTCCTGCACCGCGGCCTCGTATTTGAGTAGCCAGTGCCATGGAGTGTCTTTGTCCAGCAGCCGGCGCAGAGGCTCACAGACTGCTGATAGGTGTGCCATGAACATCTCGATGAGATGCTGCACTCCTTTGGCATCAGACGGGTTTGGCATGTTGAGGATCGCTCTGACTTGTGGCCATGGAAGTGGATGTCTTTCAACTTGAACTACAGTTTCTTCAGGCCAAGGTGCAGCTTAACTGATCGGCAGCACTCCATCAATGCCAGGAGTTGCACATCATGCTGCTTCTTCATTTCTGTCAACACAGCCTATGATCAGGACATCATCAGCGATGGGTTCAATGCCCTTGAGCCCAGCCAGTAACTGGTGCTGCTTGCGTTGGTATACTTCAGGTACCACGGAGTGTTTCAGTGTTTGGTTCAGATGCTATGGGTTGATGCAGTCCCTCAGCTTCTCTGGCTTTTGAACTATGACCATATTGCTGATCCCGTCAGTTGGTTCAGTCACAGATGTTGTGGCCATCAGTCTCATACTTGTCCAGCTGGGCCTTTACAGACACTTTATTGCAATGGGCACATTGCGAGGAGCGCACTGGACTGGAGTGACGCTCTCATCCAATTCAAAGTGTACCTCCCCAGGTACTGATTCAACGGGCACGTTGAATACATAGTCATATCTGCTGAGTAGTTGTTCTTTGGACAGGGGACCTTGTTGGACATGCTCCACGATGTGCAGGTCACTTGGTACGGTGAACTGTATCAGTCTCAGGCATTCGCATGTAGAGCCTGAGAGGAGAGGATTATCGCTGGTTTTCACAATCTCAAACTCCAGCTTGTGTTTGTGTCCCCAAATAACACATTTGGTCTCAAAGATACCCACAGAGCTCATTAGCTCTCCTGAGTACAGTTTTAGTCTAGTATCGCTGGGTAAGAGATGTGTCTCAGGTGCCAGATTGATTTTGAATTTGTAGCTCATATAACGTTGTACGTAGCAAAATAATCCAGTTGACATTGTTGCAGTTCATCTTTAACTTCTCTAGGGTAGGGGGCAGCATTGGGAATTTTGGATGAAAAGCAAGCCCAAATTATGACTGCTACTCAGTCATAAAAGCTAGAATATGCATTTAATTAATAGATTTGGATAGAAAACACTCTGACGCTTCTAAAACTGTTTTAATGATGTCTGTGAGGATAACAGAACTCATATGGCAGGCAAAAACCTGAGAAAAAATCCAGCCAGGAAGTGAGAAATCTGAGGTTTGTAGTTTTTCAACTCTTGGCCTATCGAATACACAGTGTCTATGGGGTCATATTGCACTTCCTAAGGCTTCTAAAGTCAACAGACTTTAGAACCTTGTTTGATGCTTCTACTGTGAAGTGGGGGCGAATGAGAGGGGAATGAGTCAGAGGTCTGCCAGAGAGCCACAAGCTCAGTCTCGGGCATTCACATGAGAGGTAAATTCTCTGGTTGGAACATTATTGAAGATTTATGTTAAAAACATCCTAAAGATTGATTCTATACTTCGTTTGACATGTTTCTACGGACTGTAATATAACTTTTTGGACTTTCCGCTGGACTTGCACGCGCGTCGTGAGTTTGGATTGTGTACTGAACGTGCAAACAACAAGGGGGTATTTGGACATAAATGATGGACATTATCGAACAAAACAAACATTTATTGTGGAACTGGGATTCCTGGGAGTGCATTCTGATGAAGATCATCAAAGGTTAGTGAATATTTATAATGCTATTTCTGACTTCTGTTGACTCCAACATGGCGGATATCTGTTGTTTTGGTCTCGGAGCGCCGTACTCAGATTATTGCATGGTGTGCTTTTTCCGTAAAGTTTTTTTGAAATCTGACACAGCGGTTGCATTAAGGAGAAGTGGATCTAAAATTCCATGCATAACAGTTGTATCTTTTAGCAATGTTTATTATGAGTATTTTTGTAAATTGATGAGGCTCTCTGCAAAATCACCGGATGTTTTGGAACTACTGAACATAACGTGCTAATGTAAACTCGTGTTTTTGGATATAAATATGAACTTTACCCGAACAAAACATACAGTGGGGCAAAAAAGTATTTAGTCAGCCACCAATTGTGCAAGATTTCCCACTTAAAAAGATGAGAGAGGCCTGTAATTTTCATCATTGGTACACTTCAACTATGACAGACAAAATGAGAGAGAAAAATTCCAGAAAATCACATTGTAGGATTTTTACTTAATATATTTGCAAATTATGGTGGAAAATAAGTATTTGGTCAATAACAAAAGTTAATCTCAATACTTTGTTATATACAGTGCCTTGCGAAAGTATTCGGCCCCCTTGAACTTTGCAACCTTTTGCCACATTTCAGGCTTCAAGGATTAAGATATAAAACGGTATTTTTTGGTGAAGAATCAACAACAAGTGGGACACAATCATGAAGTGGAATGACATTTATTGGATATTTCAAACTTTTTTAACAAATCAAAAACAAAAAAATTGGGCGTGCAAAATTATTCAGCCCCTTTACTTTCAGTGCAGCAAACTCTCTCCAGAAGTTCAGTGAGGATCTCTGAATGATCCAATGTTGACCTAAATGACTAATGATGATAAATACAATCCACCTGTGTGTAATCAAGTCTCCGTATAAATGCACCTGCACTGTGATAGTCTCAGAGGTCCGTTAAAAGCGCCTCTTCCGGTTTGTTGCTTCCAAAAATAAATGACGTTCCTGGCGGGTTTTAAACAATTCTCCAATGCATCCAGTATGTCCTTTGCATCACCCTGTTGTCGTGCTGTGAGGGTGAGATTGTGCCAGTAAATGTACCTTTATTCGCTGCCCTTTAAGCGCCTCAGAGTTGCCACTTCGACCTCGTTGGCTTTTTCATGTAGACCGGTCGCCGGCGCATAGTTCTCGAATTCATCCCTGAAGTTGTCCCAATTAGTTTTCCAGTCCCCTGTGAGAACCATGTTCGCTGCCACAGTGATGCAATAGGAGATCTCTTTGCCTTCAGCCATCGAGGTAGATAGTGATGCTAGCTAGCCAGCTAACAACAAGTTGATCAGTGGTGTGACTAACGTTAGCAGTAGGAAACAGCATGTTTGCATATGGAATGTAACTGTGCCTATACTGTACTTAGCTACAATAGTAACAAACGTATGGTTTTCAAGCCAATTTTGATAGTGTTTCTGTATGATATGTTAGATTAAAGACAGACACAAATCTCAAGTTCAATAGCCATGTTCAAGCACTGTACAAGTCCCTACATACCAGGGAACAGCTCAGCTAGTTGATTACCTATCAACGATACTCCGTAACAACTGCCTGCCTGTCTCGTCCCGACACATTTATTGCTGTGGGACAGCTGGAGATTTGAATATTGAAACAATGGTGCAAAAGTCGGAGAAACAAACAGCAAGGTTAATACAAATCTCTGTTGTTGAAAACTAAACGTTAGTCTAAAAGAAATGTGAGAATGTCCAGATGCTTTTATAGTGGAGATAAATATTATAAATTGCTTGGCTTGGCTGGGAGACAGTGGATTTTGAAGTCAGATGGGACAGCGTAATTAGGTATTTTAACGTCATAGATTTAGCGGGTGGTAACTTGTGGAATAGACCCCTTCTGGAATGCGATTTTAATCAATCAGCATTCAGGATTAGACCCACCCATTGTATAATGCATCATAAATTAAGACCTGGAATTTTTCCTGGGTGTTCGAAATGCAATGTATTTGTCTCTTGTGTTGATCTAGCTAATTAGCTGGCTAGCATGTGTACACACTACAATGCGCAGCCGATGCACTACTTGCATGTGCATTGGCCAGGTTTAGATTCAACATAGCTAACTGTTTCTTAGCAAGACAAATCGTTTTATCAGCAAAAGTTTGTGTTGTGGGAGGCTGGTTGAGGAAATGTAGGCTAGTGTCATGACTAGGCCTGGGGATAGGTTTATGACAGTCATAAATACCTCTTTCCCCCTTTTCCCTCTCTCTACCCTACTGATGTGACATTTGAAAACCCCTTGGTAAACATAGAGATTCTGGGAACATCAGAAGGGTGGAAATTAACTATATTCTGGTAATCCGACTAATTGAACATATGCGGTGGTACTTAATGAATATGATGTCAAGTTGGGTTGTCATCTGAGACATTCTCATCAATGATAAGATGACATAAACTCTACAGTGGAAAGTCTACAGATCAGAGTTATCAGATTCACATGGAATTGTTGTTCAATTTAAATGTTTGAATATGAAATTATTCGTGATGGGATGAAATGCTTTCCACTTAGCTTCTAAAATGTGAGATTTGGGTTTTCATAAGATAGGGCTCTGCTCAATCAGTGGCCCGCCCCTGTGAAGGGACATGGGCTATAAAACTTTTCAAACACTCCCTCCTCTCCCTTCCTATATAAACCCTTGATGACAATATAACCTCCTGTTCCGAGGACGTGAGGACGACGGTCCGATGTCAGAATGGTTCCGATAATAACTACAGAACAAAGCCAACATCAGCGTGAGCTTTGGTTGCGAATGGTATGAACTTTGAACTCTTATTCACTACAGAAGTGATACCTCCTAGCCGTTGAGTTAGCAACAGCCGCTGCAAACGAGAATTAGGAAGGAACAGACAGAGTACCCGGTCTACCACACAACGAAGTCACTACAACGTATTCAATTTACCAGCAGAGACATTCTTCAAAGGACAAAGGACTCAGTTGGGCAACACGGCCTTCCATCTACCACCAACCTACCGAAGCGCAGCTCAGAGTAAATATTTATTGCATTTTCCTTTTCCAAAAAGGCGGTAATTTAGAATGCATAAGATACTGTATTTACAATAGCACAGCTTCGCCCTTTGTTTCTCAGTCTTCCCGCTCTTTCACTCAAACCCAGCCCCTTTTCTTTTGTGTAACAAGCTGTCATATCTGTTCTGCCCGCTAGGGACGTTTTCCTTTATGATGTAATTTGTAATCAAGTTATGATTTAATTATGTGTATATGTAATTCTGTGTCATTAGTTAGGTATTTTACTAAATAAATAATTAAACCCAATTTTGTATTGCTGATTCAACTTGTTAGCCAGGGTTCGTACAGATAACCAAGAATGTACAACTTTCAGATGAGACTGAATTAAGATGACGATTAACATTGACTGCGATTGGTGTGAAATATTACTAGGTCTTCAAGAGTTTATTCGGAAGATAACAGCTCTATAAATATTATTTTGTGGTGCCCCGACTCTCTAGTTAATTACATTTACATGATTTGCTCAATCAGGTAATATTAATTACGGAGACATTATTTTATAGAATAGCTTAATCCGGCAGAGCCAAAGACACAACACTAGCTAAGAGCTGTCTGTGCTGAAACTGACATCTAGCTGCATATGAAGCTAGCTAGCCAGTTTGACTGTATTATGCTAGATGAGTAGCTAGATGAGCAATGCCCATTGCATGTATTATAAGTTAGCAGCGTGGCAGTTTCTCAAAGTTCGGTGTTGATTATATATTTTACTTAGCTAGCTAGTTAGCTAGCTATGCTTTATGGAAGAATGCAGCAAGCTGGGATATATTGTCAACATTGAGTTGTTGTTGCAGGATCTATAGCATTACAACTATGTTACAGTCTTGTTGGCCTGTAGCTACGTTAGTTGGCTAGCTAACTGGCTATAATAACAGCCAAGGAATATTGCTATCTTATTAGTTTGTGCTCCGATTTATACACAGATGACTTCAGCCTTATTTGTTTTTTTACCTTTTATTTAACTAGGCAAGTCAGTTAAGAACAAATTCTTATTTACAATGACAGCCTAGGAACAGTGGGTTAACTGCCCCAATATGAAAAACCTTTCATAGAAAAATATAACTAACTAGCTAGCTTCTTTCGCTTGTAGCTACCTTCTCATCCAACTGTTGTTAGCTAGCTGGCTAGCTACAGCTGCTCGCCTGGTACTAACTAGCTGGTGCTGTTGCGGAGTAACCGAGTTGCTTGTTAGATATAACTCAAATTCAGATTCAGCTGAAAAGATGTTAGCATTGTCAGAAATGCTACAAAAAGGTAGTACATCGTTGATTCTCAATTGGTATGTGAGAGCGATAAATTATAAATGTAAATCAAAACTTTTGACCCTACAAACTTATTCAGTCCAAAAGGTGGCAAGTCTAATGGTCACTTAATGGACGCTGTAGTCTCGTTCTTATCCGATGCTTAGATATTGAGATATTTCCTTATGCTAACAACCCTGTTAAAAATCTGGTTATCGTTAATGGCTGCAAGGTTCATGACGAGAGGGGGGGAGTGTGTTGTGTTTCTCCTATCAAGGTGTTCCTAGGCCATCATTGAAAATAATAATTTGTTCTTAACTGACTTGCCTAGTTAAATAAATGTTCTACATTGGCATCATATTGAGTTAGATATGATGGTAGGGAAATTTAAAGTTAACATTAATCTTCAACCAATCTCATAATTTAGGCTATGAGGAAAGGGGCAAGCGTTATTAGCCTAGTGCATAGCAGATCAGAAATGGGTCTTGACAAAGCTGTAATTACTGAAGGTCATAACATTCGATACAATTATATTATTTATGCGGTCATTTCAAGGCCTACTGAAAATGACCAACAAAACCCCCAAAGGTTAATTTAAAGGGGCAATCAGCTGTTCAAACAATAAAGCAGACACCCCACCACTGTTTTGGTAAACTACTGACCATCCATGACATCAAAATTATAGTTTAAACCATGTTGAGGCTATACAGTGTTTGTTTACAATTACATTGCTTATCAACTTTGGAGCAAAACAAGCTTAGATTGGGGCTCTGGTGGGGTATGACAGTTGAACTAAGCTCCTGGAGGAATTTCTAAAAGTTATATTCTTCAAGAATAAATGGGTATATATCATTAACTGAAAAGTCCAAAAATGGATGTAACAATCACAGAATTGTAATTGTAAAGATCCAAAACCAATGTGCCTCCAAAACCAATGAGTTACATGTAACAACCTAGTGTGTTCCAGACAATGTCAGCTCTGTGATAGTATGTATGAGCTAACTGCAGTAAAATGTTGGTTCATTGACTCACTCAATCTTTCCCAGAGTGAAAGATATTTTCATTATACCTGTATGCAATTTAAAATTATGCAATGATTTAATTTTGTTGGATAGGAAGCAATTTCATCTCTGGAAGTATCTACCAAAACATTTTAAAGTCTAACTACAAATGTGCGAGACATACATTTGAATGTCAATTTTGTATAATTTTTCTGTCTCTGTGTTGCCAAGATCAGGTGCCTGGCAATATTGACTATAACCTGGGTCACCACTCCCATCTAGTGGTGAACACCAGTTACTAGACCCTTATGGCTCCATGTCATGTGACACGTTTGATTTAATCCCAGCATGTTTCTTCTTGTATTAGCATTATGTCTGTGTGTTTGTCACTGTTATGGATGTTCTGTGTATTGGAAATATACATAAAAAAGGACAAATATTCATCTTAAAAATGCACTATACTGGTTATTAAACGCAGGCTTATATAACAGGTTGCCTCATAACATTATCAATTATCTTTTTGCTCTATTATCCCCTGCAGAGGGAGCGCTCAGTCCAAGAGCATGAACTTTTGACATGCAATTATGAATGACCTGGAATTTACCTTCATGTCCCATGTCCACAAATTCAAGGAAAAGTAAAGTATTATACTGAGCCATGAGTGCATGGAACTCCCTTCCATCTTATATACAAGTGAATAGCAAAACTTGTTACAAAAAACTAATAAAGTAACACCTCACGGCATAACGCCTCTTCCCCATGTGACCTACTTGTGTGTATGTACGAGTAACTAATAGATGCACACACACTAGATGTTGATGTTTTTAAATGCATGTAAATTGTAAAGTCTTTTGTCTGTAATGTCTTTTTAGTTCTCTGTCGGATCCGAGTAAGACTAGCTGTCGCCATTGATGTCGACTAATGGGGATCCTCATTTTTTTTTTAAATGCCTTAGTTGATACGTGCCATGTGTATCTGCACACGGTTACAATAACATCATTTTATAGTTCGTGGATTCATGGAGATGGTTCATAAATCATAACACCAAGACAGTTCTAAAAAACCATTATACCTAGCTTGAAATCAGCTAATTTATCTTTTTTAATGCACAGACTCTGCATTTAAAATACAATAGGCGATATCGATCAAAGAGATTGTGAAAGCTCAGAGGCTACAATAACATCATCTTATTCCACAAAATAAATTAAGATCCTTGATTTGTGAGAGAGTTCACTGAATTAGGATCTGCTGGAATTCAGGACAAGTGACCTAGGAGTGTCACGCTAGGATGTTAAAGGTGTCACGTCCTGTCACAAACCGGCTCAAAGCCCGTAACAAAAGGGAGACAACGTGGAGATAAGGAGTAACAAAATATATATTTATTAAAAAAGTATAATAAATAATTGTGTGTGTAATCAGTAGTGTGAGTGTTTTGCATGCATGAAGGTGATAATGCAGGGTGTTGAAAGGTGCCAAAGCAAACAACCAAAAAGCCACCAAGAAACACAACAATCTAGAAACGTGTCTACATGGAGAGTCTCCTCCATGAATGTGGAAGAGGTCCATTTATCCTGGGACACACCTGGCCCAGTTGTTTGCCATGTAGCTGATGACCCTCCCAACTCCTCCCACCGGCATCCTAATAAAGAAACAACAAAGAGAGAATACGGCAGACAGAGTGGGAGGGTCGTCACATTCCCCCCTATAAAACCGGGGACCAACAAGGGCCCCTGCGTCCCAAATCGACACAGCCCCTGCGTCCCAAATCGACAAGGGGTTACGTGTTCACACTTACAATTTGCCCCAGCCAACCTCCTCCCCAGACCTCAGCAACCTTCGCACAGGAAGCAACATTTAAGAGGAATGTAGAAAACAAGACCAGCAGGGAGCAGACAGGACAGACAGAACATGACAATACGAAACAATGGTCAGTCACGTAAACATTTAGGAACAGGGCGCACGAGAGAGCGCATCAGCAATCACGTTTTCAATCCCCCGGATGTGCCGCAAATCGAGATGGAATTATTGTAAAAATAAACACCATCGCACTATCCTCTGGTTTGGACACATCATGGATCTCAAAAAAGTGAAGACCACAATAGGTACTACCCCCGACCCGACATACACTTCGAAGTGTTGTAGCGCCCAAATGAGTGCTAGCGCTTCCTTTTCAATAACCGAATAGTTCAACTGATAATCGTTAAACTTCTTAGAAAAGAAACAGGCCTCTCAACCCCAGACACATCTGCTTGCAGCAAAACTGCACCTGCCCCGACATGACAAGCATCCACCTGCAAGGTAAATGACAAGTCCACACAAGGAGCAGCCTGCACCGGAGTTGAGGTAAGCTACCTCTTTGAATCTTCAAAAGCGTGTTGACAAGAGTAGACCAAACGTACACAGCCTTAGCTTTCAGCATATCTGTCAAGGGAGCGACCACAGTAGAGAAGTTATTACAAAAACTACGGTAATAACCAAATCATGCACAAGAAACGCATCAGTTCCTTTTTAGTAGTTGGTGGTGGAAAAGCATCAATAGCCACCACTTTAGCCCGAACAGGATGCACTTCACCCTGCCCAACCACTTTTCCAAGGTATGTAACGGTCGCCTGAGCAAACTCACATTTTGCCCGATTGCGGGTCGCCTCACAATCAGCCAGACGGTCGAACAAGGCTTGAATACGGGACAGATGTTCTTCCCAAGTATCTGCATATATAACTACATCGTCCAAATAAACAGCGCACCCGGTCAGACCTGCGACAACCCTTGTTCATAAGTCGCTGAAAAGTGGCAGGTGCATTACGCAGACCGAAACCGAATATGAGTACAGACCAAAGGGTGCAATAAAGGCAGAGATTTCACGTGCCCTAGTCGTCAGTGGCACCTGCCAATAGCCTTTTAACAGGTCAAATTTGCTCACAAACTTCGCTGCACCGACTTGATCAACACAGTCCTCCATTCGAGAAAGAGGATATTAATCTGGCTTTGTGACACTGTTTACCTTACGTACAAAATCGGTTTGTTCCATCCGATTTACTGACAGGGAGAAACCCAACTGGAGAAAGAAGGCTCTGCTATCTTACTCTCCAGCATGTACTTGACCTAAGCATTCAGACAATGTAGTTTCTCTGAAGAAACGCTATAGAACCACTGACGAATGGGGTCAGCATCTCCAATGTCAATATCATGTTCTATTAAGTTTGTATGTGTAGGTGTATCAGAAAACAAACCTGGAAATATGTATCAGACCAACCATCTCTTTCCGCCCATCAACAGGTAGGTGAGGGAGAAGACTGTCTAAAATATCCTGTGTTTCTGAATTTCAGTCTACACTGCAATATACAATCGTCAGGACCAGGAACATCTTCCTCCTCATGCACAGATCTAGCACGACAAGAACCAAAGGAAACAACGGTATCAGCCAAAAGAACAGGTTTTACCATCCTCTGTAGACTCCCACTGTTCTGTCTGAGGAACGTGCATAATAGGGTTAACAGATTTACATGGCACAGCTGGTGTGCTTTCCTCTGTTCTGGAGTGGCAACTAGATAATTTTGCTCAGTGTACTGGCGCACCACTGTATATGGACCTTGAAACTTGGCTTGAAAAGGAGAACCAACAATTGGCAGCAGAGCAAGAACCTGGTCACGCGGACTAAAGTGACGAGGCTCAGTTCGGCGATCAAATATGCCCTTCATCCTCTCCTGTGAAGATGATAACTTCTCTTTAGCCATTTCACCAGCGGCGTACAGGCGTCGCCGGAAATCACACATACGTTAACAGGGACTGAGGAGGCTCGGGAGACTTCCAGTCATGTTGGAGAACAGATAAGTCCACACACCCTATGTCCAAATACAAGGTCATTTGGACTGAAACCCGTGCTCTCCTGTGAAACTTCCCTAGCGGCTAACAGTAACCAAGGCAACCCCCCCTCCCAATCCATCTAGTACAATAAGCTCTCAACAAAGACTTAAGTGTTTGATGGAAACGTTCCAGTGCTTCTTGACATTGCGCGTGATAGGCGCTAGACAAATTGTGTTTAATATGGAGCTGTTGAAGAACCTGACTAAACAGATTAGAGGTGAAATTAGATCCTTGATCACTGAATGACCTTAGGGATTCCAAACAATGAGAGAAACTGAGTCAAAGCTTTTACCACAGACTTAGTCGTGATAGATCGGAGAGGATAGGCAGCAGGAAAACTAGTGGTCTGACACAGTGAACAGGTAACTGCTACCCTTTTTAGAACGAGGCAGAGGACCCACAGTCAACAATCAGATACTCAAAAGGTTGGCTGAGTACAGGAATAGGAAACAAGGGTACCGGCTTAATAGCTTGATTAGGCTTACCAGTTAATTGACAGGTGTGACAAGTTAATAAAATCAGAAACATCCCTCTTTAATCTAGGCCAAAATAAATGTCTTAATATGTTTTCCTCACCCCCATATGTCCAGCAATGTCGCTGTGAGAAGTTTCCAACACCAACTCACAAAGCTTAACTGGTAAAACAAACTGACTAATTGCTACCCCCACAAAACAACTATCATGACTACCTACTTTCTCATCAGGACATCCTCTTGGAGAAAATAGCCATGGGCGACATCTCCCAACTGTTCTACATGCACAATTTGGTCACGCAACTCTTCTAACGTGGGGTCATCCCGTTGCGCATTGATTAGATCTGAACGGGTTACAGAACGGGATAACAGGGAAAAAAGTGACACTTTGTATTATTATCATTAGTCGGCGCAGTGACCAGTTCACCACGGCTCATAGAACGTGTCACTGCACACGCAGAGAACACCTCTGGGAAACTCTGTACACTCATCAGGAAACCCAACAAATGACGGCTTAGTGGAAACCACTAGAGATGGAAACACGGCAAGCCATACACGCTCACCAGCCAAGTTATTCCCAAGGATAACGTCGATACCCTCAATAGGCAACGAAGGACGCACCCCCACAACAACTTCACCAGCTCACAATCCAACATCAGTTTATGCAATGGAACTGACATAGTGTTCAAACCTACTCCCCTAATTAGAACACTATTCCCCGAATCAGTCTCAGCAGTAAAGGGTAACACAGACTCCAACACAAATGATTCAGAGGCACCTGTGTCTCTCAGGATCTTCACTGGCACAAAACCTTCCGTAATGAACGGTAAATAGTCTGGATCAATATGGACTTTCACATTCTCCTGGGCTTGAGGAAATGAGTCATGAGTGAACTGATGTGGAACAGGTGCAGCTAACGCGGTAGGCCTAGATTTAGCGTAAGCACCCTTTGACCTGAGAAGTGGACATTCGTTTTTCCAATGACCTGAACCTTGACAGTAGTGACACTCCTGCCCAAAGTCAGCTTTACCATGGGAGTTAGGCTCAACCCTAGTTGAATAGAACTCTGCCCTTGAACCAAAGTATCTCGGTGAGCGAAGCCCAAATCTACCCGAACGCCCCCACTCTTTCCGAATATGGGGCTCTGCAAAGATACTTGTGAGTCAACACATACTCGTCTGCCAAAACCGCAGCTTCAGCGACATTCTTTACTTCCGTTCGTTAATATACGTGGCAATACGATCAGGAATTGTGTCCTTAAATTGCTCTAACATAATCAGATCACACAGCCCTTGGAAAGTCACAACAGCAGAGGCGGAACACCAGCGATTAAACTGTAAAGATAATTGTCACGCAAACTCAACATGAGTCTGCTTATCATCCCTTTTTAAAAGTTCTAAATCGTTGGCGGTAAGCCTCAGGGACCAATTCATAAATCTGTAACACAGCTGTTTTAACTTTATCATAACTGGCACTCTCGTGTACACTAAGAGCTGAATATGCTTCCTGCGCTTTACCAGTCAGCACACACTGCAACATTAAAGTGCGGTCAGAATCAGGCCAACTCCTAGCGTCAGCAACACACTCAAACAATGAAAAGAATGTCTCAGGGTCCTTTTCATTAAAAAGTTCCCAACAATATCAAATGTCTCTGGGGCACGACCAAAAGAGGAACTACCCCTAGGTAAATCTGGGTCACCTTCCCAGAACAAACTCTCCCCTGAGATCTTTCCTTCCCTAACCAACTCTACACGTTCTTGTTGCAACTTGATTTTATTACGCTCCATAGCTTGTTTAAATGCCAATTCCTTTTCGAACTTTACACGATCATGCGCTAGCTTCTCACAACCTAATGCTGCCGATCATGCTCTCTTCTCATGTTCATGCTGCCGATCATGCTCTAGCTGTAACAGTAGCAGTTCTTTCTGCTGTTCAAAAAAGGCTACTAGGACTAAACGATGGAATGGCCATTGTAACGTTATGGGGAGAAGACAAGTCCTCAGCAGAGGCTGGCCCAGTGGTAACTTCAAAAATACCACTCCATCAGATTGGCCTTCAATATACACCTAATATAATTCTTTAAACGTTTATCACTCATTTCAACCTTGTAGTGTTCAGCGACCTTCAACAGCTGTTTTTTAGTACCTAACTCTAACAATTCCGAATGAACTCATTTTTTGTGACTATGGCGTCTTATGTATAAGACGCCATAGTCACAAAAAAAAAAATCGCGCTCTTCCCCTCTGCTGAGCACACCAGACCACAACCCGAGAATTGACACTCACCCTGAGCACCACAGGAGAGATAGAGCTTCCCCAAAACCTACAATAACTCAACCCTAATCTTCGTGCGGTGGGAATTTATGCACTGTAGCCTGCTGGCAAGGAAAAACTCCCCAGCATGCTGGCAAGTTCCACCAAGCCACGGATGTGCCCGAGACAACTGCTCAGTCCACAGACACCACACAAAAAAAAAACATTAACCATGCCCAACATATTCCAAAAAGTGAAACGTCGCTAAGCCTATCAGGGGAAAAAGGCTAAAGCTCCGTGTAAGCAAGTTCCACTACCCTACCCAAATCTTCCAGAGGTACACAGCCGATTACTCACCTCAGACTGATGTCCCAACAGAAAGTAGAACAAGAATTTCCAGGCTAGGCAGGGCCTGGAAACTAACCTTTATACGCTCTCCAATGCAGCACACAAACCAAACAAAAGCAACCAATACTGGGCCTATCAAACTCAAAAATATGCAAACCAAACACGTACCTCCACGGTCTCCCAAACCAATACATTCAAATATCCCAGATGAGCCGGTTCGTGACAAGTGGGGGCTCAAAGACCATAACAAAAGGGAGACAACGTGGAGATAAGGAGTAACAAAATATATATATTTTTAAAAAGTAACTAAGTATAATATACGATAGTGTGAGTGTTTTGCATGCATGAATGTGATAATGCAGGGTGTTGAAAGGTGCCAAAGCAAACAACCAAAACACCACCAAGAAACACAACAAAATCTAGAAAGGTGTCTGCATGGAGAGAGTCTCCTCCATGAATGTGGAAGAGGTCTATTTATCCTGGCACACACCTGGCCCAGGTGTTTCCCATGTAGCTGATGACCCTCCCAACTCCGGCCACCGGCATCATAATAAGGAAACAAGAACAAAGAGAGAATACGGCAGACAGAGTGGGAGGGTCGTCACACGTCCTGACATAAGTTCCTTTTTTATGTCTCTACTTTGTTTGGTCAGGGCGTGAGTTGGGGTGGGCATTCTATGTTTTGTTCTATGTTTTGTACTTCTATGTGTTTGGCCTGGTATGGTTCCCAATCAGGGCAGCTGTTAATCGTTGTCTCTGATTGAGAACCATACTTAGGTATGGTATGGTTCCCACCTGTGTTTGTGGGTAGTTGTTTTCTGTTTTGTGTTGTTTCACCTGACAGGACTGTTTAGTTTCTTACATTCTCTGTGTTATTTTTGTTTTGTTTTGTGTTCTGTTATATTAAAATATTCTCATGGACACTTACCACGCTGCGTATTGGTCCCATCTTGACTACTCTTCCTCAGACGGAGGAGAATTGTTACAAAAGGGCTGTACGAGTGCTGCTGTACTGTGGTTGTTTGTTGCATAATTACATTACCAAGTCAAATGATTCACCCACTGTTGGGATTTACTGTGAGGACAACCATGATAGGCCCTCATATGCTCAGATAAATAAAACATCTACTGTATGGTGACCCGGGTAGAGCATAACATTGTAGCCAATGGTCATAGTGGATTAATACACACCAAATGATCCAATATAAAAAATAAGAATTAACACTGTGCGTTAAATCAACACTGAATATGTGGAGTCTGTGGACCCATATACACACCGGAACAGTGTTAAATTAACACACTGCTTAGTGTAAAGCCTTATTCAAAGATTTCCCAGAGTGCCTTTCAAGTAAATTGTAGACTTTACCACCCATGACTGTATTTGTTAGTAACAGAGACATCATTGTTGCATTCATCCATTTTTGGGTCCTATGGACTTCACCAAGTGAGATGCTAACTGAATATGTAATCATAAAAAAAACGAATTTAACACAGTACTGCAATGTTGAGACAGGCAGCCTGATATTTTTTTCAGTAATTGGTATTTTGACCAATCACAACAGATCTTTTCACAATCTGATCTTTTTCTGCGCTGATCTGATTGGTCAAAAGACAACTTAGTGAAAAAAGATCCGAATTTGGCTGCCTTTGTAAACACAGCCTATCATTCATAATTTGAGGGCCTAGTTTTACCCTAATAAAGGGGCCTGAATCTCATACACATCACTTTGAACCAAAACCACACCCATGATTTTCATATTTCCCTACATGCTCTATTGCAGGTTGATTTTTTGAATTGTTTGTGCATGTACATTGATTGATTTATTTAGTCGTTATTCTTATACTACTCAAATATAAATTACAAAAAATGTCTAAACTAATCCAATATGTTACTTGGACTTATTACACCCATTACTGAAATGCTTGTTCCAGTTTAGACGCTTTAGATAGTCTCATAGCATAGTCTTCCCAACCCTGGCAGTCATTCTAAATAAAGGTTGTGGGTGACATTTTGGGGGGAAATACCCACACTGGCTAGATTCCAATTGGAATCACCGTTTAATCCTGCATAAAGTGACTTGCAGGCCTGATGTGGTCTGTAAAACCATGAGTTTCAGTCCATTGTATTACACTCAGAATAAAAGGTTTAGATAAAAGGGGTACAAACACATTTCACTTTAGTGGTACCTTGTAACTTCTAAAACATTGTTGGTTAAGGGCTTGTAAAGTAAGCATTTCACTTCCTTCAACCAGCATTTATAGAAAATCTGGGCATTTTGCTATTTGCTACCTTTAGCTATTAGTGCATAATTGTACCCCAGTTCATATCTCAACCACATCAGGCCTGCAAGTAGGGTTGCAAAATCCAGTGACTTTCCCAAAATGCCCAGATTTTCTAAAAATGCTGTTTGAAGGATTTCAGATTTCCTTCTTCAGTTTCCAGGAAAATTCCAAGCAGGATTTGTGGAAAACCTGGGAATTTTGGGAAATTAAACCAACTTTTATTTGTCACATGCGTCAAATTCAACAGGTGTAGACCTTACAGTGAAATGCTTATTTTGCTAACTGATGTGTAATTCCTATTGGAATCCATCCAGAGTCAGGATATTCAACAGCTGGAAATTTTTGTCACCTGCAACGTGCATTCAGAATGAGTGCCAGGGTTAGGAACATTTTGAGGAGACTACCGAAGGCATTTAAACTGGAGCAAACATTTCAGTAACGGATGAAAAAAAAACTAAATTATTGGATTAGTTTAGAAAAATGTATGTTATTCATCTTTGTGTAGCATAAGAAAAACCTATAGAGTCAATTGACGCAGTAGTGTGTCAGTCTAATTAACATAATACAAAAATCCCCATCAAAATCTATCTGATTAAGCTAGAGATGGTTTTTATTTTATTTTATTTTTCATATCGGCCGCATACACTGATGTCGGCCTTCCGCATCTGCTGTGGTAGGTTTGTCAGACCAAAATCAGTCTTCCCTCTAATGTACCCTGCACACACAACCCATGTAAAATTCAGGGTTTCTGGCAGCAGTTGGAACCGGCAATCTGCAGTCAAGAACACAAAGTTCAGCTAAGCCTATGCTGCCCTTCAGCCCCTTACTTTTTGTCCCTGATGGATACATGGATCACCTCAGAGAACACTGCTACTCCAGCTGCTCTTTCTTCATCTGACTATGTTTTCTCTCATAGTCCGAAAGCATCTGGTTGTCGTGCTGGTGGCATGGGTCTACTCATTTCTCATTAGTGGAGATTTTCTCTATCTCTCACCTGTCCATCTCCTCATTTAAATTCCATGCTGTCACTGTCACTTGTCCACTCAAGCTTAACATTATTGTCATCTATCATCCACCAGGTGCACTTGGAGAGTTCGTCAATGAGCTTGACACCTTGATAAGCACATTTCCTGACGATGGCTCACCGCTCTTCATACTTGACGACTTCAACCTCCCGACGTCTGCCTTCGTTTCATTTCTTTCCAACTCTCTCTTTCCCCTCCTTGCCTCTTTTGACCTTACCCTTTCCCAATCCCCTCCAACTCAAAGCAGGCCATATGCTTGACCTCATCTTTACTAGAGGCTGCTCGCATACTAAACTCACTGTACCCCCCAACCAGGTCTCTGATCACTACTTTGTTTCCTTTTCGGTCTCCCTTTCCTCCAACCCTAACCACTCAGCTCCTACCCAGATGAATGCGACGTCGCAATCTTTGCTCTCTCTCTCCCACTACTCTCTCCTCTTCTATCCTATAATTTCTCCCTTCTGTTAAATCCTTTTCCCTCCGGTCTCCTGATTCTGCCTCTTCGACTCTACACTCCTCCCTTTCCACATCCTATGACTCGCATTGACCCCTTTCCTGCCGGCAGGCTCGGCCCTCCCCTCCTGCTCCGTGGCTAGTTGAATTATTGCGAGCTTACAGTACAGGACTGCAGGCAGTTTAGTTTCTACCTCTCTATATTTCAAGCATCTACCTCTAACCCTAGTTAACTCTGTGCCACTTAAAACTTCTTAGGGATAGCCCCCTTTTATCAATTTTCACCTAAATGACATACCCAAATCTAACTCAGGGTCTAGCTCAGACCCTGAAGCAAGGATATTCTTGGTACCATTTGAAAGGACACACTTTGAAATTTGAAGTGAACGTAGGAGAATATAACCCAATAGATCTAATAGAATAAAATACAAAGAAAAAAACAACCAGTGTTTTTTTACCACCATCTTTGAAATGCAAGAGTTAGGTCTCTGTTATAGCCATCACTCCGGTTGTAATGCCGATAGTGTCCACAAGATGGAAGCAGTGTATGTGCAATGTTTCAGATGGATACTTGGAGTATGCCTGAGTATACTACTGTATTATTGACTGTATGTTTGTTTTATGTTTGTTTTACTCCATGTGTAACTCTGTGTCGTTGTATCTGTCGAACTGCTTTGCTTTATCTTGGCCAGGTCGCAATTGTAAATGAGAACTTGTTCTCAACTTGCCTACCTGGTTAAATAAAGGGAAAATAAAATAATAAATAAATAAAGACTTTTAGTGTGAAGTCCCCATGTACATTTGGGCAAATTGTGAAGGAGACATTTGCATTCACATTCCATTTTTCTGCAAGAATATCATCAAATCTCTATACTTGGACTTTGTTGTAGGCTTTCCAAGTATTACTAGCCATATTATAAGTTCAACATTTGCAAAACAGCCAGTTTTCATAACTTCATAACTCTGAATATCCTTATAATTTTTGTCCAAAATGAAAATGCATTCTGTCATACAAGGTTAGAAGCTACATTTTACAACATATACAGGGTTTCCGGGTTCTCCCGGCTAGCTATCTAGCTAGCTTTGTTTGACCCCAAATGGTGCTTATTTGACAAAGATACAAGAGATGGCCACCCGTGTCATCGGTGTGCTATGAAGGCGTCGCTCTCTGACCAAATATGGTGTCCTATAGGATATAGTACACCCCTAATGAAATAGTGAAGTCTTGTTACCTTCTAGGATCTCTGAGGAATAGATACGAATGTGATTTTACTCATTGAAACTACATTTAGGGTGAGATTTTCACAGATTTCTTTACAAAAATACAAAATCAATCGTGCATGCTATCAAACCTATAGCATTGAAAAAAGTATTTTGTTGTTAGGAGCTCTCCTCAAACAATAACATGGCATTTTTTTTGAAGTAGTAGCTACTGTAAATTGGACAGTGTAGTTATATTAACAAGAATTTAAGCTTTCAGCCAATATAAGACACTTCTATGTACCGACATTTGTTGTTACTCTAAAATCTGGAATCTTGATATAATGCGCTGCATGACTTACAACTGTCCCGTTGACGGAACAACGATCCTTAAGATGTTTTATTAATCCTTCTCCCTCTCATGGACGACGTGGTCAACCACTTTGAAAAAAAAGGTTGGCTACATCCTCTACTCATTCAGTCAGCCTATTGAGTCCACTGGTCTCACTCACAAAGAACTACCCTATGCCTTGACCTCTTTCTCTAGATGACATCCTGCGACTAGTGAGGTCTGACTGCCCGACAACCAGCCAGCTCAACTTCATTCCCTCCTCCCTTCACCAGATCATCTCTGGAGACCTTCTCTCATTCCTCACTTCACTCAACAACTCATCCCTGACCACTGGTTGCATCCCCTCTGACTTCAATATGGCCCGAGTTGCTCCCCTCCTCAAGAAATAAACACTTGACTCAAAACACTTGAGAGTGCTGTCTGATCAACTTTCTCGTCATCTCTCTCAGAACGATTTTCTTGACCACTCAGGCTACAAGGCAGGACACTCAACCGAGACTGTTCTTCTGTGTCACGGAGGCTTTCTGCACTGCCAAAGCTCTCTCCTCTGTTCTCATCCCCCTAGATCTATCTGCTGCCTTTGACACCGTGAACCATCAGATCATCCTTGCCACCCTCTCAGGGCTGGGCGTCTCAGGCTATGCACACTCTTGGATTGCATCCTAACTGTCAGGACGATCCTACCAGGTGTCGTGGAGAGGATCTGTGTCTGCACCACGACTTTCCCTACTGGTGTTCCCCCGCACTCAGTTCTAGGCCCTCTCCTCTTCTCTCTATACTCCAAGTCACTCGGCTCCGTCAAATCCTCACATGGTCTCACCTAACATTGCTATACGGATGACACTCAACTACTTTTCTCCTTCCACCTTTCTGACACCCAGGTGGCAACACGCATCTCTGCATGCCTGGTAGATATCTCAACTTGGATATCCGCCCACCATCTCAAGCTCAACAAAACTGAACTGCTTTCTCCCGGTGAAGGCCTGCCCGCTTAAAGACTTCTCCATCACGGTTGACAACTCCACAGTGTCACCCTCCCAAAGTGCAAAGAACCTTGGCGTGACCCTGGAAAACACCCTGTTGTTCTCTGCAAACATCAAAGCAGTGACTCACTCCTGCAGGATCACGCTCTACAACATCTGTAGAGTACGACCTTACCTCACACAAAGAAGTGGCGCAAGTCCTAATTCAGGCACTTGTCCTCTCCCATCTGGACTACCGCAACTCGCTGTTGGCTGGGCTCCTCGCTTTGTCATCAAACCCCTGCAACTTATCCAGAACGCTACAGGCTGCCTGGTTTTCAACCTTCCAAAGTTCTCATGCCACCCAGCTCCTCAACACACTCCACTGGCTACAAGACCATGGTGCTTACCTACAGAACAGAAAGCGGAACTGCCCCTACCTACCTTCAGGCTATGCAAAAAAAACTACACTAACTACACTAACCCGAGCACTCAGTTCTGAATGAATCTGTTATACAATGCGTTTCTTTGGGGAAATAAAACGATGGCCAAATTCAATGTTTCATCAAATTATATATATATATATTTTTATAAATATATGATATAAAATTGATACCTAAGGAGGTCCTACGTTTCAGAAATCAAGTGGCCCTGGGAGTTTTAATTAAGCAATGTGCATACACAAACATAGATATTGAAATACATATGCTAATGTGTTAACATTTTTACTTATGTCAATTTTCAACCTGTTTTAACTTTGTCATTATGGTGTATTGTGTGTAGATTGCGAGGAAATTATTTAATACATTTTACAATTGGCTGTAATGTAACGAAATGAGGAAAAAGTCAAGGGGTCTGAATACTTTCCGAAGGCACTGTATTTATTATAACATATTCCCATAGGATCTCAATTGGTGTAGTCCATAGGGCTGAAAATGGATGAATGAAACCATGTCTGTCAATAAAAAATACAGTCATGGGTGGTAACTCTGAGTAAGGCAAGACACTGGGAAATATTTGAATAAGGCTTTAGCAGCACGCTAATTTAACACTGTTGCCATTTGTACAGTCGTGGCCATGCTGTCAATTAACTTCTGGCCACATCCTGACTGATGGCAGCCCATTCTTGCATAATCAATGCTTGGAGTTTGTCAGAATTTGTGGGTTTTTGTTTGTCCACCCGCCTCTTGAGGATTGACCACAAGTTTGCAATGGGATTAATGTCTGTGGAGTTTCCTGGCCATGGACCCAAAATATCGATGTTTTGTTCCCAGAGCCACTTAGTTATAACTTTTGCCTTATGGCAAGGTGCTCCATCATGCTGGAAAAGGCAATGTTTGTCACCAAACTGTTCCTGGATGGTTGGGAGAAGTTGCTCTCGGAGGATGTGTTGGTACCATTCTTTATTCATGGCTGTGTTCTCAGGCAAAATTGTGAGTGAGCCCACTCCCTTGGCTGAGAAGCAACCCCACACATGAATGGTCTCAGGATGCTTTACTGTTGGCATGACACAGCGCTCACCTTGTCTTCTCCGGACATTTCCGGATGCCCCAAACAATCGGAAAGGGGATTCATCAGAGAAAATGACTTTACCCCAGTCCTCAGCAGTTCAATCCCTGTACCTTTTCCAGAATATCAGTCTGTCCCTGATGTTTTTCCTGGTGAGAAGTGGCTTCTTTGCTGCCCTTCTTGACACCAGGTGTTATGGCGGTGTAAGGGAGGCGAAGTCAGGTGCAGAAGAGCAGAGTAGAGTAAATATGCACACTTTTATTCCGTTCAACAATAGGCACAAAAATGACATAAGTGCCCAAAAACACGGAACATAAACTATAAAAGTATCTCGTGTGAACATACACCATAAACAATGAACAATTACACACAAAGACATGATGGGGAACAGAGGACTAAATACATGTAGATTGATTGGGGAATGAAAATCAGGTGTGTATGGAACAAGACAAATGGACATATGAAAACAAATGGACATATGAAAAATGGAGCGGCGATGGCTAGAAAGCCGGTGACGTCGATCGCCGAACGCCTCCCGAACAATGGGAGGAACCGACTTTGGAGGAAGTCGTGACACCAGGCCATCATCCAAAAGTCTTCGCCTCACTGTGCGTGCAGATGCCTACCGGCATTCCTGAGCAAGCTCTGTACTGGTGGTGCCCCGATCCCACAGCTGAATCAACTTTAGGAGACGGTCCTGGTGCTTGCTGGACTTTCTTGGGCGCCCTGAAGCCTTCAACAATTGAACCACTCTCCTTGAAGTTCTTGATGATCTGACAAATGGTTGATTTAGGTGCAATCTTACTGGCAGCAATATCCTTGCCTGTGAAGCCCTTTTTGTGCAATAATGACGGCACGTGTTTCCTTGCAGGTAACCATGTTTGACAGAGGAAGAACAATGATTCCAAGCACCACTCTCTGTTTGAAGCTTCCAGTCTGTTATTCGAACTCAATCAGCATGACAGAGTGATCTCCAGCCTTGTCCTCGTCAACACTCACACCTGTGTTAACGAGAGAATCACTGACATGATGTCAGCTGGTCCTTTTGTGGCAGGGTTGAAATGCAGTGGAAATGTTTTGGTGGGATTCAGTTCATTTGCATAGCAAATAGGGACTTTGCAATTAATTGCAATTCATTTGATCACTCTTCATAACATTCTGGAGTATATGCAAATTGCCATCATACAAACTGAGGCAGCAGACTTTGTGAAAATGAATATTTGTGTCATTCTCAAAACTTTTGGCCACAACTATATATGGGTCCACTGTCAGTGTTGATTTAACAGTGTTCTTTTTTCATATCTTTTTTACTAGAGAATTTGTTGTGTAGTTCCACATTATCCTCACAAATTGTTCCCATGACAAGTGAAAATATAAGAGTAAGATTATGTTGAACCTTATATGAGCAATACTTAAATGTGTGCAAACATGTAAGCCACAGTCCTAAATTGAGCCCATGGTGTGGGAACAACTGAGGATGGGCCTACAGTCATTCCATTACTGGCTTGTCAGCAGCAGCAGTTTTCTGTATGTGTGCTTATATGGAAAGACTTGGGCCAGAAAAGTGTCATTAAATGTCTTCCTCTGGGTAAGGGGTAAATTGGTATAATTGGAAGCTTTCCTCTTCCTCTCACATTGGCCTTGGGACCTTCCCCCAGAACATTTAAATACATACATCTTCAGTAAATCACATTCTGCTGCAACCTAGACAACTTAATTTAATTTACTTAAATTGTCTTAATACAGTGTACTGTGCTGTTTTATTCCAGAACCCAGAACCAACTATGTCCCCCCCCCCCACTTCTCAGATTCAGCAGTAGTGCTAACAGACATTACTGCAGTGTCCTCTGCTGGACCAACTGTTCTGGAAACAACTCCAGTAATGTTCTAAAATAAAGTATAAAAAACTGTTGTTTTAAACCTCCGAAGTCAGCTGAAAATGAACTTAACCTCGACATCTAATAATTGTTGTGTGGGTGTGTAGACAGCATTACATTTAGCTTGGTTACAACACCGCTACGTCTGTATAAGCGGGGCTAGCCATCATAGTTCCCAAGCTATTGCTTGCTGCAGCACGCACATATGTCTTGATTACATAAACAACACCTTGATTACATAAACTATTTGATTTAATTAAATAAAAATGTATGCACACTACCATATGCATACATATCTATGTTTCACTGGCTATCATCTTCTTGTTGTACTGTATCCAGAAAAAATGTAGACTAATTACTGTACTGTATCCCAAAAAAATGTAGACTAATTACCTCTTCCTAAATGCATTTCTCAGTCTCCCTTGTCCACATAGTCGATTGTGTGCCTTGACAGGCCAAGCATGAAAATCTAGCTGTGGACATTGACCATCCCCTTGCCCTGAGCCACATCACATCCACTGTTGAGTAAGTGCTCTGTCCTATTCAGGGCTGCTGTGGTGTTGTTGCCATAGTCTTCCATTTCTATTGTATGAGACTACCTATTCATCAGGAAGCAATATATCACATATCGGCTACTACGCACTTTCAACAGATGACTACGTACTTCTCAAAATTCTGTAATTGCCTTTTTGGATGTGTTTGCAGAATTGCTTAGATAGGTGCTACCAGAGCAATATTATGTATGTACACAAATCTGCTCCACCCAAAGTGCCCAGCTGGCACAGAAGCACATTCAATTCCACATTGGAGTTCCACACTCAATTTTCAAGCATAATTCAGAATTACCTGGCACATTGAAATGTGAATATACTCCTTGGTATGAATATATCCCTTGGGGAGGGGGATAAAGAACGGATAGTGTGAGACTATAGTGGGGGAGTAGATCTGAGGGGAGAAGTGCCATAGGTATGAGGGGGCATGGAGAGGAGTGGAGTGTATGAGGGTCTTAGGCACGAGAGTAAAAGAGAAATACCATCCAGTTTATTTTCCTTTTTACATAAGTGAAGTCCTATAACACGCCATGAACCTTGCCACTGCCACACAAACCATACTTTTCAAATCCCATCTGTCTGCCTCCATGCCAATTCTCAGGCCATGTATAATAACACACCTACGATGTGGTAATTCAATGCCACACTGAACAGTCTTACATTTCTACATGACAGCCATTCATTCAAAGCAGCCATCATGGCAGCATCTTACCCTGTCAGTGGCTATCCACGATTAGGGACGTCTATAGATAGCACATGGAGGAATCTTCACTGCAGAGCATGCACTGAGGGGTGGTGCTTAGTGGAGGTGCCACATAGCGCCATCCTTTGTCGTCAGGTCTCCCTTGAAAAATAGGTATTTTGATCTCATTTGGACTAAGATAGAGTTAAATAAAAAATTGTGAAGGGTATCCGTGGTAGTAAGAATGCAGCCAGGGAACCCAGTCAAGGGCCCATGTTGAAGCTACAATGAAGAGAAGGCATGGTTTGGTCTTCAAGTCTTCAACAGCTGTTTAGATCCAGGGAGGAATTGCAGGGAAATCCACTGGGAGTCTGAGAAAACAAAATCCACGTGAGGTTCATGTCCACAGAAAATGACAGAAAAGGCTCTTGCAACAATACCATAAACCCATGTGCACCACCATTGCTCTCTCTCTCTGAGCCTCCCTCTGCAATTCATTCCTTTATCGCTCTATTTCTGTCCTTCTCTCTGATGCTCACTCATACTTCCACTTCAGTGCCCCCTCTCTTTCTCTCCCTATTCTCAGCTGTGTCTCAGCGTTATGCTCAGCCTGTGCCCAGCGGATGTATAACATGTGTTCAGGGTGGGGGTTGGGGACTGCTGACTTCATAGGTGGCACGTTCTGCTTCTGCAAGGCGGGTGAGGATAGCCGTTGCATTTTGGACTATTTTAATGAGAGTGACCATGATAGACTTAAGTTTCCTCCAAAGCTACTTCAAAATCACAATACATACTTTACATGAGAAGGGCAATTATTCTAACACTGCGTCAAAAGGTAGTTCCAAGATATTTGACCAATGGTATACATTACTTTCTTTGAATTGGCAGAATAAATTAGGTTTAAAAGGAATGCGTTTGACTTTTGGGTACTGCCGAGGAAGATAATGTTATGCTGTCACGACTGAATTGGCCTCAGGTCTCAAATTATCCTAAATAAAATGATAAAAATCACAGCGAAAACACCTTACTTAAGAAAAAAAAATTATGTTTCACATATCAGCTTAATAACTTGAATGGTTGCCCATTTGCGCACATCATTTATTAGTCCATCTTCAGCGGAGTCGTATGATTTAATAGAAGATGCACTGATGACGGAGTTATCTATGCATTTGACATGGCAGAGAGAGAGAAAAAAATGACTGCTCTGGAATATTATTAATAGTACGTTGTAAACTGTTGTAAATAAATCAGATCCTTTATGTCTGTATCATGTCACATGACACTCAGTTGAAACACTGTCAGGCTAACTCATGTCGAAAGAATCCTATTCTATTGAAGAACTAAAAAGGCACAAAACTCTAAAAACACTGGATTATTACAATGAAATGTTTACAGTGAACATTTTATTAGATATGAATATTTATAGTGAAAATAAGGGCTGTAACATTAACAACTAATATGATATAATATCTACAGTATATTATTGCTATGAAATATACAGTAACAGACAACCAATGCCACTATCATAATGTCTGTTTGCCTAGTGACTACCTAATCTGCACTTTCTAGTGAGTATCTAAAAGGGCCCTCCTTGAAAGTCCTTAGAAGGAAGTGTCAACCTAGAATCTAGCATGGTTGCATTTACAGTCGTTAGGGCTATCAGAAGTGACTCACTAGGCCTAATGAGGTTAATAGGGAGGGAGGGTGGGGTGTAGATTGATAGAGAGGGAGCAAAAGAGAGTGAGGAAAAGAGCAAAAAAAAAGACAGTGAGAGAGGGAAAGCAGAGAGAGAGCCCGAGTGAGCTCGAGACCGAGGGAAGCTTAAATTACATTTCCCTGGGAATAAATAAAGTACCTATCTATCTAATGCTCAATCAGTTGTTTTTCCTTTACATGAGGGAAATACATGAGACTTCAGACTTGTGGCTGACAAACATGTTCTAAGCCACCAGATGCCACGCATTACCTGGACCATTTTTATCCCATAAAAGTAAGCTAATACATGGGGACATGAGTGACAGCTGCTTAGATTACATTAGGTAGCTTTTCAAAACAAAGTGCAGAGTGAGTGCTAATATATGAGTTTGAGGTAGATACTGTTTGGAAGTTAAATGAGCAAAAATGTGAATAGGGTTCCATGTACAAGTCCATACGTGTGTGTGAGAGTGTTGGGAGGACCAGGACACCCCTGGGCTTATGCTGTGACCTACATTGGGGCCTGATGCTCCCAAGGCTGGCAGGGAGTGTGTATTTGTGTGTGTTGTGCAGTATGTACTGTACTGATGAGATGAAGCTGCATGGCTGCATTAACTGTATGACTAAGAACCTCAGCTGGAGGCTCAAAGAGATTAATGTGCACACATTAAGAGGGAAAGTACAAATGCATTTAAACGCTAATGCAAACAAATATAGCCTACTGTAGGAAAATTCATACCTAAAGTACACAAACCATGCAAGTACATAAATTCATAACGATGGTGCATGCATACAAGGGTGCAAAATCAAATTCTATCTCTGGAATGCATTGATAGCTCACACCATCAGATCGCTTGTGGGCTTTCAAATGTATGTGAAACACAGACCTGGGTCAAAATAATATGATGTTTCCTTTCAGTTACTTTAGGTGCACTTGATTTAGCTGTGCAGGGTTTTCAGGAGGTGTGTGTGTGTGTGGGGGGGGGGGGGGGGTATGTGGGGCTGATGGCATCACATCATATAGCTTTGAGAATCTTCCCTCAGAGACGAAGCCAATCCCGAAACTATTTAATAAAATTCCACCTTTGTTGTTCATTCAGTTAAGCCTGTACTCGATTGAACTGCCCTCATGTAACCAATGAGTGTAATCATCTCGTCCCAGCACTATCTTGTCATCTAGCCAAATTCCCCAGCATGTCATCAAATGGTTAATACTGTGAGTCAGAAGGGAGGCAAATAGCCTCGCAATACACACTACAGTACTCTCTAATGTAACACTCAAATTTCACAGTGCACAGATACACAAAGACAATTAAAAACATGAAAATGTGAAGATGAAATTATAAAAGAGTAATATCGTGAATTAAATAAGTAGAATTATCACAATGCATAGTGGACATGCATACAGTACATATCCCTCTTGTAGCCAAGCTACACTGAACAAAAATATAAACAAAACATGCAACAATTTCATAGATTTACTCATTTCACAATTTCACTACATTTATTAGGCCCTAATCTATGGATTTTACATGATTGGGAATACAGATATGCATCTGATGGTCACAGATTCCTTTAAAAAATGGTCCTCACAGTGGACCTCGGGATTTCATCACAGTATTTTTGTGCATTTAAATTGCTATCGATAAAATGTAACTGTGTTCGTTGTCCGTAGCTTTATGCCTGTCCATACCATAACCCCACTGCCACCATGGGGCACTCTGTTCACAACTTTGACATCTGCAAACCACTCGCCCACACTCTCTCTCCAAAACAACATCTGAGGCGGCTTATGGTAGGTAAATTAACTGGCAACAGCTCGTGTGGACATTCCTGCAGTCAGGATTCCAATTGCACGCTCCCTCAAAACTTGAGACATCTGTGGCATTGTGTTGTGTGACAAAACTGCACATTTTTTAATGGCCTTTACTTGACCCCAGCACAAGGTGCAACTGTGTAATTATCATGCTGTTTAATCAGCTTCTTTATATGCCACACCTGCCACGTAGATGAATTATTTTGGCAAAGGAGAAATGCTCACTAACAGGGATTAAAAACACATTTGTGCCCAAAATTTGAGAGAAATAAGCTTTGTGCGTATGGAACATTTCCGGGATCTTTAATTTCAGCTCATGAAACATGGGACCAACACTTTACATGTTGCGTTTATATTTGTGTTCAGTATAGATTCATTTAATTGGCATACTTTATGCAATTAGTTGAACGTATAGTGAAAGCGCATGCAAAAACTATTCCCCATATGAATACATAACATCGATTCTCTAGGGTATTATGCATCTGTATCTTGGATGGCAAAAATTGCCTTCAGAAGACTGACTGACTAAAAGCGATGTATGCTTAATTACAGGAAATTACCAAGGACCTATCTGTAAACACAGTTTCTTATTTATACCAAACAGGAAGTGACCTGACCATTGCCCAAATTCCAAAGTGGTGGACATTAGAACATATTATCTTGAATAGTTTTAAGCACCACCCCTAAACTTAACCCTGTCATTGACCACTTTTGGAGTGAGCCATTTCGATGAAAATTGTAACTTTAAATACAATCACAAAAGGCAATAACGACGTAACTCAAATCAAATGTTATTTGTCACATACACATGGTTAGCAGATGTTAATGCGAGTGTAGCGAAATGCTTGTACTTCTAGTTCCAACAATGCAGTAATAACCAACGAGTAATCTAACCTAACAATTCCACAACTACTACCTTATACACACAAGTGTAAAGGGATAAAGAATATGTCCATAAAGATATATGAATGAGTGATGGTACAGAACGGCATAGGCAAGTTGCAGTAGATGGTATAGAGTACAGTATATACATATGAGATGAGTAATGTAGGGTATATATATAAACATAAAGTGGCATGGTTTAAAGTGGCTAGTGATACATGTACATGCAATATGCAGTAGATGATATAGAGTACAGTTTATACATATGAGATGAGTAATGTAGAGTATGTCAACATTATATTAAGTGGCATTGTTTAAAGTGGCTATTTTTTACATCAATTTCCAATATTAAAGTGGCTGGATTGAGTCAGTATGTGGCAGCAGCCACTCAATGTTAGTGGTGGCTGTTTAACAGTCTGATGGCCTTGAGATAGAAGCTGTTTTTCAGTCTCTCGGTCCCTGCTTTGATGCACCTGTACTGACCTCGCCTTCTGGATGATAGCGGGGTGAACAGGCAGTGGCTCGGGTGGTTGTTGTTCTTGATGATCTTTATGGCCTTCCTGTGACATCGGGTGTTGTAGGTGTCCTGGAGGGCAGGTAGTTTGCCCCCGGTGATGCGTTGTGCAGACCTCACTACCCTCTGGAGAGCCTTACGGTTGTGGGCGGAGCAGTTGCCGTACCAGGCGTTGATACAGCCCGACAGGATGCTCTCGATTGTGCATCAGTAGAAGTTTGTGAGTGCTTTTGGTGACAAGCTGCGCCTTCTTCACAACGCTGTCTGTGTGGGTGGACCAATTCAGTTTGTCCGTGATGTGTATGCCGAGGAACTTAAAACTTTACTACCCTCTCCACTACTGTCCCGTCGATGTGGATAGGGGGGGTACTCCCTCTGCTGTTTCCTGAAGTCCACAATCATCTCCTTTGTTTCGTTGACGTTGAGTGTGAGGTTATTTTCCTGACACCACACTCCGAGGGCCCTCACATCCTCCCTGTAGGCCGTCTCGTCGTTGTTGGTAATCAAACCTACCACTGTAGTGTCGTCCGCAAACTTGATGATTGAGTTGGAGGCGTGCATGGCCACGCAGTCGTGGGTGAACAGGGAGTACAGGAGAGGGCTCAGAACGCACCCCCAGTGTTGAGGATCAGCGGGGTGGAGATGTTGTTACCTACCCTCACCACCTGGGGGCGGCCCGTCAAGAAGTCTAGTACCCAGTTGCACAGGGCGGGGTCGAGACCCAAGGTCTCCAGCTTGATGACGAGTTTGGAGGGTACTATGGTGTTAAATGCTGAGCTGTAGTCGATGAACAGCATTCTCACATAGGTATTCCTCTTGTCCAGATGGGTTAGGGCAGTGTGCAGTGTGGTTGCGATTGCGTCGTCTGTGGACCTATTGGGGCGGTAAGAAATTGGAGTGGGTCTAGGGTGTCAGGTAGGGTGGAGGTGATATGGTCCTTGACTAGTCTCTCAAAGCACTTGATGATGACGGAAGTGAGTGCTACGGGGCGGCAGTCGTTTAGCTCAGTTACCGTAGCTTTCTTGGGAACAGGAACAATGGTGGCCCTCTTGACGCATGTGGGAACAGCAGACTGGGATAAGGATTGATTGAATATGTCCGTAAACACACCAGCCAGCTGGTCTGCGCATGCTCTGAGGACGTGGCTGGGGTTGCCGTCTGGGCCTGCAGCCTTGAGAGGGTTAACATGTTTAAATGTTTTACTCACATCAGCTGCAGTGAAGGAGAACCCGCAGGTTTTGGTAGCGGGCCGTGTCAGTGGCACTGTATTGTCCTGAAGACAGAGAAAACAAATGTCTATGCGTTTTGACACGTCCCGGCGAAGAACTCTACCATGCCAAACAGTGTGCATGTTTGTTTGTCTGAAGGTGGCCAGAACCTTCCTGGCTGACGCTAGACCACGTCTTACAACACGAGGTGTGTACACACTTTGGTCTGGATACACAGTTGATTTTTTTTACTCTCATTGAGTCCAATCTTAATGGTAGTCTTAGAGTTTTGAACATGAGAATGTTACAGAACACACCCTTAATATATTTCATGATAATATATATTTTTTGGTAGAATTATAAACAATAATATGAAAATAGTAAAGTTATAGTAAAGTCATGTTTATTCTTTAAAGTCAAATAAAGAAGGATTAACCTGTTAATAGAACAATAAATTGCAACATTTTGCTGCACTTTCAGTGTTACTCTGACTTGAGATATGCACGCTTAACAAAATTAATTGTGTAAGTATCCCACTGACATCGTTAAAAGATTTACAAAAAAGTATTACCTCAACTCTAAATTGGTAATTTGTCACTTTGTGTCTTGATGAGTACTTATATTAAGATGATCACAGTTAAGTTCTATGGCGTTGAAGTTTTCAACCATGATCACCACACTAAATGAGATGCTCTGTACAATATCCTTGTTCAAATGTGCTACATCAAATCCAGAGCCCACAGATTCAAAACTGTTGTGTAATAGTCGTGCATTTGTGCAATTCATATGCTTTAAACCTTGCTGATAACAGCTTACATGTCCTTTTACATTCTTCGTTCAATCAACCTGAATAATACAAAACATTGAGGTTTTGTAGTAAAGTTTGGAAGGTTACATGTGTAACCTGCGCAGTTCTTTCCAGAACTCAGCGATGCCCAATGACAAAGCTTTCTCTGCCAGGCCTCTGCACTCATAGGGCGTGAACCCCACCAGCACCGTGCCCTTAGTGGCCACCCCCTGCCGTCCTGCCAGCTCTGCCACCCTGGCTGTGATAAGAGATGCTGGGGCGTGGCAGTATGGCTTCCCACCAATACTGAAGGTGGGCCACAGCTCGCCCCTCTCGCCAACCTGGCTAGGAGGGTTCCCCTTCATGCTCTCCACATTGCAGGCTATCTCCACGGCACCCTCGTGTGGCAGGGCCAGCACTTGCACCCCCGGTATTCCCCCAGGAGTAGACTCCCTAATCGTCATGGCGATGCTGCGCCCCAGAGCCAGGTCCTGGGTGTCGATGGTGACGTTGCAGTTCATGACGTAGGGACTAGCTCCGACACCTGCATGGCAAAGGTGGGGTCAAAGGTCAGATGATCAGACAAAAAGTCACAAAGGTACAGAGATACGGTTATTTTCAAATGTGCCCAATTACTGGGTACGCTCTCTCTGTGCTATACTTCATGAGAGTGTAATGTGGGGGCACTGAGGGCCTGTCATCAGAATGAAACATGCTAATCTAGCCTAACCCTATGTTTTAAAAATCACCTCTCAGTATTTGCGTAAAGAGGACATCCACCAACCGCCAAGCCCTAAGCGAGTGCTAACCTGTGAGGCCATATCGTTTCTGTGGCAGGGGCCCCACGTCTGGTCGGCTGGCTCCTGTGTCTGGATTCTTCCTGAACCAGCCCATCTCCTTGCGTCTCCGCGCCAGGCCTCGGTGCTGGGGTGAGTCTGCCCAACCAAAGAAGAAAGCACTGGTGCCACTGACCCGTTCAGTCAGCCCAGCAGCCACCGCTGGACAGGGTGAGAGGATGGGTTAACACATACAGTTGAAGTCGGAAGTTTACATACACTTAGGTTGGAGTCATTAAAACTCATTTTTCAACCACTTCACAAATTTCTTGTTAACAAACTAGTTTTGGCAAGTCGGTTAGGACATCTACTTTGTGCATGACGACACAAGTCATTTTTCCAAAAAATGGTTTATAATTCACTATATCACAATTTCAGTTGATCAGAAGTTTACATACACTAGTTGACTGTGCCTTTAAACAGCTTGGGAAATTCTAGAAAATGGTGTCATAGCTTTAGAAGCTTCTAATTGACAACATTTGACCCAATTGGAGGTGTACCTGTGGATGTATTTCAAGGCCTACCTACAAACTCAGGGCCTCTTTGCTTGACATCATGGCAAAATCAAAAGAAATCAGTCAAGACCTCAGAAAAAAAAAATTTGACCTCCACAAGTCTGGTTCATCCTTGGGAGCAATTTCTAAATGCCTGAATGTACCACGTTCATCTGTACAAACAATAGTACGCAAGTATAAACACCATGGGACCACGCAGCCATCATACCGCTCAGGAAGGAGACGTGTTCTCCTAGAGATTAACGTACTTTGGTGCGAAAAGTGCAAATCAATCCCACAACAACAGCAAAGGACCTTGTGAAGATGCTGGAGGAAACAGGTACAAAAGTATCTATATCCACAGTGAAACGAGTCCTATATCGGTTTGCAACTGCACATGGGGACAAAGATCGTACTTTTTTGAGAAATGTCCTCTGGTCTGATGAAACAAAAATAGAACTGTTTGGCCATAATGACCATCGTTATGTTCGGAGGAAAAAGGGGAGGCTTGCAAGCTGAAGAACAACATCTCAACCTTGAAGCACGGGGGTGGCAGCATCATGTTGTGTGGGTGCTTTGCTGCAGGAGGGACTGGGGCATTTCACAAAATAGATGGCATCATGAGGGAGAAAAATGATGTGTATATATTGAAGCAACATCTCAAGACATCAGTTAAAGCTTGGTCGCAAATGGGTCTTCCAAATAGACAATGACCCCAAGCATACTTCCAAAGTTGTGACAAAATGGCTTAAGGACAACAAAGTCAAGGTATTGGAGTGGCCATCACAAAGCCCTGACCTCAATCCTATAGAAAATTTGTGGGCAGAACTGAAAAAGCGTGAGCGAGCAAGGAGGCCTACAAACCTGACTCAGTTACACCAGCTCTGTGACAAGGAATGGGACAAAATTCACCCAACTTATTGTGGGAAGCTTGTGGAAGGCTACCCGAATTGTTTAACCCAAGTTAAAGAATTTAAAGGCAATGCTACAAAATACTAATTGAGTTTACGTAAAACTTCTGACCCACTGGGAATGGGATGAAAGAAATAAAAGCTGAAAATAATAATTCTCTCTACTATTATTCTGACATTTCACATTCTTAAAATAAAGTGGTGATCCTAACTGACCTAAAACAGGGAATTTTTACTAGGATTAAATGTCAGGAATTGTGAAAAACTGAGTTTAAATGTATTTGGCTAAGGTGTGTGTAAACTTCCGACTTATACTGTACCAATTGGATACCATGAAAATGGGAGAAAAAAAGGGTTAAAAAACAAACAAAAAAATAATAAAAAATAAATTAACTTGAAAATCTATGGCAAGACCTGAAAATGGTAGCAAGAATTTTGAAAAGAATAATGGGCAAATGTTGCACAATCCAGATGTGGAAAACTCATAAGCCTTGTTCACATTGGCAGTTTGAAGTGAAATGTGTGCATATCCGATTCGAATCGGTTCCTTTTCCTGAAAGCTGAACAGCCAAAAATGCAAATGAATCGGATATTTCAAGCCATATTTCAAACCACTGTCGTAAGTGGTTTGAGGTCAGACACAAATCTGATTCCCGGCAATGTGATTTGTGTCTGAATGGTCAAATCTGAGTTATTTGGCATATCTTGTTGCTTGCTAGCTACTCTGTTGAAAGTTTGACAAGAACATGTGGTAGGCAATTAGATTGTTAATTGTTTACAAACAAATGAGTGAATCGGGTATTGTGTGTAAATGGGTGAGAAAAAAAAAGTAATCCATTTTGAATTCAGGCTGTAACAACAAAATGTGGAATAGGTCAAGGGGTATGAATACTTTCTGAAGACACTGTACATACACTACTGCATGAGTCGCCTCACAAATCACACATATACAGCATACAACTGAGAAGAGAGAAAAAGGGGGTCAAAGCTTTAAAGTGTAGACACATACATGCAGGCACACGCACACCACACACACACCTCTAGCTTCCTTGGCACAGTCCTCCAGTCCCACCTCCTCTCCCAGCGGGTAGAGGGGCACCAGGTCCACAGCGCCCATCGTTGGGTGGCCGCCTGCATAGACACTCATGTCAATCAGTCGACAGGCCTGCTCACACGCAGACAGCACTGCCTCCTCTACAACAGAAACACATTGACAACGCCTTCTATTATTGGAATGACACAAGTGAAATCACGGTTCAGTTATTGGTTAAATTAGGGTGCTTAATTCCTGGTCTGCTTGAAAAATGTTTAGGCAGCCGTGTTCAGGGGTTACTATACCACTGCCCCTCAGAAGAGTAAAGGATTGTCAGAGGATAATGAAGACCTTTGCTAAGTACTTGTCATATTTATTGTAACATTGTGATCCTGAACAAAGCCTGTAGGAAATGTCCCTTAGTGTAGTTGTTGTTTTTCCCCAATAAAATTACAGATACTCACTAATGCAGTCAATACTGGCCACGATGGTGATGACAGACCGGTTGTAGTCTTGATCATTAAAGATGTTGAGCACTGTTGTCCCTTCTCGCCGTCCGCCTGAAAAGATGCATACAATCGGAAAGATGCATAAATCCACGAAGAAACCATCATATTTTGTTCAATCATAACTATTTTTCACTCCTATCACTATGTTACTACTGTATATGCAGTGAACAATGAAACATTTTTACAGGGGTAACTCACCATTACTGTCAAATACAGCTGCCCTGGCCACTGTTTCCACCAATTCCTTCCTGCGGGCTTCTGAGACATTGAGGAGGCAGGCGACCAGACGCTGGCCTATGGCACTATGAGCCATCCCCCTGAAGGAACCCATGTCACTGAACTTTAGGTAGGCTGATTTTGCAGTGGTCTATTTCACCAGATACAAATTGTAGCTAAACACCAGTTATTTGACAACTGTACTGTATTTCCTTGGGTCTCTCTACTATATTCTGATGCTTGAAAAGTTATCATTTTGGGATTATCTGTTTTACTCCATTTAAATACAAACTTCATGGAGAATGGTAACATTTTCATCCCAAAAATGTCAATATGTCTACAACATTATGTGGCAAACTGCAGCTTGGTTGATCGAAAAGTATGTGATATCTCGCCATCACAACATATCAAACATAAACATGGAGTAAATTTTTTTATAGAAAAATTACAAATGCATCTGTGTCAAAGGAATATCCCACTTGTAATTTTGAATGTTGTCATCAACTAAAATTATACAAATCCAAACATGGCCAATACAGTTACACAAGACGAGAAAGCAAGCGCAGTTCATAAATGCATTCACACATAAAACATGACATGCTAAACATCTCTCGTGCGGGCCTGATATGAAGCCATAATGTAATACTTGCGTTCTAATAACCACGAAAAATGCCAACACAGTCAATCAAGTGTCTACTGTAAAGCGAAAAATGTATACACATTGCATAATCTGTGATTCAGAAACTGCCTCTCCAATAGAAATCGGTCGTCACTAGGTTATTAGAACGCAAGTATTACATTATGGCTATTTATCAGGCCCGCACGAGAGATGTGGAAACCATAGAAAAACCTGATCACACTTGTAAACGCTGTAATGGCAACGTCGGCTAAACTAAAAGCATGCGCAGAAACACATCATCTGGGCTAACTGTCGCGCCATATTGCGCTGGTGCAGGCTGTCAAATCAAAGGCACAACTTCGATACAAAAGTTATGTTTTATATAAATGAAAACGTGGCAGTTTGTTACTTTCACGAGGTTAGCGAAATAAGATGTTCAAGTACTTAAAACATTGGCTCGAATCTAGGTTGTGCCTTTAGATTTTGTGAAAATTAACAACTAAGGAATAATGAGTCACTTCTGTAATTGACTTCCCCGGCCTGGTCTGCTTCTCAAGCGTTCCCGGAAGCCTCTCGCGATGTTGCACCTCTGGGTTTAGTAACTCAGTGGTAAATTCAGTGCCTTTGATTTCACGGTCTGCACATGCGCAGTTTGGCGCGAGACGACCGTTAGAACCGATGACGTTTTTCAACGCATGAGTTTAGCAAGCAAAAGACACCATGGCTTCGCCTACAACAAGCGTGATCGGGGTTTTCTATTGGAGAAGCAGTTTCTGCCCATCTTTATATTGTACGGTCTTTGCTGTGATCATGCGCTATTCGTATTTTGCTAACAGGAACCGGATGAGGGCTGGTTCCCGTGCTGACGTCCTTGGCAAACAGCGACACGTGGAGGACCAATATGCAAAGACAACAACAGTACTCGCTTTAGCGTCACCCAGGTTGACAAAATTATCAACGTCCAGGATAAACAACGATGTTGAGGAGGAACTACAACGACATAAGGTAGAAAGTTGTTTATGACTATGTTGTCGATGTTGCATCGTTTTGCACGTTCATTGTCGTATGTCTGCCTCGGATGCTGTACATTAACTGGCCATGCATTTGCGTCTAAACTACATTAATCCGGTTTTAGCCCCCATGATAACCGCTCGTGGAGTTGCAACGGGCTTTCATTGTGCAGCCAAAGCAATGAGCGCTGCAGCAGGTTCATCGCCATTCGAGCCTCCAGAGCATTGTCTGCCTGGAGTCCAGGAAACACGCCCTGGGAGCCCGCCGCGACTGCGGAGACTGGTCGACATTCCGGGATGCCAACCGGACCGAGTCAACGACTTGCTTCTACTCAGTAACGTTACTTCGGATTCACAGGGACGGTGCGGTTCAGACGCCGAAGATCGCAATGCACATGTTGTGTTTTTCCCTGGAGACATACAGGTGAGAGGTGTGGGTTTTGTCAGGCAGGTACATTTTAATATCACTTATTTCGCCATCAAATGAACATCTCAGCCATTTGTCATGACATTATGCAGGTTGGTAACATTATACACGTATGCCAATTGATGGCAAGCATAAAGGTGAAAGGCCGTTGCATAGCCAGCCTATAATCCTGTTAGCTAAATTGGTTAGAGCTATGGTTGTTTACATTTCAAGTGGAGTGTCGAATTCACATACTCCTGCCCACAAATAATAACATCCATTCCAAGAGTTCCAACAGGCTAGCCTACTAAAATGTTATGATTCCAAGGGTGTCTTAGTATTTCCGAGGGAATGTTAGTATTCTCAGGTGAAAGAGTGCTCAGCAATTGTTAATGAATGTGTTCATTGTATGCAACCCCACACCATGATCACATTAGGGACCACTCTTTCACCTGATGTGTTAAACTCAATTGGGAGAAAAACTAGTTTAGTAAGTTTGGTCTTTCACCCAAGGAAAGACATGAGGTTAGACTTGAGACTTGACGGAAAGGGTAGCCTTTTTTTTCTCAGAATTAGTTCATGGTCATTGTTAGGCGAACTGCAGGACACTGCAGAACGGGTCTTATCTCCCAATTGATGCGGTTGTTATTTTGTTGCCATGATGCACAAAAACATTAACCCTTCTTAAGCTGCTTTGAGCCAGGTGACTCACCCCATCTTTCTTTCTCCCTCTTCAACCCCTTTCCTTCTGTCCATCTCCCCCACCCTCACCTGTCTATTTCCACTGACCCCCTCTCCTTTTCCCCACTTCTCTCCGCCTCCACCCAACTCACTCCTCCCCGTCTATCTCGTACACCACTGTTCCTCTGTCCATCTCTCATCCCTAGAATTTCCAGCAGGAGATGTCGCTCCAGCCAGAGGGGGCGCAGTGGCTATCCTGGAGCCTGGAGAACGTCGCCCTCACCCTGGGTCGCCGCTTCCCTGACCGCCACGTGTGGGTGATTCGAGCCTCCCGCATGTACCTGCACAAGTTCAGCTGCTATCACAACTTTGTGGAGAGCAACCAGTTTGGAGCGCCCGAGCACTCACCTGACTACGGAGCATTTCGCCACCTGTGGTATCCAATCTCATAATGTTTTATTCTAGCACTGTGTTTGTCACTAACACTCACTACCTACCTAGAGTGCATTTGTTAAATGTTCAGACCCCTTGACCTTTTCCACATTTTGTTACATTGCAGCCTTATTCTAAAATTGATTTATTTTTCCTCAATCTACACACTGTACCCCATAATGACAAAGCGGAAACAGGTTTAGACATTTTTGCGAACTTGTATGATTTTTAAATACCTTATTTACCTAAGTATTCAGACCCTTTACTATGAGACTCAAAATTGGCCTCAGGTGCATCCTGTTTCTATTGATCATCCTTGAGATGTTTCATCAACTTGATTGGAGTCCACCTGTGCTAAATTCAATTGATTGGACATGATTTGGAGAGGCACACACCTGTCTATAAGGTCCCCAAGTTGACATCAAAGCAAAAACCAAGCCATGACGTCAAAAGGAATTGTCCGTAGAGCTCCGAGACTGGATTGTGTCGAGGCACAGGTCTGGGGAAAGATAGCAAAAAATTGCTGCAGCATTGAAGGTCCTCAATTGGGAGGATAGTTTTAAATGGAAGAAATGTTGAACCACCAAGACTCTTCCTAGAGCTGGCCACCCGACCAAACTGAGCAATCGGGGGAGAATGGAGGAACCTGGGAGGGAGGATCAGGAAGGTGACCAAGAACCCGATGGTCACTCTGACAGAGATCCACTGTGGGGATGGGAGAACCTTCCAGAAGGACAACCATCTCTGCAGCACTCCACCAGACGGAAGCCTCTCCTCTGTAAAAATGCATTCCTCAGTAAAAATGCACGTGACAGCCCGCTTGGAGTTTGCCAAAAGGCACATAAAGATACTCAGACCATGAGAAACAAGATTCTCTGGTCTGATGAAACCTATATTAAACTCTTTGGCCTGAATGCCAAGCGTCACATCTGGAGGAAACCTGGTACCATCCCTACGGTGAAGCATGGTGGCAGCAGCATACTGTGGGGATGTTTTTCAGCAGCAGGGACTGGGAGACTAGTCAGGATCAAGGGAAAGATGTATGGAATAAATTACAGAGATCCTTGATGAAAACCTGCTCCAGAGCACTCAGGACCTCAAACTGGAGCGAAGATTCACCTTCTAACAGGACAACAACCCTAAGCACACAGCCAAGGCAACGCAGGAGTGGCTTCGGCACAAGTCGATGAATGTCCTTGAGTGGTCCAGCCAGAACCTGGACGAGAACCTGATCGAACATCTCTGGAGAGACCTGAAAATAGCTGTGCAGTGACGCTCCCCAACCAACCAGACAGTGCTTGAGGATCTACAGAGAAGAATGGGAAAAACTCCCCAAATACAGGTGTGCCATGCTTGTAGCTTGATACCCAAGAAGACTTGAGGCTGTAATTGCTGCCAAAGGTGCTTCAACAAAGTACTGAGTCTGAATACCTATGTAAATGTGATTTAAAAAAACAAAAACATTTCTAAACCTGTTTTTACTTTGTCATTATGGGGTATTGTGTGTAGATTGAGGATTGTTAAAAAAAAAAATCTAAAATGGATTTTAAGTGTCACGCTAAAAAAAATGTGGGAAAAGGTCAAGGGGTCTGAATGCACTTATTTTTGATGCAGTTGTATCAACTTACTGTAAATTGCTTTAGATAATCTGCCAAATGACTCAATTATAACTGATTTGTAGGGCACTGCTGAGCAACGGCATGGAGCGCGCTGGCTTGCCCAACCCCCTCCCGCTTCAAAGGGGTGGCGACACAGTCGCCCCGGGTTTCTCCTTGGCCGTGGTGGGCTTCAGCAAAGGCTGCGTGGTGCTCAACCAGATGGTGTACGAGCTGGCGAGGGCACGGGCTGACCCGGAGCTGGGGCCATTTGTGGAGCGCCTTTCAGACATGTACTGGCTGGACGGTGGCCACCCGGGAGGCAGCGAGACCTGGGTGACTGACAAGCGGGCGCTGGGGGAACTGGCGGCCAGCGGGGTTGCGGTCCACGCCCACGTGACACCGTACGAGGTGCGTGACCCCATGCGAGCCTGGGTGGGCCGAGAGCATGGGCGCTTTGTCAAGAAACTTGAGGATCTAGGGGCCCGACTCAGCCAGAAGATGCACTTTGAGGATGAGCCCGCATCCATCGAGAACCACTTCCGGATCATCCAGGATTTCTGAGGCGTTTGTTCATTCCTGATTGTCTATTGGCATGCAAAGTAAAAAAAATAATAATAATACTGGCAAAGCTTGATTCGATTTGCAAATTTCTGGTTTATAATGCAAGGGGCTAAAGCTAGTTGGGTCTCATTCATCCCTCTTGGTTCTTCCTTTCAAGCAGAAGTCAATCTATCACTATCCCTATCTTCCTAGACCTCATATTTCATGATCTAAGGGCTCAAATATAATTTACTTTAAAATCCAAGCATGCAGATTCCAATTAGAATGCATTGCCCTTATCTAGACACCCCTCAGTCGTTTCTCCTAGGAATGTATTTCCTTAGATTGGCCTTTACCATAGAAAAAGTTTGCATATTGTACTGAATAAGGGCTATTTGCATGTGAACATTTGACAGAATGCACCTTTTAAAGAGTATGTAGCAAAAAATCTAACCTTTAATGAAAAGAATTGGGGAAATGGCACCGCACAGCCTACAGTAAAGTCACTTTCTAACTAGGGATTTCATGTTTAATTTAGGTAGTACAGTAATTCTGCTCATAGATTATGCATGTATGAACTACACTTTAACATCCAGCCCATAGCGGAAGGTTTAAAAAATGCTGTACTTACTAGTCGCCAAAGTTCCGGAGCATGTCTTAAGATCAAGGGCCAGACCTGTCAATTGTCAGATTATCTAACCTTGATTGTAACCTTTGCCTTTTTGTGAAATACAACACATTGATTGTAATCTAAAAAGTAGCTTTGATCCAATGTCCAATGTGGTTGAGTAAAGTTTATTTTCTTGCAATATTTTGGGGGCAACAGTTGACTATTCCTCAAGTGCAGCAGCTCCTTCCATTGAACATTGTCTTGATGTCAAGTGATGTGGTGACTTGGAGTGGGCCTCTGTTTCACCAAGGAACACTTGGTGGTGTTTGTGTGGAACAACTACATTTCCTGATGTTGCTTGGGTCAGAATGTCCCGTCTTGTAAATTGATTTATGTTCGGTGATGGACTTTGAATTGGAGGTTAGCTTAAATTAATCTTGCAGGCTGATGTTCAGCATTCATACTGTATTCTAATAGACTAGAGTGATATCTCTTGGTAAGCTTATAGAGCTGCTTTTGCATTACCTACCATGCTGGATTTCTGGTGATTGTTTCAATGGCTACTGAAATGCAATTAATGTACTTTTCTACTTCATAGCCATTCCATTTTTCAAATGCTGTTTTTGTTCAAGACATGCTATTCCATAGCTGCTGTTGTATGATTTGCCCATTTAGAAACAAATGAACAACTCTTAAAAGATACAATACTGTTGGAATGTGTGTGTGTGTGTATAGTGGTTATTTCAGTCATAAACACTTTTTATATTTGTAAATGGTTGATTATACCTAGCTGCATGCATGTCTGGCACAGCAATCATGATGCAAAATGCATTTTAAGGTACACTACATGACCAAAAGTATGTTGACATCTGCTAGAACATCTCATTCCAAAATCATGGGCATTAATATGGAGTTGGTCCCCCTTTGCTGCCATAGCAGCCTCCACTCTTCTGGGAAGGCTTTCCACTAGATGTTGGAACAGTGCTGCCGGGACTTGCTTCCATTCAGCCACAAGAGCATTAGTGAGGTCGGGCACTGATGTTGGGCTCGCAGTCGGCGTTCCAATTCAGGCCAGTCAAGTTCTTCCACACCGATCTCGACAAACCACTTCTGCATGGACATCTTTGTGCATGGGGGGGGAATTGTCATGCTGAAACAGTAAAGGGCCTTCCTCAAAATGTTGCCACAAAATTGTCTAGAATGTCATTGTATGTAGCATTAAGATTTCCCTTCACTGGAACTAAGGGGCCCAGCCTGAACCATGAAAAACAACCCCGGGCCATTATTCCTCCTCCACCAAACATTACAGCTGGCTCTATGCATTGCGGCAGATAGCGTTCTCCTGGCATCCGCGAAACCCAGATTTTCCGTTGTATTGCCAGATGGTTAAGCGTGATTCATCCCGCCAGAGAATGTGTTTCCACTGCTCCAGAGTCAAATCAAGAGCATTGAGCTTTACACCACTCCAGCCGAAGCTTGGCATTGCACATGGTGATTTTAGGCTTGTGTTCGGCTGCTCGGCCATGGAAACACATTTCTGGAAGCTCCCTACAAACAGTTATTGTGCTGACGTTGCTTCTAGTGGCAGTTGGATCTCAAGAGTGAGTGTTGCATACAAGGACATACTTCTTTCTTTTTTTTACACACTTCAGCATTCGGCGGTCCCGTTCTGTGAGCATGTGTGGCCTACCACTTCGTGGCTGAGCCGCTGTTGCTTCTAGATGTTTCCACTTCACAATACCAGCACTTAGTTGACCAGGGCAGCTCTAGCAGGGCAGAAATTTGACGAACTAACTTGTTAAAAAGGTGGCATCCTATGTCACGTTGAACGTCATTGAGCTCTTCAAGGCCATTATACTGCCAATGTTTGTCGATGTTACACACCTGTCAGCAACGTTGGCTGAAATAACCGAATCCACTAATTTGAAGGTGTCCACATACTTTATAATCGATGTTGTAATTGATAAGTTAACATACGGTCATTAAACACCTGTACTAGCTAAGTCCTTACAACTTGTGCATCCACAATGGATAAGTGAAAATGGATAAGTTTTAAGTGGAGCTTAGATGGGAAGTTCAGGATTTTACAGCTTGATGTTAGATGGTTCCTCATCCTGAAAGTCAATGGGAGTGATAGGGGCATGTGTGTCAATGTCATTGCCAAATCAACTGCAATCAACTCCTTATTTGTTTTGATATTACTTTAAGATGATTTAGCTTTTTTTCTATATAAAAAAAAACATGGGACACATGGCCATCAGCACTAGGAGGCAATGTTTCCTCATCAGTAGATGGCAGAACAATGGAGATAATTGCTTACTTGCTTTTAGCAGCACAATGCCCCAGATGATGGCATGCCTTAGTTCTGTTGTTCATGGCCGCCGGTAGTTTCTCTGTTTAAAGACCATTCTCTGCAGATGTTGTCCACAAATGTTTCTTGTGGTCTTCACACCTGAGAGGGAACCCAGTGACATAAGACAAAATGTAGAAAAAAAAGGTAGACAGACTCCATCCACCATGTAGGTTTTCTATCATCTTTAATGAGCATTCTTGTTTGCTGATGACACCTAAATATTAGATTGATGTTGATCAGAAGATACAAATGGGGATTTGAAATGATCCATTCTAAAAACAAATGGAATATACCTACAAATCTATCAAATGTGAAATAAACATCGGTCTGAAGGTTATTGCTTGTGCTTCTAACTGGTATGAGTTTGACTCAGATGTTTCCTTCAGTATTACCCTGGTAAAGTGGGAGAAGATCACACCACAGGAATGTGAAGAGTGCAAACTTGTCACCTTTGTCCCCAGAGAACACACAGGTCACTTGACTAGTATCTGTATGTAAAAGTAAATTCAGACAGCCATACAAAATGAAATCAGCAGTGGAGATCTTACAAATATAATCAAGTTGTACAAGTCCACTTTGTGCCGATTGGTGTCAGCAGTGCCTCGAACGTATGGTTTTCAAAGTCTGTCTTTGAACGGAGGACAGTACTGAACCACTCACTAATGACGTATTGGTGTTCCAGTTCTCCTTTAGGATGACAGCATACAATGAGAGCATGGCCGTGACTGGAGACAGCCCTCTCGAAGACAAAGGCTATTGTGTGTGCCAGGGCAGTGACATCTCTGGGAAACCTTGAGGACCACAACAAACAAGGATATGTAGTCTTTGCACCTCCTTGAACAAAGTGACATGTTCAGCTGAGGTCTGCTGGCAGTTAGGGTTCACAAAAATTCTTCAGGGTGGGTTACTTTCATAAATTCACAAATGGATGGGGAACGCATGCTCAACAAAAGAGCCCTTTCATTTTCTACATGGAAGTGCTCTGCTGGTAAAACTACAAATATCTCAGTCGAAACCTTTACATACATCACTTCCGTAATCAATATTTTCTCATCCTCTGTAACCATCTCAATGTCATATCCTATCCTCATAACCATCTTTTCTCTTTTAAATCCATGTCTAATCACTTTTCCAAACCTTTCATGCAAATCCCACATTCACCACCAAAGCATATTTCAATTTCATGTCACCTTACCAAAACAGCTTTTTGTTAAGCGGTGCCATCAATACTATCCCATACAACCCGTATCTTCTTAACAAACCCATCTGAATCCAGTTAAATAAAGCACACACATATGTACATCTAAATATAAACAAAACACCATCCCATTATATAAATATATTGAGAATCAGATTAGAATATAAAACGTATTTAAAGAGCAAATATAAAGAGGCACGCGGTAGTTACGACCAAAGTGAATGGTAATTTGCCCTGAGATGAGGAAATGGAATGAACAGAGGAGTAAGACTGAATAAACTCACCTTCATACACAGACAATCTGTTATGATTCCCAAATCTACCCGACTCCCATTAAACTTAAGGCTTCCTAGCCATAAAAAAAACCCACAGTAGCTTTTTAATACCAATTAAAGGAATGCAAATTACTTCAGTAAATATCAGGAAATACATTGTGTTCAAGTTACACAAAAATAACATGTAATGCAAATTAAATACCCAGATGATAAATAGTTAAATGCTTCAGTCACAGTTCCCCTAAGCAAATGACTCAAGAGGAACTGAAAACATTTGAAGAAAGACATTTGAGTAAGCATGGGTGTGGTGTTTACTGTCCATGAGTCACCTTTTTACAGAACCCTCTTAAATCTCTATTACTGTGGAATTGTATATCAGAGGAAGAGTTGGAGTTAACAGTAAACTGTAAATGTTATAGACAGACACCAGTGTGACTTGTTGGCTTACTAATTATGCAGGCCAGGGCTTGGTACTGTGCATAGACAACCTGTCTAAGATGACATCATGTGCTTTGAGATGTGGCGTGCTGGAGAGCAAGATAAGGGAATGTCACAATGTCACAGAATATAATGTGCGCAAGCCATGGCCTGAAGCTTGTTTGACAGTAGGGAGGTAATGTACAGCTTGGGTCAGGCAAACAAGGACATAGTGTGAGGACGTACTTTACTTTCACTTCCTCAAATAGTCTGATTTAGCCCATATCTGCACAGTTCAGTGTTCTGTCGAATGATTTTAGCACAAAATATTAAGAACACTGACGACCACTTACTGGCCTGGCAAAAATGGTCAAGTAATAATTTGTTGACTATTTAAATGTCTCCTTTAAAAGTTACTTGTGGCAAAACAGTATTGCATAGATTTCCCTTGAGCTATATCTGGCCTCATTCTTTAAATTCAGGGACAAAATATACCTGACAAAACAAAGACACTAGAAATGACCAAATCAGCTTACAATAAAATAGAATACTAATCTTAAATCAATGCATTATTTAGAAACACGAACTACACAGAAACAGTGACGAATTGACGTTAGATCACAAAGGAAGCTGGCTATCTTTGGTTTGGCTGGGCACTCTTGGATACTGGCGAGCAGTAGAACAGAACAGAAGCGCTCTTGGGTAGGTGACACTTGCCGGCAGGTTCCTTGCTGCATAAAACCAATAAAAGCAAAATAGGAGCTTGTGGGAGGGGTGCGCTTGAGTCACTCTTTCCCCCTCAGAAGTCCCCGTCTCCACCGTTGGTGGTGGCAGGTGTCTCCTCCTCAAAGCGAAACCTCTTGGCCTGGGTGTGGGGTGAGTCCAAGGTGAAGTTCTCCTTGTCCTCTGGGTCCTCGGCTGGGGCAGCCCACTTGGTACCGCTGCTCCTCTCACGGGGGGTTCGTGGCAGGACAGGCTCGGTACTTGGGTATTGATGCTGCTGCCACAGCCAGGGGTGGGTCATGCAGTCGGCTGCACTGGGCCGGTCCCTGTGTGGAGAGGGTGAAGACGGACCAAGGTCAAAACCAATTATTAGAAATGAAAAGCATTTGCTCCAATGCTTCCTGTCAGTAGCAGTGATTTAACCATTAGAATTCCCTGAACCTTTACTGGCTGGTGATAGTCCCACTTACTCTGGAGTTTTCACCAGCAGCTTGCGGATGAAGTCGACAGCGAGCTCCGACACCCTGGAGAAGGCCTCTTGGCTATAGTCCACGTTGACCTGGGACACGTTCAGGTACGTCTCCTGCTTGTCATCCCCTGCAAATGGAGACTCACCCGTCACCAGCATGTAGGCAATCACTCCCACACTCCTGAAGAACACAACACACACCCAGAATACAGTTAGTACAAATGTGTCAGAGGGTGCACACATGTGTTGACCTGCAAACATACATACTTCACACAAGTGCCTTAGGCAGGCACGGACATAAATCCACAGTCATTGTGTTAATATTGATGACTCACCACAAGTCAGTTGCCGTTGTAATAGGCTCATAGTTCAGGATCTCTGGAGCTAAGGTGAGAAAAGGGAGAACGAGAGAGGCCATATGATTACATCACAACATTGTTATTGTAGAATGTCAGACTTAATTGCAGCTGGTTGAAGGAATGTTGGAGGGATGTTACATGGACGTTGCCTTACCCACGTACTCGGGCGTGCCCAAGATCTCTCGGAGCTCTCCGACCATGCCCAGTTTGCGTGCCAGGCCAAAGTCCACAATCTTTATGTCCCCCAGCGGTGCCAGGCTGGTTAGAAGGATGTTCTGGGGCTGAAAGAAAGAGGGAGGGATTGGGTGAGTAGTCCAAAAGGGTAACAAAGTTGTGCAGAGTCATAATACAGCTGTCATAATACAGCTGTATTAAGCAGGTCCAGTCATTCACAATCCTTCCTGCATGAGATTGTGATTGCAGCAAATATATGCAAGTGGTGATGTAAAGATGAATAAGAGAGCAAATAGGGTTGAGAGGTGTATTTTAGGTGTATGTACATATGTTTGTATGTGCGCAGTGCACTTCTGCTTATATATATTAAGAGGTGTGGAGGGATAGACCTTGAGGTCCAGGTGCACCACGCTGGTCTGGTGGAGGAGGTGGACGCCCTCCAGCGTCTGTCTGATCAGCCGTGTGATTTGGCCCTCTGGGAGCAGCTCATCACAGTCACAGTGGTCAAAGATCTCACCCCCCGCCGCACTGTCACACAGAGCGAGAGAGAGTGTCACAGTGTCTAACACAAACTATCATAAAACTTTGTTGCATGATTGCATCCATAAAACCTAGGTGGTTGAGACTCAGCTGAGTGTATAAGCTTGTTTCATATAATTTCAGGTCAGGCAACAGATAATTGGGTATTTCCAATGGAATAGCCTTCCCCTTTCAGTTCTAAAGGCACTTTGCTTTCAGGGCAGGATTAGAAAGGCTTTTCTCAAAACTCAATGAAACTAACAGGGAGGGTAGAAACATGTCTATTGACTCTCAGAATACACAAGAGTTCTAAGGGTGGGGTTTCCCTTTATCTACTTCCCCAGTGTCAGATGAACTTGTAGATATCATTTTTATGTCTGTTTCTGGTATTAAGAAATAGAGGTAGATTTGCGAGCCAATGCTAACTAACGTTAGCGCATGACTGGAAGTCTATGGGTATCGCGCTAATTAGTAACTTTCTTCAAACTGCACGCAGAGAAATAATAGTATCAACGAGTTCATCGGACTCTAGGGAAGTAGATAACAGGCCTCATTGGCAAAATCCATAAGTGTCCCTTTAAGCACAGAATGTGGATTGCAGCCCATCTGCATTCTTCATTCTACTTTCTGTTTTGTTGGATTCAGTGTAAAGGAGTACCGATTCCAATGAAGTTCAAGGCATAATCACATACTGTCTCAGATATGAGAAACTTTCTTAAATAGCCTCTGTACAGTACAAAGATAGGTTTACATTAAAAAAAAATTGAAACATACATAAGTAGTGGATTTGAAAGATGGGTTAAGGACTTGACAGATGTAATGGAGGAAGCTGATGGCAGTATGGGGTGGATGTGTGAACAACAAACCTTTAAAATTGCTACTGATTGAACTGATAGCATTGAGTGCAATCTAAAATATAGCCATAACTCACTATTCCAGCAGCAGGATGATGTCGTGGTCTGTCTCATAGGCAGCGTGCAGGTTAACCACGCGAGGGTTGTTGCGGGCCGCCTCCAGCACACCCATCTCGTGCACCACCTCGGCCCGGCAGTCTCGGCCCCGCCGCCGCTTCCGAAGAAACTTGGCGGCAAACACCTTCCCTGTGGACCTCTCCACGCACCGCTTCACCACCGCAAATTTCCCCCTGGCACAGAGGACGAAGGGAGGGCCGAGTCATTCATCACACACTATCTGGGTCATTTTTAAGGAGACAACTTTGTTACAATATGACATCAGTTAATATTTACATTTAGACAAACATTACATTTCGCTTTGGATAAATGTGTCTGCATATATTATTATTTATCCAGAGTGACTTATAGTCAACAACCACAGTGCACTGCCAACCAAACCGTACTGTCCCGGCTTTGATATTTTTTTCTCACATTGTCTTGTCAAGCACCGTTACAGCAACTGGGTGGATGCATAACCCGGCCAGCTCAGTAAGCCTATAGCTTGGCTTAGTGTGAAAAGGGTTCAAATGAGGCCACGCCATACCCACACCCTACTATAACAAGTTGTGGTAATCAGGGTCTGAAATGAACACCTGCCACATGCAGATAGACAGCTTACCCAATGCCAAAATCAATTTCACCTGCCACCTTAGCATTTGCAGTGAAATAACTACTGTAATAGCTGTTTTCGAAGTATTTGTTTCATAGTTGTTAAATTAATTGCTCAAATAGTCGAATCCTATATAGACCATCACACCTTGCGTTGCAACACTGCCTAGCTGGGGGATGTGCGCACATGAAGAGCTAAGTGAAAGATTCATTTTTAGAAGTGCTGAGCACAGGCATAAAAGTGAGTCTAATTTACTTGAAACGAAAGTCTACTGAAGTGAGACATTGCCCTTGTGTTTCTTGGCTCTTTACATTGTTTTGTTCACAAGTTAGGTTGTTTTTCAATGTTTGCGTTTCAACTGCTAGGGAAAAGACAATGCTACAGTACTAGCCAGACTCAATCTCAAAGGCACAAACATAACTCGAGTTGCATTACTACTTAATCTCCTGTGCGTAAAGGGGCAGGTGAAAATGGTCTCAGTTTGGTTAAAAAAATGAAATTAAACAATATACCACATAACTTATTACTAGTAATACATGTATTGTTTTAGAAACATTACAAAGCATGCTCATCTGCCTTTTTGGTGTTTTGCTATAATCCTGCTGAAAAAAAATATTTGAGCTGGTAAAAAAATCTGAGTGGCTGGTAGATTTTTCAGCTACTTTGTCTTGCTCACATTGATGTAGAGGTTGTTGTCGTCGCTGCTGACCTCCCAATAGGCCAGGCCAGGGAAATTCCAGTCCTCGGGGTCTGATTGACATCACACTTTTCCCCCATCCCTAGCAAACACACCTAATGTAAACTAAATGCATTGTTAACTGAAGATCATGATTAGGTGATTATTGGAGGCAGGTGTGTTAGCTGGGGCAAAAGAGTGACCCCAATCAGGCCCTCGAGGACTGGAGATGCCCAGGCCTGCTATAGGCTGTCTCATCGTTGTCGGTGATCAGGCCTACTACTGTTGTGTCACCAGCAAACGACATGATGGTGTTGGAGTCGTGCCTGGCAATGCAGTCGTGGGTGAACAGGGAGTACAGGAGGGGACTAAGCACGCACCCGAAGGGCCCTCATATTGAGAATCAGCACGGTAAATGTATTGTTGCTTACCCTTACCACCTGGGGGCGGCCCGTCACGAAGTTCAGGATCCAGTTGTGGAGGGAAGTGTTTAGTCCAAGGGTGCTTAGCTTAGGGATGAGCTTTGTGGGCACTATGGTATTGAACGCTGAGCTGTAGTCAATGAATAGCATTCTCATATAGGTGTTCCTTTTGTCCAGGTGGGAAAGGGCAGTGTGGAGTGCAATAAAGATTGCATCACCTGTGGATCTGTTGGGGCAGTACGTGAATTGGAGTGGGTCTAGGGTTTCCGGGATGATGGTATTGGTGAGACATGACCAGCCTTTCAAAGCAAGTCATGGCTACCAACATGAGTGCTACGGGGCTGTAGTCATTTAGGCAGGTTACGTTCGCTTTCTTGGGCACAGGGACTATGGTGGTCTCCTTGAAACATGTAGGTATTGCAGACTCGGTCAGGGAGAGGTTGAAAATGTCAGTGAAGTCACTTGCCAGATGGTCCGCGCATGCTTTAAGTACACGTCCTGGTAATCGTCTGGCCCCGCAGCCTAGTGAATGTTGACCTGTTTGAAGATCTTACTCACATTGGATACGGCGAGTGTGATCAGTCGTCTGGGACAACTGGTGCTCTCATGCATGCTTCAGGGTTGCTTGCCTCGAAACCAGCATAAAAAACATTTAGCCCATCTGGAAGGCTCGTGTCACTGGGCAGCAAGTGTCTGGGTTTCCCTTTGCATTCCGTAATCGATTTAAAGCCCTGCCACATCCGACGAGCGTCAGAGCAGTTCTAGTAGGATTCAATCTTAGTCCTGTATTGACGCTTTGCCTGTTTGATGGTTCGTCTGAGGGCATAGCTCTAGCCTGTAGCTCGGGACGTTGTCATCAACGCACTTATTGATGAAGCCAGTGACTGATGTGGTATACTCCTCAATGCCATTGGATGAATTCCAGAACATATTCCAGTCTGTGCTAGCAAAACAGACCTGTAGCATAGCATCTGCATCTGACATCTTCTGTATTGAGCAAGTCACTGGTACTTCCTGCTTCAGTTTTTGCTTGCAAGTAGGAATCAGGAGGATAGACTTATGGTAGATTTGCCAACTGGAGGGCGAGGGAGAGATTTGTATGCGTCTCTGTGTGTGGAGTAAAGGTGGTCTAGAGTTTTTTTTTCACTCTGGTTGCACATGTGACATTCTGGTCAAACAGATTTAAGTTGGACTGCATTAAAGTCCCCGACCACTAGGAGTGCCGCTTATGGATGAGCATTTTCTTGTTTGCTTACGGCATTAAACAGCTCATTGAGTGAGATCTTAGTACCAGCATCGGTATGTAGTGATAAATAGACAGCTACGAAAAATAGATGAAAACTAGCCTGGTAGATAGGGTACTAGCCTGGTAGATAGGGTACTTCAGGTGAGCAATACCTCGAGACTTCCTTAATATTAATTATCGTGCAGCAGCTGTTATTGACAAAGACACACATCCCATCACCCATCTTACCAGACGCAGAATTTCTGTCCCGCCGACTGTATATTATCCATGTCGTCATTCAGCCACGATTCGGTGAAACATAATATATTAATTAATGTCCCGTTGGTAGGACAGTCTCGAACGGAGCTCATCTATTGGCACATTGGCCAATAGATCAAAATGGTTGAGGCGGGTTATCCACTTGCTGAAAAATTCTCACAAGGCACTCCGATCGCCTCCACGTGTACCTCTGTCTTTTCTTCAATCGAATGATAGGGATTTTGTCTTGGTCTTGGAGAAAGAGTATATCCTTCACGTCGGACTCATTATAGAAAAAAAAATCTTCATCCAGTTCGAGGTGAGTATAATAGCTGTTCTGATACCCAGAAGCTCTTTTTGGTCATTAGCAGCAACAGTAGGTACAGTACCAGTCCAACATTTGGACACACCTACTTATATAAGGTTTCTTTAAGTTAATCTTTCATTTTAAATGGAGAAAAGCACTGTCTACTGATAGAATGACTGTTTGTGAATTCTCATCCACGTGAAGTGCAACTAAAGCACAAAAAGAAGGTTGATACCGAGCAGAAATTACAAGGGGCATTTTAGATCTGTTTCCTCCTGCGTCAAAACACAGAATTCTGCATTAATTAGCAAGTAAAAATTACTGCTTGCGTTATCTAAGAAAGTGGCTGAATTAATAAGGTGACAGGGAATCATATAGTGTTCGCTTTCTGCAGTGTTTGAAAATGAGTTCTGTACAGCTGCCACTGCTTGATTTCCTTGCGTTTTTATCCTCTCTGTTCTCGGCCTGTCTGCTCCTCTCCACTCTTCTCTGAGCAAAACAGGTACACATGCTGCTCCAGAGCCAGTACTATTCTTCCTTCACACAAGCATGTGTCAAAATTTTGTTCATTCGCACAATGTCTCTCGTTCACATTTGCTTGTATATGTCCAAACAAACCAAAAATTATATCCGGTAGCTAATACTGATATGTATAACTGCCTGTTATTGCAATTAGTTTATTTTCATTTGTGCTCACTAGCATATTTAGCTAGCAGCCTTTATGGAAATTCTCTATTCATTTTGTTAGCATTCTGGTAATAGATGCCCAATGGGCTTTGTGTTTTTTGGGCACCCCCTTGTGTACTAAAATGGTAATACCGTAAATCCCGGGATGAGAGAAGGACGGTATAACAATATGAAAATCTGCATACTGCCCAAACCTAGTTTGTACTGTAAATTAACATTGAATTGACAATTGACAATTTCACAATCTAGGGAAAACTCAAATTGCCACCCTGTACACACACACACAAACAGGAAGAAGACCGTTTGTCTATTTCCTCTTTCTCTGTGGCTGAGCTCAAGTCTAGTTTCCACACGTCCTTGCTTCCTTCGTCCTGCATTACACTAGTAAGATGAGACACCAGGGATGGGATGTACCCTAGGCCATTCATTGTTGCTCACTTCGGACTACAATACTTTTACTTACAGCTATTATGTCACTCACATCTAAGTTACCTGTAATTAAATAATGATACATAAATTCCTCTTTCTCCAAATGCTGGATTTTAACCCACAGCAGCCAATCCACCAGTCATTCTGATCTTAACTCCAACCCACCGATGTCCACAGATTAACCCATCTTTCCCAGTATAATGCAAATTTGCTATTTTCTTTTGCAATACATTCCTACATTTTACTATAGAACTCATAGAGTCCTGAACCTACCTATTTCTACTATTTCTACAAAATATACCCTAAAAATAAATACTTTACCCAAGAGTATAATGATATGTCCAATTGACCCATTGTGGTTTTTCAGAACCCCTAACAATACAGTTTGCAGGTCCATCTGAATCCTGATATAACAACCATTCCTAGACTTGACTTCAAAAGCGAGCCACCGATGGACAGTACCATAAAATGTTCTATTGATTCTGTTTCCTCGTGGCAGTCTGCACAAGGCTGACTGTTCAATGTCCCATATATTGAGCACTCCTTTTGTATTAAGTATTTTATATAATAGCTTAAATGGAAAAGAACAGCTTGATTGTGTGAATTGTTTCATATGTCAGTTCAGACCCGATGCCAAGGTATTGGGACATCAAAAACCTTATACGGTATTGCTGTCAAATATTTTTACTGTAAGACATGGATACATTTTTGGATTTATACTAATCATTGAGCCATTAGATTTTTCAATGGGTGGCAGATAAAATTGGAATAGGCATTTACTTAGACTAATTATTTAATTTATTTTGTGGCAAAGCCGTGATGAGTTAACATAGGTGTGCAGTTTTGTCACACAATGTCTCAAGTTGAGGGATCGTGCAATTGGCATGCTGACTGCAGGAATGTCCACCGGAGCTGTTCCCAGAGAATTGACTGTTAATTTATCTATCATAAGGCGCCTCCAATGTCGATTTAGAGAATTTGGAAGTACGTCCAACCGGCCTCACAACCTCAGACCACGTGTAACCACACCAGCCCAGGACCTCCACATCCAGCTTCCACATCCAGCTTCTTCCCTTCTTCCGAGGGATCATCCGAGACAAGCCACCCAGACAGCTGATGAAACTGAATAGTACGCGTCTCTGTAATAAAACCCTTTTGTGAGAAAAACATTTATTCTAATTGGCTGGGCCTGGCTGCGCCCCTGCCCAGTCATGTGAAATCCATAGATTAGGGCCTAATTTATTTAATTCAATTGACCGCTTTTTCTTATAACCTCAGTAAAATTGTTGAAATTGTTGCATGTTGCATTTATATTTTTGTTTAGTATATTCGATCAAAGTTGCAAGATCGCTGAACTTTTCAAGGGATATGAACACCAAGCATATCGATTTCACCATCTGCCCATTTAAGTTGATCTTTTAGAGGCCAATCTGCAATATACACTTAACATAGTCAGGTTTTAGTCCAGAGAAACTCGAGAAATTATCCAAGTCCTCAATGAGGCCCTTCAAGGTTTAACTCAAGAGAAAAGTTTAAACATCGGCGTACATTGATACTTGTCTCTAAACCCTTAATTTTTTGCCCCTTGATGTTATCATTAGATCTGATTTTTAAAGCAAACAATTGAATGGCCATAATAGGTATGGTGACATAGCCAACCTTGTTTTACACCTCTTGGCAATTCAAAGTTCCCAGAAATAGTTCCTTGTATGGCAGCTCTAGCAGGGCAGAGATTGTACAAACTGACTTGTTGGAAAGGTGGCATCCTATGGTGTCACGTTGAAAGTCAGAGCACTTCAGTATGGGCCCTTCTACTACTTATGTTTGTCTATGGAGATTGCATGACTGTGTGCTCGATTTTATACACCTGTCAGCAACGGGTGTAGCCGGGTGTAGCCGAATCCACATACTTTTGGACATGTAGTGTAGCCTATAGGCTGGGGAGCAATATTTTTTTGTCCAGATCATAGCAATCATGTCCTATTCCCTTGTCAGTTCATTACTTAAACAAATGGATTATGGCTATAGCCTACCAATTAATGAGTTGTCATTAAGCTGCATAGCCAATAGTCATTAAAGTCCATCTTTGTCCATCTTTCACCTCATTTCAGTAGGCTTAGTCGAGTATATCATCTGTCGTACATCGTCTGTTTAAAAGCTGTCCTAATCTATACAGTTCATTCATTGCTATTTCTACCATTCTATATCCAGGAACCCGATTTATTTAGCTGATTTCATTGTGATGTCTCTTCCCTGCCATTTGACCCATAGTTGTGTGGGGTACACCAGAGAAAACAGGACTCATTTTTCCCCATAGCTTTTTCACGTAGAGGGCTCTGCTCATGTCGGCGTTGATATAGATCCGATGGCCCCATACATCAAAAGGTCTAACTCCTGACTTTTTGGCTTTGATGGCCAGTCAGAACTTTATATTTGTTCCTATAGTTAAGGAACTTGGCGATGATGCCCCTTGGTTTACTGATCGTGTCCCCTCTTGGGTCACCTGTTGGATGTGCTCGTTCGTTATGGGAGCCTGTGTAAAATTCTCCTGGCCCAGTAGTTGTGGTATTACCTTTTCCAGGAATTCTTCCATTCCCGTTATTCCACAGCATTCAGGGAAACCTAAGAAAATGAAGATTTGAACAGCGACTCAAATCTTGAATCTTTCAGTAAGCCACATAATGTATTTTTGTTCAACCACGATTTTCTGGAGATTCTCACTTGCATTGAAAATAAGAATTTCTTAACTGACTTGCCTAGATAAATAAAAGGTAAAAAATTGGCCTAGTAACAAACAACCTGGTGACTTGACAGTAGGTCTAAGCAAATTTGATTGGCACAGGAATAAAGGAAAAGGGTCTGCTACTCATGAGATGTGCTTCAAATGTAGGATTCAAATATTCAACTGTATAAAAAATTAAAATCTTTATGTGGCTCCTTACATGCATGTACAATGTATTCGAAAACTATTCAAACCCCTTGACTTTTTCCACTTTGTTACGTTAGCCTAATTGATTAATTGACAATACCCCATAATGACAAAGCATAAACAGTTATCATTTTAGCAAATGTATTAAAAATCAAAACTGAAATATAATGTTTACATAAGCATTCAGACTCTTTACTCAATATCTTGTTGAAGCACCTTTGGCAGCAATTTTAGCCTAGAGTCTTCTTGAGTATGACACTACAAGCTTGGCACACCTGTATTTGGGGAGTATCTCCCATTCTACTCTGCAGATGCTCTCAAGCGCTGTCAGGTTGGATGTGGAGCGTCACAGCACAGCTATTTTCAGAGATTTTCGATCAGGTTCAAGTCCGGGCTCTGGCTGGGCCACTCAAGGACATTGAGACTTGTCTTGAAGCCCCTCCTGCGTTGTCTTGGCTGTGTGCTTAGGGTCGTTGTCCTGTTGGAAGGTGAACCTTCACCCCAGTCTGAGGTCCTGAGCGCTCTGGAGAAGGTTTTCATCAAGGATCTCTCTGTACTTTGCCCCGTTCATCTTTCCTCTTGATCTGGACTTGTCTCCCACAGTATGATGCTGCAACCAACATGCTTCACCGTAGGGATGGTGCTAGGTTTCCTCCAGACGTGAAGCTTGGCATTCAGGCCAAAGAGTTCAATCTTGGTTTCATCAGACCAGAGAATATTGTTTCTCATGGTCAGAGAGTCCTTTAGGTGCCATTTGGCAAACTCCAAGAGGGCAGTCATGTGCCTTTTACTGAGGAGTGGCTTCAGTCTGGCCTCTACCATAAAGGCTGGTGGAGTACTGGAAGGTTCTCCCATCTCCACATAGGAACTCTGGAGCTCTGTCAGAGTGACCATCGGGTTCTTGGTCACCTCCCTGACCAAGGCCCTTCTCCCCCGATTGCTCAGTTTGGCCAGGCGGCCAAGCTCAAGGAAGTCTTAGTTGTTCCGAAATGTCTTCCATTTAAGAATGGAGGCCATTCTGTTCTTGGGGACCTTCAATGCTGCAGACATTTTTTGGTACCCTTCCCGACATCTGTGCCAACACAATCCTGTCTTGGAGCTCTACGGTGAATTCCTTCGACCTCGTGGCTTGGTTTTCACTCTGACATGCACGGTCAACTGTGGGACCTTATATGTGAACGACCGGCTTCAATTATTATTATTAAAAAAATAAAAAATTAATCCATCTTACATAGCAAACTTTGATATTGCGTTTTTTACATGGGATAAAAGTAGACTCAGAGCTACAAAATTGTACATCATACACTACAGTTGAGGAACAAAGTGGAAAGTAATTATGCGTTGATAGTGAAACTTGTAAACTCACGTTTGAGAAAATGGTCTTTGACTGTTTTGAAACTACTATTGGAGAGCCCTTCTTCGTCTACACCCATTCAACATTGTTCACACCCTCTTAAGCTTTAGCCCCACCCATCTCTTTAAGGGTTCATCCGAAAGTACTAAGCAGCAGTCAAGCACCCAAGCTAACTTGCTAGCTACTTCCAGACATCTAAGTGAGAGACAACAGCTCACTGAACATTACTCGCCCTAGCAGAGCTGGTTAGGCTATTATGTTATTCAGAGCGTTGGTGACTGCAACTGTGCTGTCAGATTGTCCATTTGTAAATTCAGAATGTTTCGCATTCAGAGAGCACACTGGACGCTCTGGCCGATGAGTCGGGTTGATCCGAACGTTCTGACCTCAACTGCAGTCAAGCACCCAAGCTAGCTGGCCCATATTGGCTAGCTACTTCCAGACACATAATGAGAGAACACCCCACTCTGACCATTTGACTCACCCTATAGCAAAGCTGTTTATGCTGTGTTCATGTTTTCCAGGGGGTTGGTGACTACCTCTGCTGCTGGCAACAATTGAATTATGCTATTTTTCCTGTGCAGCATTCTATTATACAGTGAACAGTGTGAGGTTCAATTAAATATTTATTGTATTGAATAGAAGCGTGAATTAGTTTGTGTAGCATAACGTTTAGAAAATGGGAACAAGCGGGTGGGCGAACAGGGCGCTAGGCTACTCAGTAAAGTGATACTTCGCCTGGTATCATATCATTATTAAATGTTGGTATCGTGACAACACTAATTTAGATGGAAAAGTAAAAACAAACAGTTCAACAAAGTGCCTGCACTGCCACAAAAACCTTTTTATTATAATGCATTGAGTATACCAAACATTAGGAACACCTTACTAATATAAAGTTGCAGCCCCCTCCCCCTTTTTCCCTAAGAACAGCCTCAATTGGTTGGGCATGGACTCTGCAAGTTCTCGTAAGCGTTCAACAAGGATGCTGGCCCATGTTGACTCCAACGCAGCCCAGAGTTGTCCTTTAGATGTATTGATACACACAGGAAACTGTTGAGCATGAAAAACCCAGCAGCGTTGCAGTTCTTGACACAGACCGGTGTGCCTGGCACCTACTACCATACCCCGTTTAAAGGCACTGAAATAGTTTGTCTTTCCCATTCACCCATTGAATGGCACACATACACAATCCATGTTTTAAGCGTCTCAAGGGTTGAAAATCCTTATTTTAACATGTCTCCTCCCCTTCATCTCTACACTGATTGAAGTGGATTTAACAAGTGACATCAATAAGGGATCATAGCTTTTACCTGAATTCACCTGGTCAATCTGTCATGGAAGGAGTAGAGAAGTTCAGATCTCTATGCTGATATTTGTTTACAAGGAGTACATGATTTATTCCTAAATAGAAATGTGGGCTTTGGATTGAATGTTTGCATATCCAAATGCTCAGTGTGACCACCCGCCAACGTGGCTGGGTGAAATAGGCATTCTTACCCACCAATGACAAAATCTAACTGCATTTGGCAGGTGTTCACTGGAAGACAAAGGAGGCCACCTGTACTAATTACCTATCTAGCATGCTTCAAACACCCGTTTGAAGAAAGCTGCCAGAAATGTGTTGTAACTGAAAAATACTGTTGGCTGCAACTGTGATGAAGCCGGCTAAAACAGTGTACAGTAAGTGTATATTTTGCATTTGTGAATTATTTTGATGTGATATGAAAGTAAAGGGATTTATGCTTCTAGAACTGTATCGCAACTAATAATCAATTCATGTTTTGATGGAGTATCTGGCTGTTTTGTCTTCCAGAGCCAGTCTACCTCTGAAAATACCTTAAGGTCTTTGGAACATAAGGAGTAACGGTCGGACTGCCTTCACTCCTTAAGAGTACATTCTTGGGCTAGGGTGTACCTAGTAATGGGTCCTTTATGGTAGGCAACACATGTTAGGTTTGGGACAGGCACACATACAGCATTTATAGTAACATCTCTTTGTGAGGATAGCCTAATCTTTGTGACCTATCTACTTACAAAAGGACTGAGGTCATCCTGTTTGAATATGGAACAAAAAATGTAAAGTTCGGATTTTCCTGAAATTTGATAACAAATTATATTGGGAGAAAATCCTTAACCCACAAATCTGTTTGTAGATAGGCCTACTACAATTGCATTTACAGTGTGATAAGCATCAAGGTTCCACATTTTAAAAAGTACACAGCGGCACCATTGAGAGCATCTTGACTGGCTGCATCACTGCTTGGTACAGCAACTTCTTGGCATCACTGGGGCCGACCTCCCTGCCATCCATGACATCTATACCAGGCGGTGTCAGAGGAAGGCCCAAAATATTGTCAAAAGACTCCGGCCACCCAAATCATAGAACAGTCTATCTGCTACCACACGGCAAGCAGTAGCGATGCGCCAAGTCTGGAACCAACAGGACCCTGAACAGCTTCTACCCTCAAGCCATAAGACTGCTAAATAGCTAACCAATGGTTACCCAGCCTATCTGCATTGCCCCTTTTTGCACTAACTCTTTTGACTCATCACATATGTTGCTGTTCATTATCTATCCTGTTGCCTAGTCACTTTATACCTACTTACAGGAAATTTTAACATTTAACTAGGCAAGTGAGTTAAGAACAAATTCTTATTCACAATGACGACCTACACCAGCCAAACCCGGACGACGCTGGGCCATTTTGCGCCGCCCTATGGGACTCCCAATCACGGCTGGTTGTGATACAGCCTGAATATGAACCAGGGTGTCTGTAGCCTCAAGCCCTGAGATGCAGCAAAATACACACACATACATATATACACCTACATATATATACATACACACACCTCAATTACCTCGTACCCCTGCACATGGACTTGGTACTGCTACCCCTTGTGTATTTATTCCTTCTTTTATTAATTTATTATAACACACACACCCCTCTCTCTCTATATGCATTGTTGGGAAGGGCCCGGAAGTAAGCAGTTCACTGTTAGTATACTACACCTGTTGTTTACGAAGCATGTAACAAATACAGTTAGATTTATAGTTGTTATAGCTAAATATGGTATCCAGCCTTGATAGGATGCGAGTAAGTATTAGCTCACTAACGTTAGCTCTCTAGGATGCAAAAGGCCAATGGAATGCATTGGAGTCATAACAAGAACTGAGAGAATGGGTTGATGGAATGAGAAAGTTTGAAAAGGGGACATTGTAACATTGGCTCACCTGCCCAACTCGCCAGTGATGTCATAAACACTGTCCATCGGTTCCGTATTGATATGGGTTTGAATTTCTCCAAATAACCCAGTCGGTCCATTGCGGCCGTCAATCCGCCTGCGAGACATCGTTGTTGTTAGCCGGACTTCACTGTGGCAATAAATTAGCACCTGTCAAGCCGAATCAAGGCCGTAGACTATCTAGCCAGCTAGTAGCTAATGTGTTTAGCCAGTGCTAAACCAGTTAGCTGAAAGTTATTTAGTTAGCCAATGTTGTAACTGTTAGCTGGATAGCTACATAGTAACGTTAACTAAGTTACTAGCTAATAGCTAGCTAGTTTGAGATGCTTTAGCTGTAGATAATAACTAGTTAGTAGTAGAACAGCTGGTTAGTTACTTGAAAGACAGGTCACGAAGAACAACGGCTACCGTTCGCTAGCTAGCTATCCTTCTAAACAACCGTACTAGCTCCCTTTTACTTTTCTTTAATAGACAACTAACTATACATCACGAATTGTCACTTATCGGGTTGATTGACAAACAACTTAAACTTTCCCTATTGACTGTTCATTAATAAGCGAGTTTAGTGCCTAGCTAGCATCTGGATAAAATCCTTCCTCCCGTTGATGTGAGCAACACGTCTTCAAATTTAGATTGCGACCAATCTCGTTCGGACGGTTTTGACATTTTGTCGCCTCGTTCTGCGCAGGCGCGACGTGTCTAAGTCTTTTCAACTTCATCTCAATTTTCATAATACAATAAATATTTTAACCCATGCATCAGTAGTAACTTAATTTATACTTCTAACTTGACTGGGTGTTCATTTAAATCATTTGTTAGGTATTAACACATTTTTTGGAAAGGTTGTCAAAGAGACGGCATCATCGACGTGATGATGACGTGATGATGCCCCTGATTGCCCTCTGGTGGTTATATTCAAAGTAAAAAACTTTAGGTTACGACCGTAACCCCGGTTCTCTATAGTATGAGTGAGGTGTTTTACTTGTGGGCTATGCCCCCAGCGTATTTGTCAGAAGCCTTTATTACACTACACCAGCCCTGATTTAGTTAGCCAAGTTACACCTGCATTGCTTGCTGTTTGGGGTTTTAGGCTGGGTTTCTGTACAGCACTTTGAGATATCAGCTGATGTACGAAGGGCTATATAAATAAATTTGATTTGATTTGATTTGACATCGGGATGTGTGCATCGGGGAAGGGTGTCCTTCCTACCCTATAAAAAGGTCCCACACAGTGTCTGAGTAATTCAAAATTAGCAACAGCTCTTCCTCACTCATGCAAGGAGGGTGGTCTGGTGAAATACCTCACTCATACTATCAGAGAACCGCGGTTACGGTTGTAACCTAAAGTTAGCTTTTGAGTATTTGCAAAACCTAGAGACTTCCTTAGATTTTGTACACCAGCTGTTGTTTAGAAATACACATATCTCATCTTACCAGCTGTACACCAGCTGTTGTTTAGAAATACACATATCTCATCTTACCAGCTGTACACCAGCTGTTGTTTAGAAATACACATATCTCATCTTACCAGAGGCTGCTGTTCTGTCCTGCCACAAAAGCGTAAACCTGTCTGCTGTTCGTTATTCATGTCGTCGTTCAGCCACGACTAGGTGAAACATAAAATATTACAGTTTTTAGTGTCCCAACTCGCTGGAATACTTAATGGTGCCAGAAGAGATGGCTGCCGTTTTACGGTCCCCTAACAAATTGTGCTATTGTGTGTGTCTTTTTTTGTTTGGACAAAGAATGCTGAGTTGCATCCAAAGAACACCATACCTACTGTGAAGCATGGGGGTGGAAACATCATGCTTTGGGGCCGTTTTTCTGCAAAGGGACCAGGACGACTGATCCGTGTAAAGGAAAGAATGAATGGGGCCATGTATTGTGAGATTTTGAGTGAAAACCTCCTTCCATCAGCAAGGGCATTGAAGATGAAATGTGGCTGGGTCTTTCAGCATGACAATGATCCCAAACACACCGCCCGGGCAACGAAGGAGTGGCTTCGTAAGAAGCATTTCAAGGTCCTGGAGTGGCCTAGCCAGTCTCCAAATCTCAACCCCATAGAAAATCCATGTTGCCCAGCAACAGCCCCAAAACATCATTGCTCTAGAGGAGATCTGCATGGAGGAATGGGCCTAAATACCAGCAACAGTGTGTGAAAACCTTGTGAAGACTTACAGAAAACATTTGACCTCTGTCATTGCCAACAAAGGGTATATAACAAAGTATTGAGATAAACTTTTGTTATTGACCAAATACTTATTTTCCACCATAATTTGCAAATAAATCAAATGAGATTTTCTGGATTTTTTCCCCCTCATTTTGTCTGTCATAGTTGAAGTGTACCTATGATAAATTACAGACCTCTCTCATCTTTTTAAGTGAGAGAACTTGCACAATTGGTGGCTGACTAAATACTTTTTTGCCCCACTCTAGTTGCGGAGAGTCCCTGTAATCCTAGATTCAGATCATTCAGGCGAGAAAAAGCATAACCAAGATAGGCCAGTCGTGTGAGAAACTCGTGATCATGCAAGCGGTCAGACAAGTGAAAATTATGGTCTTAGGAAAACTTTAAGCTCCGTCTCTCAATAAAAAAAAAAGTGTCAATACGTTGCCCCTTGATAACCAGTGCACTTCTGTATGTTGTAAAAGTGTTAAATGGTTGCTGCATATATAATTGCATAGTGCAGAAAATACACAAGAGTTCAGGGGCTTTGCTTTAACAAAGTTTTCACCATTTTCACTGTTGTGTCCAAAACGTCTTTCAAGCTGTCAGGCATTCCCTTGGCAGCAAGAGCCTCTCGGTTGATGCTACAGTGTACCCAAGTGGCGTTGGGAGCAACTGCTTGCACGCACGTTACCACTCCACTATGTCTCCCTGTCATGGCTTTTGCGCCATCAGTACAGATACCAACATGAGCAGCGACTACGTTTGGCTACATATGGACCATTAGTGGAATTCCCGCGAGAGAGTAACGGTTAATGTGATTGAATGTTAATTATTGGACTAGGTTACCTGTATTTGACATTGTGTTATTTCGCTGAACACTAGATTGGTTTAATTTAATTTTTGTAAGTGAAACGAGGCTACTCAGGAGAGTAGAGTCGCACCCCAACCCAAGAGAGATTAGTCAATCTTGACTACTTTTCTGGATAAACGGTGCCCATCTGGACACCCTGTTAAAGAAATGTTGGGTGTCTCCAGGAGTGCAGTGCAACCTATGGAGATTTGTACACAGATGTTTGTGACATATTGGGCTCAGACTCAGCGTTGAAACCCTCTCATATTCAAGCGTCCTAATGGGATGACTACTAAAGCTGATGGCATCAAACCTAGCAGCCTCAGGCATGTTTTGAAAGAGACCAGGTACCCTGTGCGAAACAGTGCTAGGCAATTCTGGAATGTTCTTATACGTTTCACTGAAAGGCAAGCTTTGAATGATACCAAATCTAGGATTAAACCTAGAAACAGTCTTCGTGGGAATTAGAATGCTCTTCGCTGTGTTTATTCTGAAACCTAGAAATGTCAGGTGTTCCAAGAGCAGCTGACTGTTCTGTAGCGTTGCGATTTGCTCCCAGAGGACACACGCCGATTCCCCCTGAGCCCAAGTATATATAAATCTCTCTAATCGAGGTGGGGTGACTGCAAATTGCAGCAGCACCCTCTGTCAGGGGAAGGGTATTTGACAGTAGAAAACGCACTGCGCATGCTCGGCTGGCCTGCACCGGGAAAACGCTTATGTGGCCTATCACTACAGAAAAAGCAGTAGTGCCCTCTGGTGGTGTTGTAGGCAGGCACGCTGTTTGTTTTGATTTAGTCAGAAACATGTCTGACTGCGCACTTGGCCTGTAGCTTGGTTGCGCTAGTGGTAACATCTTTTTAGTGTGAACTGACATTGGGGACTGACATCCCTCACCCCTGTGGCGACTAACTTGTAGACCTTCTCTGTCGGGGAGGACTGGAAATGCTCGTACTTGATTGGTAAGGTGGGGCCAGTTGAGGTCATGGAGGACTTCTGGCTACGGTGTTGATGGGAAGCCACCAGTGGTTGGATGGGGGGCATGTGGGCAAGCCCAATCCCTTCCATGTCAACACAGTCCAACACCGACCCGCCTTGGATAGGGTTCTTGGAGGAGAAAGGTGTACTCCAGGTATGGGTAACCTCCTCCAGGCCTTCTGAAAGACTGGTAGTAATTGCATGTCCGCCCGTTGGACTTTGGGTACCCTCGTAGTGGGACGCACAGCTTTCGACCTTCGCCTCTCCCGAGTCCGTACGGGAGTTGCAGCCGATGAGACAAGACTAACTACCAATTGGATAGGGGAGAAACAGGGTAAAGATTTGAACAAAAAATACAATTTTGGGTGCGGAAAAACAAACAATGCAGGTAAGAAAAATAAGTGTCAAGTAAAAAATAAAAGTAACAAATAATTAAAGAGCAGCAGTAAAATAACAGGAGCAAGGCTATATACAGTGGGTACCAGTACAGAGTCAATGTGTGGGGAACTGGTTAGTCAAGGCAATTGAGGTAAGATGTAACGTCCTCTCACTGTCCTCAACTTAACATGTGTAAATATTTGTATGAACAAAACAAGATTAATTAATGTAATTAAGTGGTGTGCTCATGTACTCCCTGTTAATTAATTAATGTATGTTCATTAATTGTTTATGGTTCATTGAACAAGCATGGGAAACAGTGTTTAAACCCTTTACAATGAAGATCTGTGAAGTTATTTATTTAGTTATGTAGGTAGACTTAAAGTGCCTATGAATAGATAGTAAACAGAGTAGCAGCAGTGTAAAGGGGGGGGTGAAATGCAAATAGTCTGGGTAGCCATTTGATTATCTGATCAGGAGTCTTATGGCTTGGTGATATAAAAACTTCTTAACAGCTTCTATCTAGACTTGGCGCTCCGGGACCGCTTCACGTGCGGTAGCAGAGAGAACATTCTATGACTAGAGTGTCATAGAGTGTTTCCTGTATTACTAAACATTGAGAGAGCAAACCACACACAAGTCAGAGTTATATTAGAAAGTGCATCTTTAATAATATGAGCTTCACCATAGCCCTTTTTGACTCTCAGATCAATTCGGTGTCTATAAATGAATTCTCAGAGTCCCTACAAAACAGTTCTTAATATCATTTATAGCCAAGACACACCCATCTCAACTCACATGACGAAACACAGATCTCAGGAACAGTTCACAAATAACCTTTTACTTGAAAGAGGAGTATCCCATAGTCAGATAGCATTAGCTATAAATTATCATTCAGTTTGGTCTCCTAAACGAAGATCTTATCTCGTTCTTGGTACAACATAGTACCAAACCATTACCTCATCCAATGGCATATATCAATTGTCAATTCTAGATACTCCCATCTCAAATACACCCCCTCCTGGACAAGATCAGAAAAGACAGTGAACCTCTTAGGTCATATACTAAAGCAAGATAAGGGCAACCTCAGAGGAGACGTACAATAGTTACAGACACATTCCCATAAGAAGACAAACCTCCATTCTGTCCTCCTCCCCTTCTGATATTCTTCATAGCATCACATGGTTTAACAGATACATTGACATATGAAGACAAGCCTGACCTCTCCCCTCTCTGGGCCCCAAGTGACTAAGCCCTAGCAGAGAAGGGATAACTGCAAACTGCCAACAGTATTATCCAAAAGAAGACATTCTATTGACATATCTCACATAAGCATGATTATGTTTCATTTACATCTTATTTATCAATGTTACCTAACTAATTCTGATTCAGCCACGACAGGTCCTGATCACATAGCAGGAGAGGTTGTTGTCCTGGCACCACACGGCTAGATCTCTGACCTCCTCCCTACAGGCGGTCTCATCATTGTGGGTAAATCAGGCCTCCCACTGTTGTATGGTAGACAAACTTGATGATGGTGTTGGAGTCGTGCCTGGCCACACAGTCATGAGTGAACAGGGAGTACATGAGCACACACCCCTGAAGGGCCCCCGTGTTGAGGACCAGCGTGGCGGATGCGTTGTTACCTACCCTTACCACCTGGGGGTAGTCCATCAGGAAGTCCAGAATCCAGTTGCAGAGGGAGGTGTTTAGTCCCATTGTCCTTAGCTTAGCGATGAGCTTTGAGGGCACTATGGTGTTGAATGCTGAGCTGTAGTCAATGAATAGCATTCTCACATAGGTGTTCCTTTTGTCTAGGTGGAAAAGGGCAGTGTGGAGTGCAATAGAGATTACATCATATGTGGATCTGTTGGGGTGGTATGTAAATTGGAGTGGGTCCAGGGTGTTGGTATTAGACTCTGTCAGGGAGAGGTTGAAAATGTCAGTGACGACACTTGCTAGTTGGTCTGTGCATACTCAGAGTACACGTTATGGTAATCCGTCTGGCCCTGCGGCCTTGTGAATGTTGACCTGTTTAAAAGGTCTTACATCGGCTACAGAGAACGTGATCACCATCGTCCGGAACAGCTGATGCTCTCATGCATGTTCTAGTGTTACTTGCCTCAAAATGAGCACAGAGGTAATTTAGCTCATCTGGTAGGCTTGTGTCACTGGGCAGCTCGCAGCTGTGCTTCCCTTTGTAGTCTGTCAAATCAAAATATATTTGAGAATCTTCAAAGTAGCCACCCTTTGCCTTGATGGCAGCTTTGCACACTCTTGGCATTCTGTCAACCAGCTTCATGAGGTAGTCACCTGGAATGCATTTCAATTTATTTGCAAGCCATGCCACATCTGACGAGTGTCGAAGCCAGTATAGTACCATTCAATCCTAGTCCTGTATTGACGCTTTGGCTGTTTGATGGTTCGTCGGATTTCTTATAAGCTTACGGGTTAGAGTCCCGCTCCTTGAAAGCATCAGCTCTACCCTTTAGCTCAGTGCGGGTGTTGCCTGTCATCCATGGCTTCTGGTTTGGGCATGTACTTACGGTCACTGTGGGGAAGACGTCATCAATGCACTTATTGATGAAACCAGTGACAGATGTGCTGTACTCCTTAATGCCATCGGACAAATCCCGGAACGTTTTTGCATGTAAGAAGGAAACAGGAAGATATGGTCAGATTTTCCAAATGGAGTGCGAGGGAGAGCATTGTACGCGTCTCTGTGTGTGGAGTAAAGATGGTCTAGAGTTTTTTTCCCCTCTGGTCACACGTTATGCTGGTAGAATTATGGTAAAACGGATTAAAGTTTCCCTGCATTAAAGTCCCCGGTCACTAGGAGCACTGCCGCGTTTTGCTGTTTGCTTACGGCCATATACAGCTCATTGAGTGTGGTCTTAGTGCCAACATCGGTTTATGGCGGTAAATAGACAGTTTCGAAGAATATAGATGAATACTGTCTTGGTAAATAGTGTGGTCTACAGCTTATCATGAGATCCTCACCTGAGGAAGAGTAAAATCTTGAGACTTCCTTAGATTTCATGCACCAGCTGTTTACAAATATACATACACTACCGTTCAAAAGTTTGGAGTCACATAGAAATGTCCTTGTTTTCAATGAAAACATACATGAAATGAGTTGCAAAAGGAATAGAAAATATAGTCAAGATGTTGACAAGGTTATAAGTAATGATTTTTAATTGAAATAATTGTGTCCTTCAAACATTGCTTTCGTCAAAGAATCCTCCATATGTAGCAATTACAGCCTTACAGACTTTTGGCATTCTAGTTGTCAGTTTGTTGAGGTAATCTGAAGAGATTTCACCCCATGCTTCCTGAAGCACCTCCCACGCGTTGGATTGGCTTGATGGGCACTTCTTACGTACCATACTGTCAAGCTGCTCCCACAACAGATCAATAGGGTTGAGATCCGGTGACTGTGCTGGCCAGCTGACTGCTTCTTCCATAAATCGTTATTGCATTGTTTGGAGCTGTGCTTTGGGTCATTGTCCTGTTGTAGGAGGAAACTGGCTCCAATTCAGTGCCATCCACAGTGTATGGCATGGCATTGCAAAATCCAGTGATAGCCTCCATTCTTCAAAATCCCTTTTACCCTGTTCAAATCTCCCACTTTACCACCACCAAAACCCCTCCAGACCATCACATCCACCATGCTTGACAGATGGCGTCAAGCACTGCTCCAGCATCTTTTAATTTTTTCTGCGCCTCAAGAAATGTTCTTCTTTGGGATCCGAACACCTCAAACTTAGATTTGTCTGTCCGTAACACTTTTTCCGATCTTCCTCTGTCCAGTGTCTGTGTTCTTTTGCCATTCTTAATATTTTATTTTTGTTGGCCAGCCTGAGATATGGCTTTTTCTTTGCAACTCTGCCTAGAAGGCCAGCATCCCGAGTCGCCTCTTCACTGTTGACGTTGAGACTGGTGTTTTGCAGGTACTATTTAATGAAGCTGCCAGTTGAGGACTTGTGAGGCATCCGTTTCTCAAACTAGACACTAATGTACTTGTCCTCTTTCTCAGTTGTGCACCGGGGCATCCCATTACTCTTTCTATTCTGGTTGGAGCCAGTTTGCGCTGTTCTGTGAAAGGATGAGTAGACAGCGTTGTACGAGATCTTCATATTGGCAATTTCTCACATGGAATAGTCACAGTGAAGAGGGCACAGTGTGGACAGGAGCCAAGGGAGGCTGTCACTTCCTGGCCATGTTGCAGCCCAAGGCAAGCGGAGCACACCAAGTGGGTGTCCTTGGCCGATATCTTGTTTCCACAGGTGCAGAGTCGTGCCAGGAGCTTCCCTTCGTTTGGAATGGGAGATTATTTTGTTGCCATAGCTGGGATGCTAAGTTTCTAGCTTTCACTCTGTGGCACTCGAATGGCCGGATACCGTTTCCGAAATGACAGATTAGAAAAGATTAGAAAAGAAAAATGTACTAATAGCTAAGTAAAACCACAAAAGCTATAGCTAGCGTGGTGGCTAGCTTGCTAACGACTAATCACTGTTGGGATACAGCCAACTTTGTCGTGAACGAGGTAGCCGTGTCACAGCTGTACCCGTTCCTCCCTCTAATAATTTTCCTCTAACTATGGTGAAGGAAAAGGAAAATTGCCACCACTGCACAGTCCAGAGAATCGGGCCTGGCGAGCGAGTTCTAAGCTCAAGTCTGTGAACAGTTTAGCTAACTCTGGAAAATGCAGCCATGTCGAGGTAAGCTTTCTGATGAGAAGCGAGAAGAGGTGTTTCAATGACTCAGAGACGCTGCGTCTGACCTTTTTTTTTTTAGGAGGGACACTCTTCCCCGACTCACACGTCTCGAAGTCCAGCCAATCATGGGTGGTGTAAGTTTAGCAAAGGCTTCTGAAGAATACGCCGTATCCCATAAGTGAAATACCAAAAAGATTACTTGAAAGAGAATAACATTGTGTTATCTGATCACAGAACAATTGTCTCCCTAGGACAGGGTCATTCTGACATGTATTGCACAAAAAGCTGAAACCATCAATACAATCATTGATCAGCAAAAAAACATACTTTGCCTTTGAATTTATTAGTTGGGCCTGGGTATTTTCATTTTTTCCTATAGATGTTGTTTGTGGAATGCACAGTTAAAATAAGATGTGTTTGTTTATTTCTGCAGAAAGAAATATGTAGGATAGAAGAAGAGATATTCTCTATCTTATAGAACAGAAAACCATGTCCATTCTATGCTGTAGATCTTCATCTGCTGCTCTCTAAACGTTGGGCCCACTAGCCCCTGGTTCATCTCTCAAAAGATACACAGAAAGAAAACACGCATTCATGTAATCGCTAATTAAAACTTACCAATTAAAACTTGACATTTGTCATTGTCTTTTAATACAATAATGGTGGTGAAATGGAGAGATACAGGAGCTTTTGCATAGAGTAGTTCTGACACATATGTCCAATCCTATTGGTAATTGATCAGCCATGGGGAGTGGTGGTGGCGGTGAGCTTGGTCCTCATTGGGTGAGGAGCAAACTGACTTGATTCTTATTTGGACATTTGCAGCAGAAGAAAAATCCTTAGCGTGGAAAATGTATTGATTGGCAGAAATGATTTAAAAACAGTTGTGAATGGTTACTGGGCATGCCATGAAACTGCCCCTCTAAACTCAAGGGGATGTGTGGCCGAGGCTGGGGTCATTCCTAATTCTGTAAACCTGACAAAATTAGGGAGACATGCTTGACTATGCAAGCCCCAAACCTTTGGTACATTCAGTGCAAAATATATATTTACACACACCCACAACAGGTGCAGACATACATGTACACAAGGATGAGACATACAGGACCAGCACACACCGTGTGGTTCTCTGTGTAGCCATGAACCATGACCTCTAACCTATCATCAAGACAGGTGATCTCATGAATGTAACAAAAACAATTCCCTTAAAGTGTGTTGCCATAGTACTTCGGTAACACTAGTCATAACCCTTCATATAAACAAACAAAGCTTTTAACATTTCACAATTGTGAAGCCATAAACAATGTGGCACAAAACCTAAATATTTATTTGACCGCGTCCACCTCATCACGGACACATTTATAACGCATTATAGCAGCATACCCTACAGTTCTTATCCGGCTCCTCCCGCCCTTTTCTCAACATCGATAGCGATATCCTCATGCAAAAGTTATTAAGGACAGACTTGTGTTGCACTATTTCTGCATGCAAATATCGAGATATAACACAACACCATCTAGGGGTCCCGGGCTCAGTGCAGCTCACAGAGTTGCTGAGATGGACCTTGCATGCAGTTTCAAGCCAGGCTGAGATATGAAGGCTTCCTCCACAATGCATCACAGTGGGGCTTCCAGCCCGAGTGGTCTGTCTAGCTCGCACAGACCTCTGTACAGTAGTTGTAATCATGCGTACACACATAAAAAGGGTGTGTCTGTGAACACGTGTGCGTGTGTGTGTGTGTGTGTGTGTCTGAATGAGTCCGTTGGGTAGGGGATATGCACTGAGAAGTCCAAAACCAGGATGAACACGTGCTTTCAAGAGATCATAAGCATCTGTGTAGGTGTGTAGTGTATGTCCCGAGCTTATATATGCTTCCATAGCTGTGTGTACGGTACTGAAGTAAGTATCATATCATGTGCTGCCCCCGTGTTTGTATCCTGGAACTATTTTAGAATACAATTAAGAGTTGTAGCTCTGTTTTTGTTGTGTGTAACACACCTAGCCATTTGAATGTTCTTTTGACCGACCAAATAAACATTACAAAGTCTCTCGTTACAACTTTTCGGCTGTGACCCAAGAGGAAGAAATGGGTGCGCCCCACTATCGGGTCCCCAACCAACCCTCCTCAAAACACTGAGTGAAAGTGTCTGTCATAACAAGGCACGTGTCCGGTGCCACTTTCAGCCTTGGCTTCCATATTCAACAAATTTTAGGTGATCCACTTCCTGGTGTTTATTTGTCTTTGGCCGCAAAGGCTCCTCCTCCTACTACAGCAAGCCAGAGATGCTGAAGTTTCATACATTCAGTCTTTTATGTGATACATTCATCAGTTCAGTGGATGGGAGGCAATATCATTAGTGAGAAATAGAGCCATGTTAGGCAATGTCTCAGTGGGTGTGTGTGTGGAGCTACATATGTGTATGAGAAAGTGCATCTCATTTATTTTGAAAAGAGTGACCCTACAATTGTATTTGTTATCGTGAGTTAGTGTGTGCCGGTTTTCGAGCCTTGCTCATGTAGTCTAGCACAAGTACAATGTGTTTTGGAGTGAGTCAATGCCTTTGGTGCACCTTAGGAACTGTGACATACAATTTAATCCCCTCAGAAATTAGAGTCATCTTGAAAGTGTGTGAGAGTGAATGAGTGTGTGTTTGAAGACAAGGAATTAGTCAAATTATATATTATAGTGTACGTAGTCTCCAGTCCCAGAGTAGAAAGACACAGTTCCGAGGTCCAGAACAGGGGGTCAATCCAGGAGGAAGCATAGGGTATTAGGAAGAGGTGTCTCTGAACTTGAAGGGCAGTCTGAGCCCCTGTAGGAAAAAGGAGATACAGTAACCAAGGCCAATAAACAGATAAGAGATAAAGCACAAGTGTGGTGGTTGTTGTACACAGGAATCAAATGGAGGGCATCAGTGCAGGTAATGGAACAGTAACGTGATTCCAGGAAGTGTGGGATCATGGAGGCGGGAGGTATAGCCAAGCCGGAGGGGGGGGGGGGGGCAAATTGGGATTGTCTTGGTGATTCTCCAAAATGATAATTTCTGGTAGATGTCTTTTCAGTTTCCATTGTGTACTGTGAGTACTGTCTCGCCTCAAGCTAAGGTGACAGGATTTCCTCTCCACCAATTGTTCTTTCCCAATTCGACCCCTGGCTGTGGCAGCCATTTTGGAGAGTTTTACTCCAGGCCAAAGGTGCTGGTTTCCTCTACGGCTGTCAGCATCTTCTCATAGAGCATGGAGAAAGAAGGGTACGGTGGGAGGTCCAGACGGTTAAAGCATGTGTGAGCCCTGTAGAGAGGCAGACTGATAGTGAGAGGAGCGCACTGACAGATGCACATAACATACAGTCGTGGCCAAAAGTTGAGAATGACACAAATATTAATTTTCACAAAGTTTGCTGCTTCAGTTCCTTTAGATATTTTTTTCAGATGTTACTATGGAATACTGAAGTATAATTACAAGCTTTTCATAAGTGTCAAAGGCTTTTATTGACAATTACATGAAGTTGATGCAAAGATTCAATATTTGCAGTGTTGACCCTTCTTTTTCAAGACCTCTGCAATCTGCCCTGGCATGCTTGCATAATCAATGCTTGGAGTTTGTCAGAATTTGTGGGTTTTTGTTTGTCCACCCGCTTCTTGAGGATTGACCACAAGTTCTCAATGGGATTAAGGTCTGGGGAGTTTCCTGGCCATGGACCCAAAATATCAATGTTTTGTTCCCCCGATCCCACAGCTGAATCAACTTTAGGAGACGGTCCTTGCGCTTGCTGGACTTTCTTGGGCGCACTGACGCCTTCTTCACAACAATTGAACTGCTCTCCTTGATGTTCTTGAAGATCTGATAAATGGTTGATTTAGGTGCAATCTTACTGGCACCAATATCCTTGCCTGTGAAGCCCTTTTTGTACAAAGCAATGATGACGGCACTTATTTCCTTGCAGGTAAACATGATTGACAGAGGAAGAACAATGATTCTAAGCACCACCCTCCTTTTGAAGCTTCCAGTCTGTTATTCGAACTCAATCAGCATGACAGAGTGATCTCCAGCCTTGTATATGTATATGCAAATTGCCATCATACAAACTGAGGCAGCAGACTTTGTGAAAATTAATATTTGTGTCATTCTCAACTTTTGGCCATGACTGTACATGCACCGCATACACACTAATTAATGTGCATACATCTCACACACACACATAAGAATAGCTCATATAAACAGGTAGGCAAACATGGACAGACAGAGGGGTGTACTATACCTGGGTAAGGAGGTTATTTTACCCCACTTCTCCACACAGAACCTTCGTGGTCCATTGCTACCTCTGAGGGAGGCAAAGCCCTCATAGGGAATACTGGAGGTGCCTGTCACAAACTAAGGAGACATATACAATCCCCATTTAGGTAACATTTTATTTTACAGTGCCTAATGACCAGGTTTTCGCTGAGAAACTACATGTTAACAGGGCAATTATGTCAATATTACCCAGATTTATTTATCGGTTACTAGGGGATAAATTGTACCAGGAAGTTCCAAATGTTACCAAATAATATCACCTTCAATACCAGATAAATACCAGTGGAAACAGGGCTGAAAAATAAAGAGTTAGCAAAGTTAAGACTGGGGAGCTCAGCCTTTCGTCAGTATCATATATTGGAGTGTCCCTTGAAAAGTAGTACCTGCAGCAGTCGGAGTCTCTGCTCATTGTTGAACCTCTCCACTGCTGCCCAGAACCAGCGAATGACTATGTGGTTGTCATGGTAACCTAGGGAGAAGGATGAAAGGTGTACCGATCAGCCATAGACCAAAATAAGCCTGATCTTCTTAGAAGCACAATCTGTAACAAAAGTGGTGCCCATGAGTTGTGCGGAGCCAAGCAGTAACACCTGATTCCATCAAAGCCATGATCTAAATCTTTAAAGACTAACATTAGATGATTAATATAATCAGGGGCGTTACTAGTTGGCTGTAAAAATATCCCCCCACACCGTCTGACTCTCCAAGGCTAAAACTGCCCCCCGCTGCTCCTCTGTCTCTACCTCCTCTGTACTCTGTGTTGTTTCTCCAGTCGGCCAGGTCGATCTCTGCAGTGCCAGCAATCACCAGCTCCAGCTCTCTGGCATCAAACACAGACACCAGCCTCACGTCCACCACCTGACCAACACATGTCACAATTCTGATACATTTTCTATTACAGAGACATTACCACCTGGCCAAGACATATCACAATACTAATATACTCCTAATACATTAGGAGTAACCACATAAATTGTTATTGGCATGCATGATTATCTATTTCAGATAAATTACCCCTTGCTGCATCATTATCTATTACACAATACCTGACGTATTGTACATTGTACAATACATATGACAATGATGGACCATTATCAATGATGTGTGTGATGTCATAGTTACACAAAACACAGGGCCCTATGTCACAACCTGGATTTTAACCTTTATTTAAAGCTTTTTCATCAAACTATCCCCTTTTCTTTTCATGTCAGATGTTCCAGCACTATCCTCAGACAATTGCTTAGATTTTGCTGTAATTCTAATTTCTGTCTAAGGCTTAAAATACAGGATAAAATCTTGCTATGTCACATGATTGCGCAAAACACAGAGCCCTACCTCATAGAAGCCTCGCACCAGGCTCTCAGTCTGCTGAGCCACACCCCTTTCGATGCGCCACTTAACCATGCGCTCGATGTACTCCTTCTTATTCTTCTCTGACACTGGAACACCTGCACCGCCTGGCTTCAGCTCTCTCTCTGTGATCTATAGGGCCGTAAAGATAGAAACACAATATAGGGTGAATCCTACCTTACCATTGACATCAATGAATGACTAAGTAAAGTCAGGATTCACCCCCAAATACAACACATTGCAACAAGCAATTAAATATCAAATGCAGGGTAGTGTATGTAGTCTAAAATGATTGAAGATACATACAATACATTCACTATTCAAAACACAAGCATACACACAGACCTGCCCGAAGACCTCCTCGTTGACAGTGAAGGTGAGGTCCAGCATGTCCTCGATGTCATTGTCCTTCATCCACTGTAAACTCTGGTGGAACTCCTCGTCCAGGAACTCCAGGTCACTCAGGTCACATGGGCTGTAGGGGTCAAAGGTCAACAGAGGTGAAAAATGTATCTCATAACTAAGTCTTATATTAACATTTTAGTAATTTAGCATGATGTTTTCCAGAGTGTATATCAACCACATAATGAAAGCATGGTAACTGAATAACTAAAAAGTCAAATCAATCTAACCAAATCCTGTCTGTTCAGCTTCTTCCAGATCAGTAGTTACTACCTAAAAAATAGGTGGTGTGTATTTGTCATATAATTTATTTTATGCTAAAGCATAACTGGCCATTTGCCAAGGTGGTTGCATTGTCAAACATATAAAAAATGTGGTGTTCATCGCCATTTGCTAGCTAAGAGAACCTGATTGAGAAACTTACATACGCAGCAGGCCCTTGTAGAACGGGCGGGTAAAGAAGGCATCCAACAGATACTGGTGGATCAGAGCCAGGCCCAGGATACGCCCACTGAAACGAAACCTGGAAGACAGCAACATTGCTAGGTACAGTATGTACAGTATACGATGACAAGTCAGATGTTATTATAGGTCTATCTGCGTCTTTGTTCCTTATTTTATCTACAGCATGTCTGTCTTCCTAAATCCGACCACTCGCCTGTCCATCCATCCGTCCTGGTAGTGTAAACTTGTCACTCACCACTCGTGATGGTTGTCCACGAAGGCAGACATGGGGCTGATCTGCACAGTGTAGGTGTCGTTGGCAGAGTACTCAAACAGACCGTAGTAAGGGTTAAACAACTCCCTTGACACCAAGAAGAAGAACTCCCTCGAAGGGCCGCTGTAGTCCAGCCTATAACACACACACACACGTTTCATAAATCATGTATTGAGATTATGGAAAATAAACAATGTACACAGAGACAACATAACAACCGATGCAAATGAGCAAACTTAAGGTAATGTGTAGAAAATATTAAAAGACCTAAACTACAAAGGCGACACTCACCCTTCCTCTCCCACAAAGCTGACATACAGCTTACTCCTCTGCAGGTCTTTGCGGGAGTAGCACATGATCTGATTGAAGGCATCCTCCAACAGGTGATCTCTACGAACGATCAATCTGGAAGAAGGAAAAACAGCCAGTCATGAACCCGCTCAGGCACAGCACACACGCACACAGTTTAGGAATGAACAAATCTAATTGTATTGGTCACATAGACATATTCATCAGATGTCATTGCGGTGTAGCGAAATGCTTGTGTTCCTAGCTCCAACAATGCAGATCCAAACAATTCACAAAAATACACACAAATCTAAAAGTAAAATGGAATTAAGAAATAAATTGACTAAAATACAGCAGAATAGAATACAGTATATAAATATGAAATGAGTAAAGCAGTATGTAAACACTATTAAAGAGACTAGTTATTAAAGTGACCAGTGATTCCAAGTCAGAATACTGCTGAAATTTAGCGGTTCTCTCAACCTGTTGAATGACGTCATCAAGTACTCACTTGACTTTCCCAGGTCCCTGGCCATAGCCCTTTGTCTCCAGCTTGCGATAGAAGTTTCTCAGTTTGGCCTCAAAGTCACGTTTGTACGGGGCAGGGGCACGTGCATTAGCTCTCTGAGTACCTGAGAATGGGGCGGGAGGAGGAGGAAGAGGAGAATGAAAAGTAGACAAGAAAAATACACAAGTTCCTCAGAATATCGTAATTGTATCTCATTATTACAACTTTTATTACCATAGATTTGGTTCAGAAAAAACCCACAAAACTTCACTAATTGAGAGCGCTAAGCAACTTTTACAGCTCAAGGCTTTTTCTCATTATCTTGCCCTTTCTTGGATGGATAGTTTCGATTAGAAGCAAGACTAAGGGAAGAAGAAGGGCATGAGGAGAAAATATATGTGTGTGTGGTCTCACCAGGGGAGCTTTGAGGGGAGGAGCAGTAGCTAGGGTGCAGTAAGGCAGCAGGTGGCACATAGGACATGACCTCCTCGTCAAACAGGCTAAGGGAGAGAGGAGTACTTAAATTCTCACTCTCACACAGACAGACAGGCAATACCTTCTCGTACACACAAACATACACCAAACACGAATCACAAACAGACATTAGCACATAAAGACACAAAGATCCCACCTGAGCAAAATGACCAGATCAGCATCGCTAGAGAGACGAGCAAGCCCAGAAACACCCTCGCTGCGAATGAACTGTAACCTTTCCCTGCAGACAAACACGTTAACATCTGTGATACTGCTGTTTGGCATAATCATAATACATTTAGGAGGTTAAGATTAAGGGTTAAATATCTGACTAAAGGGTTCCCATGGTGATTGGGGTGACCTACTTGAGTGAGTGGTTCCTGACGAGTTCTGGTTGCCTCTCTTGCAGGATCTCAATGATGTTGGGTTGCCGTAGAAATGCCACAATCTTGTCATTGTAGGCTGGGGAGAGACCCGTGTAAATATCAACATTACTGTGTCTATTAGTGCATAAGTTAGCCCTGTATATAGCACGTGTGTGTAAAAAGTTTAAATAGAGGGTGCTTATATTCTTCCTGTTTCACTGCATGTACAAGTGGGTAACCTGTAGGAGTTTGAGGGGTGAAACGGACATGTTTCTTTGCATATCCCAACTCCCCTTGAGACACCCTCAGAGAGTGGGGTCGTGGCCAGGGACCCTTGGTGCAATTAGGGTTAAAGATGCACTATGCAGAAATTGCTCCGCCATTTCCGGGTTGCTAAAATACTAATAAATTGCCTAATTTCAGTTTTGTGACAAAACAAGCAGTCATTGTGTGGTGAATCATTGTACCATCTAAACCGCTGTGAAATAGATTTTCCATAACTAAAATATTGTATATTCAGCTGTTTTGAAGCTGCTGTACAAAACCGAAAGTACAGTAAAAGACAAAAAACAAACTTCAGAACGGGAAGCATAGAAATAGCACACATAGATCTACCTCTTCTTGACTTGCTTTCAATGGGAATGGAAGTCTATAACTCATGTTTCTATGTGTATTTGGTCATATACCAAATTGTAGCTTTAAGTGGAGCAATTAGGGTTAAGTGCCTTGCTCAAGGGGAGAATTTTCACCTTGTCCACACAGGGATTTAAACTAGCAATATTCTGGTTACTGGCCCAACACTAACTGCTAGGCCACCTACCGTGCATGCGTGTGTACTCACCTACAGGCACGAGATCCTGGTATTGATTGCGAGTGGACCCACTGAAGGTGCTGGAGGGGCGGGGCATGACAGGTGGGTTGGAGTGTCGCGTGTCATCTACCACCTGCAAGGGGACACTCCGAGTCAGGACGGATCCCTCTGCTGCTACCGATTGACACAATCAGGGAACTCCCAGCCATAAACCCAGCATTGTCATTGGTTTTCAATAGAAACATACTACTACTTACACCCATTTTAGGAGGTTAAGGAACCATTTCAATCTTTTTGATACATTATGAATTTTTGTCCATTCTATTAACCTAGTATTAGTCTTGCTAATTAGCATTATGATTGATATAGGTCTTATTAAACCAGCTAGTCTTAGTGATGATCACAGGTCAGTATTCCAGTGTGTCAGTGGTGTAGTGGGTGTAATAGACTAGATTTAGTGCTGATCTCAAGCCTGTATTAGTGGTGCAGTAGTACAGCAGTTTGCTGCGTTCACATAGTCGACTTATTACGGCAAGATGAAACCAGATGTAACATTTTCAGCAAGACAATGGCAAATTCTGATGAGGCCGACGACGGACAATATCATCCACTGCAGCGGTATTTTCTTATTTGGATGTTAGTTGGCATGTTCTTCAAACCAGCCAGGAAAATTGCCAAGCCACATGTAGGTTAGTCCACTAGTTAGCATGCCGTCATGCAGTCCAGTCAGACTTTTTTTTAAGTGGCCTGTGTGAATGCAGCAGTAGTCTCTCACCTCGCCTGCGCTGTGGCTGCGTTGGCGGCTGAGGTGCTGGCGGTGGGTCAACAGGCCAGTGGAGCGTACACTCTGGAGGGGGAGCCGTGGGTCGATGAAGGTAGTGGAACGACGATTGTGATCCACAAAGAAGGGCTGTGAAGACACACAGCCAGCCACGTACAGTAAGATAGATAAAGAAATATATATGTATATGCATGCAGGTGTACATACAGTACCAGTCAAAAGTTTAGCCAAACCTACTCATTCAAGTGTTCTGTATTTTTACTATTTTCTACATTGTAGAATAATAGTGAAGACATCACAAATATGAAATAACATATGGAATCATGTAGTAACCCCCCAAAAAAGTGTTGATCAAAATATACTTTATATTAGAGATTCTTCAAAAGTAGCCACCCTTTGTCTTGATGAGAGCTTTGCACACCCTTGGCATTCTCTCAACCAGTTCACCTGGAATGCTTTTCAAACAATATTTTCAACAGTCCCACATGCTGAGCACTTGTTCCTTTACTCCGAGGTCCAACTCATCCCAATTGAGTTGAGGTCGGGTGATTGGGGAGGCCAGGTGTTCTGATGCAGCACTGCAACACTCTCCTTCTTGGTCAAATAGCCCTTACAGAGCCTGGAGATATGTTGGGTCATGGTCCTGTTGAAAAACAAATGATAGTCCCACTAAGCGCAACCAGATGGGATGGTGTATCGCAGCAAAATACTGTGGTTACCATGCTGGTTAAGTGTGCCTTGAATTCTAAATAAATCACAGACCGTGTCACCAGCAAAGCACCCCCACACCATCACACCTCCTCCTCCATGCTGCACGGTGGGAACCACACATGCAGAGGTCATCCATTCACCTACCCTGCGTCTCAGAAAGACAAGGCGGTTGGAACCAAATATTTCAACATTTGGAAACATCAGACCAAAAGGACAGATTTCCGGTCTAATGTCCATTGCTCATGTTTCTTGGCCCAAGCAAGTCTCTTATTATTATTGGAGTCCTGTAGTAGTGGTTTCTTTGCAGTAGTTCAACCATGAAGGCCTGATTCACACAGTCTCCTCTGAACAGTTGATGTTGAGATATGTCTGTTACTTGAACTCCGTGAAGCAATTATTTGGGCTGCAATTTCTGAGGCTGGTAACTCCAATGAACTTTTTCTCTGCAGCAGAGGTAACTCTGGGTCTTCCTTTCATGTGGCGGTCCTCATGAGAGCCAGTCTCACCATAGCGCATGATGGTTTTTGCGACTGCACTTGAAGAAACGTTCAAAGTTTTTACATTTTCCGGATTGACTGACCTGTCTTAAAGTAATGATTGACTGTAATTTCTCTATGCTTATTTGAGCTGTTCTTGCCAGAATATGAGCCATCTTCCGTATACCACCCATGCCTTGTCACAACACAACTGATCAAATGCATTGAGAAGGAAAGAAATTCCACAAATGAACTTTTAATGAAGCCTCATGATTCCAAGAGTGTGCAAAACTGTCATCAAGGCAAATTGTGACTACTTTGAAGAATCTCAAATATATTTAGATTTGTTAATCACTTTAAATCATACACTCCATATGTGTTATTTCCTAGTTTTGACATCTTTACTATTATCCTACAATGTAGAACATAGTAAAAATAAAGAAAAACCCTGAAAATGAGTATACCCAAACTTGACTGGTACTGTATATATTACACAGTGCATTCATTAAGTATTCTTGACTTTTTCCATATTTCGTTATGTTACAGCCGTATTCTAAAATTGATTAAATACACTTTTTTCCTCATCAACCTACACACAATACGGATGAATAAAAATAAATGAAATATCACATTTACATAACTATTCAGACTCAGACTATTTACTCAGTACTTTGTTGAAGCACCTTTGGCAGCGATTACAGCCTCAAGTTTTCTTGTGTATGACGCTACAAGCTTGGAAGACCTGTATTTGGGGAGTTTCTCCCATTCTTCTCTGCAGATTCTCAAGCTCTGTCAGGTTGGATGGGGAGAGTCGCTGAACAGGTATTTCCAGGTCTCTCCAGAGATGTTCGATCGGGTTCAGGTCCGGGCTCTGGCTGGGCCACTTAAGGACATTCAGAGACTTCTCCCGAAACCACTCCTGCGTTGTCTTGGCTGTGTGCTTAGGGTCGTTGTCCTGTTGAAGGTGAACCTTCGACCCAGTCTGAGGTCCTAAGCACTCTGCAGCCGGTTTTCATCAAGGATCTCTCTGTACTTTTCTCTGTTCATCTTTACCTCAATCCTGACTAGTATTCCAGTCCTTGCTGCTGAAAAAACATCCCCCACAGATTGATGATGCCACCACAATTCTTCACCGTAGCAATGGTGCCAGGTTTCCTCCAGACGTGACACTTCGCATTCACGCCAAAGAGTTCAATCTTGGTTTCATCAGACCAGAGATTCTGGTTTCTCATGGTCAGTTCTTTAGGTGCCTTTTGGCAAACTCAAAGCAGGCTGACGTGCCTTTTACTGAGGAGTGGCTTCCATCTGGCCACTACCATAAAGGCTTGCTTGATGGGGTGCTGCAGAGATTGTTGTCCTTCTGGAAGGTTCTCCCCTCTCCACAGAGGAACTCTGGAACTCTGTCAGAGTGACCATTGGGTTCTTGATCACCTCCCTGACCAAGGCCCTCCTCCCTCGAATGCTCGGTTTGGCCAGGCAGCCAGCATTAGTCTCTCACTGTTGCCGCCTGCTTACCGACCCCCCTCAGCTCCCAGCTGTGCCCTGGACACCATTTGTGAATTGATCGCCCCCCATCTAGCTTCAGAGTTTGTTCTGTTAGGTGACCTAAACTGGGATATGCTTAACACCCCGGCAGTCCTACAATCTAAGCTAGATGCCCTCAATCTCACACAAATCATCAAGGAACCCACCAGGTACAACCCTAAATCTGTAAACAAGGGCACCCTCATAGACGTCATCCTGACCAACTGGCCCTCCAAATACACCTCTGCTGTCTTTAACCAGGATCTCAGTGATCACTGCCTCATTGCCTGTATCCGCTACGGATCCGCAGTCAAACGACCACCCCTCATCACTGTCAAATGCTCCCTAAAACACTTCTGTGAGCGGGCCTTTCTAATCGACCTGGAAGGATATTGACCTCATTCCGTCAGTTGAGGATGCCTGGTCATTCTTTAAAAGTAACTTCCTCACCATTTTAGAAAAGCATGCTCCGTTCAAAAAATGCAGAACTAAGAACAGATATAGCCCTTGGTTCACTCCAGACCTGACTGCCCTCGATCAGCAAAAAAACATTCTGTGGCGGACTGCAATAGCATCGAATAGTCCCCGCGATATGCAACTGTTCAGGGAAGTCAGGAACCAATACACGCAGTCAGTCAGGAAATGTTCATCCTGTAGCACTAACTCCAAAATGTTCTGGGACACTGAAGTCCATGGAGAACAAGAGCACCTCCTCCCAGCTGCCCACTGCACTGAGGCTAGGTAACACGGTCACCACCGATAAATCCATGATTATCGAAAACTTCAACAAGCATTTCTCAACGGCTGGCCATGCCTTCCTCCTTCATCGACCTTGCCAAGGCTTTCGACTCTGTCAATCACCATATTCTTATCGGCAGACTCAGTAGCCTCGGTTTTTCTGATGACTGCCTTGCCTGGTTCACCAACTACTTTGCAGACAGAGTTCAGTGTGTCAAATCGGAGGGCATGCTGTCCGGTCCTCTGGCAGTCTCTATGGGGGTGCCACAGGGTTCAATTCTCATGCCAACTCTTTTCTCAGTATATATCAATGATGTTGCACTTGCTGCGGGTGATTCCCTGATCCACCTCTACGCAGACAACACCATTCTGTATACTTCCGGCCCGTCCTTGGACACTGTGCTATCAAACCTCCAAAATAGCTTCAATGCCAACCGTTCGCTGCCTGCACCCGCACGCCCGACTAGCATCACCACCCTGGATGGTTCCGACCTAGAATATGTGGACATCTATAAGTACCTAGGTGTCTGGCTAGACTGTAAACTCTCATTCCAGACTCATGTCAAACATCTCCAATCTAAAATCAAATCTAGAATCGGCTTTCTATTCCGCAACAAAGCCTCCTTCACTCACACCGCCAAACTTACCCTAGTAAAACTGACTATCCTACCGATCCTCGACTTCGGCGATGTCATCTACAAAATAGCTTCCAATACTCTACTCAGCAAACTGGATGCAGTTTATCACAGTGCCATCCGTTTTGTTACTAAAGCACCTTATACCACCCACCACTGCGACCTGTATGCTCTAGTCGGCTGGCCCTCGCTACATATTCGTCGCCAGACCCACTGGCTCCAGGTCATCTACAAGTCCATGCTAGGTAAAGCTCCGCCTTATCTCAGTTCACTGGTCACGATGGCAACACCCACCCGTAGCACGCGCTCCAGCAGGTGTATCTCACTGATCATCCCTAAAGCCAACACCTCATTTGGCCGCCTTTCCTTCCAGTTCTCTGCTGTCTGTGACTGGAACGAATGACAAAATCGCTGAAGTTGGAGACTTTTATCTCCCTCACCCGCTTCAAACATCTGCTATCTGAGCAGCTAACCGATCGCTGCATCTGTACATAGTCTATCGGTTAATAGCCCACTCAATTTGACCTACCTCATCCCCATACTGTTTATATTTATTTACTTTTCTGCTCTTTTGCACACCAATATCTCTACCTGTACATGACCATCTGATCATTTATCACTCCAGTGTTAATCTGCAAAATTGTAATTATTCGCCTACCTCCTCATGCCTTTTGCACACAATGTATATAGACTCTCTTTTTTTTCTACTGTGTTATTGACTTGTTAATGGTTTACTCCATGTGTAACTCTGTTGTTGTCTGTTCACACTGCTATGCTTTATCTTGGCCAGGTCGCAGTTGCAAATGAGAACTTGTTCTCAACTAGCCTACCTGGTTAAATAAAGATGAAATAAAAAAATATCATTTTTTTTAAATGTAAAAAATTAGGAAGAGTCTTGGTGGTTCCAAACTTCTTCCATTTACTATGGACAATTGCTTCGACCTGGCTTGGTTTTTGCTCTGACCTGCACTGTCAAACGTGGGACCAAGTGTGTGCCTTTCCAAACCATGTCCAATCAATTTAATTTTCCACAGGTTGACTCCAATGAAGTTGTAGAAACATCTCGAGGAGGATCAATGGAAACATAGCAATCTCAAAGCAAACGGTCTGAATACTTATTTAAATAAGGTATACGTTTTTTTTTTATACATTGGCAAAAAAATCTTAACCTGTTTTTGCTTTGTCATCATGTGTGTAAATCGATGAGGGGAAAAATGGTATGTAATCCATTTTAGAATACGGTTGTAACGTAACAAAATGTGGAAAAAGTCAAGGGGTCTGAATACTTTCCGAATGCACTGTATATTCACGTCATTGCACAAACTAAAACATTTACACACACACCACCCCCACACACACAGTTTTCCAGACCTTGCCGGACTGGTCGTGCTTCATCTCCCAGCCCCTGGGTAGCTCCAGCTGTTTGTTGGTGAACATATTGAGAAAGGCCACCAGGTCCCTGTTGTGCTGGTAGCGCTCATAGTGGTGGGCGTCCCGACGCACCTTACTGATCATGTGCTTCAGGCAAGTGTTGCTCGTAAACATGCGGTAGGCACTCTGAGGAGGGAGGGAGGGAACAGATTGATGAGGTCATCAAAGAGGGACATGTGAAATTCCAGGCTCTTCTGTAAATAGGGTTGTCATTGCTTTGATAAAACACAGAATAAGGGAAGAATGATGACTCATAATGGGAAATTAAATCCCAGGTAGAATATTTCATTGTTCTACTTAAATTAACCTGATCAACGCAACATTTGACGTACATTTGAAAACAGCATTTCATTCCAAAAAGCTGTTCCCTTACCACACACTTTTGCAAATTGTTAACTACTGAGAGATATGAAGTGATAAGTGAGAGCTGGGGGATCAAAGGTGATCCATAAGAATGTGAACGGTGAGGGTTGAGGGCCTGTGCAGCCAGACTCACAGGGTTAGAATGCAGCATGGTGAAGAAGTCTGGGCTGCACAGGAACTTTGCGCTGGGGGACTGGAGCAGCAGAGAGAGACGCGACCGGGAGCTGGAGTGACCCACCGCACTCTCTCTCCTGTACTCTACAACAGACAAAACACACATTGTAAGAGTAGAATAAAATCAGCAAAAAACTAAATGTCCCTTTTTCAGGACCCTGTCTTTCAAAGATAATTAGTAAAAATCCAAATAACTTCACAGATCTTCATTGTAGAGTGTTGAAACACTGTTTCCCATGCCTTTTCGATGAACCATAGACAATTAATGAACATGCACCTGTGGAACGGCCGTTAAGACACTAACAGCTTACAGACGGTAGGCAATTAAAGTCACAGTTATGAAAACTAAGGACACTAAAGAGGCCTTCCTATTGACTCTGGAAAAATATCAGAAGAAAGATGCCCAGGGTCCCTGCTCATCTGCATGAACGTGCCTTAGGCATGCTGCAAGGAGGCATGAGGACTGCAGATGTGGCCAGGGCAATACATTGCAATGTACAGCTGACAGCTGATCATCCTCGCAGTGGCAGATCACGTGTAACAACATCTGCACAGGATCGGTACATCCGAACAGCACACCTGTGGGACAGGTACAGGATGGCAACAACAACTGCCCGAGTTATACCAGGAACTCACAATCCCTCCATCAGTGCTCAGACTGTCCGCAATAGGCTGAGAGAGGCTGGACTGAGGGCTTGTAGGCCTGTTGTATAAGGCAGGTCCTCACCAGATATAACCAATAACAACGTCGCCTATGGGTACAAACCCATCGTCACTGGACCAGACAGGACTGCCAAAATGTGCTCTTCACTGACGAATCGCAGTTTTGTCTCACCAGGGGTGATAGTCGGATTCGCGTTTATCGTCGAAGGAATGTGCATTACACCGAGGCCTGTAATCTGGAGCGGGATCAATTTGGAGGTGGAGGGTCCGCCATGGTCTGGGGTGGTGTGTCACAGCATCATCGGACTGAGCTTGCTGTCATTGCAGGCAATCTCAACACTGTGCGTTACAGGGAAGACATCCTCCTACCTCATGTGGTACTCTTTCTGCAGGCTCATCCTGACATGACCCTCCAGCATGACAATTCCACCAGCCATACTGCTCGTGCTCTGCGTGATTTCCTGCAAAACAGGAATGTCAGTGTTCTGCCATGGCCAGTGTAGAGCCCGAATCTCAATCCCATTGAGCACGTCTGGGACCTGTTGGATCGGAGGGTGAGGGCTAGGGCCATTCCCCCCAGAAATGTCTGGGAACTTGCAGGTGACTTGGTGGAAGAGTGGGTTAACATCTCACAGCAAGAACTGGCAAATCTGGTGCAGTCCATGAGGAGGAGATGCACTGCAGTACTTAATGCAGCTGGTGGCCACACCAGATACTCACTGTTACTTTTGATTTTGACCCCCCTTTGTTCAGGGACACATTATTCCATTTCTGTTAGTCACATGTCTGTGGAACTTGTTCAGTTTATGTCTCAGGTGTTGAATCTTGTTATGTTCATACAAGTATTTACACGTTACGTTTGCTGAACATAAACATAGTTTACAGAGAGAGGACATTTCTTTTAGATGTTGGGAAGGGTGTGTGTGTAAAATAGTAGATTACATTTTTTTTTACCAACTGGTGGCATTTTGTTAGTCCCCACAAGGTCAAATGCTACTTCTAGGGGGGTTAGGGTTAAGGAGAGAATTTGTTTTAGGGTTAGGCGCTAGGGTTTGTTTTAAGGTTAGGAGCTAGGATTAGGGGTTAAGGTTAGTGTTAGGGAAAATAGGATTTGGAATGGGACTGAAATGTGTCCCCACAAGGTTAGTTATACGAGACTGTGTGTGTGAGTGAGAGAGAGAGAGTGTGCGCACGCGCTAGGGCTATAAATAAAAAGAGATATAGCCTATATGAATTCTAGATACTTCTGAAGCACGTTGTGGCCTAAAAATTAATATGTAACCCTGTAAATAAACATATGTTTATTATAAAAAGCTAAAATGTTGATACAAATACCTGTCATTGAAATAAAGTCATTTGTAGAATATATGTAATTTTTACATTATGTAAATAAGCTGTTTTCCTATTAAAATGCATTACATTGGAAATTATACACTGTCTTTTTAAAGGAATAGTTAACCCAAATTACAAAATGACACTGATTTCCTTACCCTGATTGCAGTCAATAGACAAGGTATGACAGCAATTTACGCTTTGCTTTAGTTTCCTTGGCACCGTTTCCACATGCACATACATTTGTGGCACAAATCCCATTCAAGCCATTGGACCGATATCAGCATTTTTAGCGCATCATGTCCAAATCATCCAAAAGTATCTAAAATGAACTGTGAAGCTCAACAGTCACTAATAGATGATTTGAACATGCGTGAAAAATGCTAATATTGATCCCATGACTTGAATGAGATTTGTGCCACAAATGCTAAAACATTACCATGTAGAAATAGTGCCAGGTAAACTAAACCAAAGCATGGATTGCTGTCATACCTTATGCATAGACTGCTTACAGGGTAAGTAAACCAATATGTAATTTATCTGAACTATCCTTTTTACACTATAACTGCTGAAGCTTCTCCCAACAGTTGAAAGTGCATTACCCAGTTAATAATCACCCTGATAATTGTCTCGAAACTGAACCTAAACTATACCGAAACTAATTTCACACATATAACAACAGGTTAAATAAATGTGATCAAGTCACAGAAGCACAAATATCATTACCCTCCAAGACATGATAACCTCTCACCGTTACTATAACAGTCAGTGAAGGTTAGCATCTTTTCAGGGGATGATATTTGTATATGTCTAACTTTCTCTGTCATCATTATTGATGATTCATTCAGGACATAATCATAGTAGCGTCCACATGAATTCTTATTTACAATAAAAGTGACTCCAAAATGACAACACATTATTTACCATTAATTTCTATTGGACAAAAAAATGATCTGAAACACATAAAAAACAAATAGCAAATGCAGCCAACAAGTTTATAGAGTCACAAGCTGGATGTAATCATAAATTTGATTGACTGAAGTGAATTTGTCCTAATACTTAGTCCCCTAAAATGTGCTGTAATTTCTAAACAGTTCACCCGATATGGATGACAATACCCTCACATTAAAGCTGACAGTCTACACTACTTTAACCTCTGTGCTGTGCTGGAAAAAGCCAAAAGTAGAAACAATGCTTCACTGTCCCAGTAATTACGTAGGCGACTATAATGGCATTAATTGTTTTTGTGCCGATTTTCACCCTCCATCAAGCACACTTGGCACTTATAAATGATGTTTAGGCTACTGATGTTTTCATAATTTACCGTGCATCTTGCTGACCATGCGTCTTGGTGGTTGGGGTCATTTATTAAAATAAGCTGTTTCATAGTTGTAACAAAGGCACTCCACAAAACACTTGATTTTTTCATTTTTACATATAGCCTACAGTATCAAACTAATGAAAATCCAAGTGTGTTATTTGTTTTTCTTCATATTCTTATGTTATATAAGAAAAATACAACCAAATTATACATTTTTCCATAGCATATATGAAATATATTAATTACACTGTTAGAATGTTGCAATCAGAATGACGTCTCATTAGCCTAAGAGGGGGGTCCCTCGAGGCCTACCAGTTTTATTAAGAGTTCCATTTTTGATGACGACATGCAAGATATGTCCTTCATTCATTACTATGATCATTGATGTACTGAGGAAGCTATCCCTTTTCTTTCTTTCTGTGCCCCCCACATGTTTGGATATACTGGTAAAGTTACCAGGTTGATAGCTAGCTACATGACTGAACAAGGTGTAAAATAAATGCGGACCGCAATATGTTTTAGAACCACCATAAACCACCATAAACCACCATGGTTTATGAATGTAAAATGCGCCCACCCAATCTATGACAGGAAAAAAAAGACGTCGCACAGGTAATACGGGTCAGACTTTTTGAACAGTTTCGAATAGAAACAAGCAGTGTTCGCTATAGTAATTTTGCAAGCATGACGCTCCCAAATTAAAACTCCAGATCGCACAGCAAAATATTTTGTTGCATTTGGGACGAAACTGGTAGCACTTTATAGCCCTGTGTGTGTGTGTGTGTGTGTGTGTGTGTGTGTGTGTGTGTGTGTGTGTGTGTGTGTGTGTGTGTGTGTGTGTGTGTGTGTGTGTGAGAGAGAGACTATACTAGCGCACCAGGGATGGTCTGGGGTAGAAGGTCACTCTCTGTGAGCTCTGGCGGGAGTTCAACTGTGTTCTCCTCAGACCTCTCGCTGGTCATTGTCCTCCTTATGCTCTGATACCTGATAGAGAAAAATACAGAGACACAGAAATGGGTGTGAAGGGAAAATACAGAGGACTGAAGTTACAAAAGTATGTGTGCACGCGAGTGTGTGTGAGAGAGAGAGAGAGGGTGTGTGTGTATATATATATATATATATATATACATACACACACACACACACACACACACACACACACACACAGACCTGCGGTTGAGCTGCTCCATCTGTTGGATGGAGTTGGAGCGGGTCAGGCCCTGGGGGGCGGGTGGTCCGGTGGGGCGCTGCCACGTGGTGGTCCGGTTCACATGATCCACAAAGAAAATACGACCGTGACTATCGATCCTCGCCTCCCAGTCTGTAAGGAGAACAAACACATTGCTTTACATTTAAGACACAGGCAACGTCCCAAATGGCACCCCATTTCCTTTTTACTGCATTACTTTTAACCAGGGCCCATAGGGAATAGAGTGCTACATGGGATGCACAAACAGTCACAGTCAAACTGAATTCCCACATGGTTGACATGCACGGATGCATTCTAAACATCCAACCATTGCACCTTGAAATAACAAACATACAGTAGACCATTGTGCACATAGGACTTAGTCTATGATTTGGCCCACTTTTCTAAGATAGACAGCTCTAGTGCCCCAAAGCGTGTTTTAACATGGGCAGCGCCATTGAGGAATTCCACCAATTTGAAGTACAGTATGGGTTAAGGAAAGATCACATAATTCCATCCAGGTCATAAGGAGAGATCAGCCAATTAAACTATATTCCTGAACAAACATTTTATAACTGTAGGTGGCAGTAAATCACAAACCCTGGCTTTATACCAGTACACTTTAGGTGGAAGTATGCACCCTTTCAGTTTACCGATTCATAGAAGTAGTAGAAGAAAACAACTTTTTAACAGTTATTGCGCATGTTGTCACAGAAGCCAGTATGGCACAGGTACAAACAAACGCTCTCTATAGAGACAAATACACATACTATATCAAGCAGCTTTCTTTCTTTCTCTTTTGTCATCTTCCTTCACCTCAAATACCTACAGAGGTAGTATGTACAGAGACACTTACTAGGAGGCAAGGGTTCGTCCACTCGTTGGTATCGGTGGATGTCATGGCGCACTGTGGGGAGCGAGTGAACGGGGTGACCATTCACTTGAGCACCTGAGCATACGCAACATTCAGGAAAGGCAGAACACATAGCCTTTTACAGTTTTATTGCAATTCACTATTCGTTTCTACTGGATGAATGAGGGAATAATATTTAATGATTGTTCCAGGTAGGGGAGTATGTAGATGTTTTAATGAATCCCAAGGACGCAAAATAGATGATCATTTCAGAATGCCATTTAAAAGTAAATATCAGGTAAACATCAGACTGTAAAATAATGCGTAACAAAAAAATATTTTTCAAAAGTTGGTAGTTACATACCGTCCTCTCCATCCGTCTCCGTGGCAACTGCATCTGAATCCACAGATCCTGCATCTCCCGCTGGCCTTGGCTCCTCCCCTACCTCATCCTGGGACACCCCCCCAGATGCCTGCAAGCTCCGCCTAAGCTCACTTATCTCCTCTCCTGGCTCCAGCTCATTGGCTGATGGAGCATCTCCTTCAACCTCATTGGCTGGCGTCTGCTCGTCTCCCTCATCGTCTACATGCTGACTGGTGGGTGAGTTGTCGGTGATGGTATCTCCTCCTGGGTCAATGGCAGCTTCTGCCCCTGCATCCGCCTCCTACAAAGCCCAAAGACATCCAACAGCATGAAGGCCGATGAGGTCAGAGTGTTCTTTCCCAAATGGTGGGTTAGGACCAGGGATGTAGTGGAGCGTTAATAAATGCTGTTAATGCACCTTATTTGCTTTGGTGAATAATATTTGCACACCTACAACACTAAACTGACATTGTTTAGCATTTGTGTTAACCCGCCAGCATTATCTCGAAAGGCATTCTGTGTTTACTCAACTTTTTTTTTACCAATACTACAGTCCAAACATCTCCAAGGTGGCATAGCAGTTCAGACGTCTTTTGTCCTCGTCTTGTCGTGTCCTGTATATATATATATTTACAACTTTTTCACATACATTTTATTTTTATTTTCCATCAACTCATCTTCAAAACACTCTCCTGCAACCCGCCTCACCAATGTATATTTATAAAAAAGTATTATTTACCTCAGATCTGTAATCCTCCAAGAAGCTAGCCAGAAACTCCAAGAAGCTAGCCTGAAACTAGCCAGAAGCTAATCCAGAAGCTAGTTCAGAAGCTAGTTAGCTCCTTTACTGGCAAATCGTTAATATTCAGCTAACCACGGTTTGTGGTCATCAGCTATCCTTTAGCTCGAAAATCTATCGCCAGTTCTGTACGGCGCAGCGCGGCTCGGAACGGAACATACCGGACCAATTTTTCTCTCCATGTCCCTGGACATTCATACCCGGATCTCACAGCTAGCTAGCTGCTATCCGTGTGACCATCGGAGCTAGCAAGCTCCGTCAATCACTCCTGAGTTCCATCAATCACACCTGGGCTGCAGTCACCTATCCGGACCCGTTTTACTGCCTTCGCGGAGCCCCACCGGGCCTTCACAACTGGACTGCCGACGTTATCTACCCGAAGGAGTTATTCGGCCGGCTCCTCCGTCGCGACGTTACCTGAACGCCCATCTGCGGCCTGCTAACCGTTAGCTGTCTTACCGGCTGCTATCTGAATAGACAATCGGACAATTTTTTAATTATTATTATTTTTTAATTATTTTTTTAATTATTATTATTATATTTTCTTCTTGGGCCTCTATAACTATATCTATTGTTTTTATTTTTGTTGTTGTTGTGTGATTTGGATTAATCCCCTCTACCACACGGAACCCCACTAATCTACTGACGGAACGTAAGGGGTGGCTAACAGACCTCCATCCTATGCTAGCTTGCTACCGATGCCCTGGCTAGCTGTCTAAATCACCAACCAACCTCTCCGCTCACCGGACCCTTTTGATCACTCGACTAAGCATGCCTATCCTTAATGTCAATATGTCTTGTCCATTTCTGTTCTGGTTAGTGTTTATTGGCTTATTTCACTGTAGAGCCTCTAGTCCTGCTCACTATACCTTATCCAACCTATTAGTTCCACCACCCACACATGCAATGACATCTCCTGGTTTCAACGATGTTTCTAGAGACAATATCTCTCTCTTCATCACTCAATACCTAGGTTTACCTCCACTGTATTCACATCCTGCCATACATTTGTCTGTACATTATACCTTGATGCTATTTTATCGCCCCCAGAAACCTCCTTTTACTCTATGTTCCAGACGTTCTAGACGACCAATTCTCATAGCTTTTAGCCGTACCCTTATTCTACTCCTCCTATGTTCCTCTGGCGATGTAGAGGTGAATCCAGGCCCTGCAGTGCCTAGCTCCACTCCTATTCCCCAGGCGCTCTCTTTTGACGACTTCTGTAACCGTAATAGCCTTGGTTTCATGCATGTTAACATTAGAAGCCTCCTCCCTAAGTTTGTTCTATTCACTGCTTTAGCACACTCTGCCAACCCGGATGTTCTAGCTGTGTCTGAATCCTGGCTTAGGAAGACCACCAAAAATTCTGAAGTTTTAATTCCAAACTACAACATTTTCAGACAAGATAGAACTGCCAAAGGGGGCGGTGTTGCAATCTACTGCAAAGATAGCCTGCAGAGTTCTGTCCTACTATCCAGGTCTGTACCCAAACAATTTGAACTTCTACTTTTAAAAATCCACCTCTCTAAAAACAAGTCTCTCACCGTTGCCGCCTGCTATAGACCACCCTCTGCCCCCAGCTGTGCTCTGGACACCATATGTGAACTGATTGCCCCCCATCTATCTTCAGAGTTCGTGCTGCTAGGCGACCTAAACTGGAACATGCTTAACACCCCAGCCATCCTACAATCTAAACTTGATGCCCTCAATCTCACACAAATAATCAATGAACCTACCAGGTACCTCCCCAAAACCTTAAACACGGGCACCCTCATAGATATCATCCTAACCAACTTCCCCTCTAAATACACCTCTGCTGTCTTCAACCAAGATCTCAGCGATCACTGCCTCATTGCCTGCATCCGTAATGGGTCAGCGGTCAAACGACCTCCACTCATCACTGTAAAACGCTCCCTGAAACACTTCTGCGAGCAGGCCTTTCTAATCGACCTGGCCGGGGTATCCTGGAAGGATATTGATCTCATCCCGTCAGTAGAGGATGCCTGGATATTTTTTAAAAATGCCTTCCTAACCATCTTAAATAAACATGCCCCATTCAAGAAATTTAGAACCAGGAACAGATATAGCCCTTGGTTCTCCCCAGACCTGACTGCCCTTAACCAACACAAAAACATCCTATGGCGTTCTGCATTAGCATCGAACAGCCCCCGTGATATGCAGCTGTTCAGGGAAGCTAGAAATCATTATACACAGGCAGTTAGAAAAGCCAAGGCTAGCTTTTTCAAGCAGAAATTTGCTTCCTGCAACACTAACTCAAAAAAGTTCTGGGACACTGTAAAGTCCATGGAGAATAAGAACACCTCCTCCCAGCTGCCCACTGCACTGAAGATAGGAAACACTGTCACCACTGATAAATCCACCATAATTGAGAATTTCAATAAGCATTTTTCTACGGCTGGCCATGCTTTCCACCTGGCTACTCCTACCCCGGACAACAGCACTGCACCCCCAACAGCAACTCGCCCAAGCCTTCCCCATTTCTCCTTCTCCCAAATCCATTCAGCTGATGTTCTGAAAGAGCTGCAAAATCTGGACCCCTACAAATCAGCCGGGCTAGACAATCTGGACCCTTTCTTTCTAAAATTATCTGCCGAAATTGTTGCCACCCCTATTACTAGCCTGTTCAACCTCTCTTTCGTGTCGTCTGAGATTCCCAAAGATTGGAAAGCAGCTGCGGTCATCCCCCTCTTCAAAGGGGGGGACACTCTTGACCCAAACTGCTACAGACCTATATCTATCCTACCGTGCCTTTCTAAGGTCTTCGAAAGCCAAGTCAACAAACAGATTACCGACCATTTCGAATCTCACCATACCTTCTCTGCTATGCAATCTGGTTTCAGAGCTGGTCATGGGTGCACCTCAGCCACGCTCAAGGTCCTAAACGATATCTTAACCGCCATCGATAAGAAACATTACTGTGCAGCCGTATTCATTGATCTGGCCAAGGCTTTCGACTCTGTCAATCACCATATCCTCATCGGCAGACTCGACAGCCTTGGTTTCTCAAATGATTGCCTCGCCTGGTTCACCAACTACTTCTCTGATAGAGTTCAGTGTGTCAAGTCGGAGGGTCTGCTGTCCGGACCTCTGGCAGTCTCTATGGGGGTGCCACAGGGTTCAATTCTTGGACCGACTCTCTTCTCTGTATACATCAATGAGGTCGCTCTTGCTGCTGGTGAGTCCCTGATCCACCTCTACGCAGACGACACCATTCTGTATACTTCCGGCCCTTCTTTGGACACTGTGTTAACAACCCTCCAGGCAAGCTTCAATGCCATACAACTCTCCTTCCGTGGCCTCCAATTGCTCTTAAATACAAGTAAAACTAAATGCATGCTCTTCAACCGATCGCTACCTGCACCTAGCCGCCTGTCCAACATCACTACTCTGGACGGCTCTGACTTAGAATACGTGGACAACTACAAATACTTAGGTGTCTGGTTAGACTGTAAACTCTCCTTCCAGACCCATATCAAACATCTCCAATCCAAAGTTAAATCTAGAATTGGCTTCCTATTTCGCAACAAAGCATCCTTCACTCATGCTGCCAAACATACCCTTGTAAAACTGACCATCCTACCAATCCTCGACTTTGGCGATGTCATTTACAAAATAGCCTCCAATACCCTACTCAACAAATTGGATGCAGTCTATCACAGTGCAATCCGTTTTATCACCAAAGCCCCATATACTACCCACCATTGCGACCTGTACGCTCTCGTTGGCTGGCCCTCGCTTCATACTCGTCGCCAAACCCACTGGCTCCATGTCATCTACAAGACCCTGCTAGGTAAAGTCCCCCCTTATCTCAGCTCGCTGGTCACCATAGCATCTCCCACCTGTAGCACACGCTCCAGCAGGTATATCTCTCTAGTCACCCCCAAGACCAATTCTTTCTTTGGCCGCCTCTCCTTCCAGTTCTCTGCTGCCAATGACTGGAACGAACTACAAAAATCTCTGAAACTGGAAACACTTATCTCCCTCACTAGCTTTAAGCACCAACTGTCAGAGCAGCTCACAGATTACTGCACCTGTACATAGCCCACCTAAAATTTAGCCCAAACAACTACCTCTTTCCCAACTGTATTTAATTTTTATTTATTTATTTATTTTGCTCCTTTGCACCCCATTATTTTTTTATTTCTACTTTGCACATTCTTCCATTGCAAAACTACCATTCCAGTATTTTACTTGCTATATTGTATTTACTTTGCCATCATGGCCTTTTTTTGCCTTTACCTCCCTTCTCACCTCATTTGCTCACATTGTATATAGACTTGTTTATACTGCATTATTGACTGTATGTTTGTTTTTACTCCATGTGTAACTCTGTGTCGTTTTATCTGTCGAACTGCTTTGCTTTATCTTGGCCAGGTCGCAATTGTAAATGAGAACTTGTTCTCAACTTGCCTACCTGGTTAAATAAAGGTAAAATAAAAAATAAATAAATAAATGTACAGTACCTTCAGAAAGAATTCATATTTCTTGACTTATTCCACATTTTGTTGTGTTAAAGTCTGAATTCAAGATGGATTACATTGTGTTTTTCTCACCCATCTACACACAATATCCAATAATGACAAAGTGAAAACATGTTTTTAGAAATACAAAAATATCTAATTTGCTAAAGTATTGATGACCGTGAGTGAGCACCTGTTCGAAACACCTTTGGCAGCGATCACAGCTGTGAGTCTTTCTGGGTAAATCTATAAGAGCTTTGCACAACTGGATTGTACAATATTTGCACATTATTCTATCTCTGGGAAGTTGGTTGTTGATCATTGCTAAACATCCATTTAAATCCTGCCATAGATTTTCCACCTGATTTAAGTCAAAACTGCAACTAGGACACTCAGGAACATTCAACGTCGTCTTGGTAAGCAACTACATTGTATATTTGGCTTTGCGTTTTAGGTTATTGTCCTGCTGAAAGGTGAATTTGTTGTCTGTTGGAAAGCAGATTGAGCCAGGTTTTCCTCTAGGACTTTGCCTGTGCTTAGCTCTAAGCCGCCCCCCCCCAAAAAAAAAGTTTAGTATTTGGTCCCATATTCCTTGCACACAATGACAACATCATGCTTGTGACTCTACAAACTTGTTGGATGCATTTGCAGTTTATTTTTGTTGTTTTCTTTGGATTATGTTGTACCCAATAAGAACTGAATGGTAAAAAATGTTGTGTCATTTCGGAGTCACTTTTAATTGTAAGTAAGAAAAGCATCCACATTCATGGACATTCCCTGTAAAGAGAGGGGGTGGAGCTACCGCCCTGCTTTCACTCCTTGTTGTAGTATATTTTAACACGTTTGTCCCCAGAATTTAATAGATAATCTGACGCAATTACGCAAGACTTTAGTTCAGGATTTCCAAGATTATTATTTTACTTACTACTAGAGATATACTATAGGCTATTTAAGGTGGAATTATTGCATAGAGAACTTTTAACCACAGGTTAAAAGCTCAGTGTAGTCAACATTCAGTTTTTCCTGTGTTTTGTATCATATTGTCACACCTACTCCCGCTCGACGTCGCAGGTCTACTAACCACCGGTCCTGGCAACCATCCTTACCCACACCCCCTTGTTATGCACACCTGGATCTCATCATCACCTTGATTAAGCTCCCTTTATTTTGCCCTCAGTAGCCTCAGTCATCAGGCAGTATTGGTTTTGGCCACGTTCAGCACGTTTCTGTTTTCTGCCTTATTCTTATCAATAAACTCACCTTCTGCACCTGCTTCCTGACTCCCAGTGTATATGTTACACATATTGTACAACAGCTGATGAAACTAACACTGTAAAAGTGTGAAAACATTGGATCAGTGTTATTTCCTCATAGTTGCTTCTTGAAAATACAATCTACACAGGACCTTCTAATCAGCAGGTTTGCATGAGCGGGAGTTCTGGCTTTCCATGGTGAGATCACTATATGGTCAATTGGTTAATAGACCAATAACAAAGAGAGCTCCAAACCTTTCTGCCAATAACAGCTAGTTTTCAGTTTTCCCCTCCCCATTCAGACCACTCCCAGACAGTCCTATCAAAAATTTAGCTTGAGAAATAGTTTTCTGCCACAATTTTTGGGGGGCCCATTTTAACAGAATACTATTACATTAAGGTATTTAATTATTATTCAGACATTTTTTTAGATTTATAGAAAAATGACTGCATTGGGCCTTTAAGATCTACTTACTGCACCACCAGTCACACTCACCTGAGCTGTGGACATCGTGATTGGGCAACTCTCTGAGGAAGAGAAGACTGTCTGTGGTGCTGTTGCCATGGAGCATGAGTCAATCTCTGACGAGGGGTCGTCAGCAGGCCCCTGGCACTCTTCTGGCCCCTCCAGGACCTCAGTCAAAAGACTCTGGGACAGCACCTCTGAGAAGAAAGGAACTTCCTCCACCTCTGAGAAAACATCAGGCTCGGAGGCGTCTTCCAAGTCGAGGGCCAGGTCTAACTCAGGGGCCACATAAGATTCACCACCAGTGGCACATTCTTCCCCCTTTACCCCCTCCTGTTCATCACCCTCCACCCTGGGCTGAGGCTGCTCAGTGTCAGAGTCTTGTTGTAGCTCTGGGAAGAGATCTTCTTCATGGCCGCCATTGAGCAGCAGGGGGGACCCAGGCACCGGGTAGATGTCAGTGGACCCCGAGCGCTCCTCTTCTTCGTCCGAGTCAATGTGCAGCATGGCGCTGAGACGTGTGTGAGTGGGAAAGCTAGACCGCAGCTTCGGGGAGGCAGCGCCAAGGGGCCTCTCTCCGGGACCCTTGGGGGCCTCGATGGCATCCAGGCCTTCACTTAGGGACCTCTGCAGCCGTTGAGGGCCAGAGTAGGATTCGCCCTCTGTACCGCTGAAGTCCCTGTAGTCTGGGACTGGATAAGCTGTGGCCCCACCTTCCCAGGACCTCTGTGAGCCCAGAGAGCCAGTAGGGGAGGGGCCTCCAGTGACCACCCCTGGGAGTGGGTGGGGCAGATCTTCGTCATCTGACGGAGTCCCCGGGGCCCCATTATTGGGCACACCGATGATAAAGTCTAGTGAGGCCCCTGAGCATGAAACAGAGAAAAATTAATAATTTTGTAATACCTTGATTTTTATTACATTACAATTCATCAGTGTGTACAGTCGTGGCCAAAAGGTTTGAGAATGAAACAAATATTAATTTTCACAAGGTCTGCTGCCTCAGTTTGTATGATGGCAATTTGCATATACTCCAGAATGTTCAGATGAATTGCAATTAATGGCAAAGTCCCTCTTTGCAATGCAAATGAACTGTATCCCCAAAAAACATTCCCACTGCAATTCAGCTCTGCCACAAAAGGACCAACTGACATCATGTCAGTGATTCTCTCTTTAACACAGGTGTGAGTGTTGGCGGGGACAAGGCTGGAGATCACTCTGTCATGCTGATTGAGCTCAAATAACAGACTGGAAGCTTCAAAAGCAGGGTGGTACTTGGAATTCTTGTTCTTCCTCTGTCAATCATGGTTACCTGCAAGGAAACGCGTGCCATCATCATTGCTTTGCACAAAAAGGGCTTCACAGGCAAGGATATTTCTGCCAGTAAGATTGCACCTAAATCAACCATTTGTCGAATCATCAAGAACTTCAAGGAGAGCCGTTCAATTGATGTGAAGAAGGCTTCAGGGCGCCCAAGAAAGTCCAGCAAGCGCCAGGACCGTCTCCTAAAGTTGATTCAGCTGTGGGATCGGGGCACCACCAGTACAGAGCTTGCTCAGGAATGGCAGCAGGCAGGTGTGAGTGCATTTGCACACACAGTAAGGCAAAGACTTTTGGAGGATGGCCTGGTGTCAAGAAGGGCAGCAAAGAAGCCACTTCTCTCCAGGAAAAACATCAGGGACAGACTGATATTCTGCAAAAGGTACAGGGATTGGACTGCTGAGGACTGGGGTAAAGTCACTTTTTCTGAGGAATCCCCTTTCCGACTGTTTGGGGCATCCGGAAAAAGCTTGTACGGAAAAGACAAGGTGAGCGCTACCATCAGTCCTGTGTCATGTCAACAGTAAAGCATCCTGAGACCATTCATGTGTGGGGTTGCTTCTCAGCCAAGGGAGTGGGCTCACTCACAATTTTGCCTAAGAACACAGCCATGAATAAAGAATGGTACCAGCACATCCTCCGAGAGCAATTTCTTCCAACCATCCAGGAACAGTTTGGTGACAAACAATGCCAGCATGATGATCCAGCATGATGGAGCACCTTGCCATAAGGCAAGTGGCTCTGAGAACAAAACATCAATATTTTGGGTCCATGGCCAGGAAACTCCCCAGACCTTAATCCCATTGAGAACTTGTGGTCAATCCTCAAGAGGCGGCTGGACAAACAAAAACCCACAAATTCTGACAAACTCCAAGCATTGATTATGCAAGAATGGGCTGCCATCAGTCAGGATGTGGCCCAGAAATTAATTGATAGCATAGGTCTTGAAAAAGAAGGGTCAACACTGCAAATATTGACTCTTTGCATCAACTTCATGTAATTGTCAATAAAAGCCTTTGACACTTATGAAATGCTTGTAATTATACTTCAGTACTCCATAGTAACATCTGACAAAAATATCTAAAGACAATGAAGCAGCAAACTTTGTGGAAATTAATATTTGTGTCATTTCCAAAACTTTTGGCCACGACTGTACTTTAATATAGTTGTTAAACACAATAAATGAAAAGGTAATGGTCCTCACCGTCAGGTCCAGTGGATGTAAGCTCCACTTTGAACTGCATCTGGCCACTCACATGCTCAGTGGGCAACCGTCGACACAGAGAGAAGCTCAGAGGCTGGACACTGAAAACAGACAGAGGGACGAACATACAAAAAAAACAAAGGCAATCACTCAACTGTAGTGAACAGGCAATGATAAAGTACAGTGAACAATCCACAATTATGAGCATGGGTATACTTGAGTGTCAGTAAGAACACCTACACTACCAGTCAAATGTTTTAGAACACCTACTCATTCTTTATTAAATTTTTTACTATTTTCTACTTTGTAGAATAATAGTGAAGACATCAAAAATATAATATAAAACATATGGAATCATGTTGTATCCAAAAAAAGTGTTAAAGAAATTCAAAATATATTTTATATTTGAGATTCTTCAAATAGGGTGAAGGAAAAGCAGCCAACACGTGCTCAGCATATGTACGAGCTCCTTCAAGACTGTTGGAAAAGCATTCCAGGTTGAGAGAATGCCAAGAGTGTGCAAAGCTGTCATCAAGGCAAAGGACAGCTAATTGAAGAATCTCAAATATATTTTGATTTGTTTAACACTATTTTGGTTATTACATGATTCCATACAGTGGGGAGATCAAGTATTTGATACACTGACGATTTTGCAGGTTTCCCTACTTACACAGCATGTAGAGGTCTGTAATTTGTATCATATGTACACTTCAAATGTTAGAGACGGAATCTAAAACAAAAATCCAGAAAATCACATTGTATGATTTTTAAGTAATTAATTTGCATTTTATTGCATGACATAAGTATTGGATCACCTACCAACCAGTAAGAATTCCGGCTCTCACAGACCTGTTAGTTTTTCTTTAAGAAGCCCTCCTGTTCTCCACTCATTACCTGTATTAAGTGCACCTGTTTGAACTTGTTACTTGTCTAAAAGACACCTGTCCACACACTCAATCAAACAGACTCCAACCTCTCCACAATGGCCAAGACCAGAGAGCTGTGTAAGGACATCAGGGATAAAATTGTAGACCTGCACAAGGCTGGGATGGGCTACAGGACAAGCAGCTTGGTGAGAAGGCAACAACTATTGGCGCAATTATTAGAAAATGGAAGAAGTTCAAGATGACGGTCAATCACCCTTGGTCTGAGGTTCCATGCAAGATCTCACCTCGTGGGGCATCAATGATCATGAGGAAGGTGAGGGATCAGCCCAGAACTACACGGCAGGACCTGGTCGATGACCTGAAGAGAGCTGGGACCACAGTCTCAAAGAAAACCATTACTAACACACACGCCGTCATGGATTAAAGTCCTGCAGCGCACGCAAGGTCCCCCTGCTCAAACCAGCGCATGTACAGGCCCGTCTGAAGTTTGCCAATGATCATCTGAATGATCCAGAGGAGGAATGGGAGAAGGTCATGTGGTCTGATGAGACAAAAATATAGCTTTTTGGTCTAAACTCCACTCGCCGTGTTTGGAGGAAGAAGAAGGATGAGTACAACCCCAAGAACACCATCCCAACCGTGAAGCATGGAGGTGGAAACATCATTCTTTGGGGATGCTTTTCTGCAAAGGGGACAGGACGACTACACCGTATTGAGGGGAGGATGGAAGGGGCCATGCATCGCGAGATCTTGGCCAACAACCTCCTTCCCTCAGTAAGAGCATTGAAGATGGGTCGTGGCTGGGTGTTCCAGCATGACAACGACCAGAAACACACAGCCAGGGCAACTAAGGAGTGGCTCCGTAAAGAAGCATCTCAAGGCCTTGGAGTGGCCTAGCCAGTTTCCAGACCTGAACCCAATAGAAAATCTTTGGAGGGAGCTGAAAGTCCGCATTGCCCAGCGACAGCCCGAAACCTGAAGGATCTGGACTAGGTCTGTTTGGAGGAGTGGGCCAAAATCCCTGCTGCAGTGTGTGAAAACCTGGTCAAGAACTACAGGAAACTGTAGTAGCAAACAAAGGTTTCTGTACCAAATATTAAGTTCTGCTTTTCTGATGTATCAAATAGTTATGTCATGCAATAAAATGCTAATTGATTACTTAAAAATCATACAATGTGATTTTCTGGATTTTTGTTTTAGATTCCATCTCTCAGTTGAAGTGTACCTATGATAAAAATTACAGACCTCTACATGCTTTGTAAGTTGGAAAACTTGCAAATTCTGCAGTATATCAAATACTTGTTCTCCCCACTGTATGTGTTATTTCATAGTTTTGATGTCTTCACTATTATTCTACAATGTAGAAAATAGTAAAAATAAAGAAAAACCTTTGAATGAGGTGGTGTTCTAAAACTTTGATCAGTAGTGTATGCATGGGTGCGTCCGTTTACCATGTTACCTACCCAGGTATCTTCTCAATCAGCCTCTGGACAGGAATGGTCAGCTGACCAAGGAAGCGCTTGATGATTGGTCGACTTTTGGCAAACTTGTCCTTCACCTCGATGTTCAGAATGTCTGTCATTAGTGCTACGAAAGTGTATTTCTACAGAGGGAGGGAGACACAGACTGTTAGAACATGCGCTGGCTTTTTCACAAAAACATTTTTTTTAATGGTAAACAACAAGTGAATTGCGGCAATCAGAGGTTCAGGTCCAATTTAAGTGGACAGCAACTTAATCAGAATTCTGAAGTTCAGCATGACAGTGGACAGCGACCATCTGAGACGCCAAGCGAGACACAAAAAGGGAAAGCCTTGCTCGGCTCCCCATTAACTCTTTATTTGGAAGACCAGGGATGGGCAACACCAAAAGGTTAGCGGATGCATGTGTGGGTATGGATGTGGATACGCAGACCCGCAAGCCACAGCAGCCCCTCATGAGGAGTTCAGATTGTGTGCCCCCCACCCCTATCCAATTTACCAATCCCTGACCTAGTCTCTTCAGCCATATTGATTTCAAATGTCTAACCTTCACAATTTTGTAAATAATAGGGAATATAGATCACCTCTCCGTGCCACTTAGGGTTGGTGGTGTTGGCGATGATGGCGGAGCGTCTCTCCTGTCCATGGTGGCTGAAGGTGGGGAAGCCGCTCCTCTTCCCAGGGTGGATGGACATCTTCAGGTAGGGATCCGGGTTGAAGAACATTCCCTTCTTCAGCCCCACCGCACGCATATCTACACAGAGGAAGATTATCATCACATCAGGGGATGTATGTATCAACAGTATCAGAGTAGGAGTGCTGAGTCAGGATTGGTTTAGCCTTTTAGAGCACAATAAATAAGACTACATGGACAGGGGGACCTGATCATAGATCCAAATTCCGACTCTGAGACTCTTATACATACAGTATGGCCCCAGGTCCTTCACTGAGCATTGTCTGAGGCTTTGACAAAACAAAATTGGAGGCTAAACTGCCAACCAGAGGGGGCTAGTGGGTGGAGATAGAAGAGGACGGCCTTTGATGCCATTCCATTTATTCCATTCCAGCCATTACAATGAGCCCATCTTCTAATATCTCCACCAAACATATCCTCTCTGCAAATGCAGTGATGAAGGTTGTGAAACAACAACACATTGGCAGTAGACATTATGTTTACCTTGTTTGTTTTTTTAACTTTCCAAAATGAAGATGCCAAGCCGTTTCAATAATGGCTTTTATCTGCAACTATATCATACACGTTTAGCCAAGTCCAATTTCTTGTCAATGTCACAAGCCAGGGGAACCAACAAGCACCTTACTATATGAACAAGTATTGCAATTGGAGCGTGAACAGAACCTACTGCGTTTTCACACATTTTCTGAGGTTTATTGCAAAGGAAGGATGATATACATATATGCAAAGTTAGAACCTCTTATTTTCAAGTGGGAATAACACATGAGGAGGAATAAAAGGTCAAATAAAGTGGTAGATTATTATGATTAATCTTATTGATAAGATTTATCAATAAGTGACAAAAGCAATTTGCTGCCAAAACGTTGACAATCTTTTACTAAATTATTTGAAATGGAACTATAGTGTGTGCACCTTTTCTAAGACAGATTCAATGAGGACATTTACTTGGTTTTAGCCAAACCACACCTCACCTGTTAAAGTAAAGCTAATTAGTTTGCGAGGATGATCGGTGGATGACTGCCCCTCACTTTGAGCTTCTCCCTGAGAGACACATGTTGTATAAACATGATAAGACTGTTAAAACACACACACACACACACACACACACACACACCACACACACACCACACACACCACACACACCACACACACCAGGAATCCAGGATTCTTCACAGTGATGCAGGGGGTGGTTGCTCTCAGGGCTCCACTGACACCGTGGTAGTACTTGAAGCAGATCTTGGTCTCAGCTAGAGGGAAATCGAAAGATTCATGATATGAACACAACCTTCTCTTTTCCTTTCCTCACCAACTCTTTTGCTGGCTGAATCTCAATTGTGAGACATGACTTCTAATCTTGCTTGTTAAGAGGGTAGTATGTACAGAGTAATGCAAACATCTTGCTCACAATTACTTGTATTCACATGTATTACGGAACTAACAATTCAATTAAACGTAGTGTACTATGTAATTGCAGTGTAATTACCTTTCCAGTAGTAAACCATGAAATAATGGCCCTATGGGCCTTGCTCAAAAGTAGTAGTAGTACATAAGGAATAGGGTGCTATTTGGAACAAAAACCTGTTAATTAAGTGTTGCCTCTCCCCCTTTGTGAATCTCATCACATTGGACCGCACTTTTTGCTCAAAGACATTTTGAAGCTTCAATTCCACATCATACTTGATCATATTAAAGCTTTCTTTCCTTCACTCCCTTTCCTCTCGTTTTCTCTCCTCCCACTCACCGTCCATGAAGTAAGGACCAGGCTCCAGTCTCCAGACAATCTGACCCCTCTGTGTCCCATTCACCCCGCGATTCTTACAGTCCCACACATTAGACGGGCTGGTCTCATCTGAGCCGGCCAGGGAACAAAAAAGCTTTGTCAGACACTCAGTTTGTGTGTTTGGTTCTAAATGAGTAAAAACATGCATGTTTTGTGGTCTATACGTGGTCTATATGTTTTTGTGCTCTCTACGTGAGAGTGACAGACAAAATGTTTAACTATTGAAAAACTAGAAAATGGTGGACCCCAATGAACACTATAATGTTACGGTCAGATATTTATTGAACAGCATATATCTACACTCCACATTGCAGCCTTATCATAACTCTTGTTCCATGTAAACTCAGCAAAAAAATGTGTCCCCTCACTGTCAACTGCGTTTATTTTCAGCAAACTTAACATGTGTAAATATATGTATGAACATAAGTTTCAACAACAGACAAACTGAACAAGTTCCACAGACTTGTGACTAAAAGAAATTGAATAATGTGTCCCTGAACAAAGGGGGGGGGGGGGTAAAAATCAAAAGTAACAGTCAATGCAGCTGGAGGCCACACCAGATACTAAGTACTGCAGTGCATCTCCTCCTCATGGACTGCACCAGATTTGCCAGTTCTTGCTGTGAGATGTTACCCCACTCTTCCACCAAGGCACCTGCAAGTTCCCGGACATTCCTGGGGGGTTGGCCCTAGCCCTCACCCTCCGATCCAACAGGTCCCAGACGTGCCCAATGTGATTGAGATCCGGGCTCTACGCTGGCCATGGCAGAACACTGACATTCCTGTCTTGCAGGAAATCACAGAACGAGCAATATGGCTGGTGGAATTGTCATGCTAGAGGGTCATGTCAGGATGAGCCTGCAGGAAGGGTACCACATGAGGGAGGAGGATGTCTTCCCTGTAACACACAGCATTGAAATTGCCTGCAATGACAACAAGCTCTGTCCAATGATGCTGTGACACACCACCCCAGACCATGACGGACCCTCCACCTCGATCCCGCTCCAGAGTACAGGAGTAACGCTCATTCCTTCAACGATAAATGCGAATCCGACTATCACCCCTGGTGAGACAAAACCGCGATTCATCAGAGAAGAGCACTTTTTGCCGGTCCTGTCTGGTCCAGCGACGGTGGGTTTGTGCCCATAGGCGACGTGGTTGGCCTACAAGCCCTCAGTCCAGCGTCTCTCAGTCTATTGCAGATAGTCTGAGCACTGATGGAGGGATTGTTTTCCTGGTAGTTGCTGCCATACTGTGCCTGTCCCGCAGGTGTGATGTTCGAATGTACCGATCCTGTGCAGGTGTTGTTACACGTGGTCTGCCACTGCGAGGACGATCAGCTGTTTCTCCTGTCTCCCTGTAGCGCTGTCTTAGATGTCTCACAGTGCGGACATTGCAATGTATTGCCCTGGCCACATCTGCAGTCCTCATGCCTCCTTGCAGCATGCCTAAGGCACGTTCACGCAGATGAGCTGGGACCCTGGGCATCTTCTCTTTTGGTGTTTTTCAGAGTAGTAGAAAGGCCTCTTTCATGTCTTAAGGTTTCATAACTGACCTTAATTGCCTACCATCTGTAAGCTGTTAGTGTCTTAACGACCATTCCACAGGTGCATGTTCATTAATGGTTTATTGAACAAGCATGGGAATCAGTGTTAAACCCGTTATAATTAAGATATTTTGATTTTTACGATTGATCTTTGACAGGGTCCTGAAAAAGGGACGTTTCTTTTTTCCCCCCTGAGTTTATAATGTCTGTTTTGCCCTATACCATAACCTTAGATACGTCAAACTTCAGACAATTATCCTTTAATTCGTAAATGTAGTGCCTAAAATACATTCTCTACAACCTCTAACACAAAGGACTAGAAATTGCAACCTCCCACAGTGTTAAAACCGAGGGAATTCCGCTGTACGTAGCACTTTCACGTCAGGCTGAACTGAACAAGCACGAAGCAGCATGATGTGGGGGAAAGATGTGGAGGAGAGAGGGAGGAGGAGGAGATATCATTGAATGTCTGCTTAGTTGTGGAAAGTGGGAAAGCACGCAGCACCCTGGGGGGATTAATACCCTGACGCTAGTAATGAAGTGCATGATAGCTTTGTGATCGATATCTAGAGGGATCCCTGCATGGATTGCCTTCTCTGCTTACTCCCTCCCTCTCATATTTTCACCTGACAGGGATGATTGGGATCTCTCTTCCTTAAAGGAGGAAATCCAGACAGGTCAAGGGGCAGGTGGATAGAGGATTCAGAAGCTTCTGGAGGTTGACTGACTCGTCCCACAGCCAATTATTATATTGGTAAACTGGTAAATTAGTATTAGAGAGGAGTCTTAGACAAGCCTAATGTGGTTGCTTATAGTTTGTGTTAGATAAATACTATTTAGTTTGTTGCCCACTAAATACTTTCAGGCATGTATGCTCGCGTGAAACCGAATTGGTTATACTGTAGGTTCAAAACAATATGTGGTTCATTATATGAATAAATATGAAAAAGTTGGAGAAGTTGTTTTTTCACTGCAATATTTAACAAGTAGCCTTATACAGTGTGCCGCTTAATGTATAATGAACAAAAATATTAACGCAACAAATTCAAAGATGTTTCTGAGTTACAGTTCATTAGGACATCAGTCAATTTAAATTAATTCATTAGGCCCTAATCTATGGATTTCACATGACTGGGAATACAGATATGCATCCTCACAATGGGCCTCAGGATATTTTCAAGATATTTCTGTGCATTCAAACTGCAACTGTGTTCATTGTCCGTAGCTTATGCCTAACCATACCATAACCCCACCACCATCACGAGGCACTCATGTTCACAAACGTTGACATCAGCAAACCGCTTGCCCACACGATGCCATACAAGTGGTCTGCGGTTGTGAGGCCGGTTGGACGTACTGCCAAATTCTCTAATAAAACGGAGGCTTATGATAGAGAAATGAACATTCAATCCTCTAGCAATAGCTCTGGTGGACATTCCTGCAATCAGCATGCCAATTGCAAGCTCCCTCAAAACTTGAGATATCTGTGGCATTGTGTTGTGTGATAAAACTGCACATTTTAGAGTGACCTTTTATTGTCCGCAGCATAAGGTGCACCTGTGTAATGATCATGCTGTTTAATTTATTGATATGCCACACCTGTCAGGTGGATGGTTTATATTTGCAATGGAGAAAGGCTCAGTAACAAGGATGTTAACTGCATATGGAAAAATTCTGGGATCTTTATTTTCAGCTCATGAAACATGGGACCAACACTTTACATGTTGCGTTTATATTTTTGTTGGGTGTAGTTTACAATCAAAATCCTGACTCTAAGCAGGGCTATTAAACAGTGCATTCGGAAAGTTTTTAAAACACCTAGACTTTTTCCACATTGTGTTAGGTTACAGCCTTATTCTAAAATAGATTAAATAGATGTTTTCCACCTCAATCTACACGCAACAGCCCATAATGACAAAGCAAAAACAGTTTTTGAAAATGTATAAAAATTTAAAAACAGAAATACCTTATTTACATAAATATTCAGACCCATTACTATGCCACTCGAAATTGAGCTCAGGTGCATCTTGTTTCCATTGATTATCCTTGAGATGTTTCTAAAACTTGATTGGAGTCCATCTGTGGTAAATTCAATTGATTGGACATGAATTGGAAAGAAACAAACCTGTCTATATAAGGTCCCACAGTTGACAGTGAATGTCAGAGCAAAAACCAAGCCAGGAGGTCGAAATAATTGTCCGTAGAGCACCGAGCCAAGGATTGTGTCGAGGCACAGATCTGGGGAAGGGTACCAAAAAATGCCTGCAGCATTCAAGGTCCCGAAGAACACAGTGGCCTCATCATTATTAAACAAAATAAGTCTGGAACCAGTGTAATGTACTTAAGTCGTTTTTTGGCGTATCTGTACTTTACATTTTTGACTAATTTTACTTCACTACATTCCTAAAGAAATTATGTACTTTTTACTCTATACATCTTCCCTAACACCCAAAAGTTGTGTTTACATTTTGATTGCTTACCAGGACAGACAATTGTATAATTCACACACGTATCAAGAGAACATCCCTGGTCATCCCAACTGCATCTGATCTGGCAGACTCACTAAACACATGCTGCATTTGAAAATTATGTCAGTGGAGCGTGCCCCTGGCTATCCGTAATTTAAAAAATACAAGAAAATGGTCCTGTCTGGTTTGCTTAATATAAGGAATTTGAAATGATTTATACTTTTGATATTTAAGTATATTTTAGCAATTACACTTACTTTTGAAAGGTAAGTATATTTAAAACCAAATACTTTGACTTGAACCAAATAATTCACTTGAGTCATTTTCTAATGATGCGGTATCTATACTTTTACTCAAAACCTGCTCCAGAGTGCTGAGGACCTCAGACTGGGGTGAAGGTTAATCTTCCAACAGGACAACGGCCCTAAGCACACAGCCAAGACAACGCAGGAGTGGCTTCAGGACAAGTCTCTGAATGTCCTTAAGTTGTCCAGCCAGAGCCCGGACTTGAACCCGATCAAAAATCTCTGGAAATAGCTGTGCAGCAACACTCCCTATCCAACCTAACAGAGCTTGAGAGGATTTGCAGAGAAGAATGGGAGAAACTGCAAAATATAGGTCTTCCAAGCTTGTAGCGTCATACCCAAGACGAGGAGACTGTAATCACTGCCAAAGGTGCTTCAACAAAGTATTGAGTTGGGTCTAAAATACTTATGTAAATGTGATATTTTATTTGATACATTAGTCAAAATAACTAAAAACCTGATTTTGCTTTCTCATTATGGGGTATTGTGTGTAGATTGGTGAGGGAGGGAACAATTGAATCAATTTTTGACTAAGACTGTAACATAACAAAATGTGGAAAAAGTAAAGAGGTCTGAAAAATTTCCGAATGCACTGTATTGGAGACCACGCAGGATAGTCTAGGTGTATATGATATGTGTTGGTCGAAGTCAGATGTATATGTTGACTCAGGCTTCCCTTCTGTGGAACTTCAACAGCTCCAATTTCATTATTTACTCTGTAGTCTCCTGCACCAGAGACATGCATTTCTCAACTCTACATAACTTGCTAGAATCAGCAAGTCCTACACAACAGCTTGGATCAGTTCAGTCAGATCAATAGTATAAGTTAAAAAGTTTGCCTTGTCAGTCCAAATCAAAGAAACATTATTACAATAAAAAAAATGTGAGCATTTATTTAAACCTTTGATTCAATGCTCCACAAGTAGCTGGATAAGGTAAACTAGTGTTCTACCTTATTCTGGCGGGGTACCCCTGGGGTTGACCATTTTTGTTTACACCTGTACTAACACAACTGATTCATTTAATCAAGGGCTATATCATTAGTTGAATAAGATTATGTTGTACTGGACTACAACATAACTGGGGGCAACCAGTTCATGTGTTCTACTTTAAACGTTCCTAGTTACTAACTACCATTGTGAAATGAGCATGCTGAGTTTCTCACCGATGTGGTAGAGGCCAATCCAGTCGGTGGCATCCACCTCCTCCTTGATGTCCCAGGAGATGACCAGGTTCTCGCCCCTACCCAGCGTGAACTCCAGCGTGGATGCCGTCAGTGACGAGCGGCTCTGCGACGTCACCAGGTCCGTGTCACTGTTGGCCCTCGGGAGGCCAATGGGGCTACTCACCACGGAAGCCATGTCCCCGGCGGCGCCACCGCGCTCTGCCAGGCTCCGAAGGTTCTCCGGGCTGAGTGTGTGTCGCAGGTGCGGGCTGCGCCTCCGAGGCGCTGACAGGTGCTCTCGTCCCAAGTGTCCGGACAATCCGTGTGCATTGTGGGGGTGGGCCGTGTGGGGATGGTTACGGGTCCTTGGAAGGACCGCTGTGGCAAGTGAGGGACGCATGGTGGCTGCGGGGGAAAGGCCAAAGCAGGAAGTTTGGAGTTGTTGTTACAGGAGCTGGCAAAAGGTTGGTGGGGATTAGATAACCGGAAACCCTTGGTCTTAGTGGTTGGGTTACGCTTCAAAGATGCGGTCTACCTCACTTAACTATGGTAGATTGCTACAGCTTTAGCTTTCAGATGGTGGTGTTAATAATGTTTCATGTGGAGGTTGCAGAAGTTATCCTTCCATAAAAGCTCTGCACTGTTGTACCTAAAGTTCTGACCAAGCCCTCTCTGGCCAACGTAAAAAAAATATTATTCCTGGAGTGCAGTGAACAATCCAGGAGCAAAGACAGGTGGAAGACAGCCAGCGTTGTCCACTCTGCTACCTTACGCTGTCCAACAAGCAACGGTCGAGACAGAGAGCCCAAGAATAGGAAAGAGAAGACAAAATGGAGAGGGAAATGAGGGACAGGGGCAGACAGACGAAGTGAAACAAAGAACAAAACGTCAGTACTCTTAACCGACGCACTGCATGCACAGCAAAAACAATGAACACTGGACAACTCTCAGCGAAATGCAATCACGAGATTCCTGAACAAGCATTTGTCACCACCAGACTGCGATGTGGTATCACAGAACCAGTCACCAATGCATTTATAGTACATTGCCGCCTAGGCCTAGCCATTCTAATTTACACACCGAGTGATTCTCTCTTTCCTAATCAACATTACAAATTAATGACGAAATTACATCAGGAAAGCTTGGTTAAGGTGAAACTGCTGATTGTTTCATCTCTCCTTCTAAATGAAATGCATGCAAATGACAAAATCTAAAACAGGATTTATTGTATTAGAGACACGTTTCCATAACAATAACAACGTCCCAATGTACTGTTTTGAGAACTGATTGTCCTCCTCTCTTTCTTACTATGACTCTTAGCTATAATTTGAGCTAATGCTAGCACCAGTAATTTCTGATTTGGGATGATCTATGCTGGGATCATCTCATCGTCTGTTCAGCACTATTATAACCAACTAAGCTGTTGTGGGTGCGGACCATTACACACTACTGTAGCTCCTTGGTAAATTGAAATGATGATCTCTGTTGAACCAATTTACAGTACATTAGCAAAAGTATGTGGACACATGCTTGTCAAACATCTCATTCCAAAATCATGGGCATTGACATGGAGTTGGTCCCACCTATGCTGCTATAACAGCCTTCACTCTTCTAGGAAGGCTTTCCACTAGATGTTGAAGCACTGCTTCAGAAAATTGGAACGGAAATGGCGCCACACCAAACTGGAAGTATCGAAGAGCCCTTACTGCTGCTCGATCATCCTATTTTTCCAACTTAAAACCTCTTAGGGCTCTGGACTTTTTTTTCAACGTTTTGTTAAAAATCGTGCAAAATTTCAACGTCCTGCTACTCATGCCAGGAATATAGTACATGCATATGATTAGTATGTGTGGATAGAAAACACTCTGAAATTTATAAAACTAGTTAAATCATGTCTGTGACTATAACAGAACGTGTGGAGCAGGCAAAAGCCCAAGGAAAACTGTTCACCCAAAAAAAAAAAAGATATCCTTCCGCCAGTTGCCTGTACGGTCTATGGCAAGGGAAATAGATAGCGAGCAGTTTACAATGCCTACAGCTTCCACAGCTTTGCTTTGAAGTTAATCCTTGGTCAGATGAGAAATAGGCACTTCCTGTCATCGAGTACAAAGCTTGAAAGAGAAAACGGAGCATCATTTCAAGAACTGCTGCTATTGAATACAGATCGCCCCGTGATCAATTTGATCGATTATTAACGTGTACTAATACCTAAAGTTGGTTTACAAAAGTAGTTTGAAGTGTTTTGTCAAAGTTTATTGGCAACTTTTTTAATTTAAAAAAATGATGTTGCGTTTTGTAAAGCTGCTTTTTCCTGGATCAGACGGGCTTCATAAATGGACATTTTGGGTATACATGGACGGATTTAATCGGAATAGCTCGTCAAAGGTAATGAATGTTTTATATTTTATTCCTGCGTTTTGTGTAGCACCGGCTACGCTAATTCCTTTGTTTAAGTCTTTTTCCGGTATTGGCTATCAGATAATAGCTTCTCATGCTTTCGCCGAAAAGCATTTTAAAAATCTGACATGTTGGCTAGATTCACAACAAGTGTAGCTTTAATTGAGTACCCTGCATGTGTGTTTTAATGAAAGTTTGAGTTTTAGCGAGTACTATTAGCATTTGGCATTGCGCATTTCCATTTCCTGTTGGCTAGGTGAGACGCAGGCGTCTCACCTTGCCCTAAGAGGCTAATTGAGGAAAATAAGAACAATACGAAATGTATTTTTGATACTGTCGCAAAGCTACCTAAAAAGCAGCATTCCCCAAGTGGGGATGGCTTTCACTTCAGCAGTAATAAATTAATGAACTTCTTTGAGGAAAAGATCATGATTATTAGAAAGCAAATTACGGACTCCTCTTTAAATCTGCCTATTCCTTCAAAGCTCAGTTGTCCTGAGTCTGCACAACTCTGCCAGGACGTAGGATCAAGAGAGACACGCAAGTGTTTTAGTACTATATCTCTTGACACAATGATTAAAATAATCATGGCCTCTAAACCTTCAAGCTGCATACTGGACCCTATTCCAACTAAACTACTGAAAGAGCTGCTTCCTGTGCTTGGCCCTCCTATGTTGAACATAATAAACGGCTCTCTATCCACCGGATGTGTGCCAAACTCACTAAAAGTGGCAGTAATAAAGCCTCTCTTGAAAAAGCCAAACCTTGACCCAGAAAATATTTTTTAAAACTGTCTTCCATTCCTCTCAAAATTTTTTGAAAAGGCTGTTGCGCAGCAACTCCCTGCCTTCCTGAAGACAAACAATGTATACGAAATGCTTCAGTCTGGTTTTAGACCCCATCATAGCACTGAGACTGCACTTGTGAAGGTGATAAATTACCTTTTAATGGCATCAGACCGAGGTTCTGCATCTGACCTCGTGCTCCTAGACCTCAGTGCTGCTTTTGATACCATCGATCACCACATTCTTTTGGAGAGATTGGAAACCCAAATTGGTCTACATGGACAAGTTCTGGCCTGGTTTAGATCTTATCTGTCGGAAAGATAGTTGGTCTCTGTGAATGGTTTGTCCTCTGACAAATAAACTGTAAATGTCGGTGTTCCTCAAGGTTCCGTTTTAGGACCACTATTGTTTTCACTATATATTTTACCTCTTGGGGAGGTAATTCGAAAACATAATGTTAACTTTCACAGCTATGCGGATGACACACAGCTGTACATTTCAATGAAACATGGTGAAGCCCCAAAATTACCCTCGCTTAGAAGCCTGTGTTTCAGACAAAATGAAGTGGATGGCTGCAAAATGTCTACTTTTAAACTCGGACAAAACAGAGATGCTTGTTCTAGGTCCCAAGAAACAAAGAGATCTTCTGTTGAATCTGTCAATTACTCTTAATGGTTGTACAGTCGTCTCAAATAAAACTGTGAAGGACCTCTGCGTTACTCTGGACCCTGATCTCGCTTTTGACGAACATATCAAGACCATTTCAAGGACAGCTTTTTTCCATCTACGTAACATTGCAAAAATCAGAAACTTTCTGTCCAAAAATGATGTAGAAAAATGTATCCATGCTTTTGTTACTTCTAGGTTAGACTACTGCAATGCTCTACTTTCCGGCTACCCGGATAAAGCACTAAATAAACTTCAGTTAGTGCTAAATACGGCTGCTAGAATCCTGACTAGAACCAAAAAATGTGATCATATTACTCCAGTGCTAGCCTCCCTACACTGGCTTCCTGTCAAGGCAAGGGCTGATTTCAAGGTTTTACTGCTAACCTACAAAGCATTACATGGGATTGCTCCTACCTATCTCTTTGATTTGGTCCTGCCGTACATACCTACACGTTTGCTACAGTCACAAGACGCAGGCCTCCTAATAGTCCCTAGAATTTCTAAGCAAATAGCTGGAGGCAGGGCTTTCTCCTATAGAGCTCCATTTTTATGGAAGGTTCTGCCTACCCATGAGAGAGACGCAAACTCAGTCTCAACCTTTAAGTCTTTACTGAAGACTCATCTCTTCAGTGGGTCATATGATTGAGTGTAGTCTGGCCCAGGAGTGTGAAGGTGAACGGAAAGGCTCTGGAGCAACGAACCGTCCTTGCTGTCTCTGCCTGGCCGGTTCCCCTCTTTCCACTGGGATTCTCTGCCTCTAACCCTATTACAGGGGCTGAGTCACTGGCTTACTTGGTGCTCTTTCATGCCGTCTCTAGGAGGGGTGCATCAATTGAGTGGGTTGAGTCACTGATGTAATCTTCCTGTTAGGGTTGGCGCCCCCCCTTGAGTTGTGCCGTGGCGGAGATCTTTGTGGGCTATACTCGGCCTTGTCTCAGGATGGTAAGTTGGCGGTTGAAGATATCCCTCTGGTGGTGTGGGGGCTGTGTTTTGGCAAAGTGGGTGGAGTTATATCCTTCCTTTTTGGCCCTGTCCGGGGGTATCATCGGATGGGGCCACAGTGTCTCCTGACCCCTCCTGTCTCAGCCTCCAGTATTTATGCTGCAGTAGTTTGTGTCGCGGGGCTAGGGTCAGTTTGTTATATCTGGAATAGTTCTCCTGTCTTATCCGGTGTCCTGTGTGAATTTAAGTATGCTCTCTCTAATTCTCTTTCTTTCTCTCTCTCGGAGGACCTGTGCCGTAGGACCATGCCTCAGGACTACCTGGCATGATGACTCCTTGCTGTCCCCAGTCCACTTGGCCGTGCTGCTGCTCCAGTTTCAACTGTTCTGCCTGTGGCTATGGAATCCTGACCTGTTCACCGGATGTGCTACCTGTCCCAGACCTATTATTTGACCATGCTGGTCATTTATGAACATTTGAACATCTTGGCCATGTTCTGTTATAATCTCCACCCGGCACAGCCAGAAGAGGACTGGCCACCAGTCCATAGCCTGGTTCCTCCAAGTTTCTTCCTTGGTTTTGGCCTTTCTAGGGAGTTTTTCCTAGTCAACGTGCTTCAACACCTGCATTGCTTGCCGTTTTAGGCTGGGTTTCTATTTTCTGACATTGGCTGATGTAAAAAGGGCTTTATAAATATATTTGATTGATTGATAACTCTGCAGCAGGAGACAAAGGTCACTGCCTTATTCCTATAAGCCCTATAAGCCCCTAGTGCTAATGTTGACATATCTGAATCAGACAGGAAACGGTTCTCAGGGCCAGTTCAGAGAATTCCTCTGCTTCTGTGCTGGGTGGTGTCTCCCTGCTGAAACTTATTATATACAGTGCCTTGCGAAAGTATTCGGCCCCCTTGAACTTTGCGACCTTTTGCCACATTTCAGGCTTCAAACATAAAGATATAAAACTGTATTTTTTTGTTTAGAATCAACAACAAGTGGGACACAATCATGAAGTGGAACGACATTTATTGGCTATTTCAAACTTTTTTAACAAATCAAGAACTGAAAAATTGAGCGTGCAAAATGATTCAGCCCCCTTAAGTTAATACTTTGTAGCGCCACCTTTTGCTGCGATTACAGCTGTAAGTCGCTTGGGGTATGTCTATCAGTTTTGCACATCGAGAGACTGACATTTTTTCCCATTCCTCCTTGCAAAACAGCTCGAGCTCAGTGAGGTTGGATGGAGAGCATTTGTGAACAGCAGTTTTCAGTTCTTTCCACAGATTCTCGATTGGATTCAGGTCTGGACTTTGACTTGGCCATTCTAACACCTGGATATGTTTATTTTTGAACCATTCCATTGTAGATTTTGCTTTATGTTTTGGATCATTGTCTTGTTGGAAGACAAATCTCCGTCCCAGTCTTAGGTCTTTTGCAGACTCCATCAGGTTTTCTTCCAGAATGGTCCTGTATTTGGCTCCATCCATCTTCCCATAAATTTTAACCATCTTCCCTGTCCCTGCTGAAGAAAAGCAGGCCAAAACCATGATGCTGCCACCACCATGTTTGACAGTGGGGATGGTGTGTTCGGGGTGATGAGCTGTGTTGCTTTTACGCCAAACATAACGTTTTGCATTGTTGCCAAAAAGTTCAATTTTGGTTTCATCTGACCAGAGCACCTTCTTCCACATGTTTGGTGTGTCTCCCAGGTGGCTTGTGGCAAACTGTAAACAACACTTTTTTATGGATATCTTTAAGAAATGGCTTTCTTCTTGCCACTCTTCCATAAAGGCCAGATTTGTGCAATATACGACTGATTGTTGTCCTATGGACAGAGTCTCCCACCTCAGCTGTAGATCTCTGCAGTTCATCCAGAGTGATCATGGGCCTCTTGGCTGCATCTCTAATCAGTCTTCTTCTTGTATGAGCTGAAAGTTTAGAGGGACGGCCAGGTCTTGGTAGATTTGCAGTGGTCTGATACTCCTTCCATTTCAATATTATCGCTTGCACAGTGCTCCTTGGGATGTTTAAAGCTTGGGAAATCTTTTTGTATCCAACTCCGGCTTTAAACTTCTTCACAACAGTATCTCGGACCTGCCTGGTGTGTTCCTTGTTCTTCATGATGCTCTCTGCGCTTTTAATGGACCTCTGAGACTATCACAGTGCAGGTGCATTTATACGGAGACTTGATTACACACAGGTGGATTGTATTTATCATCATTAGTCATTTAGGTCAACATTGGATCATTCGGAGATCCTCACTGAACTTCTGGAGAGAGTTTGCTGCACTGAAAGTAAAGGGGCTGAATAATTTTGCACACCCAATTTTTCAGTTTTTGATTTGTTAAAAAAAGTTTGAAATATCCAATAAATGTCGTTCCACTTCATGAGTGTCCCACTTGTTGTTGATTCTTCACAAAAAAATACAGTTTTATATCTTTATGTTTGAAGCCTGAAATGTGGCAAAAGGTCGCAAAGTTCAAGGGGGCCGAATACTTTCGCAAGGCACTGTACCGGATAGGTTTTTGATTAACAAAAAGGAGAGCAGTGAAGTCAATCTGGAAACTCCTGTAACAGAAGTCTAATGTCTTGCATTGTGCACATCTGCAATATCATCAGTTCATCCTGCTGCCCGAGGCAACATATCACAGAATCTCAGTTTCATAGTGATTTATAGTGAACGATCCATGTTGCTCAGTGCGGCATTACATGAGAAGAGAGGTCATGCATGTGCGAGATGATTGCCTGTATGTCCGGACTGATATTGGAGAAAGGAATGATTGCATGTCCCTGAGTCAACAAGACTATTCAACTGGGGAAGACATGCATGCAGGCACAAATCGATACAGTGGGGCAAAAAAGTAGTTAGTCAGCCACCAATTGTGCAAGTTCTCACACTTAAAAAGATGAGAGAGGCCTGTAATTTTCATCATAGGTACACTTCAACTATGACAGACCTAGCCAGTCTCCAGATCTCAACCCCATAGAAAAGGGAGTTGAAAATCCGTGTTGCCCAGCAACAGCCCCAAACCATCACTGCTCTAGATCTGCATGGAGGAATGAGCCAAAATACCAGCAACAGTGTGTGAAAACCTTGAAGACTTACAGAAAACGTTTGACCTCGGTCATTGCCAACAAAGGGTATATAACAAAGTATTGAGATAAACTTTTGTTATTGACCAAATACTTATTTTCCACCATCATTTGCAAATAAATTCATAAAAAATCCTACAATGTGATTTTCTGGATTTTTTTTCTCATTTTGTCTGTCATAGTTGAAGTGTACCTATGATGAAAATGACAGGCCTCTCTCATCTTTTTAAGTGTGAGAACTTGCACAATTGGTGGCTGACTAAATATTTTTTTGCCCCACTGTATGTACACAGCAACATGTGCGCGCGCACACACACTTGTGGGAGAAGGAGCATTTCTTTTTTTTCTTTTTTTCTTTTACCCCTTTTTCTCCCCAATTTCGTGGTATCCAATTGTTGTAGTAGCTAATACTATCTTGTCTCATCGCTACAACTCCGGTACGGGCTCGGGAGAGACGAAGGTTGAAAGTCATGCGTCCTCCGATACACAACCCAACCAGCCGTACTGCTTCTTAACACAGCGCGCATCCAACCCGGAACCCAGCCGCACCAGTGTGTCGGAGGGTACACCGTGCACCTGGCAACCTTGGTTAGCGCGCACTGCGCCCGGCCCGCCACAGGAGTCGCTGGTGCGTGATGAGACAAGGACATCCCTACCGACCAAGCCCTCCGTAACCCGGACGGCGCTAGGCCAATTGTGCGTCGCTCCACAGACCTCCCGGTCGCGGCCGGTTACGACAGAGCCTGGGCGTGAACCCAGGGACTCTGATGGCACAGCTGGCGCTGCAGTACAGCGCCCTTAACCACTGCGCCACCCTGGAGGCCGAGAAGGAGCATTTTGAGTAATTTTGAGTCAAGAGAGAGAAAAGTCTGTACACTTGAATGGTAGTTATGCAACTGTTCTTGAGGTCAGTCCCTAAATTCCTTCCATGTCTGTATGCCGTTGTTTTCTCTAATTTGAGTGGGAGAGGTCTGGGTTATGTCTGTCTCACTGAGCCATCGGGATAAGGAGACTGTTCACTGCCTCTATACACAGTACAGAGGCCTTGACCAGCCTTCCTTTCCTTGAAATAAATAATGGCTCTTACATGACTGGATAGGTGAACGCTAGGCTTCTGCTACACCGCTTTAATCCATCATGTCATGTGAGATCTGTGATTGATTTTTATCTAGGATGTAAAGAAGGAAGCAAGTATTCATTTTAAAGATGCAAAACAAGGCCATGGTAACCATTTATGCTTAGGACAAAAAATTGCAGATTCCAAAAGGTTGGTAAAGAAAAAAAAAATAATAATGCTCTTCTTTATTGGGACCCACAGAATCCATCTGGTGCTTTGAGATTCTGGTTATAACTGTGTGAAAGAGTATTATTAGGCCTATAAATAAATAAATTAGTTCCATTTTGAACTTGTTGTGCACCAGGTTTATGGTAGCCATAGATTCCTATTGTTGGGCAAGAATACCAGAGCCATTCTGTTGGGTACAAATACTGGTTGAATAAACATTGCTTCCACAGCATTAACATTGAAAAAATGCAACAATTACCGATTTTACTGAGTTAGTTCATATAAAGGAAATCAGTCAATTGAAAAAAATGAATTAGGCCCTAATCTATGGATTTCACATGACTGGGCAGTGGTGCAGCCATGGGTGGGACCCATACCCACCCACTGGGAAGCCAGGCACAGACAATCAGATTATGTTTTTCCCCAACAAAGGGCTTTATTACAGACAGAAATACTTCTTTGTTTCATCAGCTGTCTGTGTGGCCAGTCCCAGACGATCCCACAGGTGAAGAAGCTGGATGTGGAGGTCCTGGGTTTGCGTGGTTACATGTGGTCTGCGGTTGGGAGGTCAGTTGGACGGACTGCCAAATTCTCTAAAACAAAGTTGGAAGTGGCTTATGGTAGAGAAATAAACATTACATTCTCTGGCAACAGCTCTGGTGGACATTCCTGCAGTCAGCATGCCAATTGCACGCTCCCTCAAAACATCTGAGGCATTGTGTTCTGTGACAACTGCAGGAGGATGCATCTTGGCAAATGACAAATTCTCACTAAACAGGGACGTAAACAAATTTATGCACAACATTTTAGAGAAAAGCTTTTTCAGTTAATGAAACCAACACATTACATAGTGTGATATATATATATACACACACTGCTCAAAAAAATAAAAGGGATCACTTAAACAACACAATGTAACTCCAAGTCAATCACATTTCTGTGAAATCAAACTGTCCACTTAGGACGCAACACCGATTGACAATAAATTTCACATGCTGTTGTGCAAATGGAATAGACAACAGGTGGAAATTATAGGCAATTAGCAAGACAATAAAGGAGTGGTTCTGCAGGTGGGGACCACAGACCACTTCTCAGTTCCTATGCTTCCTGGCTGATGTTTTGGTCACTTTTGAATGCTGGCAGTGCTTTCACTCTAGTGGTAGCATGAGACAGAGTCTACAACCCACACAAGTGGATGGCACATCAATGCGAGCTGTGGCAAGAAGGTTTGCTGTGTCTGTCAGCGTAGTGTCCAGAGCATGGAGGCGCTACCAGGAGACAGGCCATCACATCAGGAGACGTGGAGGAGGCCGTAGGAGGGCAACAACCCAGCAGCAGGACCGCTACCTCCGCCTTTGTGCAAGGAGGAGCAGGAGGAGCACTGCCAGAGCCCTGCAAAATGACCTCCAGCAGGCCACAAATGTGCATGTGTCTGCTCAAATGGTCAGAAACTCCATGAGGGTGGTATGAGGGCCCGACGTCCACAGGTGGGGGTTGTGCTTAGAGCCCAACACCGTGCAGGACATTTGGCATTTGCCAGAGAACACCAAGATTGGCAAATTCGCCACTGGCGCCCTGTGCTCTTCACAGATGAAAGCAGGTTCACACTGAGCACATGTGACAGACGTGACAGTCTGGAGACGCCGTGGAGAACGTTCTGCTGCCTGCAACATCCTCCAGCATGACCGGTTTGGCGGTGGGTCAGTCATGGTGTGGGGTGGCATTTCTTTGGGGGGCCGCACAGCCCTCCATGTGCTCGCCAGAGGTAGCCTGACTGCCATTAGGTACCGAGATGAGATCATCAGACCCCTTGTGAGACCATATGCTGGTGAGGTTGGCCCTGGGTTCCTCCCAATGCAAGACAGACCTCGTGTGGCTGGAGTGTGTCAGCAGTTCCTGCAAGAGGAAGGCATTGATGCTATGGACTGGCCCGCCCGTTCCCCAGACCTGAATCCAATTGAGCACATCTGGGACATCATGTCTCGCGCCATCCACCAACTCCACGTTGCACCACAGACTGTCCAGGAGTTGGCGGATGCTTTAGTCCAGGTCTGGGAGGGGATCCCTCAGGAGACCATCCACCACCTAATCAGGAGCATGCCCAGGCATTGTAGGGAGGTCATACAGGCACGTGGAGGCCACACACTACTGAGCCTCATTTTGACTTGTTTTAAAGACATTACATCAAAGTTGGATCAGCCTGTAGTGTGGTTTTCCACTTAAATTTTGAGTGTGACTCCAAATACAGACCTCCATGGGTTGATAAATTTGATTTCCATTGATAATGTGTGATTGTTGTCAGCACATTCAACTTTGTAAAGAAAAAAGTATTTAATAAGAATATTTAATTAATTAAATATTAGGATATGTTATTTTAGTGTTCCCTTTATTTTTTTGAGCAGTATATATATATATATATATATATATATATATAACACTATTTATTTTTGCGTCTGATAAAATGAATTATCGTGGAAAAAGGAATTTGGATATTTCTTTTTTTACTCAACATTTTACCTAAATCCAATGACATGGTCAAATGTTTTGTTGAAGTTCACAACTATATTGTTGAACTGATGTCTGTGCCCGGTTGGATAAGCAAAAGGTTGAATTCTCTTCATTATTTTAGAAATGCTATCTTCCTTAGAGCCCTTCTTTGAAGGAAAGTCACTGATCTGATATGACTAGATCGGTCAAAGATATGTTGTGGGGCCCTTGCTTTCTCCTGTCCAGTCATGTTAAATCAATAATTATTTAAAGGAAATAAGGAAAGAAGACTAAGTATTATAGTGAATAGCAGGAGTGAGTAAAGTCATCTCCCTTAGGGAGTTTGTAACATCCCAGCGCTTCACCATTAAAAGTGACTCACGCCTCAGATCTGGGACCCACTTCAATGGCCACACAGTGTGACATCTCATTTGGACACCAATGTAGCAAACGATGAGGGTGATTACCTCCCCGAATGGGAATGCTACCTGGTTTCCCTGATCGCAAAACAGCTAGCAATAAACCTTGTGGAAGTTCACAACTACCGTATTTATGTTGGAAGTTGGTGAGAATTTTTTTTTAAATAGGATGGATGGAATAAGAATATTGTTGTTCTTGGCAATTGACCCACATTCTACCAACACCACTGCACACCTAGACAGTGGGAAAGGTGTCCCTTTCGCTCTCTTTACACAGGAGCTCTGTGTCCCTGTTAGAGGGTGGGTGGCCTTGTGAATATTGATTGACACATGTCCGTCTTCCAGCCTTCCTGCCGATATTCTGTCCAGAGGAGATTTGGGCCTCTCAAAGGCCAAAAAAACTCAGGGAGGATAGTAAGTGCACACACTTCCATGCCTAAAACACATCTTGCCAAGGAGAAGTGCTGAATCTTCACAATGCAAGGCACTATTCAAAGCACACACACAAACATGGATTCACCTTGCTCTGAGTGTATTCTCTGAGGACGTTTTCTTGAGTGCGTTCTTGTGAGGATGAGTGTGGAGAACGCATGAACCATTACATTTGAGAAGCACTCGCACTCCCTCTACTGTATTGCCTCACACTGCATCTCCCCATTCACTGAACCTGCTTCCAGCCATGACAATGGCAACAATAGAGACGAAACAAGATACACATAAAGCAAACATTTTACTTCAGAATTATTAGCTAGATATGTGATAATGTAGCTAACCAGATAGGTTAATAGGCAAAAATTACCTAAAAATAATGTTACATAAGGTAGATGTCAATTCTTCATGGGTAGCTAGCTAACAATTCTTTGTGGCTATCTGGCTAGCTAACAGTAGTACCTAGCCAGTTAGCCCTATTGACATATTATGGGCTTGCGATCTACGGTGTGTAGGCAGGTAAACATGCCCGAAACAGCATGTCATTATTAACGTATGAAGATTAAATATTGTAGTCAGAAAACATAAGAGATGTGGATAGGCAGCATTTAATTCTGAAGTTAGACTATTTTCTCTCGCTTCAGCTCAAATAATGTGGTTGCGTCATATTTCTTTGCATATTTCCGTTGAAGCTTGCGTCAATGCATGCTTCAAAATATGTACTAATGGAATATGCATTTGAGAAGTGCCTTACGGGCTCCGTTTCGCGCACTTTGATTTGGACTCATACTCCGACCCTCCCGTGTGGTAGTCCGCATTTTGAGAACACCCAGGCATTGTATCTATGACGCATACACGTACAGTACTCTCAGAACCACAAATAAAAACACATGCAGAATGCACTCACAGTCCACACAGCTATAATATGATATGCGGTATATTAAGCATGCTAATGTTACTGTGGATATAGGCTAATCATTGACCTGTTCACTATGGGTAATGCAGTTCATATGAACGTGTAAGCTTTATTGATGCACTGAGGCCTCATAATAATGAATGCAGTTCTGACTCACTATGAGAGCAATAACTGTATACTGTGCCAGGGTTTGTCATGGCTACTTCGTTGGCTGCTTCCCCATGGGAATACTTGCCTGGAATGAGTCACATGCTGAGAAGTATCCCACAATGACCTGCAATGCGAATGAGCACCACGGAAGCTCACTTCCTGTTTTCATGCAGTACCCCTTTAGAACGCTGATATTTTTATAAACAATGGAAGAAGGCTACTATCATATGCACATTAATCTGCACCTTAATTTTACACTTATGTGCATACACACAGACAGAAAGACATGCAGGGTCAAGAAAAAACATATGAAACAAGCATGTAAACAAACTGTACAGCCAAACCAGATACATCCATTTAACCTGTTCTCACTCTCCCTACTGTACATCACTTTGTCCAACTACACCTGCACTGCATGACCCCACAAAACAGATGGTGACAAAGACAGCCTGAGACAACCAGGGACAATACGATGGAAAATGTACCATTCTGGGTCAAAGTTGTCCATTGGCACAGACCTAGGATCAGCTCATCTTCTCTGAATCCTCACCTTAGCGACACTTGTTTTAACCATTTCATTTTGAGTTTGATTAATTTCATGAACTGAGTTCAAATGGAAATGATCTTAACCCTGTCTGTGACTGCATCCATCCAAGTGAAGATTGGCAGGACTATTTGAAATTCAATATAAGATGCTACTGTTTGCTTTGATATAAACTAACGTAGCAGCTGTAAAAGAAAGAGTGGAGTGGAGTTCCCACATCTGGTTTTCTGCAAAAAAGAAGCTAGGTTGAATTAGCTGCATCCCTGAAAACTGGATGCATCCGGTTGTTGGCAACTAAGCCTAGCTTTGACATATCCTGAGTGTATCACTGATCACCTGATTTGAGGTGACTATACTGTATGTAAAGGCCAGGGGGGCACAGTTCTTGTCCTCAGTGGCTGCAGTCTGGCTTCTTTTCATCTCTCCCTGTACTGGCACTGAATTGATCAATTAAATGCACTGCTTTCCCAACGAATGTACACACATGAAGGCTTTTGGTTTTGACATTGAGCCGATTCAAGACAAATTCATGTCGTATTATACACATCCACCATAGTTGCTGCGATGATCTGAGCCAGCACAGTATGGTTTGAGTCTGCATGATATTGTGAAAGGGTAATAGTTTCCTCTTCCCAGGTCTTAAATCAGTGTCAGGTGAACAGGATAGAACGAGAACTAGCAGACACGTCAGCCCTTGAAGACTGGAGCTGTGACACCCTGGCTGTAGGAATAACAAACTCACTCATAACATCTGAAATAATGGCATGATGTCAATGCTCAGCTGCATAGCGCATGGAGTGAGCATTATGCTGTACTCCCCAGGGCATTACGCAGCCACAAAGTTATGTTACAATGGGTAGCCTATACCACCTACAGAGAAGTATCATGTTTAATAGCCTACTCTCAATATTGACAGGTGAATTGAACACATCTTACTATATTACCTACTGTAGTCTACAAGGCAAGTTAGCCTACATCAATTAATTAGCATGTCAACACGTTAGGCTTCTCTCGTGCTGTCGAGGCCACAGGCGCATTGCTTTGCACACATTACTGAATAGGGACCGCACTGAACAGTATGCGATCATTGCTCGCTATTGGGTTAGGCTACTCTGGGAATTCCCTACGTCAATTCTTAATGCAAATCTCCTAGGCTATAAAATCAATCAATTTCACTTAATTGAAAGTGATTACATGCACAACATGACACTATTCATATGTAACGGTTTGGCTATACTAACAGATTTAAATTATTTCGGTCACCATTCTAAACGATAATAAAATGCCACATGAAATATTGACCACGGGTGTATCCATGGGTAGCATACCCATTGCTTACCTTTTGCGCAGAGGTGCGATAAAACAGACGTACACAAATTAAACGCGAGCATAGCCTTTATCCGCAGTTATGGTGTGGATATCACGATGGTTTTGTTACCCCTCTGTGCAGTCTCGGATTTATGGACAGGCGGAATACCGCTTTAGGAGACCCAAGTCCAGGCCAAATATGTAGAGGCAGCCTGGGTGTGAGTCATGTATAGCATCGGTATCTCTCCTCCGGTTGGCAGTAATGTTGGCGTGAAATTTTTAGGCTGCGGAGGCTGGACGGCCTTCTTGTAGGAGGCTGTCAGTGTCTAAAGGTGCGCGCTAGAAACACAATTTCCCCTTATTATTACGACCACAACGTTCGTTTTGTCGTCTTTTCAATGTATAGCTTTCTATGGTTTTGCATCGCAATGCGTATTCCACACACTCAGCCATACTCTCCGAATCATCTTCCCTGCCAGCAGATGCTCAACTCCGAAAGCCCTATCCCGCAAGCAACACAGATTTGAAACCGAACCTACAGAGTAAGTTGGCAAATGTAACCTACCTAATTATTGCAGTTAGCCTATGAGTCGTTTGTCTAACTGGGGTCATTATGGAATTATTCATAATAAACCTGATGCGTAAGCCGTGCCTCCTCTGTTGAAATGGGCGGTGACTTAAAGGAGATAGACCCAGCCTGCAGAGCTGTGTATGGCGGCTGGCTGTGCAACCTGGTCTCAGAGTATTTTGTAGTATTCTGTACGCAAATCAGCCCGGCTATACAATTTTTGTAGTCAAGGTTTTACGTTTACTATGTTACATCTAATATATGAGACCAGGTTGGTGTGTTGGACCGTGTGCATGCACGTCTCATATAGGCAGTGGCGATTTTTGCATATACATTTTGGTGGGGCAAACTAAAAAATATATTTTTAGATGCATGCCAGCAAACCCACTGCACAACACTAAACAATAAATTAATTACACTATAACGGTGACAAACGGTGCCCACACAGTCCCAACACCTTACCACTGCTATACCTGTTAATTAATCAGCCTAATTTGCTGCCTTTAAAAAAAAACATATGGCTGACAATATGGCTGACTTGCTTAAACAAATTAGGTTCCTACTGATAATTGAGATGTACAAACTATGACATAAGGGGATGATGAGCAGATAATAGACTTGATACTACCCATCCCGCATGCAGGAGCGTAATCATAGCCTCAAACTAATTAGCATAACGCAGCAGAGATAAATCTTCCTAGAAAATGTTCCTATTCATGAAAATTACAAATGAAATATATTGAGACACAGCTTAGCCTTTTGTTAATCACACTGTCATCTCAGATTTTTTAAATATGCTTTTACAGCCAATGCTAGACAAGCATTTGTGTAAGTTTATCATGGCATAATGCTATGGCTAGGCTCTGCTAGCATCAGGCAACATTTTCACGAAAATAAGAAAAGTAATCAAATTAAATCATTTACCTTTGAAGACCTTCGGATGTTTTCACTCAGGAGACTCCCAGTTAGATAGCAAATGTTCCTTTTTTCAAAAAATATTACTTTTTGTAGGCGAAATAGCTCCGTTTGTTCTTCAGGTTTGGCTGAAAAATCGACCGGAAAATGCAGTCACTACAACGCCAAACTTTTTTCCAAATTAGCTCCATAATATCGACAGAAACATGGCAAACGTTGTTTAGAATCAAGCCTCAAGGTGTTTTTCACATATATATTCGATAATATATCCGTCGGGACAATTGGTTTCTCATAAGAAGCGATTGGAAAAATGGCTACTTGTGTACTTTACGCAAGATTTTCTGCGGGAGCCATCATGTGACCACTTGCTCAATGTGGTTCCTTACGGCTATTCTTCAACATAAATGCGTAAAAAGACGTCACAATGCTGTAGACACCTTGGGGAATACGTAGAAAACGTAAGCTCATTCGTAGCTCATTCACAGCCATATAATGAGTCATTGGCATGAGGCGGTTTTAAGAAATGCGGCACTTCCTGATTGGATTTTTATCTGGGTTTCGCCTGTAACATCAATTCTGTTGCACTCACAGACAATATCTTTGCAGTTTTGGAAACGTCAGAGTGTTTTCTATCCAAAGCTGTCAATTATATGCATAGTCGAGCATCTTGTCATGACAAAAATATCCCGTTTAAAACGGGAACGTTTTTTATCCAAAAATGAAAATACTGCCCCCTAGTTATAAAATATTTTTAATGAACAAGCTAGGACTGGCGTAGTCAATATAACTATTTGATCAGCTTTTTTGAAATGTACCAGCAACATAATTCAGAACATGGGCCGTTCTTATTCTCCCTGTACACCAAGTCAGAACCATAGGATAAATCAAAGGGGGCATAAAAGCAGACAATTTATGCAGCGGCATTTTTGGACTCACCTTGTTGTGCTGTACTCACTTGAAGCTGGTGCGGCAGTCCTTCGTTTGCAATTTTTTCAGAAAACTTTGTCATCAAAGTCTGGCATTCTCTAGATTTATGGTGCTTTCAAAATAACTGAGAACACTAAGAAAAAACAAGGTCGTCAGTGATCTTCAGGTCAGAGCTCTAGAAAGAGGCCCGAGTTCCCGACTTGCAATTCCGAGTTGGATGACAGTTCAAAACATATTTTCCTAGTCGGAACTTGTGAATTCACTAAAATCAGATTTCCCAGTTCTGAGTTTCCAGTTGTTTTGAGCGCGGCAGAAGTTATGCTGAATTGACACCATGGCCAATGTTGAATGTTTATACGTTTAAGCTTGGAAAAGAGACCCTTAAACACAGACTTGGGACCACACACCCACTCCACTGAATAGCAGGCAAGTGATTGCTTTCCAATGCTTGCAGTTAGCCACTGACTTCTTCCAAACCACTCACTGATGAAGTAACAATTTCCAACTTGTTGTGTAATGTTAATGGCCAATGAGCACCGATATGTTTTATCTGTAATTTCTCTTCAAAATGTCTAATGTGACAAGGATTTAAAAGGATTTGCCAGTAGATTGTAGACTTGATTCATGATGATGACTGATACCTTGCTAGCTGAGATTTTGTATGGTGTTGACATGATCAGTCCAATCAAAGCTGATATAAGATATCATGTGATTTGAAGTAATTTTATCTGTGACCAATGACCTTGAGCTTTCTTGGATTTGTTATTTATTTATTTTACCTTTATTTAACCAGGTAGGCAAGTTGAGAACAAGTTCTCATTTACAATTGCGACCTGGCCAAGATAAAGCAAAGCAGTTCGACAGATAAAACGACACAGAGTTACACATGGAGGAAAAACAAACATACAGTCAATAATGCAGTATAAACAAGTCTATATACAATGTGAGCAAATGAGGTGAGAACGGAGGTAAAGGCAAAAAAGGCCATGATGGCAAAGTAAATACAATATAGCAAGTAAAACACTGGAATGGTAGTTTTGCAATGGAAGAATGTGCAAAGTAGAAATAAAAATAATGGGGTGCAAAGGAGCAAAATAAATAAATTAATTAAAATTAAATACAGTTGGGAAAGAGGTAGTTGTTTGGGCTAAATTATATGTGGGCTATGTACAGGTGCAGTAATCTGTGAGCTGCTCTGACAGTTGGTGCTTAAAGCTAGTGAGGGAGATAAGTGTTTCCAGTTTCAGAGATTTTTGTAGTTCGTTCCAGTCATTGGCAGCAGAGAACTGGAAGGAGAGGCGGCCAAAGAAAGAATTGGTTTTGGGGGTGACTAGAGAGATATACCTGCTGGAGCGTGTGCTACAGGTGGGAGATGCTATGGTGACCAGCGAGCTGAGATAAGGGGGGACTTTACCTAGCAGAGTCTTGTAGATGACATGGAGCCAGTGGGTTTGGCGACGAGTATGAAGCGAGGGCCAGCCAACGAGAGCGTACAGGTCGCAATGGTGGGTAGTATATGGGGCTTTGGTGATAAAACGGATTGCACTGTGATAGACTGCATCCAATTTGTTGAGTAGGGTATTGGAGGCTATTTTGTAAATGACATCGCCAAAGTCGAGGATTGGTAGGATGGTCAGTTCTACAAGGGTATGTTTGGCAGCATGAGTGAAGGATGCTTTGTTGCGAAATAGGAAGCCAATTCTAGATTTAACTTTGGATTGGAGATGTTTGATATGGGTCTGGAAGGAGAGTTTACAGTCTAACCAGACACCTAAGTATTTGTAGTTGTCCACGTATTCTAAGTCAGAGCCGTCCAGAGTAGTGATGTTGGACAGGCGGGTAGGTGCAGGTAGCAATCGGTTGAAGAGCATGCATTTAGTTTTACTTGTATTTAAGAGCAATTGGAGGCCACGGAAGGAGAGTTGTATGGCATTGAAGCTTGCCTGGAGGGTTGTTAACACACTGTCCAAAGAAGGGCCGGAAGTATACAGAATGGTGTCGTCTGCGTAGAGGTGGATCAGGGACTCACCAGCAGCAAGAGCGACCTCATTGATGTATACAGAGAAGAGAGTCGGTCCAAGAATTGAACCCTGTGGCACCCCCATTGAGACTGCCAGAGGTCCGGACAGCAGACCCTCCGATTTGACACACTGAACTCTATCAGAGAAGTAGTTGGTGAACCAGGCGAGGCAATCATTTGAGAAACCAAGGCTGTCGAGTCTGCCGATGAGGATATGGTGATTGACAGAGTCGAAAACCTTGGCCAGATCAATGAATACGGCTGCACAGTAATGTTTCTTATCGATGGCGGTTAAGACATCGTTTAGGACCTTGAGCGTGGCTGAGGTGCACCCATGACCAGCTCTGAAACCAGATTGCATAGCAGAGAAGGTATGGTGAGATTCGAAATGGTCGGTAATCTGTTTGTTGACTTGGCTTTCGAAGACCTTAGAAAGGCACGGTAGGATAGATATAGGTCTGTAGCAGTTTGGGTCAAGAGTGTCCCCCCCTTTGAAGAGGGGGATGACCGCAGCTGCTTTCCAATCTTTGGGAATCTCAGACGATACGAAAGAGAGGTTGAACAGGCTAGTAATAGGGGTGGCAACAATTTCGGCAGATAATTTTAGAAAGAAAGGGTCCAGATTGTCTAGCCCGGCTGATTTGTAGGGGTCCAGATTTTGCAGCTCTTTCAGAACATCAGCTGAATGGATTTGGGAGAAGGAGAAATGGGGAAGGCTTGGGCGAGTTGCTGTTGGGGGTGCAGTGCTGTTGTCCGGGGTAGGAGTAGCCAGGTGGAAAGCATGGCCAGCCGTAGAAAAATGCTTATTGAAATTCTCAATTATGGTGGATTTATCAGTGGTGACAGTGTTTCCTATCTTCAGTGCAGTGGGCAGCTGGGAGGAGGTGTTCTTATTCTCCATGGACTTTACAGTGTCCCATAACTTTTTTGAGTTAGTGTTGCAGGAAGCAAATTTCTGCTTGAAAAAGCTAGCCTTGGCTTTTCTAACTGCCTGTGTATAATGGTTTCTAGCTTCCCTGAACAGCTGCATATCACGGGGGCTGTTCGATGCTAATGCAGAACGCCATAGGATGTTTTTGTGTTGGTTAAGGGCAGTCAGGTCTGGGGAGAACCAAGGGCTATATCTGTTCCTGGTTCTAAATTTCTTGAATGGGGCATGTTTATTTAAGATGGTTAGGAAGGCATTTAAAAAAAATATCCAGGCATCCTCTACTGACGGGATGAGATCAATATCCTTCCAGGATACCCCGGCCAGGTCGATTAGAAAGGCCTGCTCGCAGAAGTGTTTCAGGGAGCGTTTTACAGTGATGAGTGGAGGTCGTTTGACCGCTGACCCATTACGGATGCAGGCAATGAGGCAGTGATCGCTGAGATCTTGGTTGAAGACAGCAGAGGTGTATTTAGAGGGGAAGTTGGTTAGGATGATATCTATGAGGGTGCCCGTGGGTTCATTGATAATTTGTGTGAGATTGAGGGCATCCAGTTTAGATTGTAGGATGGCTGGGGTGTTAAGCATGTTCCAGTTTAGGTCGCCTAGCAGCACGAGCTCTGAAGATAGATGGGGGGCAATCAGTTCACATATGGTGTCCAGAGCACAGCTGGGGGCAGAGGGTGGTCTATAGCAGGCGGCAACGGTGAGAGACTTGTTTTTAGAGAGGTGGATTTTTAAAAGTAGAAGTTCAAATTGTTTGGGTACAGACCTGGATAGTAGGACAGAACTCTGCAGGCTATCTTTGCAGTAGATTGCAACACCGCCCCCTTTGGCAGTTCTATCTTGTCTAAAAATGTTGTAGTTTGGAATTAAAATGTCTGAATTTTTGGTGGTCTTCCTAAGCCAGGATTCAGACACAGCTAGAACATCCGGGTTGGCAGAGTGTGCTAAAGCAGTGAATAGAACAAACTTAGGGAGGAGGCTTCTAATGTTAACATGCATGAAACCAAGGCTATTACGGTTACAGAAGTCGTCAAAAGAGAGTGCCTGGGGAATAGGAGTGGAGCTAGGCACTGCAGGGCCTGGATTCACCTCTACATCGCCAGAGGAACATAGGAGGAGTAGAATAAGGGTATGGCTAAAAGCTATGAGAATTGGTCGTCTAGAACGTCTGGAACATAGAGTAAAAGGAGGTTTCTGGGGGCGATAAAATAGCATCAAGGTATAATGTACAGACAAATGTATGGTAGGATGTGAATACAGTGGAGGTAAACCTAGGTATTGAGTGATGAAGAGAGAGATATTGTCTCTAGAAACATCGTTGAAACCAGGAGATGTCATTGCATGTGTGGGTGGTGGAACTAATAGGTTGGATAAGGTATAGTGAGCAGGACTAGAGGCTCTACAGTGAAATAAGCCAATAAACACTAACCAGAACAGCAATGGACAAGACATATTGACATTAAGGAGAGGCATGCTTAGTCGAGTGATCAAAAGGGTCCGGTGAGTGGAGAGGTTGGTTGGTGATTTAGACAGCTAGCCAGGGCATCGGTAGCAAGCTAGCATAGGATGGAGGTCTGTTGTTAGCCACCTCTTGCGTTCCGTCAGTAGATTAGTGGGGTTCCGTGTGGTAGAGGGGATTAATCCAAATCACACAACAACAACAAAAATAAAAACAATAGATATAGTTATAGAGGCCCAAGAAGAAAACATAATAATAATAATAAAAAAATAAAAAAATTGTCCGATTGTCTATTCAGATAGCAGCCGGTAAGACAGCTAACGGTTAGCAGGCCGCAGATGGGCGTTCAGGTAACGTCGCGACGGAGTAGCCAGCCGAATAACTCCTTCGGGTAGATAACGTCGGCAGTCCAGTTGTGAAGGCCCGGTGGGGCTCCGCGAAGGCAGTAAAACGGGTCCGGATAGGTGACTGCAGCCCAGGTGTGATTGATGGAACTCAGGAGTGATTGACGGAGCTTGCTAGCTCCGGAATAATTGATGTTTGCTCCGGAATCGACGAAGGCCGATAGTCACACGGATAGCAGCTAGCTAGCTGTGAGATCCGGGTATGAATGTCCAGAGAGCAGTCGAAATCCAGGGACATGGAGAGAAAAATTGGTCCGGTATGTTCCGTTCCGAGCCGCGCTGCGCCGTACAGAACTGGCGATAGATTTTCGAGCTAAAGGATAGCTGATGACCACAAACCGTGGTTAGCTGAATACTAACGATTTGCCAGTAAAGGAGCTAACTAGCTTCTGAACTAGCTTCTGGATTAGCTTCTGGCTAGTTTCAGGCTAGCTTCTTGGAGTTTCTGGCTAGCTTCTTGGAGGATTACAGATCTGAGGTAAATAATACTTTTTTATAAATATACATTGGTGAGGCGGGTTGCAGGAGAGTGTTTTGAAGATGAGTTGATGGAAAATAAAAATAAAATGTATGTGAAAAAGTTGTAAATATATATATATATACAGGACACGACAAGACGAGGACAAAAGACGTCTGAACTGCTATGCCACCTTGGTGTTAACTAGATGGGCACTTCTAATGCACAGTTCCCGTCAAAAGTGTGGACACACCTTCTCATTCCAAGCTTAATTTACTATTTTCTACATTGTAAAATAATAGTGAAGACATCAAGGAGGTGAAATGCAAAACTGACCTTGGGACTACTACATCTCTGGCTGTATTTCAATGTAAAGTATCTCTTTAATAATACTTCCTGTTGACCCGACCGAGTGATATCTCACCTATGATCATGCTGTGCCCTCTGTGTCAGCCAGTTCAGATGAGGGAGGGGTTCACCAAAACAGCTGATATAACCTAGAGGATTTAGGGAGTATGGGGAGAGGGATGAAGTGAAGAAGAGAGACTGTTATTGTGTGTGTGTGGTCTCACCTGGTGTCCACACTAAGTGGCTACTGAGTACTTTATTAAACTGAAAAACAGACACATGAGGACAAACAATAGAAGATAATGTCAATAGAAGTTACTGTATTTGACGCAGACACCTATCGGAGTGTACCTGAAACATTTAAAAATAGAGGGGCTATGTGTCTGACCACTTGGCTATTGCAAAGCTAACCCCCAGGGAAATCATGACTTTGCAGCAACAGATGATCCAGTGAAAATGGCTGTGTTTATGTGGTGTAAATCTGAAAATTAGCAGATGACAGATGTTTTTTTAAATTAATGCATGTGAGACTGGTTCCATGTACAACAAGACAGGCGGAGATGAAAAAAAAAGAAGACAGAACAGTTTAATTACCTCTGGTTATGGACACTTTTGCCAGCAATAAAGCTTCCACGGCCTGTTCCTCGGACAGTGAACATCTGGCAATATCTACATTTTCGACCCCTTGGTCAGCTCGCTCTCTGAAAGTAAAGAAAACAGCTTATTTTTATACATATGAAAACAATAACTGAGAAATGACCGTTCAATCTAAAGCAGCAGATGATTTTTAGGATACGTCAATACAGCCCATTGCTGCTTACCAACGATAAAAACATTCCCAAACCAGAAACCGTGGATTGATGGCAGCATTCGCGTGAAACTGAAAGCCCGAACCACTGCTTTTAATCAGGGCAAGGTGACCGGAAACATGACCGAATACAAACAGTGTAACTATTCCCTCCACAAGGCAATCAAACAAGCTAAGCGTCAGTATAGAGACAAAGTAGAATCTCAATTCAACAGCTCAGACACAAGAGGTATGTGGCAGGGTCTACAGTCAATCACGGATTACAAAAAGAAAACCAGCCCCGTCACGGACCAGGATGTCTTGCTCCCAGGCAGACTAAATAACTTTTTTGCCCGCTTTGAGGACAATACAGTGCCACTGACACGGCCCGCAACTAAAACGTGAGGAAAACATTTAAACGTGTCAACCCTCGCAAGGCTGCAGCCCCAGACGGCATCCCCAGCCGCGCCCTCAGAGCATGCGCAGACCAGCTGGCTGGTGTGTTTACGGACATATTCAATCAATCCCTATCCCAGTCTGTTGTTCCCACATGCTTCAAGAGGGACACCATTGTTCCTGTTCCCAAGAAGGCTAAGGTAACTGAGCTAAACGACTACCGCCCCGTAGCACTCACTTCCGTCATCATGAAGTGCTTTGAGAGACTAGTCAAGGACCATATCACCTCCACCCTACCTGACACCCTAGACCCACTCCAATTTGCTTACCGCCCAAATAGGTCCACAGACGATGCAATCTCAACCACACTGCACACTGCCCTAACCCATCTGGACAAGAGGAATACCTATGTGAGAATGCTGTTCATCGACTACAGCTCGGCATTTAACACCATAGTGCCCTCCAAGCTCGTCATCAAGCTCGAGACCCTGGGTCTCGACCCCGCCCTGTGCAACTGGGTACTGGACTTCCTGACGGGCCGCCCCCAGGTGGTGAGGGTAGGCAACAACATTTCCACCCCGCTGATCCTCAACACTGGGGCCCCACAAGGGTGCGTTCTGAGCCCTCTCCTGTACTCCCTGTTCACCCACGACTGCGTGGCCACACCCCCCTATCCACATCGATGGAACAGTAGTGGAGAGGGTAGTAAGTTTTAAGTTCCTCGGCGTACACATCACAGACCAACTGAATTGGTCCACCCACACAGACAGCATCGTGAAGAAGGCGCAGCAGCGCCTCTTCAACCTCAGGAGGCTGAAGAAATTTGGCTTGTCACCAAAAGCACTCACAAACTTCTACAGATGCACAATCGAGAGCATCCTGTCAGGCTGTATCACCGTCTGGTACGGCAACTGCTCCGCCCACAACCGTAAGGCTCTCCAGAGGGTAGTGAGGTCTGCACAACGCATCACCGGGGGCAAACTACCTGCCCTCCAAGACACCTACACCACCCGATGTCACAGGAAGGCCATAAAGATCATCAAGGACAACAACCACCCAAGCCACTGCCTGTTCACCCCGCTATCATCCAGAAGGCGAGGTCAGTACAGGTGCATCAAAGCTGGGACCGAGAGACTGAAAAACAGCTTCTATCTCAAGGCCATCAGACTGTTAAACAGCCACCACTAACATTGAGTGGCTGCTGCCAACACACTGACTCAACTCCAGCCACTTTAATAATGGGAATTGATGGGAAATGATGTAAAATATATCACTAGCCACTTTAAACAATGCTACCTAATATAATGTTTACAGACCCTACATTATTCATCTCATATGTATATGTATAACCTGTACTCTCTATCATCTACTGCATCTTTATGTAATACATGTATCACTAGCCACTTTAACTATGCCACTTTGTTTACATACTCATCTCATATGTATATACTGCACTCAATAGCATCTACTGTATCTTGCCTATGCCGCTCTGTACCATCACTCATTCATATATCTTTATGTACATATTCTTTATCCCCTTACACTTGTGTCAATAAGGTAGTAGTTTTGGAATTGTTAGCTAGATTACTTGTTGGTTATTACTGCATTGTCGGAACTAGAAGCACAAGCATTTCGCTACACTCGCATTAACATCTGCTAACCATGTGTATGTGACAAATCAAATTTGATTTGATTTGAGATGCCATCTTCGAAAGGTGTCCGCTTTGACTTCCTTTGTGTTGGAAAAAAGTTGCTTTCAGAACAATTATTTTTGATCGAAAATGTAAAAGTGTTGGTGTGGTTATTCACAGGTAATTTTTTAAACGCTATTTGAGGTACATTCGATCAAAAATAATTGTTCTGAAAGCAACTTTTTTCCAACACAAAGGAAGTCAAAGCGGACACCTTTCGAAGATGGCATCTCAAATCAAATCAAATCAAATTTGATTTGTCACATACACATGGTTAGCAGATGTTAATGCGAGTGTTTTCTCTAAAATTACCTGTGAATAACCACACCTTCATACAAACGTGTTACTGTATGCAGAATTCTTGACGTACAACCGAAGATGCTGCCATATCCTGCCAGCACGCCTACAAGCGAGGAACTCAGGAGCAGAATGATGCCACGTGGAAGAGGGAAAGGAATGAGATGGGAACAGCAATTTGTTGCAAGTTGAGGTGGGCTAATAGCTGAACAACAGGCTATTCAACCTTTACTAAATAATAGTCTAATAGCCGAGCTAGGTGTGAAAATCTCCCCTCCTATCACAGACAAGATTTGCCCTAACGAACCAAAGGGGTAGCTTGCTACTCAATGTAATAAAGTTATGACTTTTCAAATAAGTTACCTTACACATTATGTTGGCAGACAATTTGTTAGCTACGCTGTCCTTACAAACCACATAGCATATCATTACAGCAGTATGTACTGGTATATTTTTTATTTCATTTTATTTGTTGAAATTTTTACCCCCTTTTCTCCCCAATTTGGTGGTATCCAATTGTTAGTAATTACTATCTTGTCTCATCGCTACAACTCCCGTACGGGCTCAGGAGAGACCAAGGTCAAAAGCCATGCATCCTCTGAAACACAACCCAGCCAAGCCGCACTGTTTCTTAACACAGCGCGCCTCAGACCCGGAAGCCAGCCGCACCAACTACGCCACAGGAGTTGCTGGTGCGCGATGAGACAAGGATATCCCTACCAGCCAAACCCTCCCTAACCCGGACAACGGCTAAGGCCAATTGTGCCGTCACCCCACGGACCTCCCGGTCGCTGCCGGCTGCGATGCAATGCCCTAGACCACTGCGCCACCCGGGAGGCCTTATGTACTGGTATGTTAACTAGCTACCTAAAGTTAGTAGTTATACTTGACTTGATTATTCTCGTCATTCTTAGCTTAACTAAATGGTACAGTTTTGTGCTTTCTCAATGGACATTCGGGTAATTTCATAAATTCGCTCTGGGTAAATTCTAAATTCAGCCAAGGCTAAAAAAGAGCGTTGGCTAAACTGGAACACTAGCGTGAGCCCAAAGCAGATTGATTGAATCGAACGTCGCAGAGCCTGTTTTGACTGGAGTGATGCTTAGAATTCCATTAAATACGTATCCCTTTTCATTTTACCACTACAATCTGTTCGTTGTACGAAACTGGAAAAAAACTACTTGTGTAGAAAGTAAACGTCCGCACCTCGATGGTGTCAGCTGTGCTTATGTCTGCGTAATGAAAAAGTAGGAAAAAATAAGAACTGAGCTTGCTGCCCAGACTTACATAACTACAAAGAGGAGATTCTCCTGATTAAAATGGTACCCGTGTAACAGTTTTACTTCTCCTCGCCCCTACCTGGGCTCAAACCAGGAACCCTCTGTACACATAGACAACACCCACCCTCGAAGCATCATTACCCACCGCTCCACAAAAGCCGAGGCCCTTGCAGAGCAAAGGGAACAACAACTTCAAGGTCTCAGAGCGAGTTACGTCACTGATTGAAACACTATTAGCGCGCACCCCGCTAACTAGCTAGCCATTTCACACCGGTAACATCCGACTTGAAAAAAATCTAAATATACACACACATTTGGCGAAATAGACAGACATGCCTATATTTCTCCCATAGGAAACAATGGGAAGGCCGCAGAGTTCCAATATTATTTTTGTTGTTTACATTTTGTTGTTTACATTTTAACTATAAAACAATGTGAGCAGGTCTCATTGCCAACAATAGCGAAGCAGGCATTGTGACGTTGAACAATAAGCTGGGAATAGAACGTTCGTAAGGCAAGTTGGTGTCACGGTGCTCAATAGAAATAAGGCCTGTTTTTCACAATTACTTCAAAATAACGGCAAGCAGCTGGAAAATATGGTCATATTATGAAACTGGGCTCCACGGTGGATGCAATGAACTCGGCTATTTGGGCTATTTGACCAAGTAGGAGAGTGGTGGAGTGCTGCATCAGAAGACCTGGCTCCACAATCACCCGACCTCAAACCAATTGAGATGGTTTGAAAAAAGTTGGACCGCAGACTGAAGGAAAAGCAGCCAACAAATGCTCAGCAAATGTGGGAACGCCTTCAAGACTGTCGAAAAAGCTGGCTGAGAAAATGCCAAGAGTGTGGAAAGCTGTCACATGCAAAGGGTGGCTACTTTGAAGAATCTAAAATATATTTTGCTTTGCTTAACACTTTTTTGGTTACTACATGATTCCATATGTGTAATTTCATAGTTGTTGTCTTCACTATTATTCTACAAGGTAGAAAATAGTAAAAAGAAAGAAAAACCCTTGAATGAGTAGATGTGTCCAAACCATTGACTAGTACTATAACTCTATGGCAGCAACCAAGGGGTTGAATCTCCAAACTCTACCCCTAGATTTGGTGGTGACGTAGTGTCCCCATGAGCGACAGAACACTTAGCCAATCACGGCGCAACTAGAGAACATTACCAAGCCCTATGCTCCGTATTTTCCTCTGGCAGCCCTACCACCACAAAAAGCAATGAGCTAGGCTGAGACATCTGCATTTTGGAGCTGCCTTACTCAAGAAAGCAAAAAAAGAGACAAATTTTGTATGCAGCTTTATTAACTATTTTTTTTACATTGTTTTCAAACTAACACTTATTAATAAAAAAATAACATGAAAAACAGCTCTGCCCAACCTCACCTGAGGTTGCCACTGCATTTAAACTCAGCATAAAAAGAAACGTCCCTTTTTCAGGACCCTGTCTTTCAAAGATTATTAGTAAAAATCCAAATAGCTTCGCAGGTCTTCATTGTAAAGGGTTTAACTTCTTATGGCTGGGGGCAGTATTGAGTAGCTTGGATGAATAACGTGCCCAGAGAAAACTGCCTGCTACTCAGGCCCAGAAGCTAAGATATGCATAGTATTAGTATATTTGGATAGAAAACACTCTGAAGTTTCTAAAGCTGTTTGAATGATGTCTGAGGATAACAGAACTAATATGGCAGGCAAATACCTGAGAAAAAATCCAACCAGGAAGTGCGAAATCTGAGGTTTGTAGTTTTTCAACTCATTGCCTATTGAATACACCGTGTCTATGGGGTCATATTGCACTTCCTAAGGCTTCCACTAGATGTCAACAGTCTTTAGAACCTCGTTTAATGCTTCTACTGTGAGGTGGGGACGAATGAGAGGGGATTAAGTCAGAGGTCTGCCAGAGAGTCATGAGCTGACCACGCGCGTTCACGTGAGAGTTAGCTTGCTTTCCATTGCATTTCTACAGACAAAGGAATTCTCCGATTGGAACATTATTGATTTATGATTAAAAAAAACATCCTAAAGATTGATTCTATACATCGTTTGATATGTTTCTACGGACTGTAACAGAACCTTTTGACTTTTCGTCTGCTCGCGCGTCATGAATTTGGATTACTGGGCTAAACGCGTGAACAAAAAGTAGGTATTTGGACATAAATGGACTTTATCGAAACAAATCAAAAAGTTATTGTGGAACTGGGATTCCTGGGAGTGCATTCTGATGAATATCATCAAAGGTAAGTGAATATTTATAATGCTATTTCTGACGTTGTTGACTACACAACATGGCGGATATCTGTTTGGCTTTTATTGGTCTCTGAGCGCTGTACTCAGATTATTACACGGTATGCTTTTTCGGTAAAGCTTTTTTGAAATCTGAAACAGTGGTTGCATTTTTCATATTGCAAATGTAACACAAGTCAAGACCCAAGAGTAAAATTTTGAAAGATTGTAGTTTTAAGTCTTTACGTTAAGAACTGAGATTTACACAGGGTTGAATGCACTATTTCTATCAAACATCAGGTTGGGTATGGAAAAACACTTTTCCGGTGATTTTAACCACTTCCGGTTGCTTCAGGAAGCTTAGAATCGACACAGGTAGAGGCATTATTAACCCACATATACTCTAGGTTGAATTTAGGGGAGCAGGCAATGTATTCCTATAAGGAGAGATGTCATTGTAATCTGTGAGATCAAAAAACCCTGATTAACTGTTAAGGGTTAATGCCACACGGTCAAGGATAGGCTTGCACAGATCGGGAGGACCTCAGGAATGTACCTGAGGTCAAAGAGTGAAAGAGCGGGAGACTGAGGAACAAAGGGAAAAAGCTGTGCTATCGTAAATACAGTATCTTATGCATTCTAAATTACTGCCCATTTGGAAAAGGAAAATGCAATAAATATTTACTCTGAGCTGCGCCCCAGTAGGTTGGTGGTAGATGGAAGAATGTGTTGCCAAACCAAGTCCTTTGAAGAATGTCTCTGGTGGTCAATTCGATACGTTGTAGTAACGTCGTTGTGTGGTAGATGGGATACTCTGTCTGTTCCTTCCTAACCTGCATTTGCAGCTGCGTTCGCTAACTCAACTGCTAGGAGGTATCACTTCTGCCATGAATAAGAGTTCAAAAGTTCATACTATTCGCAACCAAAGCTCATGCTGATGTTGGCTTCATTCTGTAGTTATTATCTGAACCATTCTGACAGAGGACCATCATCCTACCTCATCAGAACAGCAAGTTATGTTGTCGTCAATGCTTTATATTGGAAGGGAGAAAAGGGGTGTGTGTCATAGTTTACAACCTCTGTCTCTTCACGTGGGCGGGCCACTGTTTGAGCAGCAATATCTTATGAAAACCCACATCTCACATTTTAGAAGCTAAAATCACATTTCATCCCATCACAAATAATTTCATATTCAAACATTTAAATTGAACAACAATTCCATGTGAATCGATAACTCTGATGCGTATACTTTCCACTATAGAGTTTGTCATCTTATCATTGATGAGAATGTCTCAGATGACAACCGAACTGACATCATATTTATTAAGTACCACCGCATATGTTCAATTGTTCGGATTACCAGAATATAGTTAATTTCCCCCCACATTCTGACGTTCCCAGAATCTCTTTGTTAACCAAGGGTTTTGCAAATGTAACCTCAGTAGGGTAGAGAGGAAAAAGGGGGGAAGAGGTATTTATGACTGTCATAAACCTATCCCCCAGGCCAACGTCATGACATAGTATTTATAAAGTATCGATTAGGGACTGCAAAAATACTTTACTAATGTACATGGTTTATTCATGTGGGACAAATTAATAACAAATGTTGAACACAATTTATAAATGCTTTATAAATGGTTTATTACGGACCCTTAAAATAAAGTGTTATACACCCGATTTGAGAATGAATAAACACATATTAGACAAATTAAAAATTTAAAAAATCACTGAATAAATGCCTTATAGATGACCATTGACTTCTATAATACCTTTATTACAGCCTGGCTACATATTTCAAATTTGTGCATTCAAGTGTTCCGCTCTGCCCTCTTAGTGTTTAAATATTAGGTTACATATAATTCAATAGAAGAAAACAAAGAGAGAGAGGAGAGGGACTGAGAGTTCCTTAATGTTTGGCCCTCTGTTTTCTTCAGTAGAATTCAATATACAACCTTCTGTGTTTGTCAAAGAACGATGCTGGCACCAGTTTATGTGGATGCGGATAGATTTCTAGCATTGTGCTTAGTTTGACAGCGTATAGTGTGTATCTTTCTGCCAATAAGTGATTGGTCTTTCAGCAATTGAAATAAGATAGGCGGGACATTCCAGCCTTCAGTGCATTGGCCATGTAATGTTATCCAACACCAGTCAATTGTTACTAAACTCTCTCACTGGGCTGAAGAAACTCAGATTCAGAAGCAAATAAACATTGATATAACAATTAAAATACATAGCCTTAACTATGTGTTATAAAAGCCAATCTAATGACTTGTTAGGCTATATTGCAAGTAGCCTAGTGTCTAAATGTTCCCACAAATCTCCCTTCCCTAATTGAAATATATTTATTTCATACAATATACAGTCAAAATATTAGGCCTAACTAGCATCAGTAGGCTACATGATGTGTCTGTTTCCGTGAGTGTGTCTTTCTCTGTTTTTTCCTAACCAGATGGTAACAAAGCAGTTGATCTGTCATTTCTCACAGACACAACACTCTGACCATCTTTTTGATGATGTGAGTTTGACTGTGAAGGCCCACTGGCAAATGCCAAATGCTCAATATAGATGATTATGACAACAGAGAGATAAAAAGGACTGTGGACCGTAGGCCGTGTCCATAATTATTTTATATATACTGTACCAGTCAAAAGTTTGGACACACCTACTCATTCAAGGGTTTTGCTTTACTTTGACTATTTTCTACAGAATAATAGTGAAGGCATCAAAACTATGAAATAACACATATGGAATCATGTAGTAACCAAAAAAGTGTTGAACATATCAAAATATATTTTATATTTTAGACTCTTCAATGTAGCCACCCTTTGCCTTGATGACAGCACACTCTTGGCATTCTCCCAACCAACTTCTTGAGGTAGTTACCCGGAATGCATTTCAATTAACAGGTGTGCCTGGTTAAAAGTTAATCTGTGGAATTTCTTTCCTCCTTAATGCGTTTGAGCCAATCAGTTGTGTTTTGACAAGGTAGGGTTGGTTTACAGAAGATTGCCCTATTTGGTAAAAGACCGTCCATATTATGGAAAAGAACAGCTCAAATAAGCAAAAGGAAATGACAGTCCAACATGTTTTTTTTTCACCTTTATTTAACCAGGTAGGCTAGTTGAGAACAAGTTCTCATTTGCAACTGCGACCTGGCCAAGATAAAGCATAGCAGTGTGAACAGACAACACAGAGTTACACATGGAGTAAACAATTAACAAGTCAATAACACAGTAGGAAAAAAAGGGGCAGTCTATATACAATGTGTGCAAAAGGCATGAGGAGGTAGGCGAATAATTACAATTTTGCAGATTAACACTGGAGTGATAAATGATCAGATGGTCATGTACAGGTAGAGATATTGGTGTGCAAAAGAGCAGAAAAGTAAATAAATAAAAACAGTATAAAAACAGTATGGGAATGAGGTAGGTGAAAATGGGTGGGCTATTTACCAATAGACTATGTACAGCTGCAGCGATTGGTTAGCTGCTCAGATAGCTGATGTTTGAAGTTGGTGAGGGAGGGATTTTTGCAGTTCGTTCCAGTCACAGGCAGCAGAGTACTGGAACGAAAGGACGGCCAAATGAGGTGTTGGCTTTAGGGATGATCAGTGAGATACACCTGCTGGAGCGCGTGCTAAGGATGGGTGTTGCCATCGTTACCAGTGAACTGAGATAAGGCGGAGCTTTACCTAGCATGGACTTGTAGATGACCTGGAGCCAGTGGGTCTGGCGACGAATATGTAGCGAGGGCCAGCCGACTAGAGCATACAAGTCGCAGTGGTGGGTGGTATAAGGTGCTTTAGTGACAAAACGGATGGCACTGTGATAGACTGCATCCAGTTTGCTGAGTAGAGTGTTGGAAGCCATTTTGTAGATGACATCGCCGAAGTCGAGGATCGGTAGGATAGTCAGTTTTACTAGGGTAAGCTTGGCGGCGTGAGTGAAGGAGGCTTTGTTGCGGAATAGAAAGCCGACTCTTGATTTGATTTTCGATTGGAGATGTTTGATATGAGTCTGGAAGGAGAGTTTGCAGTCTAGCCAGACACCTAGGTACTTATAGATGTCCACATATTCAAGGTCGGAACCATCCAGGGTGGTGATGCTAGTCGGGCATGCGGGTGCAGGCAGCGATCGGTTGAATATCAATATCAATTGATATTGATATTACTTAATGACATGAAGGTCAGTCAATCCAGAAAATTTCAAGAATTTTGAAAGGTTCTTCAAGTGCAGTCACAAAAGCCATCAAGCACTATGATGAAACTTGCTCTCATGAGGATCGCCACAGGAAAGGAAGACCCAGAGTTACCTCTGCTGCAGAGGAGAAGCTCATTAGAGTACCAGTCCAGAAATTGCAGCCCAAATAAATGCTTCACGGAGTTCAAGTAACAGACACATCTCAACATCAACTGTTCAGAGGAGTTTATTTATTTATTTATTTTACCTTTATTTAACCAGGTAGGCAAGTTGAGAACAAGTTCTCATTTACAATTGCGACCTGGCCAAGATAAAGCAAAGCAGTTCGACACATACAACGACACAGAGTTACACATGGAGTAAAACAAACATACAGTCAATAATACAGTATAAACAAGTCTATATACAATGTGAGCAAATGAGGTGAGAAGGGAGGTAAAGGCAAAAAAGGCCATGGTGGCAAAGTAAATACAATATAGCAAGTAAAACACTGGAATGGTAGTTTTGCAATGGAAGAATGTGCAAAGTAGAAATAAAAATAATGGGGTGCAAAGGAGCAAAATAAATAAATTAAATACAGTTGGGAAAGAGGTAGTTGTTTGGGCTAAATTATAGGTGGGCTATGTACATGTGCAGTAATCTGTGAGCTGCTCTGACAGTTGGTGCTTAAAGCTAGTGAGGGAGATAAGTGTTTCCAGTTTCAGAGATTTTTGTAGTTCGTTCCAGTCATTGGCAGCAGAGAACTGGAAGGAGAGGCGGCCAAAGAAAGAATTGGTTTTGGGGGTGACTAGAGAGATATACCTGCTGGAGCGTGTGCTACAGGTGGGAGATGCTATGTTGACCAGCGAGCTGAGATAAGGGGGGACTTTACCTAGCAGAGTCTTGTAGATGACATGGAGCCAGTGGGTTTGGCGACGAGTATGAAGCGAGGGCCAGCCAACGAGAGCGTACAGGTCGCAATGGTGGGTAGTATATGGGGCTTTGGTGACAAAACGGATTGCACTGTGATAGACTGCATCCAATTTGTTGAGTAGGGTATTGGAGGCTATTTTGTAAATGACATCGCCAAAGTCGAGGATTGGTAGGATGGTCAGTTTTACAAGGGTATGTTTGGCAGCATGAGTGAAGGATGCTTTGTTGCGAAATAGGAAGCCAATTCTAGATTTAACTTTGGATTGGAGATGTTTGATATGGGTCTGGAAGGAGAGTTTACAGTCTAACCAGACACCTAAGTATTTGTAGTTGTCCACGTATTCTAAGTCAGAGCCGTCCAGAGTAGTGATGTTGGACAGGCGGGTAGGTGCAGGTAGCGATCGGTTGAAGAGCATGCATTTAGTTTTACTTGTATTTAAGAGCAATTGGAGGCCACGGAAGGAGAGTTGTATGGCATTGAAGCTTGCCTGGAGGGTTGTTAACACAGTGTCCAAAGAAGGGCCGGAAGTATACAGAATGGTGTCGTCTGCGTAGAGGTGGATCAGAGACTCACCAGCAGCAAGAGCGACCTTATTGATGTATACAGAGAAGAGAGTCGGTCCAAGAATTTAACCCTGTGGCACCCCCATAGAGACTGCCAGAGGTCCGGACAGCAGACCCTCCAATTTGACACACTGAACTCTATCAGAGAAGTAGTCGGTGAACCAGGCGAGGCAATCATTTGAGAAACCAAGGCTGTCGAGTCTGCCGATGAGGATGTGGTGATTGACAGCGTCGAAAGCCTTGGCCAGATCAATGAATACGGCTGCACAGTAATGTTTCTTATCGATGGCAGTTAAGATATCGTTTAGGACCTTGAGCGTCGCTGAGGTGCACCCATGACCAGCTCTGAAACCAGATTGCATAGCAGAGAAGGTATGGTGAGATTCGAAATGGTCGGTAATCTGTTTGTTGACTTGGCTTTCGAAGACCTTAGAAAGGCATGGTAGGATAGATATAGGTCTGTAGCAGTTTGGGTCAAGAGTGTCCCCCCCTTTGAAGAGGGGGATGACCGCAGCTGCTTTCCAATCTTTGGGAATCTCAGACGACACGAAAGAGAGGTTGAACAGGCTAGTAATAGGGGTTGGATTTGGGAGAAGGAGAAATGGGGAAGGCTTGGGCGAGTTGCTGTTGGGGGTGCAGTGCTGTTGACCGGGGTAGGAGTAGCCAGGTGGAAAGCATGGCCAGCCGTAGAAAAATGCTTGTTGAAATTCTCAATTATGGTGGATTTATCAGTGGTGACAGTGTTTCCTATCTTCAGTGCAGTGGGCAGCTGGGAGGAGGTGTTCTTATTCTCCATGGACTTTACAGTGTCCCAGAACTTTGAGTTAGTGTTGCAGGAAGCAAATTTCTGCTTGAAAAAGCTAGCCTTGGCTTTTCTGACTGCCTGTGTATAATGGTTTCTAGCTTCCCTGAACAGCTGCATATCACAGGGGCTGTTCGATGCTAATGCAGAACGCCATAGGATGTTTTTGTGTTGGTTAAGGGCAGTCAGGTCTGGGGAGAACCAAGGGCTATATCTGTTCCTGGTTCTAAATTTCTTGAATGGGGCATGTTTATTTAAGATGGTTAGGAAGGCATTTAAAAAAATATCCAGGCATCCTCTACTGACGGGATGAGATCAATATCCTTCCAGGATACCCCGGCCAGGTCGATTAGAAAGGTCTGCTCGCTGAAGTGTTTCAGGGAGCGTTTTACAGTGATGAGTAGAGGTCGTTTGACCGCTGACCCATTACGGATGCAGGCAATGAGGCAGTGATCGCTGAGATCTTGGTTGAAGACAGCAGAGGTGTATTTAGAGGGGAAGTTGGTTAGGATGATATCTATGAGGGTGCCCGTGTTTAAGGTTTTGGGGAGGTACCTGGTAGGTTCATTGATAATTTGTGTGAGATTGAGGGCATCAAGTTTAGATTGTAGGATGGCTGGGGTGTTAAGCATGTTCCAGTTTAGGTCGCCTAGCAGCACGAGCTCTGAAGATAGATGGGGGGCAATCAGTTCACATATGGTGTCCAGAGCACAGCTGGGGGCAGAGGGTGGTCTATAGCAGGCGGCAACGGTGAGAGACTTGTATTTAGAGAGGTTGATTTTTAAAAGTAGAAGTTCAAATTGTTTGGGTATCTTTGCAGTAGATTGCAACACCGCCCCCTTTGGCAGTTCTATCTTGTCTGAAAATGTTGTAGTTTGGAATAAACATTTCTGAATTTTTGGTGGTCTTCCTAAGCCAGGATTCAGACACAGCTAGAACATCCGGGTTGGCAGAGTGTGCTAAAGCAGTGAATAGAACAAACTTAGGGAGGAGGCTTCTAATGTTAACATGCATGAAACCAAGGCTATTACGGTTACAGAAGTCGTCAAAAGAGAGCGCCTGGGGAATAGGAGTGGAGCTAGGCACTGCAGGGCCTGGATTCACCTCTACATCGCCAGAGGAACATAGGAGGAGTAGAATAAGGGTGCGGCTAAAAGCAATAAGAATTGGTCGTCTAGAATGTCTGGAACAGAGAGTAAAAGGAGGTTTCTGGGGGCGATAAAATAGCATCAAGGTATAATGTACAGACAAAGATATGGTAGGATGTGAATACAGTGGAGGTAAACCTAGGTATTGAGTGATGAAGAGAGAGATATTGTCTCTAGAAACATCATTGAAACCAGGAGATGTCATTGCATGTGTGGGTGGTGGAACTAATAGGTTGGATAAGGTATAGTGAGCAGGACTAGAGGCTCTACAGTGAAATAAGCCAATAAACACTAACCAGAACAGCAATGGACAAGACATATTGACATTAAGGAGAGGCATGCTTAGTCGAGTGATCAAAAGGGTCCAGTGAGTGGAGAGGATGGTTGGGGGTCACGGCGATTTAGACAGCTAGCCAGGCCATCGGTAGCAAGCTAGCATAGGATGGAGGTCTGTTGTTAGCCACCTCTTGCGTTCCGTCAGTAGATTAGTGGGGTTCCGTGTGGTAGAGGGGATTAATCCAAATCACACAACAACAACAAAAATAAAAACAATAGATATAGTTAGAGGCCCAAGAAGAAAACATAATAATAATAAAAATAAATAAATTGTCCGATTGTCTATTCAGATAGCAGCCGGTAAGACAGCTAACGGTTTGCAGGCCGCAGAGGGGCGTTCAGGTAACGTCGCGACGGAGGAGCCAGCCGGATCTCCTTCGGGTAGATAACGTCGGCAGTCCAGTTGTGAAGGCCCGGTGGGGCTCCGCGTAGGCAGTAAAACGGGTCCGGATAGGTGACTGCAGCCCAGGAGTGATTGATGGAACTCAGGAGTGATTGACGGAGCTGGCTAGCTCCGGAATAATTGATCTTTGCTCCGGAATCGACGAAAGCCGATAGTCACACGGATAGCAGCTAGCTAGCTGTGAGATCCAGGTATGAATGTCCAGAGAGCAGTTGAAATCCAGGGACATGGAGAGAAAAATTGGTCCGGTATGTTCCGTTCCGAGCCGTGCTGCGCCGTACAAAACTGGCGATAGATTTTCGAGCTAAAGGATAGCTGATGACCACAAACCGTGGTTAGCTGAATTACTAACGATTTGCCAGTAAAGAAGCTAACTAGCTTCTGAACTAGCTTCTGATTAGCTTCTGGATTAGCTTCTGGGCTAGCTTCTGGCTAGCTCCTGGCTAGCTTCTGGCTAGTTTCAGGCTAGCTTCTTGGAGTTTCTGGCTAGCTTCTTGGAGGATTACAGATTTGAGGTAAATAATACTTTTTAATAAATATAAATTGGTGAGGTGGGTTGCAGGAGAGTGTTTTGAAGATGAGTTGATGGAAAATAAAAAATAAAATGTATGTGAAAAAAGTTGTAAATATATATATATACAGGACACGACAAGACGAGGACAAAAGACGTCTGAACTGCTATGCCATCTTGGTTGAATCAGTGCTTGTGTGAATCAGGCCTTCATGGTAAGATTTCTGCAAAGAAACCACTACAAAAGGACACCAATAAGAAGAAGATTGGGCCAAGAAACACAAGCAATTAGACCGGTAGAAATCTGTCCTTTCGTCTGATGAGTCCAAATGTGAGATTTTTGTTTCCAACTGCTGTGTTTTTGTGAGATGCAGAGAAGGCGTACGTACGGATGATCTCTGCATGTGTGGTTCCCAATGTGAAGCATGGAGGAGGAGGTGTGATGGTGTCGGGGTGCTTTGCTGGTGACACTGTCTGTGATTTATTTAGAATTCAAGGCACACTTAACCAGCATGGCTGCCGCATCATTCTGCAGTGATACGCCATCCCATCCGGTTTGCGCTTAGTGGGACTATCATTTGTTTTTCAACAGTACAATGACCCAACACACCTCCAGGCTGTGTAAGGGCTATTTGACCAAGAAGGAGAGTGATGCATCAGATGACCTGGTCTCCACAATCACCCGACTTCAACCCAATTGAGATGGTTTGGGATGAGTTGGACCGCAGAGTGAAGGAAAAGCAGCCAACAAGTGTTCAGCATATGAGGGAACTCCTTCAGGACTGTTGGAAAAACATTCCAGGTAAAGCTGCGAAGTCGTGAATTCGGGCAAAGCTGTCATCAAAGGCAAAGTGTGGCTACTTTGAAGAATCTAAAATCTAAAATATATTTTGATTTCTTTAACACTTTTTTGGTTACTACATGATTCCATATGTGTTATTTTGTTAATAGTATTGATGTCTTTACTATTAATCTATAATATAGAAAACAGTAAAAATAAAGAAAACCCCTTGAATGAGTAGGTATGTCCTTTGACTGGTACTGCACAGTGGTGAATGCATCATACGTAGTGCATTAATGGATATGCTTTTTGTGCTCCTCTGCTCTCCGCAGACTGTCATTCCACTAATGTAACAATGTCCCTATTTGTATATTTTCAGATCAGCACCATGGGCATTTCTGTAGGGAAAACGCTAGCCGTCTCCATCCTTGGAAAAAGAGCATGCAGACAGCGTTCTCTCTTATCAGCAAACAGGGAAACGCTCATCCAGAGGCGGTGCTCCTAGTGGCCGGGGACTTTAACGTTTTTCTTAGTCTCCTACCATAATTATTAGATCATTTGTTGCCTGTAAGTTCAATAAATTAGTTTAAATGTTTTCGAAGAAGTGTGGATCATCCTGATTTGGACCATATAGATTAATGATCCAAATCTCTTTTTTGTCCACTTTCATATTCAAAAGGATCCACATTCCTTGCGAATCATTCCTGACTATTTGCCCATTCAGATCAACATTTTTGTTAATTAATATCATCACACCTTCTGAGTTCCTTTGTCCACGACAGAAAATTATTTCACCACCCCATTCCTTTTACCACGCAACTTCATCTAAGGGTGTAGAGTGAGTTTCCTGTAAACAGTATGTGTTATATTCCTTTTAGCCATGTAAAGACTGATCTTTTTTTATAATCTGCTAAACCATTACAATTATAACTGGCTATACTTATTTCACCCCTTACCATAACTAGATATCATTCTCAGTCTAAATTGACCATAATTAGTGCTTGTAAAGTTACTGCCATCAGAGGTATTATGAAGGTCAAAACTAGAGTTTTCAAATGTCTGATATTTAGAATTCAAGAAATAGGTTATGGCAATATTTGTTTTATTCCCTTGCCTGTTTGCATGTGAGCCAATGCCACAGATGTTAAAAAATTGACACAAGATATTATGTGTGTAGCAAATCTGAGTAGGTTGATGTGTATGAAATTGGATGTAATATAGTGAGAGTGTGTACGATGTCTGTATAAAAGTAAGATGATGATGTTCAAATAAAGAATAACTCTGACAATTTGCATGGTTGAGTGTCTATGTGTGTAACATATAGTGATATTGTAGCCTTAATATTCATGATGATAATTGTAATCCATATCGTATCACCATCAGAGTGGCATCCTAATTACCTTTAACATAATTGAAAAACACATCCCAGCATTTCCATAGCAATTAACATGATCATGAAAGAGACCTTGCATTACTCTAGAGACGGCTTCACTACAATACAAATGAATTCCGTACAATATGTTACTATTCCCCAATGCCCCTATTCTGATATCTTCCCCTTGCTTGTTGTAAACATATATAAACTTGAAGACAAATACATAAAAAAAGATAGACAAACAATAAACACATTAAATTATAACAGTTCGACAATAGTGTCACAGGCCAGCTCATAGCGTGGCAAAAAGGTTCAGAGAACCAATATGCGGCGTGGTAAGTGTCCATGGTTCTTTTGATACGTAGATGTACACATGAACAACTGAATACAAAAACAAGAACCGTGAAACCTAAACCAGCCCTATCTGGTGCAGAGACAGGAACAATCACCCACAAAATCACAGTGAAACCCAGGCTACCTAAGTATGATTCTCAATCAGAGACAACTAATGACACCTGCCTCTGATTGAGAACCATACTAGGCCGAAACATAGAAATACCCAAATCATAGAAAAACAAACAGACTGCCCACCCCAACTCACGCCCTGACCATACTAAATAATGACAAAACAAAGGAAATAAAAGTAAAGGCTAACCGCGTTGTGAAATCCTTAGCAACAAAACTTTAGTTCAGATTAAAATGTATTTAATGAAAAGGTTTTAATATAAACAACAAACCGTGTGTAGACAATGTTCTGTTGCGCGCTCTGATGACATATCTGATGACTATTGTTATTTTACAGCTGCTCTTGAATTATTTCTTACTTTTATTTCTTAATCTTATTTTTGGGGGGTATTTTTTAAACTGCATTTTTGGTTAAGGCTTGTAAGTAAGCATTTCACTGTAAGGTATTTGGTGCTTGTGACAAATAACATTTGATTTGATTCAAAATGCCACTACAGGGCTACCAGTTAACTTGTTATGGCTACAATCACCCAATCGGGATAAGTGTCATCAACAACCACTGAATAGCATAGCGCTACATTCAATAAATATTACGACTAATATTTATATTCACAAGTGCAATATAGGAAAGCACAGCTTAGCCTTTTGTTAATCCACCTGTCGTGTCAGATTTGGAAATTATGCTTTACAGCGAAAGCAATCCAAGCGTTTGTGTAAATTTATTGATCGCACGACAAAACATTAAGTACACTTAGCATCAGGAAGCTTGGTCACAAAAATCAGAAAAGCAATCAAATGAATCGTTTACCTTTGATGATGTTCGGATGTTTTCACTCACAAGACTCCCAGTTACACAACAAATGTTCCTTTTGTTCCCTAAAGAATTTTTTTTATATCCAAAATACCTCCGTTTGTTTGTCGCATTATGTTCAGAAATCCACAGGAAAGAGTGGTCACGACAATGCAGACGAAAATTCCAAATAGTTTCCATAATATCCACAGAACCATGTCAAACATTTTTTATAATCAATCCTCAGGTTGTTTTTAAAATATATAATCGATAATATATCAACTGCAAATGTCTTTCACAGTAGGAGAGGGAAAAGCAATACCTATCCAAACTCTGTTGCACGAGCAAAACTCATGTGACCACTTGACACAATGTTATCGTTCTGGCTCATTTTTCAAAATAAAAGCCTGAAACTATTTCTGAAGACTGTTGACACCTTGAGGAAGCGATAGGAAAAGGAATCTGGTTCATATCCCTTTAAATCCAGCAAAGGGAGGCTATGAAACATGGAGTTTTCAAAATAGAAGCCACTTCCTGTTTTGATTTTCCTCTGGGTTTCGCCTGCCATATCAGTTCTGTTATACTCACAGACAATATTTTGACAGGTTTGGAAACTTTAGCGTGTTTTCTATCCAATACTAATAATAATATGCATATATTAGCAACTGAGAGTGAGGAGCTGGCTGTTTACAATGGGCACCTTTTCATCCAAGCTACTCAATACTGCCCCTGCAGCCATATGAAGTTAAGGGCAACAGACCATGCATACTGTATGCGTTAACCAATCAAGAGCAGTTACACCTGAAATATATGTCTGTGTCTATGTCACAGTCACATGCGATTGAAGGAGCCACAAGAAGTCCAAGTGAAATGCCTGAGTGGCACTCCTTGAGGAGTGACTGCTTCTACTTTTAGGGAAGTCAGCCATGTGAGAGTGCAAAGCACAGCTGAAAACATAGCTGAGAGGAACTAGTCAAATGGCACAGATAAAGAGAATACTGTAAATGGAGACAGAGGTGTTGAGGGACTATTCAACTATGAACAACCTGAACTACAGGAAGTGTGGACTGGTTATCCACCCAAATGCACCATGGCTAGGTGCATCTGTTATATTACCCACTTGAGAGACCTTCATTCGGGCTTATAGAAGAAACAGGCCCAAATGCAACAAGCTACATTGACTGTAGATACCTCAAAGTTGAGCATGGCACACACAAGTTGACGGAGTGCCATTAACATTATTGAGTTCAGGAGCAGTTGATTGTCACAGGTATTGAATGGTGGGATTGTGTTGTCCTGTGCCCATGATGACATGTTTGTGGAGCGCATTTACAAAGATACAACTCTCTTCAATAAACTAAAGCAGAAATGTGATACCTTCTTTTACACATATTAAATCTGATTAACATATTAAATTTGATTAAATAGCAGTGCACTCTTTCACTACACAGCATGTAGGATTATTTTGAAATAAGAATACAAACGGTTAGAAGGCTGGCTAGAGTGACTAAAATGGCGCTGCCCATGCTTAAATTGCCGTTTGGTCACTAGAGAACTCTATCATTCTCTATGGCTAGTACACACTAGCTATCTAGCTTGTAAACACATGCTTCCTAGCTACTACACCCTATCTATCTAGTACATCTCTAGCTAACTAGCTAGTACACACCAACAAGGGGTTACGCCTAGATCACACCAACAGCTTGATTGCGCAAAATTGAACACAGCATTGTCTGGATATATGTGCAACAAAGGTTCAACATTCCCCTTCTGCTGCCATTTCTGTCAAGCCATCTACACATACAGTTTGATGCATACTATCGATAAATCCAATATATGTGTAACCGATGTGAAATGGCTGGCTAGTTAAGCTAATAGCTTTTCAATTGGTGCCATCACTTGCTCGGAGACCTTGAAGTAGTTGTTTCCCTTGCTCTACAAGGGCAGTGGCTTCTGTGGAGTGATGGGTAATGATGCTTCGAGGGGGGCTGTTGTTGATGTGTGCAGAGGGTCCCTGGTACAAGCCCAGGTAGGGTAGAGGGATGGAAGCTAAACTGTTACATTGATGCTGTTGACCTGGATCACTGGTTGCTGTGGAAAAGGGGGGTGAGTGTAACTGGTGTGAAATGGTTAGTGGGGTGTGTGCTAATAGTGTTTCAATCAGTGATGTCACTTGCTCTGAGACCTTGAAGTAGTTGTTTCCCTTGCTCTCCAAGGGCTGTGGCTTTTGTGGAGCGATGGGTACCAATGCTTCGAGAGTCACTGTTGTTCATGTGTGCAACTGCCTCTGCAACGCTGCAAGGCGAACACAGTGTTGCATTGAAATGAATGTACTTCTGGTATACCAAAATGGAATAAGTCTGTTGGTGTGATCGAGGCATTAGGCTGTAATGACAGACTACATTTGTGTAGAAATTGCGGGCATTGCAAGTGTGTGCTTGCACACTTGTAGCAGGTTTTGTACCACTCTTTTTTGGGGTAGTGGGTCAAAAATGTTGATGATGATAGTGGATAGTGGAAACAAATTTTGGGTTGGATATATTAATGGTAGGCCACAATATCTTTTATATATGTTTTAGCACATACCCCCACAAGGTCTATGCACAGCCCTAGTGTGACACGTTGCCAAGGCATAGTTACCTAGATTAGACATTGCAGAAAAGAGAGGTCTCGAAATGGAAAACCAGTTTCACTACATTCTTTGTTAAGTGAAATCTAAGCGCTATGTTTTTAGAAAGGGGCTAGTTTTAATTACTGGCTGCAGGGGCATCAGCTGGATTGCATTCAGTACGTTTGTACGTTTTGAAACGTTCAATTTAACGGAAATGGTGGTGTACTGATCGACCAGTTGAAATTTGGGGAGGGGTTGGGGAACGCTGTCAGCATGGCCACAGCCCTTTAAATACGTCACTCGTTGCTTCAAGACACATCCACCAAACACACATCAAAGTATTTTCAATAACTTTTGGTGAAAACGTGTCATTCAGTACAAACTGTTCCGCAACGTAGCAAACTTTCAAGCGAAATGAACGCACCATAGGATGCCTCGAGGTGTCGGGTTAGGAGAGGCTTTTGGGCGTAGCCACCTGTGCAGGTACAAATACGGAAGTTCCCAACTACTAGATTTGACTCAGATATCAGTCAACAGCCAATGCTACCAAATCAATAGATTTGATTTGACTTCAACAGTCAGGACATTGCAATGCAGCGTAACACATTTTTTTAGGAGCGCAAAGGGACTTCAGTAGGGCCCATATGGGCGAACAGCTACCCGTACCGACTACTACACCCAGAGCTTCACCTACTGACAAAATGTATTCAGGCGATTCAAAAGGAACCGTTCAGGGAGGAGGATTCGGCGAGCGCACTGTCCCGGGAAGCACGGGGACGTTGAGCCCGAGCGTGGTCAACCAACTCTTGATGGAATTTCTGATGTACTTCGGGAGAGCGCTATTGGTCTTTTATCCTGTGTATTTGACAGGGTACCTCGGCCTCAGCGTCATCTGGATCCTCTTGTGTATGATGCTGATCATTTGGTGGAAGAAAAACCGCAAGTGGAAAGATATTCGAATTGGAACGGCTATGAACTTTCTGGATAACGAAACACAAGTGATCCACAACGAGTTGAAAACATTGAATATGGCAACTTGGGTATGTATTGGTATGCTGTTGATGTAGGCAGAGGTTGTTCCCCATATGTGGAAAGAAAGTTATGTTATGTGGTACTCTGGCTGACATACGATGAAAAATATGCACATACACACACACACAGTTTTTTTAAATTATTTATTTTACCTTTATTTAACCAGGCAAGTCAGTTAAGAACACATTCTTATTTTCAATGATGGCCTGGGAACAGTGGGTTAACTGCCTGTTCACAGGCAGAACGACAGATTTGTACCTTGTCAGCCCCGGGGTTTGAACTCACAACCTTACTAGTCCAACGCTCTAACCACTAGGCTACCCTGCCGCCCCTGCTGCCCCAGTCACACACAAAATTACATTTGTCCTGCTGTATGATTGTTATAGCAATATAGTGTTATGGTCAAACCTGTAAAAGAGTCATTTGTCATCATCTTCCAGCCACTTTCTGCCTCAATAATAGTAATACCTAACATTGCATTCCATTGTTGGGAAATAACAAAGTAGTGGCAGTGGCTGTATTGTTTGGGAGTGTAATATGCAGTGCAGAAGCTTTCACTCCTGTATTCTTTCTTGCGTTTGAATCAAGCTGTGGTTTATTGCCAAATTGCAGTGAATGTTGGGCCTCTGTGTTTTGCCAAAGGCAGTCGTCAGTGCCGCATTGACTACTGTGTCCCCAAATAACTGTAGGCTATAGAGCAGTGTTCTTAATCCATTCCTGTGGACACATTAATATTTAGAGACATCATGGGAATATTTTTGGGTGATTTGAAGTGTTGACGTCATAGTTGTGTGATTATGTTGCAGGAGGTTTCATTCATCCATGCCTTACCACACCCATGCCTAATAGGAAACATTGACAAAGTATTTTGTGAACATGTTGAGTGAAGTTGAAGCAGTAGTTGTCATTGTTAAAACAATATAGTGGATATTTTGTATTTCGCAATGTTCCTGTTTTGTTTTTGGGGTTGTGACCTTCCTCTCCTGCTCTCCCACAAGATTTGGGATTACAATCCCTTGATTAGTCATCAGGTCCTGCCTAACCAGTATTTTTCCTTTCAATATCAAAACCCCACACCGTGGTAGATTTAAGACGACGCAGTTCTATATTCAACCACTCTGACTGGTCCCAGATCTGTTTGTGTCTTTGGTCTTGCCAACTCATATTCTTTGTTTATCATTACAATAGCCATAAGAGTTGGCAATATGGCACATACAGATCTGGCACCAGGCTACTCTGACACAAAAAAAGGCAATGGAAAGTAAACATATATTAAAAAAGGGAAGTTTACAGTGCCTTCAGAAAGTATTCACACCCCTTGACTTTTTCCACATTTTGTTATAGCCTGAAATAAAAATGGACAAAATAGATTTTTTTTTTCTGTTGTCCTACAAACAATACCCCATAATGTCAAAGTGAAATTATGTATTTTAAAATGTATACAAATTCATTAAAAATGAAAAGCTGAAATGTTTTGAGTCAATACGTATTCAACCCCTTTATTACTGCAAGTCTAAATAAGTTCAGGAGTAAAACATTGCTTAACAAATCACATAATAAGTTGCATGGACTCTGTGTGTAATAATAGTGTTTAACATGATTTAAAAAAAAATCCTAACTAATCTCTACCCCAAACATACAATCGATCACAGATTCAACCTCAAAGACCAATGAGGTTTTCCAATGCCTCGCAAGGGCACCTATTAGTAGATGGATAAAAATAAACCAGAGATTGAATATCCCTTTGAGCATGGTGACATTATTACACTTTGGTTGATGTATTGATACACCTAGTCACTACAAAGATACAGGCGCCCTTCATAGGAAGGCTCCCTTCTCAATTGCCAGAGTGGAAGGAAACTGCTCAGGGATTTGACCACGAGGCCAATGGTGACTAAATCAGTTACAGAGTTTAAATGGCTATGAGAGGAGGAGACTGAGGATGGAGCAAAATAACCTAATTGAAAGTGTGAAAAGAAGGGAGCCTGTACAGAATTTTTATTTTCCAAAACATGCATCATGTTTGTAACAAGGCACTAAAGTAATACTGAAAAAAAAAAAAGTGGCAAATCAATTAACACTTTTGCATTCAGGACAAAAAGTTATGTTTGGGGCAAATCCAATACAACACCTTAGTACCACTCTCCATATTTTCAAGCATAGTGGTGGCTGCATATTGTTTTTGGGTATGCCTGTAATCGTTAATGTCTGGGGAGTTTTTCAGGATAATAATTTTTTTAATGGAATGGAGCTAAGCACAAGCAAAATTCTAGAGGAATACCTGGTTCAGCCTGCTTTCCACCAGACACCGGGGAGATGAATTTTCCACCAGACACCGGGGAGATGAATTTTCCACCAGACACCGGGGAGATGAATTTTCCACCAGACACCGGGGAGATGAATTTTCCACCAGACACCGGGGAGATGAATTTTCCACCAGACACCGGGGAGATGAATTTTCCACCAGACACCGGGGAGATGAATTTTCCACCAGACACCGGGGAGATGAATTTTCCACCAGACACCGGGGAGATGAATTTTCCACCAGACACCGGGGAGATGAATTTTCCACCAGACACCGGGGAGATGAATTTTCCACCAGACACCGGGGAGATGAATTTTCCACCAGACACCGGGGAGATGAATTTTCCACCAGACACCGGGGAGATGAATTTTCCACCAGACACCGGGGAGATGAATTTTCCACCAGACACCGGGGAGATGAATTTTCCACCAGACACCGGGGAGATGAATTTTCCACCAGACACCGGGGAGATGAATTTTCCACCAGACACCGGGGAGATGAATTTTCCACCAGACACTGCGGAGATGAATTTACATTTTCAGCAGGACAAGAACCAAAAACACAAGGTCAAATCTACCCTGGAGTTCCTTACCAAGAAGACAGCGAATGTGGCTGAGTCTGAAGACATTCGCTGAGTTATAATCTGCTTGAAAATGGTTGTCTAGCAATGATCAACAACCAATTTTGACTGAGCTTGAAGAATTTTGAAAATATGGAAATATTGCTCAATCTACCGTGTGCAAACATTTCTAAAAACATGTTTTCACTTTGTTTTTATAGGGTATTGTGTTTAGATGGGTAAGACAAAATATAATGAATGATTTTTGAATTCATGCTTTAGCACAACAAAATTTTGAATAAGTCAAGGGGTATTAATACTTTCTGAAGGCACTATACAGTGGGGCAAACAAGTATTTAGTCAGCCACCAATTGTGCAAGTTCTCTCACTTAAAAAGATGAGAGGCCTGTAATTTTTGTCATAGGTACACTTCAACTATGACAGACAAAATGAGAAAAAATCCAGAAAATCACGTAGGATTTTTAATGAATTTATTTGCAAATTATGGTGGAAAATAAGTATTTGGTCAATAACAAAAGTTTATCTCAATACTTAGTTATATACCCTTTGTTGGCAATGACAGAGGTCAAACATTTTCTGTAAGTCTTCACAAGGTTTTCACACACTTGCTGGTATTTTGGCCAATTCCTCCATGCAGATCTCCTCTAGAGCAGTGATGTTTTTGGGCTGTTGCTGGGCAACACGGACTTTCAACTCCCTCCAAAGATTTTCTATGGGGTTGAGATCTGGAGACTGGCTAGGCCACTCCAGGACCTTGAAATGCTTCTTACGAAGCCACTCCTTCGTTCCCCGGGCGGTGTGTTTGGGATCATTGTCATGCTGAAAGACCCAGCCACGTTTCATCTTCAATGCCCTTGCTGATGGAAGGAGGTTTTCACTCAAAATCTAATGATACATGGCCCCATTCATTCTTTCCTTTACACGAATCAGTCGTCCTGGTCCCTTTTCAGAAAAACAGCCCCAAAGCATGATGTTTACACCCCAATGCTTCAAGTTAGGTATGGTGTTCTTTGGATGCAACTCAGCATTCTTTGTCCTCCAAACACGACGAGTTGAGTTTTTACCAAAAAGTTATATTTTGGTTTCATCTGACCATATGACATTCTCCCAATCTTCCTCTGGATCATCCAAATGCTCTCTAGCAAACTTCAGACGGGCTTGAACATGTACTGGCTTAAGCAGGGGGACAAGTCTGGCACTGCAGGGTTTGAGTCCTTGGCGGTGTTTTGTGTTACTGATTGTAGGCTCTGTTACTTTGCTCCCAGCTCTCTGCAGGTCATTCACTAGGTCCCCCCGTGTGGTTCTGGGATTTTTGCTCACCGTTCTTGTGATCATTTTGACCCCCTCGATCTGGTGCGTGGAGCCCCAGATCGAGGGAGATTATCAGTGGTCTTGTATGTCTTCCATTTCCTAATAATTGCTCCCACAGTTGATTTCTTCAAATCAAGCTGCTTACCTATTGCAGATTCAGTCTTACCAGCCTGGTGCAGGTCTACAATTTTGTTTCTGGTGTCCTTTGACAGCTCTTTGGTCTTGGCCATAGTGGAGTTTGGAGTGTGACTGTTTGAGGTTGTGGACAGGTGTCTTTTATACTAATAACATGTTCAAACAGGTGCCATTAATACAGGTAACGAGTGGAGGACATAGGAGCCTCTTAAAGAAGTTTACACGTCTGTGAGAGCCAGAAATCTTGCTTGTTTGTAGGTGACCAAATACTTATTTTCCACCATAATTCATAAAAAAAATTGTCTGTCATAGTTGAAGTGTACCTATGATGAAAATGACAGGCCTCTCATCTTTTTAAGTGGGAGAACTTGCACAATTAATGGCTGACTAAACACTTTCAAATGTGCCTCTGATTGGTTTCTTTGTCTAATATGTCCATCTCCCTGCATACAATGTAGACTTATTCAAAGTTCAAAAGTAAGTCTTAAATGAGGATGGGTCATCTTCATTATCTGGACTCCTGCCAACTCACAGAATCACAAGGGTTTGTGTCAACCAAACTCTCTTGTAAAGTTGTGTCTTCTCTTCCCAAAGGTACACTTTCCCGAAGTTGAGAAGGTTGACTGGCTCAACAAGGTAAAATAATGTTTTTTCCATTCATGCTGGTCACTCTTTGTCTGTTGTGCTGTTGTCACCTCAGCAATGGAGTTGGCCTGACGGCACAAACAGATCTGTTTAGTGTAGTCTTGGGGACGGTCTGGTCATGAACTGCTTTAAACATTGACATGTTGCCCACAAAGCTTTCAAAACAACATTGTTTTCAATGACATATCACATACACAACCTCTCAATGTTATGCTCTACATTTGTTTATCCACACAATGATTTGGTTATGCTGATCGCAACTAGTTCTTCTGTTATTCTTTGGTCATATGTCTGTCTGTATGTCTTTAGATTTTGCTGCAGGCGTGGCCTTTCTTTGGCATGTTCATGGAGAAGCTCCTCAAAGAGAAGATCCAGCCATCCATCAGATTGTCCAGCCCATACCTCAAAACATTCACCTTCACAAAAGTCCACTTTGGTCATACAGTGAGAGAGCTTTTGTTATGTTAGCATATCAGGTTTCACCTCGTGGTTCTAGGTTTGTATAAGTTCTAGTACCTGGGGCCTCATTTATCAACCGTGCTTAATTCCTCACAAAATGTTGGCGTACGTGGAGATCATAGGATTTGTATTCTCAACACATTTTTCTGATCAAAGCCACATGTAGCAAATAAGCGGTTACATTTTTTTGTTAACCAAACTTGAAACTTTCTCATTGACCTCCATATACAAAAACTCCTTGCTCCATATACAAAAACTCCTTGCTTGGTGGATACAAAACACTACCTGCTGGAGAAGACTGATTATGTGGCCTTTTGTCCCTCTCGTTTTGCCTCTTCCTCTCTAAACTTCAAAACCATTTGATTTTGGGATTGGGGTAAAATCCAAAATTGTGCTCTATATTCATTGGTATTGTCATGGCTAATTTGTAAGCGATAATTATTAATGCATTACAAGCTCAAACACTTAATCCGCAAAAATGACAAGTTAATTACTGGGCGATAGGGATTTTTTAGAACCTAAGTTCTAAGCCCACCCTAATCTGATAGTGGAAGTGGGGTGGTAGATGCCTAGTCTCCCTTATGGCTCAAATCAGGTGCCTACATAGTATACACCATAGGCATACATAATTTACACACACACAGTACATACCGCATAGACATACATTATTCTCTCTCTCACACACACACACCCAGAGAGAGAAGTCTGCTCAGACAGATCCAGCTCAGAAAGGCCCAGCTCATGACCCTCCATCAGCAGCAGATTTTAATTTAGAATGGAAAATGAATGTGTTTATGCAACATGTTAGTGCATCGCATCGATTTGTTCTCTAATCAAACTGAATCACACCGAATTGTTTCAAACTAAAACGTATCCTGTATCGTATCAGAGGCCATGCATGTATCTTGATATGTATCGAATCATCTTGAAAGGGTTAGGGTTAGATTTGAATGGTAAGATTTGTTGTGTAGTAGCGGGAATAAACCAATCAGGAGATAATTAGAATATGAAATAAACGTATTAGGCCTAGTTATGCAATCTCCTTGCTAACAGCAAATGCATATTTTTATCATTTTTTTATTACCATTTATGTATTAAATTAATTAAATGAATGTCAACAAACGCCTCCATTTCCCCCCCAAAAACTATATTTGCATGCAAAGCAATTCTTCAAATTCCCATACTATTTTTGCTACTATTTAGCACACAAGTATGATTATTCAGACACAACCAGCATATATTTTTTTGGTGCCTCATTAGATAAATGCGGCACCTGGTGATATATATATATATATATATTCTCCTAATTTCAGCCCCTCCGAATCACTGGACTTAAAGTGTACACCCATGAAGTGGACAAGAGGCAGGTGGTTATGGACCTGCACATAAGGTAATAGTAGTAGTCAAAATCGAATCAATAACACACAGTACAGCACAATAAAGACACAATAGGCCTACAACGGCTAGTAGTACTGTAGTTTGTAGTACAGCAGAAGTAGTAGTTTTATTGTCCCAGAAAATCCATAACAAGGTATTGTAGTCCGTTCTATGACTCCCTGTAAACTATTAGGGCTTTGGATTTAGCTTGGTCCCAGATATGTTTGTGCTGTTGACAGTGCTTTTTGCTTCACAGTTACGATGGGGATGTGGACATCGACACAGAGGTGAAGCCGCCCATCACTGCTGGGGTCAAAAGTATTCGGGTAGGCATCCGATGTTCTTGTGTGGCATCTAGCTTGGCTCCATGTCCTACTGGCACATGCAACCACCCTATGCTAGCCTAGGATGACTGTGGTTCAAAATTGAACATTGTTATCATGACAAACAGGTTACGTCACATTATTCCTCTCACATCAAGCCGTGTGTTCAATTTGCATTGTGTGTAATTAGCTTTTTTGGTTTGAAGAGAAATTTCCCCTCTTGAGGAACTGTATTAAAACTGGTTTTGATCTTTAAATTGATCTATATCAGCCCTTTTCTAATCATGTCAGAATGTTTTATTTTTCAGCTTCAAGGCATGTTGCGTGTCATTCTGGAACCTCTGATTGGAAATGCCCCGTTGGTGGGAGGAGTCACTATGTTCTTCATTCGTCGGCCGGTGGGTTCTGAAAGATGGCTCTGTTTGTTATTTATACCTATGACACCCAGAGATAAAAATAAAAAAAACTTTAGCTACCTTCGTTCACCCTCTTTATTATTGTTATTTAACTAAATGTTATATATTTTTGTTATCAGGAGGACCAAGGCTAGTAATATAGGCTATAACTTTTTAAACCCTACCATGTCACTAATGAGTATGGGACCTGTTGTGCCCCCGTCAGGACATCGGCATCCTTGTGGTAGGATGCTAAGAGTGATGAAATTTTTCATTTTAAAGTTATCAAATTCAAAATGGTTTAATTTTCAGACCCTACAAATCAACTGGACAGGGTTGACCAACCTCCTAGACACTCCAGGTCTAAGGTAATATATATTTTTAATGTTTACATAGAAGTACAAAATATATTTAGCTTTTTTTTTCCTTGAAAAGGAGTTCTACAAATTCAGATTTTTTTTAGGTCAGAATGTATCAGTTTTAAAATCACTAGTTTAGATTGAAGTGACTTCTGCCCTTCAACCTTCAACTCCACAGTCACCTGTCTGAGCCAGCCATCATGGACATCATCGCTTCCCTTATGGTCCTGCCCAACCGCATGTGTATCCCCCTCATAGACCAGGTCAAAGTGGACCAGATGAGGTTCCCCCTGCCTCGTGTGAGTACAGTAAACTGATGCTCCACTGTGTTGAGACCTGTGTCAGTGCCAAAGGCCCAGTACAGTAGGTGTTCTGATCGGACAACACAGGAGGATGGATAGACACAATTTGAATGTATGGCACATCTATGGCACAGTTCCAATGATTGGAAGTGGCTCCATTAAATTGTAATTTTCTATGAAATGTCAGAACAAGATTTGACACATCAAAAAATACTGTAGTTTAATGGGATCTTCAAATATTTCTATATCTCTAAAAATCTGTTTATCAAATCTGGTGCCTGTGTTGCTGGCTAACTTGTGTTCATATTTTGGGGGTCTAAAAATATGCTAGTTCTGTTAAATTTGTATTTTAGTGGGTGTGTGCAGTAAGATCTTGCTGTGTTTTGTACTTTTTTTGTAACTACAGTATTTTTTGATGTTTTAGGGAGTTGTGAGGGTACACTTGCTGGAGGCCCGGGATCTGATAGCGAAGGACACTTATATGATGGGAATGGTGAAGGGCAAGTCTGACCCCTACGCGGTGCTTAGGGTCGGCAATATCCACTTCCAAAGCAAGACCATCCAGGAGAACCTGCACCCACGCTGGAACGAAGTTTATGAGGTAGGGACTCCTGAAAATCCTCCTACTGTAAATGTAGTCACACACACTCACGATCGTGCAGTCAACCCATTCTCTCTCCCCTTTGTCTATACAAACTTTGTTTTTATTTATTACCATATAATATATATTTGAATACATGATTTCTTACTCTGTTGTTTTTTATCCCCTTTTTTGTCAACTGCAGTTTGTGGTACACGAGGCCCCTGGGCAGGAGTTAGAGGTGGATGTGTTTGACGAGGACACTGACAAGGATGACATCCTGGGAAAGTGAGGAAACTACTTACTATGTGCACGAGAATAGACACAACCTCCCCATTCTGATTTCTTACGCCCACTTGTCACTGACTGCTGACCCATGTCAAACATTCAGTAGTGCACAAGTAGGTTGTGGAATGTTCATATAGAAATATGTCATGTAGAACATATGCCTCTGACAATGTAGAGTAAGGAATCATTCCGGCTCTATTCATGACGTTATCTGGAATATTTTCCACAACATTTGTGTGACAGCCTATTGAACATGGCCCTGGTTAGATACTTTGACCATTTGAGGGCTTATTTATCCATCGTAGGTTTCGCTTGGACTTTGGAGAAGTGAAGAAGGAAAAAGAGATGGATAAGGTGAGAAGGTCATATTGAATGTTTAAGTTGTGGGATAGGCAACTCAGGTCCTGCAAGGCCAAAATACTTCTGGTTTTCTTTCTCTACCTCTAATTAACTGAGGTGAATGAACCTACAGCAGCTAAGGTGATAATGGCTGGGGTCATTTTTGCTGTTCTCCAAATAGAATTTTAACATTTTTAATTGTGTAGAAATGCAGTAAATGAAAGGACCTCACTAACTCAAACCCTGGTTATGGCCCTGCACACAACGGAACACATTTTTAAAATGTGGATACAAATTGAAATGATTGTTTTTAGCTAAGGTAGTCTCCCGGTTTCAGTGTGTTTTCTACCTTTTGGTATCTAAAGAATGGAATGAGAAGACTCTCTTGCCAATCAGTGATATAAATCAATACATCAACTATCAGGTAGAAAAGAAAACTAGCAGAACTTTTGGCCCTCCATGTCTGGAGTTGACTAGCCTTGTTTTGAGAGGTTCTGAGGGTGATAACATCTCGGTTCAGATGAATAAACTCTTCCCATTTCGTTGTCATAGTGGTTCCCCCTGGATGATGTGACGAGTGGAGAGGTTCATCTCAAACTGCAGTGGCTCTCTCTACAAACTGACCCGGGACTCCTAGTGGAGGTAAGCGCTCTTAAGCAGTTTATAGCCACTAGTAAGCAGTTTATAGCCACTCTTAAGCAGTTTATAGCCACTCTTAAGCAGTTAAGTTTATAGCCACTCTTAAGCAGTTTATAGCCACTCTTAAGCAGTTTATAGCCACTCTTAAGCAGTTTATAGCCACTCTTAAGCAGTTTATAGCCACTCTTAAGCAGTTTATAGCCACTCTTAAGCAGTTTATAGCCACTCTTAAGCAGTTTATAGCCACTCTTAAGCAGTTTATAGCCACTCTTAAGCAGTTTATAGCCACTCTTAAGGCAGTTTATAGCCACTCTTAAGGCAGTTTATAGCCACTCTTAAGCCAGTTTATAGCCACTCTTAAGCCAGTTTATAGCCACTCTTAAGCCAGTTTATAGCCACTCTTAAGCCAGTTTATAGCCACTCTTAAGCCAGTTTATAGCCACTCTTAAGCCAGTTTATAGCCACTCTTAAGCAAGTTTATAGCCACTCTTAAGCAAGTTTATAGCCACTCTTAAGCAAGTTTATAGCCACTCTTAAGCAAGTTTATAGCCACTCTTAAGCAAGTTTATAGCCACTCTTAAGCAAGTTTATAGCCACTCTTAAGCAAGTTTATAGCCACTCTTAAGCAAGTTTATAGCCACTCTTAAGCAAGTTTATAACCACTCTTAAGCAGTTTATAACCACTCTTAAGCGGTTGAGCTGACTCACCCAAACCGTGTTGTGGAAGCTCTGATATGTCTTTTCATATTGTACAGCCCGGGGCGCTAGAGGAAAAAAACAAATGTGCTTATTAACCGTATACAACCTTTGACGAATATTGTGTATTTCTTTTATTTTTCCGTTACAGAAATCTGATGGCTGTGCTTGTGCTATGCTTGCTGTGTACCTAGACAATGCCTCAAATCTACCAGTAAGTACCTCTGTCAAGCCTGTACAGCCACGAAGACTCACATGTTAACTAGCACAAACAGTCTGAGATGTGAATATAAGATGCGATAACCAAGTTTATTCGGGTTATGAAAACATTAGTACACATTCACAGCGCTCCAATGGATAACAACTGTCGTCGAGTCCTCGGACAAGCTCACATTTAAATCGCATGAAAGCCAGTCTGAGATGTGAATATAAGATGCGATAACCAAGTTTATTCGGTTATGAAAACATTAGTACACATTCACAGCGCTCCAATGGATAACAACTGTCGTCGAGTCCTCGGACAAGCTCACATTTAAATCGCATGAAAGCCAGTGAAGTGCATAACAACTGTCGTCGAGTCCTCGGACAAGCTCACATTTAAATCGCATGAAAGCGATTGAATTTTCTTCAAAAAATACATGTTCAATTATTTAGCCATTTAAACAGTGCACCAGGTGTATTTGCTACTGTGATTCCTGAAATGCAGAACTTTGTTGATGGAGTATTTTAATCTGAAATTAAACCTTTGTTACATTGTTTGCTAGCTCAGCTGGTTATTAACTAGCTCTTAGTTTCTCAAAATGAATGTTAGCTACCTAAGTTAGCAATGTTATGAATACAACTCCCATCTGCTGTCGGCATTAGCATACGATTTGAGCGCACTAGTTATCTCTAAAAGTTGTTAGAGCTTTGACTGCATGCTGACAGTGAATTCAGAGCCGTTCAGTGGCTAGCTACACTACAGAGCTACACTACAAACAGAACATTACCAGATTCCTGTGAAGCAATTGTAATGACAGTCAACAACATACCCCCTGCTAATCAGGAAACTATTGGGTGTCTGTTTTAATTTCATTGTATATGAGAAACACAGTTTGAAATCATTGTGAGGGGATTTTGCCAGTGATGGAATGGGTAATTAGGCTTCCCTGGAAAATGTGACCCATTTCAGGAAGCTAGGTGTATGTCACGCTCTTTTTATTTGTATTCTTTTAAATATATACAGTGGGGCAAAAAAGTATTTAGTCAACCACCAATTGTGCAAGTTCTCCCACTTAAAAAGATGAGAGAGCCCTGTAATTTTCATCATACACTTCAACTATGACAGAAAAAAATGCAGAAAGTCACATTGTAGGATTTTTTATGAATTTATTTTGCAAAGTATGGTGGAAAATAAGTATTTGGTCAATAACAAAAGTTTATCTCAATACTTTGTTATATACCCTTTGTTGGCAATGACTTGGTCAAACGTTTTCTGTAAGTCTTCACAAGGTTTTCACACACTGTTGCTGGTATTTTGGCCCATTCCTCCATGCAGATCTCCTCTAGAGCAGTGATGTTTTGGGGCTGTTGCTGGGCAACACAGACTTTCAACTCCCTCCAAAGATTTTCTATGGGGTTGAGATCTGGAGACTGGCTAGGCCACTCCAGGACCTTGAAATGCTTCTTACGAAGCCACTCCTTCGTTGCCCGGGCGGTGTGTTTGGGATCATTGTCATGCTGAAAGACCCAGCCACGTTTCATCTTCAATGCCCTTGCTGATGGAAGGAGGTTTTCACTCAAAATCTCACGATACATGGCCCCATTCATTCTTTCCTTTACACGAATCAGTCGTCCTGGTCCCTTTGCAGAAAAACAGCCCCAAAGCATGATGTTTCCACCCCCATGCTTCACAGTAGGTATGGTGTTCTTTGGATGCAACTCAGCATTTTTTGTCCTCCAAACACGACGAGTTGAGTTTTTACCAAAAAGTTATATTTTGGTTTCATCTGACCATATGACATTCTCCCAATCTTCTTCTGGATCATCCAAATGCTCTCTAGCAAACTTCAGACGGGCCTGGACATGTACTGGCTTAAGCAGGGGGACATGTCTGGCACTGCAGGATTTGAGTCCCTGGCGGCGTAGTGTGTTACTGATGGTAGGCTTTGTTAATTAATTTGGTCCCAGCTCTCTGCAGGTCATTCACTAGGTCCCCCCGTGTGGTTCTGGGATTTTTGCTCACTGTTCTTGTGATCATTTTGACTCCACGGGGTAAGATCTTGCGTGGAGCCACAGATCGAGGGAGATTATCAGTGGTCTTGTATGTCTTCCATTTCCTAATAATTGCTCCCACAGTTGATTTCTTCAAACCAAGCTGCTTACCTATTGCAGATTCAGTCTTCCCAGCCTGGTGCAGGTCTACAATTTTGTTTCTGGTGTCCTTTGACAGCTCTTTGGTCTTGGCCATAGTGGAGTTTGGAGTGTGACTGTTTTGAGGTAGGAGCCTCTTAAAGAAGAAGTTACAGGTCTGTAAGAGACAGAAATCTTGCTTGTAGGTGACCAAATACTTATTTTCCACCGTAATTTGCAAATAAATTCATTAAAAATCCTACAATGTGATTTTTCTGGATTTTTTTTCTTCTCATTTTGTCTGTCATAGTTATAGTGTACCTATGATGAAAATTACAGGCCTCATCTTTTTAAGTGGGAGAATTTGCACAATTGGTGGCTGACTAAATGCTTTTTTGCCCCACTGTAACTACACAAGATGTCTTACTTAGTTAAAGTGGTTCCAGTCTGCCGTGAAACGTTCATCCATGTAAGAGTCTAGCTACATTTTCAGAAATTATACATTTCTAATTATGTCGGAAAGTCATTTTCATTTCAAGTCAAGCTAACAAACATTAGCTTGCTGGCTCGCTAGTATGATCTGTGTCGTAATATTATTTCTATCTCAGAAACCCATTTGCATTGCCTAATGTTAGCTAGCTAGCAAACATTGAACCTAGTTGGTTAGCTTTAGCTACCTGCAGATTCATACTACAGCATTTCATGCATGGTGGCTAACTATGACAATCCGTTTGTACTGTTTGGGGGTGATTTTACAGCCATCTATTGTATTTCATGAACATGTGTACTTGTCTAGACAATAGCGACCCATCTACTTAGTTTGATGTGTCTGGGGGTTATAGCATTTCTTTCACATGACCCATCAATTTAGGCAAGGGTCTCGGGAAGCGTCATCTAATAATTATAAAAACATTTATCTGTACCCTTTCTATTTGTGATATTGCTACTATGCAAATTTTCAAGTTACCATTCCACTGTACCGTTTATAGCTTTATCATGTGCTTGTGACAAATACATTTTGATTGTATTTGATATAGTGTGTGTTTACCAGAGACTGTAATGTAAAGAACAGCATGACCTGCACCAAAGTCAGATTAGGATATAGGCCAAGAACTAGATAAAGTGTATTTTTACCTGGTGGTTTCCTTATTGTAGGTTACTTATTTCACTATTTTAGGTTTTGAAATCTGTTTGTTCACTACTCTACACTACTCTGTTTAGCACATGGCCTCACATGTGAATCCTTAAAGAGATGGGTGGGACTAAGGCTTAAGAGGTTGTGAACGATGCCGAATTGGTGTAGACAAAGAAGAGCTTTCCATTTGGTGTACCAAAACATTCACGGGCCATTTTCTAAAAAGTGGAGTTTATCAACTTTCAAAGCAGAATTACTTTCCCATTGTTTGTCAACTGCTGTGTATGATATCCCATTTTGTAGCTCTGTGTCTTTACCTTTATCAACAACAAAAAACCATACACCATTTCAAATTTTGCCACATAAGACCAAATCAGGGTGGTCTTTCAAATTTTGCAGATGTTGTCCGAGGTTGCAACAGTACCAAGAGGGGCGGGGGGCTTAGCGAAAGGTCAATTGTGCTCAAGTTTTCTGTCATAAAACGTGGCCTTCTGCATTGAACATTTTAGAGCTCTATATTATCAAACCTAACGCAATGGTTAAAATATTAGCGCTGGCTGGGTCTGGGGGTGTCAGAAATATTGTTGCTATTTTCACTGCAGTAATTGAGTTTATTAAATAGCATAGGCTACAGTAACATGTAATAGCAACATAAGATGTTTGGAGTGTTGACAGTCAACATTGTTGTAATTGGCTTCAACGACTATAGGCCTCTACGCATCGCACTTCTCCTCAAATAAAAAATACTAGGCTCCCGTAATATGTTCTCAATAAGCATGATGTAGCCTAGGCCTACCGTTGATATGGTGTTATAGCACTGAATAATTTGAATACAAGAGGAGCTCTGGAAATCAGGATGGATATAAACCGACTGGAGTAGCCTATGCGCTGCAGGTAGACCTATGCACTGCAGGTAGACCTATGTGTATTGTGAATAATGCAAAAGCATGATGGCAAAAGCCTCACGAGTAGACCATTTAGAAACCTTTTATGGATAGCCTACTTGGCTAATGCATGGCTAGGATAAGAAAGACACCAGATTAATTGCTGTTGAACCTTCTTTCATTATAGTAGGGTAGTGGTAGCCTGTAAGGGCTTTTTTTCTTTATCAAATGAAATGGAAAACAAGCAATTATTACAGGAAAATAACTGAAATGTTTCTAAATACCAGTGTCACCAGATCATGTCATCTCTCGTTCCATGATGGGCATATAACCTACATGGATAGTTTTTTACGCACATCCAAAATAATAACAGGAACTGGCTCAAATAATGTACAGTAGCCTACATTAGATAAGGGGATACTCACAAACTTGATCTTTTAATAAAGCTTTAGTGATTTAAGATGTATTTCAAAGCGGTCTCACGAGCCAAAGGACACACCTCAGATATTACCACTTCTCCCACCTCTGCACAGGCGTGCTCATGTACAAAGTAAATTACTAATCCTGGCTCGAGGATTTGAAAACGGAACGGTGCTGGCTTTAACAGGTCAAAATTGCAAAGAATGTGCATTTGACAACTGCTTAACGCCAGCTGAAAATAGAGCCCTTAAATGTGTTATTTTGATACATGCACTACATTTATTTGTTTTGCTCTATACATGCTCTTCATTCTACTTCATTGCAGGCATATGCCAGTATTTGTTTTTCTATCTGAAATATATATTGTATACTATTAATATCCATTTATTTGCCTACCACAGAAAGACCACAGTGAGTTCAGCCACTTTAAAAAGGATGGGAAGCACGCCAAAGATGCCAGGGTAAGATTGACCACATGCATGGGTCGTATTTAGTAGGGCTCATAAAGGACAACATTTTGAATCATTTTGCAATGGAAACGAAAATGTTTAGTTTCTTATTGGACATGTCCAGGTAGTTCCTCCCTGTTTCAGTCTGTTTTCCATTTGGTGCCTAATGAATATGACTTAGGCAGAGTTGAATGGCCTGCTACTGGTACTCCAGGGTTGTGTTCACTAGAAACCAAATGGAAGCCAACAGCAGCAAACAGAACAAAACAGGGAGGGACCTACATGAATTTGTCCAACAAACTCTTTTCTGTTTGGCGTAAATGGTTTCCGTTGTGCACAGTACCTGGTACAGCACTAGTGTTTCCTGTTTTTCTGGAGAAGGCAGGTCATGAGGGTGTGACCTGTTGTATTCATTCCCATACCTGCTTTGTCTGCCCTGTCTTGATCTTTTTTTTCGATTCTGCTTCCCCTCCTCTGCTCCCCCTCCTGGTCACTCTGTGACACTGCTGTGAGAATCTTCAGTTTTGCTGATGTCATTCTTCGGGGAAAGTGTTAAACACTGTCATGGAAAATGCCTTTTGCATAAGTAAGGTCCCTTTCTGGACCGTAGGCAGCGAGTTCTGTCTTTGACCTGTGGTAAATGCAGAACTTTTTCTGAAGGTTGATTAGTCAGAGGACAATCTCCACTGTCTGTACGTTGTGATTAGTCTAGAACTGCTCTCTCTCTAAAGCATGAAAACATTAACAAGCTGCCAGGTGTAGCACAGTTTCTATTATTTAATCTGTGTTTGTGCATTTGTGTCCTTTTATACAGTATAGTGTAGAAAGAAGTATTGACATTTCCCTCTCTGAAGTCTGCTAACACTATAGGCTCCCCTCTCTAGCTCATATAGTGTGCTAGCAGCTAGTGTGTGTGTGTATATACACAGAGAGCACCTTTTCTCTTATGAGCTGATGCATTCCTCTGTTTGCTCACGTGAGCCTAGCTCATATTATTCTCATTTGAGTGGAATGCAGACTCAAGGCAACCTATATGGGAGCTGCCTGCAGGTAAACTAGAACATTCCAGAGCGCTCCGACACTCATAAACCAGACATGTCAGAAGCTTGTTTACTGGCTGAAGCTTGTTTACCTAACTTTTGTGAAATCTCTTGTTTTTCCGCTGAGTGTTCCTGACATTGAAATCTCTGATTTGGAGTTGGACAAGTACAGGTTCTAAGTAATGGAGTGAATATTATGCAGGTTAATTTAAAAATACAGTGAGCTCAAAGTATTGGGACAGTGTTTTGGCTCTGTACTCCAGGACTTTGGATTTGAAATGATACAGTGACTGAGGTTAAAGTGCAGACTGTCAGGTTTTTAAAAAATTACAGCACTTTTTATACATAGTCCCCTCCATTTTAGGGGGAACAGAAGTATTGGGACAAATTCACTTATACTGTATAGTATAAAAGTAGTCAAAAGTTATTATTTTGTGTCTAATAGAATTGTAAATAATATATTGTGTTATTTTGGAGTCACTTTTATTGTAAATAAGAATAGAATATGTTTCTAAACACTTCTACATTCATGTGGATGCTAGCATGATTACGGATAATCCTGAATGAATCGTGAATAATGATTCATAACCCCCCAAAAATGCTAACAGCCCCTGTTAATATAATGGTGAGAGGTTAGCATGTCTTGGGGGTATGATAGTTGTGCGTCTAACTTTCTCACTCATAATTTATTCATGATTAATTTAGGATTATCTGTAATCATGGTAGCATCCACATTAATTTAGAAGTGTTTAGAACACAGGAGGTTGGTAGCACCTTAACTGGGGAGGACGGGCCCGTTGTAATGGCTGGAGCGGAATCAGTGAAATGGTATCAAATACGTCAAACACATGGTTTCCATGAGTTTGATGCCATTCCATTTGTTCTGTTCCAGCCATTATTATGAGCTGTCCTCCACTGGTTTAGAAATATATTATAATTTACAATTAAACTGATACAATTTCATTATTTACCATTCAATTCTATTGGGCACAAAATAATCTGAAACACAACCAAAATTTACAGCAAATGCACTTTAACCTCCATTGTATCATTTCGATTCCAAAGTGCTAGAGTACAGAGCCATACCAATAAATACTTTTGGAGCTCACTGTACACACACACACACACACACACACACACACACACACACTCATATCTGAGCCTCTTTTATATCAATGTTAATGTTCTTGTAATCTATAGTTCACAAGGAGACACAACAATCCAAACTCTTATGTGGAGTTCTCCATTGATGAACAGAATCTGAAAAGCAAGGTATGTTAATACTGAATGCTGCTGCATTGTAGGGATAGTCATGCCAGGTGGATGTGACTTCTATGAATTAAATATAGTATATCCCCCACTGATACGTTTTTGTCCATTGCATCATTCAACTGACTGTATCTGCCGTTAACCATTCTATATACAGGTAACTGCCAAAATAATGCAAATACTTTAGTAAATGAGGGATGCAAAGTATATATCGAAAAAAGGTGCTTCCATACAGGTGTGGTTCCTGAGTTAATTAAGCAGTTGACATCCCATAATGCTTAGGGTCATGTATAAAAATGCTTGGCTACCATGCCAACACCCTATTATGACAATCCACATGCCATGAGTGGTCTCTGAATGGTTTGAAGAGCATGAAAACTATGTAAACCATATGTCATTGGCTGTCTCAGTCACCAGATCTCAACCTAATTGAGCACTTATGGGAGATTCTGGAGCGGTGCCTGAGACAGCGTTTACTACCACCATCAACACAATTATGGAATTTCTCGAGGAAGAATGGTGTTGCATCCCTCCAATAGAGTTCCAGACACTTGTAGATTATATGCCAAGGTGCATTTAAGCAGTTCTTGCTAATGGTGGTCCAACACCCTATTAAGACAATTTATGTTAGTGGTTTATTTATTTTGGCAGTTACTTGTATCTTACAGGTAGGGCCCCTAAAATCCCCGAAATCCTGATTTGAAGGATTTTCTGCTTCTCCTAGAATTTCCTGCTTCTCCTATCCTGATTCCAGGAATCTTCAGACCTGGGTTTTCTGGGAAAACATGGATTTTTTTTTTTTTTTTTTTACTTCCTGGAATTTTGCAATTTTGTTACAGGTGTTTTTCTTTGATTATTTTCCTCAATTGGGTAAAAAATCTGTTCTCTCCTCAACTCCTCCTCTCCTCCGTGACCCGGAAACCAATAAGTGGTCACCATATGTAGGAGTTTCAATTCTTTAATAGGTGAAATGAGGAGTTTCCTCTTCTCCTTGTTTGCCCCCTCCGGCAAAGGATGTTAAAGGTGTGTCCTACCACGGAAGAGTTTTGAAATCAGCCACACCCCCTTTGAAACGGCTGTTTTCTCAGAGGAGAAAACTTTGCACATCTTAAAAAAGGAATACATTACTTATCCTTTTATCTGTAAAATGTATAGTGCAGCTAGTTACATTTATTTTTACCACTTCACACATGTATACTGAGTGTACAAAACATTAGGAACACCATCCTAATATTGAGTTTCACTCCCTTTTGCCCTCAGAACAGGTTTTGAAATCGTTCCACTGGGTTGCTGGCCCATGTTTACTCCAATGCTTCAGTTGTATCAGGTTGACTGGATGTCTTTTGGGTGGTGGAACATTCTTGATACACACAGGAAATTGTTGAGCGTGAAAAACCCAGCATCGTTGCAGTACTTGACACTCAAACCGGTGTGCCTGGAACCTACTACCATACCCCGTTCAAAGGCATTTAAATATTTTGTCTTGCCATTCACCCTCTGAATGGCACAATCCTTCTTTAACCTGTCTCCTCCCCTTCATCTACACCTATTTAGGTGGATTTAACAGGTGACATCAATAAGGGATCATAGACAGACCAGATGAATCCAGCTGAAAGCTGTGTCATGGAAATAACAGTTGTCAACAGGTGTCACGGAAAGAACAGGTTTTGTACACTGTGTATTTTGGGATTCCACTCCTGTAAACGTAATTTGCCTGATGATACACTAGAGAAGAGACAGAAAGTAATTTCTTAAAAGCGCATTTGTTTCCACATTTCCTCGCTTCCCTCTGATGTTTTCAAAAAGAGGCACGGAGAGGAGGAGGACATGAGGAGTTGAGGAAATCCAATTGAGAAAAGGGCTCCATTGTGCCCCCTCTTTATTGTCATTCCCCTCTCCTTCCTATAGGTGGTGTTTGCATCCAAAGACCCTGTGTGGGAGGAGTGCTTTACCTTCTTTGTGCACAGCATAACAAACCAGCGACTGAATATTCAGGTATACAACCCTCATGATAAAGTAAACTGGTAGTAGTCAGTGCACACATAGACCTGATCATGTCATATAATGGGCAAATAGTCTGTAGTTTTTTTATTTATGAATTAATTAAATTTTCTGTTTTTATGATTTCAGGTCTACTCTATTTTTCTACTACTACATTTTTTTTGTTTTTTTACTACATTTCTCTGTTGTACTACTGTAGACATCAGACCTGGGATAACTATAGTATCAAATATGCTTTGTGAATAGTAACATCTTTTTTTAAAAGAAGTTTACTACCATTTAGAGGTGACTACAAATATCTGAATACAGATCGCACAAAGTGACTACTTTTAGGAAACATTTTGGATTTTCCACCTTTCCACCTAGGGCTTAGTTAAACTAGCAGATTATCAAACCAACCAATGAGATTTACTCCTCAAACTACACACACGTACAGATGAAGTGTCTTGTTTCAAACAAATGTACCAATTTTAAAGGGATAGTTTACTCTCAATACAAATTAACATTATTTTCCACCTGTACCTTGGCTGTTGTTGATTTTCAACAAGGCAAGTTTGGATATTTCCTTACTTGGATACTTAAAATTAATTTTTTGATGCCTCTCTATGGCTCTTTGATTAACAATGTAATAACTTGAGTAACATTTTATTAACATTGTTATATAAGTTGTGTATTTTAATTTCATAGCAATGGAGATGAGCTTTTTACATTTTTTATTAAAAGAGGAATAGTAACTCAAATCAAATTTATTTATATAGCCCTTCGTACATCAGCTGATATCTCAAAGTTCTGTACAGAAACCCAACCTAAAACCCCAAACAGCAAGCAATGCAGGTGTTGAAGCACATTGGCTAGGAAAAACTCCCTAGAAAGGCCAAAACCAAGGAAGAAACTTAGAGGAACCAGGCTATGAGGGTTGGCCAGTCCTCTTCTGGCTGTGCCAGGTGGAGATTATAACAGAACATGGCCACGATGTTCATAAATGACCAGCATGGTCAAATAATAGGACTGGGACAGGTAGCACGTCCAGTGAACAGGTCAGGATTCCAAAGCCGCAGGCAGAACAGTTGAAACTGGAGCAGCAGCATGGCCAGGTGGACTGGGGACAGCAAGGAGTCATCATGCCCCATGTAGTCCTGAGGCATGGTCCTAGGGCTCAGGTCCTCAGAGAGAAAGAGAAAGAGAGAATTAGAGAGAATATACTTAAATTCACACAGGACACCGGATAAGACGGGAGAACTACTCCAGGTATAACAAACTGACCCTAGCCCCCCGACACATAAACTACTGCAGCATAAATACTGGAGGCTGAGACATGAGGGGTCAGGAGACACTGTGGCCCCATCCAATGATACCCCCGGACAGGGCCAAACAAGAAGGATATAACCCCACCCACTTTGCCAAAGCACAGCCCCACACCACTAGAGGGATATCTTCAACCACCAACTTACCATCCTGGGACAAGGCCGAGTATAGCCCACAAAGATCTCCGCCACGGCACAACCCAAGGGGGGGACGCCAACCCAGACAGGAAGATCACATCAGTGACTCACCCCTCCTAGGGACACCCCTCCTAGGGACTGCATGAAAGTGCACCAGTAAGCCAGTGACTAAGCCCCTGTAATAAGGTTAGAGGCAGAGAATCCCAGTGGAAAGAGGGAAACTGGCCAGGCAGAGACGGCAAGGGCGGTTCATTGCTCCAGAGCCTTTCCGTTCACCTTCCCACTCCTGGGCCAGACTACACTCAATCATATGACCCACTGAAGAGATGAGTCTTCAGTAAAGACTTAAAGGTTGAGACTGAGTTTGCGTCTCTCATATGGGTAGCAAGACCATTCCATAAAAATTTAGCTCTATAGGAGAAAGCCCTGCCTCCAGCTGTTTGCTTAGAAATACTAGGGACAATTAGGAGGCCTGCGTCTTGTGACCGTAGCGTACGTGTAGGTATGTACGGCAGGACCAAATCAGAGAGATAGGTAGGCAAGCCCATGTAATGCTTTGTAGGTTAGCAGTAAAACCTTGAAATCAGCCCTTGCCTTGACAGGAAGCCAGTGTAGGGAGGCTAGCACTGGAGTAATATGATCACATTTTTTGGTTCTAGTCAGGATTCTAGCAGTCAGGATTCTAGCAGCCGTATTTTAAACTAACTTTAGTTTATTTGGTGCTTTATCTGGGTAGCCGGAAAGTAGAGCATTGCAGTAGTCTAACCTAGACTAACAAAAGCATGGATACATTTTTCTACATCATTTTTGGACAAAGTTTCAGATTTTTGCAATGTTACGTAGATGGAAAAAAGCTGTCCTTGAAACAGTCTTGATATGTTCTTAAAAAGAGAGATCAGGGTCCAGAGTAACGCAGAGGTCCTTCAGGTTTATTTGAGACGACTGTACAACCATTAAGATTAATTGTCAGATTCAACAGAAGATCTCTTTGTTTCTTGGGACCTAGAACAGTTATCTCTGTGTTGTCCGAGTTTAAAAGTAGAAAGTTTGCAGCCATCCACTTCCTTATGTCTGAAACACACAGGCTTCTTGCGAGGGCAATTTTGGGGCTTCACCATGTGTCATTGAAATATACAGCTGTGTGTCATCCGCATAGCAGTGAAAGTTAACATTATGTTTTCGATTGACATCCCCAAGAGTTTAAATATATAGTGAAAACAATAGTGGTCCTGAAACGGAACCTTGAGGAACACCGAAATTTACATTTGTTTTGTCAGAGGGCAAACCATTCACAGAGACAAACTGATATCCTTCCGACAGATAAGATCTAAACCTGGCCAGAACTTGTCCGTGTAGACCAATTCCGGTTTCCAATCTCTCCAAAAGAATGTGGAGATTGATGGTATCAAAAGCAGCACTAAGGTCTATGAGCATGAGGACAGATGCAGAGCCTCGGTCTGATGCCATTAAAAGGTAATTTACCACCTTCACAAGTACAGTCAGTGCTATGATGGGGTCTAAAACCAGACTGATGCATTTCGTATACATTGTTTGTCTTCAGGAAGGCAGTGAGTTGCTTTCTAATAATCATGATCTTTTTCTCAAAGAAGTTCATGAATTTATTACTGCTGAAGTGAAAGCCATCCTCACTTGGGGAATGCTGCTTCTAAGTTAGCTTTGCGACAGTATAAAAAATAAATGTAGGATTGTTCTTATTTTCCTCAATTAAGTTGGAAAAATAGGATGATTGAGCAGCAGTAAGGGCTCTTCGAGACTGCACGGTACTGTCTTTCCAAGCTAGTCGGAAGACTTCCAGTTTGGTGTGGCGCCATTTCCGTTCCAATTTTCTGGAAGCTTGCTTCAGAGCTCGGGTATTTTCTGTATACCAGAGAGCTATAGTTTGTTATTAGAAATGTTTTTTGTTTTTAGGGGTGCAACTGCATCTAGGGTATTGCGCAAGGTTAAATTGAGTTAACTGATTTTCTGACGTCCTTGGGTAGGCAGAGGGAGTCTGGAAGGGCATCAAGGAATCTTTTGTGTTGTCTGAAAATGGCTGTTTAGCAATGACTAACAACCCATTTGAAAGAGCTTGACAAATTTAGAAAATAATAAAATGGGAAAATGTTAAATAATCCAGGTGTGCAAAGCTCTTAGAAATTTAGCTAGAGACTCACAGCTGTAATAACTGCATTGTATTAACATGTATTGACTCAGGGAGTTGAATACTTATCTAATCAATATATCTTAGCTTTTAATTTTTCATAAATATTAGTATTTTTGAGCAGATCGTTGACAAAAAAAATGACAAATCCATTTTAATCCCACGATGTAACAACAAACGTGGAACAAGTCAAGTGGTCTGTCTACCCAGACCTTGGCCCAAAATAGTTGTGTTTTGTGGATTATTTGAAAGTAGTCCAATTTAAGATGGTCAACTAAAGGCAATTATTTCCTTTGATATTAAATAACTAATTGTATTTTAATATAGGACAATTATTTAAAAACGAACATAAAATATTCCATAAACATTTGAAGAACCAAAACTAAACCAGTGCGTTTAATTACTCAAAAGTACATCATTAAGCCATGGTTTGGAGGGCTTTCAGATCGTAGTAAATCAAAGATTGTCTGGAACCACTTTTGCAGATTCAAAACATCTAACAAAACACATTTTGAGAATAAATTTAACCAATTCATAAAGTTCTTCTTTAAGAGGCTCCTCTGTCCTCTACTCATTACCTGTATTAATGGCACCTGTTTGAAGTTGTTATCAGTATAAAAGACACCTGTCCACAACCTCAAACAGTCACACTCCAAACTCCACTATGGCCAAGACCAAAGAGCTGTCAAAGGACACCAGAAACAAAATTGTAGACCTGCACCAGGCTGGGAAGACTGAATCTGCAATAGGTAAGCTTGGTTTGAAGAAATCAACTGTGGGAGCAATTATTAGGAAATGGAAGACATACAAGACCACTGATAATCTCCCTCGATCTGGGGCTCCATGCAAGATCTCACCCCGTGGGGTCAAAATGATCACAAGAACGGTGAGCAAAAATCCCAGAACGACACGGGGGGACCTAGTGAATGACCTGCAGAGAGCTGGGACCAAAGTAACAAAGCCTACCACCAGTAACACACTACGCCGCCAGGGACTCAAATCCTGCAGTGCCCGACGTGTCCCCCTGCTTAAGCCAGTACATGTCCAGGCCCATCTGAAGTTTGCTAGAGAGCATTTGGATGATCCAGAAGAAGATTGGGAGAATGTCATATGGTCAGATGAAACCAAAATATAACTTTTTGGTAAAACTCAACTCGTCGTGTTTGGAGGACAAAGAATGCTGAGTTGCATCCAAAGAACACCATACCTACTGTGAAGCATGGGGGTGGAAACATCATGCTTTGGGGCTGTTTTTCTGCAAAGGGACCAGGACAACTGATCTGTGTAAAGGAAAGAGTGAATGGGGCCATGTATCGTTAGATTTTGAGTGAAAACCTCCTTCCATCAGCAAGGGCATTGAAGATGAAACGTGGCTGGGTCTTTCAGCATGACAATGATCCCAAACACACCGCCCGGGCAATGAAGGAGTAGCTTCGTAAGAAGCATTTCAAGGTCCTGGAGTGGCCTAGCCAGTCTCCAGATCTCAACCCCATAGAAAATCTTTGGAGGGAGTTGAAAGTCTGTGTTGCCCAGCAACAGCCCCAAAACATCACTGCTCTAGAGGAGATCTGCATGGAGGAATGGGCCAAAATACCAGCAACAGTGTGTGAAAACCTTGTGAAGACTTACAGAAAACGTTTGACCTCTGTCAAGGGTATTGAGAGAAACTTTTGTTATTGACCAAATACTTATTTCCCACCATAATTTGCAAATAAATTCATTAAAAATCCTACAATGTGATTTTCTGGATTTTTTTTTCTCATTTTGTCTGTCATAGTTGAAGTGTACCTAATGATGAAAATTATAGGCCTCTCATCTTTTTAAGTGAGAGAACTTGCACAATTGGTGGCTGACTAAATACTTTTTTGCCCCACTGTATATGTGTGGTGTACAGAGATGAGGTAGTCATTCAAAAATAATTTCAAGCACGATTATTGCACACAGAGTAAGTCCATATAGCTTATTACGTGACTTGTTAACCTTTCTTGCACAGGCATTCCGCTAGCGACCCACCTCGACAACATCCGGTGAAATTGCAAAGCATCAAATTCAAAATACTGAAATAGTCATAATAAACATTCATAAAAAATACAAGTGTTATACATCGGCTTAAAGATTTAACTTCTTGTTAATCCAGCCGCTTTGTCAGATTTCAAAAAGGCTTTACGGCAAAAGCATACCATGTGATTATCTGAGGACAGCGCCCCGCTTCAAAAGCATACAAACATTTTACAACCAAGTACAGGAATTACAAAAGTCAGAAATAGCGATTAAAATTAATCACATACCTTTTGAAGATCTTCATATGGTTGCAGTCACAAGAGTCCCAGCTACACAATAAATGTTTGTTTTGTTCGATAAAGTCACTCTTTATGTCCCAAAAACTCTGTTTTGTTGGCACGTTTTGTTCAGTAATCCACTGGCTCAAAACATGTAGACAAATACATCCTAATTTTAGTGGTAAATTTTGTCGAAACATGTCAAACGATGTTTGTAATTCATCCTCCGGTTGTCAATTGTCTAAATAATCGATAATATTTCAACCGGACAATACTTTATTCAATAGAAAGGAAAAACAACGAAGGGCGCACACTCAGTCACACTCGCAAACCAGCACTGCATGATTCTACAGTCCACTGACAGAAAGGTCTCATTCTTCTTCATTTTTCAGAAAACAAGCCTGAAACAATATCTGAAGACTGTTGTCATCTATTGGAAGCCATAGGAACTGCAATCTGGGTCTTCACCCATTAGATACTACCCACGTAAAAAAATCCCACTCCCTGGATGGATTTTCCTCAGGTTTTTGCCTGCCTTATCAGTTCTGTTCTACTCACAGACATTATTTTTCACAGTTTTGGAAACTGTAGCGTGTTTTCTATCCAAATCTACAAATATATGCATATCCCAGCTTCTGGGCCTGAGTAACAGGCAGTTTACTTTGGGCACGCTTCTCATCCAGATGTCGAATTACTGCCCCCAAGCCATAAGAAGTTTAAAGCAAATTTTTACTCCTAAACGTATTTAGGCTTTCCATAACAAAGGGCTTGAATACCTTTTTGACTCAAGACATTTCAGATTTTTATTTGTAATTCATTTGACATTATGGGCTATTGTGTGTGTAGACCAGTGATGACATCTGAATTTAATCCATTTTAAATTCAGACACACCAAAAATGTGGGAAAAGTCAAGGGGTGTGAATACTTTCTGAAGGCACTGTAGAAACAGAAATAAAGTACACAATTACCATTGTAATCAGTGATGGGATTGTTTTTAAAACAAAAATAATTCTGGATGAGGCAAATATTTAGATCGAAACTGAATGTTTGATATTTTTCCATACCGCTCTAACACATGTAGGCTACTCAGGTAATTATATGCTCGTATCACAATGTAAATAGCACATGGAATGGGATTTGATCCTTTGTTTCTGTGTGTGAGAGTGCCACTGTGTCTTCTGGCCATAAAAATACAATGACAAAAGTATAATTATATTTCTATACAGGTCAAAGAGCACGATAAGAAGACGTTACTAGGCACACTCAATGTGCCCCTCAGCCGGCTCCTCAACACGTCAGATATGACCTTGGACCAGCGCTTTCTGCTGGAGCGCTCTGGGGCCAACAGCCAGATCAAGATGAAGGCCACTCTCAGAGTGAGGGGAAAACTGCTCACATATCAGTGTTCTGCTTCAGGGGTTGGGTAAATGGGGCTTAATGTGAGGTGAGACTGGATCCGTGTTGCAGGCTTAGACTGGATTGGTGCCCTATAGTCTCACATGGAATGGTTAGGTGTGATGTATGTAAATCTGTTCTCAGACCAGTGTCTTTGATTTGTGTCAAGTTGGGTTGGGCGTCAGGTGGATATTGTGGTCTGCAATTATTATTTGGACTTGTTTGAGCTAGAACAGTGACTTGCAGGTCACTTCTGTTGCAGATTAACTTTTTTTATTTGGTTCAAATTATAGGGATTGGGCTAGATTTGACTGCCACGTCCGTTTGCGATATTACAACAAAGAAGTTACTTGAAACAACGAGCAATTTTTTTCTTTATTTTTGCCTCGGACATCATTGCATGCGTGCTAGAAAAGCAGAGTATGTACTGCATTTATTTATTTTTTACCACGATGCTGGATGATCCTCCTCTTTTTCATCAACAAACAAAAACAATAATATATGTGCTGCGGTGAACAGTGGTGCTATTTCACCTTATGTGGATTTCAGCTTTAACAGTGGTTGACGAGAGATGTGCTAATGTGACAGGGCTATTGCAAGCTGTACACTATCTAGCTGTAAGTGGCGAATAGCCGTATTTTTACTGTGTCTGCCTTTTAGTGTCCTTGACATTGTCCCTACCCTCTATTCAAACACAGATCCTGACCCTGGAGAAACCAGAACCAAAGGTCATTCTCAATCCTCCACCTCATCCTCAGCCCCAGCCCTTACAAAACCCACCCACCACATCTCCTACTCCTTCTCCCTCCCCGTCCCCCTCATTTTACACCACCCCTACTGCTACAGCCCTGGACAGTTCCACCAATGGGTTCCATGGAGATTACGTGCGCGACCGCCACGGGTCTTTCCTGGCCGCCGACGGCCGGAGGACAGTCCCTTCCACCCCAGCACACATTCGGCGCTTCGACTCCCAAAGCCTCCTGTCGGAGAACTCCATCGCCTCATCCCGTTTTGACTTGACTGAAGGGGCCCCCTATCCTGAGTGAGTCACTAACTTACTATCAACAGTTCATTTGGATCCAAATGGGCCGAAACGGAAAGAGATTAACATAAAAAACATATTGGTTATCGTTGCAAAATGTTTTTCTACACTTTGCTATGGTGCACACTAATGAATGCACCACAGTTGGGGTCATTGGTTGGTAGTTACGTATAATATTGAAATAAATAGCTTAAGATTCAAACAGTCTTATTTGTGTATATTGTTTGTTTTTATATATATATACTCAGTGATGTGTGGTGATGAGTCCTGACTTTGTACACTAAAAATAAAGTATTGCCATTTTAGTGTCACAGCTCATCTGTGCTTGTTTGATTCTGGAAAGTTTCTCATCTGGTGTAGACTAACTCAAACATATTGTTGAGTCTTCGGTCCTAACTTTGTACATAAGCAGTCCAAATGAATGAAAAGATGAGCACTGGAAATTACATGGTGCTTATCTTTTCCATTCATTTGTAGAATGTGTGATATTGCTGGATCTACAAAACAGATGGCCTGGGATCTTGACAGAAGACTACTTTTGAGGTCTGAAAACATCTGGCAAAATGTGATTTTGATGTGTAATGTCCCTTTAACAATGACTCCAGCTACATCATGAACCACCAGGGGACCTTTGGGGAGATACAGCTGACAGTGCGCTATGTTACCCTGAGGAGCCGTCTCATCATCCTGGTCAACTCCTGCAGGTACTGTGCCTGGGAAACCTACACATGCCACACATCCCCACTCTATCTGTGTACTGTCTTTATCACACTCACACTCACACTCACACTCACACTCACACTCACACTCACACTCACACTCACACTCACACTCACACTCACACTCACACTCACACTCAAACACAGGCACGTGCACAGATATGGTTCTAGGGGTGTCTGATCATCTGACCTTTTGCCCTCCTATGAGGAAAGTGCCTTTTCAGATTGGTAGTGTTTTAAAATAAACATTTTTGTTTTAGTCTCTTTTCTCTCCTGTTCTGCAATTAGTTGCCCATGACACTAGCTAATAATAAATAAATAAAATGTTACTTGAACAACTCCGGCTCCTCTGAGCGCGCACACTGCACTTGTCCTCCTGCTGCTGCTGCACAAGCAGAAGCTACCGGCGCCTAGCGCTAGTATGAGTAGTGGCACACAAGGTACTTTTTTAAATTTTATGTCGTCTTTCACGGTCACGGACAGAGAAGGATTCAATTTGACTGTTTTTAAGTAGGCATACAATGCAGACTTTTTTTTTCACTTTGACCACCTGCCCCTCCAAAGATCTGTACATGGCCCTACACACACACACACACACACACACACACCCACACACACTTATTCACTCATCTCATATCTTGATGGATACAAACATACTGATATGCTGTACACTCATATGGACATGTATTTCCAAATCACCGTTAGCACCCAGTCCATTGTGTAAACGTGTTATGATCTTTACTCTGTAATACAATTGAATACTCTTAACGTTGTTTAGAATGGCACTCCTGAGGACGAGCAGACATTCAGAATAGAACATGTTCTCTGCCCTACATCCTTCTCTTCACTTGGTTCCTTCATATAGAGCCATACTCTGCTAGGTCCTTCTCACCCAAGCCTTACTATTTTTGCTCTTTACTCCACAGGAACTTGTTTGCCTGCAGCAAGGATGGCTCAGATGCTTACGTCCGCCTTTACCTCCTCCCCGACCAGTCCTGGAAGCATCGCATGAGAACACAGGTGAAGAAGAAGACGGTGACTCCTGTCTTCAATGAGAAGTAAGGGCCTACCTCCTTTGACCAGCAGAGGGCATTCATTTTTGTGTCCATAGGTAGCCTGGAATCCAAGCTGCTTCTCCGAGCATAGTGAAACTGCATATGAGTTTCGATTCCAGGCTTATGAACATAAGGCCAATTCCATCTAAACTCTGTCAATTTAAGAAATACATTCAGGGCACCCTTCTGAATGCGAGTCTCTGACAAACATGTTGTTTTTACATCTCTCAGGTTTGAGTTTGACATGTCCCTGGAGGAAGCAGGGACTAGGAAGCTGGACGTGGCGGTCAAAAACAACCGGATGTTCCACACGCGGGAGAGGAAAGAAATTGGAATGGTAGGTAGCAAATAGGGAGGTTTAGGAGGTTTAGTAGGGAGGTTTAGGTTTAGGCTGCTGTCACTATGGAAGCTCTAGTCTAGAGTTTAGTCTAATCTATGTTTAGAAGCATTTTTTAAACTTTTTCCATTGTTAAATTAGTAATACATATATGTAATTGTTGTAAATAATCTGTGTGTGCTTCATTCACTATCATCCTAAATCAAAATATATAATTATTTTGACATTGAATTATTTCATATTACGCTAATTCCCCTATGCCGGAAAGAATGTTTTCACCACACACTATTTACACTATTTACTATTTACACATTCCTTTTACCTCAGATGAGGATAGTATTAAAGTTTATAGTCATCAAGATTACACAAAATCGATTGCTTAAGGATGCCTGTAGCTCAGGACCTGAAGCAAAGTATATGTATATTCTTGTTACCATTTGAAAGGAAACACTTTGAAGTTTGTGGAAATGTGAAATGAATGTAGCACATTACATTACAAAACTTTTTTTTTCTTCTTTGAAATGCAAGAGAGAGGCCATAATGTATTATTCCAGCCCAGGTGCAATTTAGATATTTGCCACTAGATGGCAGCAGTTTGTGTGCTGACTGATCCAGTGAACCATTGCATTTATGTTCAAAATGTTGTATCAAGAATGCCCAAATGTGCCTATTAATAACTTTTCTAATTCCTAACTGTGCTCACTCCTAAAACACTCCTAAAACAATAGCATGGTATTCTTTCACTGTAGTAGCTACTGTAAATTGGACAGTGCAGTTAGATTAGCGAGATTTTAAGCTTTCTACCAATATCAGATATGTCTATGTCCTGGGACATTTTCTTGTTACTTACAACCTCATGCTAATTGCATTAACCACCAATCCTGTAGAGGTTAACCTTTTTAAACTGACTCAAAACTGATATTTATTGATTAAATTTGACTAAATTAGTATAATGAGTAATCCAGCAATGTCACAAGTTAATTAACATGAGAAAACTCAAGAAAATAGCAGCTCTACAGAGCGCCAATGGCTACAGTGAATGGCTAAATTAGTTCTGGACAAAAAGGGTCCATGGAGCTCCTCCTCCTCACCACTCTCTATTTAGAAATCCATGTGAGAATATGATTCGCCAAAAATAGGAAAAATAAAAACCTTTTTTTTTTTTTAAAAGCCACTTGGCTATAAATTTAAAAAATCATAACAGGAAGCAGGAACCGTATCATATTCAATTTGTTTTAGGAATATACATTGTACTGTTAACATTTTCCGACAGGATTCTTCAAAAGGTTTTTAAATTGTTTTAAAATTGCGATATCTTGTGTTTTATAAATCTAGGTAAATCTTGTTGAGTGTATTAACAGATCTGCTGTTCATTTTGTCCACAGGTACTAATAGATCTTTCTCAGATGGACCTGGTAAAAGGTTTCACAGAATGGTAAGCAAGGAACTTCATCTTCTTTTCAATAATTGGAGCAGTCTCCATTTCCTCCTTCTCTATTCATCTAATGGTGTGGTCAGCATTTTCTGTACTACAAAGGGACTGATCCTTTAGCTCTGCAATTGAGTGCTTCTTCTCTTCTAAAGGAGGCAGTGTAGCACCTGGAGTCTTGAGGTATATCCGGTAACCTGATAGGTCAGCATTGGAGAGGAAGGGGTGGACCCACATTCATGACAATGTCATACTTTTTCTAAAACTGTGATTGAATGAATGTGTGTGGGCTGTTGATATTGCCATCTGGGAACGCTATAATGTCCAAAAGTTATGGGCAGAGTTAGAAAGTTGGCTGGCAGAAGGATTACAATGTAAATGTACTTTTAATACATCTGTCTGCATATTTCAAGACATGGCATATGAGGGTGCAGTAAGATACCCTCATGGTTTGGACAATACTTTTCTCGTCAATCTTCTTGGAAAAAATTTATAATTAACTGTAAATCAACCAATCCTCCATTGTTAACACAATAGAAAGGTCAACTGCGACAGAGAGAAACGAAATTGTGCAGTTGTAGGCCATGTGGCGGTGAGTGATGGTAGGTGGGTCTGGGCAGGGATGTTGTGGATGTGTGTGTGTGTGTGTGTCTGTATGCTGTTCAATCAATGAAATGTAATAAGGGCTTTATAAATACATCAGCTGATGTCACAAAGTGCTGTGCAGAAACCCAGCCTAAAACCCCAAACAGCATGCAATGCTGTTGTTTGTATATGTATGTTTTGTATTGTTAAGAAGAGAAAAAAAAGTTACTTATGCTGGCTAAAGAATTCAGAACATAGTCGGTAAAGGTAAATATGCACAATTTTACCACCCTGTCTCGCTTGCTTGTGGTTCTGGGAATAACAGCCCATAAAAATTCAGTTCATCATAAAAGATTACTCATAACCACAGGACCTATACAGTCTTTGCTGATGTTTATTGTCAACATTTCTGTTGACTGTCTTGATGGCTACTAACCGAAACATTGACAATCAATGTGCAGAGATAAATTGTGTGTATGGGAGTCATCTCATGGCCAAAAGTTTTGAGAATGACACAAATATTCATTTCCACAAAGTTTGCTGCTTCAGTGTCTTTAGATATTTTTGTCAGATGTTACTATGTAATAGTAACTGAAGTATAATTACAAGCATTTCATAAGTGTCAAAGGCTTTTATTGACAGTTATACATGAAGTTGATGCAAAGAGTCAATATTTGCAGTGTTGACCCTCAATATTCAATATTTTTTATTCAATATTGCAGTGTTGGCCCTTCAAGACCTCTGCAATCCGCCCTGGCATGCTGTCAATTAACTGATAGCAGCCCATTCTTGCATAATCAATGCTTGGAGTTTATCAGAATTTGTGGGGTTTTGTTTGTCCAGCCGCTTCTTGAGGATTGACCACAAAATATTGATGTTTTGTTCCCCGAGGCACTTAGTTATCACTTTTGCCTTATGGCAAGGTGCTCCATCATGCTGGAAAATGCATTGTTTGTCACCGAACTGTTCCTGGATGGTTGGGAGAAATTGCTCTCGGAGGATGTGCTGGTACCATTCTTTATTCATGGTTATTCAAATTGTGAGTGAGCTCACTCCCTTGGCTGAGAAACAACCCAACCCATGAATGGTCTCAGAATGCTTTTACTGTTGACATGACACAGGACTGATGGTAGCGCTCATGTTCTTTTCTCCGGACAAGCTTTTTTCCAGATGCCCCAAACAATCGGAAAGGGGATACATCAGAGAATATGACTTTACCCCAGTCCTCAGCAGTCCAATCCCTGTACCTTTTGCAGAATATCAGTCTCCCTGATGTTTTTCCTGGAGAGAAGTTCTTGGCTGCCCTTCTTGACAACAGGCCATCCTCCAAAAGTCTTTGCCTCACTATGCGTGCAGATGCACTCACACCTGCCTGCTGCCATTCCTGAGCAAGCTCTGTACTGGTGGTGCCCCTATCCCGCAGTTGAATCAACTTCAGGAGACGGTCCTGGCGCTTGCTGGACTTTCTTGGGTGCCCTGAAGCCTTCTTCACAACAATTGAACCTCTCTCCTTGAAGTTCTTGATGATCCGGTAAATGGTTGATTTAGGTGCAATCTTACTGGCAGCAATATCCTTGCCTGTGAAACCCTTTTTGTGTTTCCTTGCAGGTAACCATGGTTGACAGAGGAATAACAATGATTCCAAGTGCCACCCTCCTTTTAAATCTTCCGTTCTGTTATTCGAACTCAATCAGCATGACAGAGTGATCTCCAGCCTGGTCCTCGTCAACACTCACACCTGTGTTAACGAGAGAATCACTGACATGATGTCCTTTTGTGACAGGGCTGAAATGCAGTGGAAATGTTTTTGGGGAAATCAGTTAATTTGCATGGCAAAGAGGGACTTTGCAATTAATTGCAATTCATCTGATCACTCTTCATAACATTCTGGAGTATATGCAAATTGCTATCATACAAATTGAGGCAGCAGACTTTGTGAAAATTAATATTTGTGTCATTATCAAAACTTTTGTCCATGACTGTATCCTACTAGTTGTACTAAGCTACCTGCCTATTCTCTCAGAGATCTCCCTCTTTATCATTAGTGTGTCCTCTGTCCCTGCAATTGAACCTTCAGTAACTAGTTCTGGTGTCAATCACTATCAACAGATCTAAAAACAAATGTTAATCATTTTCAGAAACTGTTGTCGCTGTCTGATGAAAACCTTGTCGCCAAAACAGAAACTTTCCAGGAAATGATTTATTTTCCCATTTCGAACATACAATTATGGAACTTCAGAAGATATTTTCAATAAATGTTCTTGGTCCTAGAGTACATTGAGGGGAGTTAGTGCATTCAGTAAATTTATTTTTAAAAGCATGCTAGATATACACTGAGTATACCAAACATTTGTAACACCTTCCTAATATTGAGTTGCACCCCGCCCCGTTTGCCAATTCGTTGGGGTATGGACTCTACAATGTGTTGAAAGCTTTCCACAGGGATGCTGGCCCATGTTGACTTCAATGCTTCCCACAATTGGCTGGATGTCGGGCCATTCTTGATACACATAGGAAACTGTTGAGCGTGGGAAAAACCCAGCATCGTTGTTGCAGTTCTTGACACAAACCGGTGTACCTAGCAACTACTAAGATACACCATTCAAAGGCACTTAAATCTTTTGTCTTGCCCATTCACCCTCTGAATGGCACACATACACAATCCATGTCTCATGGCTTAAATATCATTCTTTTAAACTGTCTCCTACCCTTCATCTACTCTGATTGAAGTGGATTTAACAAGTGACATCCATAAAGAATCATCGACTGACCAGGTGAATCCAGGTGAAAGCTATGTCATGGAAAGAGCAGGCATTCTTAATGTTTTGTATACTCAGTATATGTCAATCACAATAAATCTAAATATATGGGCCTTTGTGATCTGAAATGTTCCCATTACCATTCTCCAACAGGTATGAACTCACTCTGCCCAGACTGAAGAAAATCGCCTAGAGGGAAGACATTTACTCATCAGCCACATCAATGGGTGCTGCGTGTGTGTAGTTCTCAATAAAAAGATAACTGCAGTGGATATAGCCACTTTGAAAATATATATATATATATATATATATATATACTGTAAGGAAACAAAACCAGTGTCTACAGTAGCAACTTCTATGCTCATTCCTCTCAGGGTCTGAATTGTGCTGTGATTCACCTCAAAGTTCAAAGGCACAATTAATTTGTTATTAAAATAGTTATTTTACTTATTAGAAGTCAAAATGCCCAACCTGCACATACTATGTTTTAATTTAAATACGATACGGGTGCTCTTTATATAAATGTAGATGTTAATGTTACTTTTTTAAGACAGGCATGGGGTTTAAATCTTCTTTGTTTAAACATAGGAAAAAATTCCCGAACCAAAGCAATATAATCAACTTTTCTAGTGCCTTGTGAAAGTATTCACTATACCTTTTCCCAGTTTCACGTTTGCTTTAAATTAATATAATTTCCAAATAAAAAAACAAAGCTGTCTTGATTGCATTGGTATTGAGTTTGAGTTCATTTTTACAGGGACGTTTTTTACAGGGACATTAATCAACGTTTCAGTAAAAGTGCCAGTTGTTTAGCCAGCCGGCTAATTTTCAACCGCAGTTCCTGGGCAGGTTATTAAAAACAATTACAATGACAATACATACAAATAATGAGCAGTGAGCACATTCAGAGCAACATATGAATGGATGCAGCCCATCTGTGTGCAATAACAGTGAGTATGTTAACATGCACACTAATAATTTGATTATGATTATGGCTATAACCTGACTCAACACAGGCAAGGAAGGCTCCAAGATCCTGCTGCTTCCTCAGTGCGCTGACATCCTTTTTCCTCCCTGGGCACATGTTCTCCTTCCTCCCTGTGACCTGAGTGATGCCAATGCAGCCGCTAAGGGTACAAGTAGCTCACCACGCATCAACACAGGCAAGGAAGGATCCAAGATGCTGCTGCTCCCTCCTGAGCACGTACCTTCTTTCTCCCTGTGTGACCTGAGTGAAGCTTAATGCATCTACTCAGGTTGCAAGTACAGTAGCTCATCAAACATCAACGTAGGGAAAGTCCTCCTTCCTCCCAGGGTGCTCCTTCCTCCAATGTTTGGTATTTTATTAGGATCCCAATTAGCTGGTGCAAAAGCAAACAATGACATAATATAGAACATTAATAGACAAGAACAGCTCAAGGACTCCATCAATAAAAAAACAACACGTCTACATTTCAATACACAAAAAATATCTAGGCCAAATAGGGGAGAGGCGTTGTGTCGTGATGTGTTGCTTTATCTGTTTCTTGAAACCAGGTTTGCTGTTTATTTGAACAATATGATATGGAAGGGAGTTCCATACAGTAATGTCTCTATATAATACTGAACGCTTTTCTTGAATTTGTTCTGGATTTGGGGACTGTGAAAAGACTCCTGGTGGCATGTCTGGTGGGGTAAGTGTGCAGGGGTCTAAATACTTTCCGAATGAACTGTAGAGTAAAGTCGGTAGGTAAAGGATATTAGTCTTTATTTTTTCAAGTATTCTTATTTTGCTTGTTTCTAGTGGGGTCTTGTAGCTACGTTGCCAGCTAATAACCAGTCCCTTTAACAGCACAGACCCTCATGATTTTTGCAATTATTTATTATTTTGTCAATTACTGACAATGGATTGTATTCATGTAGCACTTTCCATTTAGGTCTCAAATCACTTTTAGCGTATTTTGGAGTTGCCGACTCACATGACCCAACACTAATCCTTTACAGCTAGCACTCAACAGTTTTTAACAATAACATAATACATTTCCCAGTACTATAATGAGGATTTGAATTGTACACAGTACTTTATGTATTGTCACTTTGAACCCTGGGTCATATTCATTAGGCACCCAATGGAAGAAAATGGATTGAAACGAGGAGGGACTACCTCCAATATGAACTGCTTGTTTTTGTTTTCTGTTCAAAAAACACTTGTTAATGTTTCGATACGTTGTGTGCTAATATGATCCTGATGTGTTCACTCATTTCTGACTACCGATGTATCTTATCCGTGTGTGTGCTCAAGCATGTGTGCGTCTTTGTGCGAGTGTTTACCTGTTTTGGACTTGGCTGTCTGAAGAACTAGATGGGTTGTTCCATGTCATTTCAGCAAGCCATGACACCCACCATCTCAGACTGCTCTGAAGTTGTTTCTGTAGTAGGAAACAGATAGGATTAGCATTCCTGCAACATTTTCTTTGTCATTTGATCTTTAAGAAATCAAACAAGTTGATTGCACACAAATTGGCCATTTTACTTCATAGGATTCATACAAAATACACTATATTGAATATTATATCTTACATCAGTTTTTTCGAACAATGAGTAAGACATGGAATCCAAAGGAATGGTCAAAAGCCACCTTACGGACCATCCCACGCCAATCCCAACCCTGCAAGTATACAGTATCCGGTCTCTATTTCTGAAAAGTAGTATGGAGCTGCGGCTCGGAGTATTGTTTCTTGATTGTATGTTATGTACTGTATTTTCAGTGAATATAGTGATGTTTTTTTCCCCTGTTCAGAGAAATTAGTAATTGAAGTTAGGTTTATGTTCCGTCTGACATCCTGATATTACCATGTTCTGACCACCTAGATGGTGCTGTTGCTGCAAAAACGATTTCAGAACAATGTGAGATGGTGGGTGTAAAAATAATTTATTTTGCTTTTTGAGGTGGAACGACCCTATAGCTATGTAAAGGATGAGAGGCTAGTCTGGTTATGGCGGCCCCACATGTTTAAATAAGCACCGGCCCCTGTTGTTGCCCTTGACACACACACACAACAATAGTTCTATCCTAGAGATTCTCCAAAGGGTAATTGGTGTCCTCAGCAGAACCGAAATGAAACGCATCAATGTCAGCCCAGCATCCTCCAGAAACCCGGCTCACTGCACCATCAAATAGAAATGATGAATTTTGTCTCTGCCGGGTGAAGTCACAAAGAAAATGCGGTTACAAAGGGAGAGCCTACAGTCTCAATGTCTTTTTGTGTCATTTGGGACTGTGTGGTTTGATGTTACTGTATGTGTACAGAGAGAAGGGAGGTTTTCAGAGAACTGACCATTGATGAAATGAGGCCTATTTGCTTACACTCAGGAGAGTGGAGGGGCAATTTGTCAAAGTAGCAATCATACCAGCATCAATGAAAGTGCTACCTCAATACAAGCTCAATCAAAACAACTTTATGGGGAGGTGTGTTTCTAAAATAAATAGCTGACAGCATTACGCATCAACAACAATAATATGTTCTTGTTTGTGGCAGTTTACGATTTCAGAACATGTTTTTGCTTCACACTCTTTTAGTGTCTCCCTTGGTGGACTCTGGTTAAAAAAGTATAGATGTTTTTTTTATCATGATAGGTCATAGGTGCATAGGTCTCAATCAAGATATGACTAATGCCTAATAAACACAGTTAGCACCTTTCATGCACAGTGGGTTGTTTGTCATTCTACCATTCCTGTATCATACCAGAAGATCGTGTCACTGTACAAGGTAATACACCACAGTAAACACTTCTGTAGACAGAGGTCAATCAATGTTTGAGAGACGTGAAATCAAAATCAACCACAGGAGTGCGCTCAAGATTCACGAACCTCACAACAGCCTCCCCAGCACATCTCAGGTATCCCAGTCATTATTTACTAACCACTTTAATGTGTCAATTATGATCTCCCGTGGACAAAATCAGAGATAGCAAATTAATTGAAAAGTCATGCGTCTGTGGACCTGCTTCTTTTGTAATTACACTTGCACTCCTCACCATCAGAAACGCCCAGTTTGCCCTCCAATGCAGATGGGAGTGGAGCTCTTTCATTTTCTTTCAGTGTTTCTTCCAGTTTGGCCCCCTGCCCTTCTTTCCTTCCTTTTTCAAGGTAAAATGCTTTCACCCTACACATATTTCATTTGAGCAGAAAAATTGAGAAGTGCAAGGAGGAACGGATGGGGGATATTGAAGGTGAGGTGTGGTGTGTGTTGGGTTGGGTGGTGACAAGTATATACAATACAATGTTTTTAGTGTTTCAGGTCAGCAGTACCACATACTCTACAACTCTCGGTAGTGTAGAGACCTTGTCAATTCAACTCCCATGCAGAAGGATTTCATCTGTTTGGCAATTAAATACCACAATGACATTAAACATACCTTACGGCATTGTCAACCATTCATTGTATCCAGTCTTCAGTCTTTCTGTTCACAGACTGAATGGAGAAGTCCCCTTTTATAGTCTTGTATTATACCAAAAGATGTGCAAGAACTGAGTCTGATTGATTGAGAGATGCTATTTTTCTGAATGCCACAATGGCTAAGTCATCTGGCCTGAAAAAGGAATTAAAAAGTTACAACAATCACCCCATTCAAACTGATCAAATCAGCTCATCTGTTCATTTATTTTTGCTCGTCAAATGAGGTTGATTATTTGATTTAGCCTTTTGTCGTGAGTTGGTTACAGTAACCGGAATGTCGCTAATAATGTGATTTTGAGAAAGGAAACTATTGCCCATAAAATCCAAATAAAAAAATGCATTTAATCTTAGAAAATGGAGTCTCCCTTTTCTTCCATTAGGATAATCAAATGACAAATTTTCATGGATACAAAAGGATATTTGGTGAGAAGGCTTATTACCACTTCTCCCATTACATGCTTATGTCAGTTTTCAGAAAAAGGTTATTTTGGTTCAATTTCCAGCCACTGCCTCAACTTCAGTCACCACAGATAATAGGAAATCAATAGCAATCAGGGGAAGAGGAAAAGGGCATTTTTTTATATCTCTTTCTAGACGATGTGTGGTTTCTATACTTTGTATGTGAGGGTAGAAGGAGAGGATCAAACAAAATAAAAGGCTAAATCCCCCCCATCCTCCACCCAAACTCCCCATCCGGCTTCAAGAACTTGGACATCTCCAGTACAACCCTTAGAGCAATACATGATACTAAGGTCAAATACCACACACTCTTCTGTGCCCTTTTTTCACCATAGAATTACATACTGTATGGAACTCAATTAATAGGATCTCTATTGGAATTGGTCTGTACTGTACAACTAATGTATAGATTACAAAAAGGCTAGACTAGAGTCATCTCTCTAGCCTTCAGTCTACAATGGGAATGATGTCAATTTCACACTCCAATATGCTTCCTTGTACTGTACTACTTTTGCTCTCGAATTGTGTGATGTAGGGAAGACTGAGGCTAGTTTGGTTGGTCTGATTTATTTGTCATTTAATATACCCAGAGATATGGAGATCTATTTTGGTATTACACGGTAGTTTAGATCTTTTCTCAACATGTTTTGCTTAAAGGAAGCGCACACACTGTTGATCGCAACAAATTGGTTTAGTTTCGTGTCAGTAATATTGATATATTTAAACCTTTTCCCTGTCATCGACAAGAAAATAGTTCATTCCATGATTCAACTCTTATGAGTTATGTTTCTCCATGTATTATCTCTTAATTCCATCTCAGTGCTCCTCATATTATATCAGCATGATAGTATCCCTCAGAGCCGTGCTCATGCATTCCCCATCTAACCTTGGAAGATTAGCCCTTCCACGGAAGTCTAGAGCCAACATGTTAAATTAGTCCACAGCTGAGAGAGAACAGATCAGACCTGAATAATATAGTAGGCCTTAGGACAAGTCGTTTTTATCCTAGTTTTAGGTTTGGTTGGAGGCTTGAATGAGGATATTGGAGTTTTGGTTGTAGACTCAGAACATGGATGCTGTACATATGGATGGAGAGGATTTGCAGAATACAAACTTGAGACACCCTGGGACTTTTGTGTATGTCATGCAATGTCAATGCTAGATTTGCACTCATGTTAGAATTTCGCAAGCATATCACAAGTAACATTATATGAATATGATACAGCAGAGGTGTGGCTAGTAGAATAAGAATGACTGCAATATCGCAGTCGGCCATTTTCCAACATGAGATCCCAATGTTGCTGGCTAACTCAATGTTGCTGAGCCTTCACCACTTGTTAGGAAGGACTAAACTCTATTAGGCTATTGTATTTGTGTGTGTGTGTGTGTGTATGATCTTAGCTATATCAGGCAAGGAATCGCTATAGCTGTCAATTGTTATGTGTTGGATATCTCTTTGGTTGCATTGTAAATGTGATATGTGTCTAATTTTAGGGTTAAACAATAGATACAGTGTAGTGGTTGGTCATACAGTATGTAGAGGAAGTATTGGTGGCATTTGAGTTCCATAGTGAGGTACAGTGCCTTGCGAAAGTATTCGGCCCCCTTGAACTTTGCAACCTTTTGCCACATTTCAGGCTTCAAACATAAAGATATAAAACTGTATTTTTTTGTGAAGAATCAACAACAAGTGGGACACAATCATGAAGTGGAACGACATTTATTGGATATTTCAAACTTTTTTAACAAATCAAAAACTGAAAAATTGGGCGTGCAAAATTATTCAGCCCCTTTACTTTCAGTGCAGCCAACTCTCTCCAGAAGTTCAGTGAGGATCTCTGAATGATCCAATGTTGACCTAAATGACTAATGATGATAAATACAATCCACCTGTGTGTAATCAAGTCTCTGTATAAATGCACCTGCACTGTGATAGTCTCAGAGGTCCATTAAAAGCGCAGAGAGCATCATGAAGAACAAGGAACACACCAGGCAGGGTCCGAGATACTGTTGTGAAGAAGTTTAAAGCCGGATTTGGATACAAAAAGATTTCCCAAGCTTTAAACATCCCAAGGAGCACAATATTAGCATAATAGCATAATATTGAAATGGAAGGAGTATCAGACCACTGCAAATCTACCAAGACCTGGCCGTCCCTCTAAACTTTCAGCTCATACAAGGAGAAGACTGATCAGAGATGCAGCCAAGAGGCCCATGATCACTCTGGATGAACTGCAGAGATCTACAGCTGAGGTGGGAGACTCTGTCCATAGTACAACAATCAGTCGTATATTGCACAAATCTGGCCTTTATGGAAGAGTGGCAAGAAGAAAGCCATTTCTTAAAGATATCCATAAAAAGTGTCGTTTAAAGTTTGCCACAAGCCACCTGGGAGACACACCAAACATGTGGAAGAAGGTGCTCTGGTCAGATGAAACCAAAATGTAACTTTTTGGCAACAATGCAAAACGTTATGTTTGGCGTAAAAGCAACACAGCTCATCACCCTGAACACACCATCCCCACTGTCAAACATAGTGGTGGCAGCATCATGGTTTGGGCCTGCTTTTCTTCAGCAGGGACAGGGAAGATGGTTAAAATTGATGGGAAGATGGATGGAGCCAAATACAGGACCATTCTGGAAGAAAACCTGATGGAGTCTGCAAAAGACCTGAGACTGGGACGGAGATTTGTCTTCCAACAAGACAATGATCCAAAACATAAAGCAAAATCTACAATGGAATGGTTCAAAAATAAACATATCCAGGTGTTAGAATGGCCAAGTCAAAGTCCAGACCTGAATCCAATTGAGAATCTGTGGAAAGAACTGAAAACTGCTGTTCACAAATGCTCTCCATCCAACCTCACTGAGCTCGAGCTGTTTTGCAAGGAGGAATGGGAAAACATTTCAGTCTCTCGATGTGCAAAACTGATAGAGACATACCCCAAGCGACTTACAGCTGTAATCGCAGCCAAAGGTGGCGCTACAAAGTATTAACTTAAGGGGGCTGAATAATTTTGCACACCCAATTTTTCTGTTTTTGATTTGTTAAAAAAGTTTGAAATATCCAATAAATGTCGTTCCACTTCATGATTGTGTCCCACTTGTTGTTGATTCTTCACAAAAAAATACAGTTTTATATCTTTATGTTTGAAGCCTGAAATGTGGCAAAAGGTCGCAAAGTTCAAGGGGGCCGAATACTTTCGCAAGGCACTGTATGTTGGACGATTGACAAATGTAGCAGGTTTATGTCACAGCTACTCAGAGAATAACCTCCCAAAGTCAGATTTGAACAGAAAACACAAATTTGGCCTCTGCACGCTGCAGACAATTCATTCAACAAATATTTTTCTTCTTCACCACCTTATAAAGAGGGCTTAAAAGAGAGATTTTAAAAAAGCAATTTAACTCAGTTGGGGCTTTGAAAAACTAATTTCAAGCCTTGAAAATCATGCACTTACTGTGGGAATTTAATTATGGAATGTCTTCTTCTCCCCATGACACTCTGCCCTACTTACTCCACTGTGGCTCCCCGAGCAGGCGCATGGCTGATAAGCCTTGTCTTACATACTTCACCCAAGGTGAATTTGTTTCATAATGAATGTGATTTCAGACAAAGGAGGCTCAGTTCTTTACTCTTCTTTGCTTTCTTTTTTTCACCTTCTCTCTTTAATGCTCAAACTGCCATGAATTTCATCAGCGACATCCCGCCTTGTGCAGTCACTGACTTTTCTGAAAAGACAGAAATGTCCACTCGCCTACAGTATCTTGATTTTGGCGAGTCGATGAATCCATTGCCAAGCTGAATAGGACCTACTGTGCCGTCTTTAATACCCTATTGAGCAAAGATGCACCAGTTGCCCATTGGAAGAGCTTCGCTATAGTCCTTTCCCTAATCAAAGTTTTGCTAGGCTGTCCCTGACAACCCACACAACATTTTTTTATGGTTGCTTTATAATTTGTTTTTGTAGTTTTCCCAAGTATTCCACTTCAATCCAACACAACATAACATATTACAAAGTAATTAGTCACAGGAAGCCTAACAAAAGGCTTAGGTTTGGTGTTTTGTGTGTGCGTGTGGGCGTGTGTGCGTGTGTGTCGTTCCTGGTGGTTCGACAACAATCAATAACTGATTATCTTTGGGATTTAGGACAGATACAAGAGTTTGAATGCTGTGTGAATAACAAAAATGTTGATTTTTCCGGACAAACCCTTACATGCAATAAAATAATCACAAGCAGTCGGCCTATATGATATGCTCCTACCGTGAGATAGGGAAAGGAAGTCATGCGTTGAAAGCAAAGAACTTGCCACACGGGGGGAGAGAGAAATAGGCTACCTGTTTACAGTTAGATTCTGCCTGGTATTAAAGGGATGATTCATCTTAAAATCAAAAGTTTCTTAGTTCTGTGGCCTGGGATGATCTAGTGGTCTAAGCCACTGCATCCAGAACACATATATCGCAGCATGGGTTAGAATCCAGCACACTTCTAATTCAGCACATTAGCTTTCGTCTTTCTCTATTTGATACAATAGACAAAATAAATACAAAGAGGAGTGGGACTGCCGCACTCCTACATTTTTTTGGTCAGTTTTGATACTTTAAATGTGGTCTGAAGTCCAAACTCTGTCCATGTAATCTGTTTTGTGCATCCGGCTATAGTAGGTGTACAGTGCATTCAGAAAGTATTCACACCCCTTGACTTTTTCCACATTTTGTTGTTACAAGGGGCGATTAAAATTGATTTTATTGTCTTTTTTTGCACACCTGGATTGTACAATATTTGCACATTATTAATTAATTAAACTCTGTCAAGTTGGTTTGTTGATCATTGTAACACAAACATTTTCAAGTCTTGTCATAGATTCTCCAGATTACTTTAGTCAAAACTGTAACTAGGCCACTGTTCAAGTTTATGAAAGGGGGTGAGAACCAAGAGCCTCCTAGGTTTTGTATTGAAGTCAATGTACCAAGGGGAGTACGGACGCTAGCTACCATGGTGCAATCCTACAGAGTGCTGTTGAGGCTACTGTAGACATTCATAGCAAAACAGTTTGTTTTAATCAACAATTTGGTGATGTGAATATATTTAGCATAGTTTAATCTAAAAATAATAACTTTTTAAATGTTTCACAATTTTTCTTTTTATAAAATTCACTGAGGATGGTCCCTCCCCTTCCTCCTCTTAGGAGCCTCCACTGAACTTCACCAAGCTCAAAGGGGTGTTCAATGTCCTTCTTTGCGAGGCATTGGAAAATCTCTGTATGTGTGGGGTAAAGAGATGAAGTAGTCATTTAAAAAATCATGTTAAACACTATTATTGTACACAGAATGAGTCCATGCAACTTATTATATTACTTGTTAAGCATATTTTTACTCCTGAACTTATTTAGGCTTGCCATAACACAGGGGTTGGATACACAGGAGGTTGGTGGGACCTTAATTTGAGGAGGACAGGCTCGTGGTAATGGCTGGAGCAGAATAGGTGGAATGGTATCAAATGCATCAAATACAAGGTTTGATGCCATTCCATTTCCTCCGTTCCAGCCATTATTATGATCAATGCTCACCTCAGCAGACTCCACTGGTGGAACACTTATTGACTCAAGACATGTAGGCGTTTCATTTTCTATTAAGTTGTAAACATTTCTAAAAACATAATTCCACTTTGACATTATTCCCCCCAGTGACACACAATCTTAATTTAATCCATTTTAAATTCAGCCTGTAACCACAAAATGTGGAAAAAGTAAAGGGGTATGAATACTTTCTGAAGGCATTGCTCCAGACAAACTTTAGGTTGGGGTGAACTAATGCCCGTATTTTTTTTGACTACTTCATGCCCCTTTGAAGTTGCTACAAATGTGTGGTAGTAACGTGATAAGAATTATCCACACAAATATATAAATCCTAGTTAAATTGCGCTACATAAATGTAATCCATTATTGTCCTCCCTCTCCCCCTCTTTCAATAGAGTGCTGCCTCATCTGATTTGAGGGCATCAATGACATGGTGTTCAGAGACATGCTGGTGGACATCACACACATGAAGAGCAGCGAGGGAGAGGTGGTGGAGCTCCTAGATATCCTTTCCAACTCCAAGGCCTGTGGCCCGGTGGAGAAATGGCTCCTGGAGCTAGGAGAGGGGCAATTATCAGTTACCTGCATTAGGTACAATTCCAGTACTAAGTGCAACTCCATTGGCCTTCTAACAAGATATCTACGATCAGTGTCTAGGGGCAGTGTTATCTGCTTAAAAACAAGATTTAGCTTGATTGGAAATATGACCCTGGACCAGTACACTCTTAAAAAAAGGTGCTTCATCGAAAATTCTGTCTCCGCAGACTCCATCTAGCCCAGCTAATTGTCTAAATAGCCCATGTAACAGTGTATTGTGGGTGAAGTTGATGACACTGTACATTATCTCACAAAATACCCTCTTCCAAAAGGGTTCTTCGGCAGTAGGTTCCCCATAGGTTCCAGGTGCAAAAGGGTTTAACCTGGAACCAAAAGGGTTCTCCTATGGGGACAGCCAAATAACCGTTTTGAAACCCTTTTTTCTAAGAGGGTATATTGCAAGATAATGTACAGTTATATCAACATCACCCACAACACACTGTACCACTTTAAAATGTGCAGTTTTGAATTAACTATGTTAATTCCTGTGAATTCACACAACCTCAAGTGATGTCACATAAGGGCAAATCAAGTCTACCAGAATTAGATTCAAAACTATTCGATCCTGTTTTCTGGTTTGGTAGTTTGCACTGCTTCTGTTCTAAGAGTGACTGTTGAAGCTATGTTTATGTTATGTTTGTTAATGGTGTGTGTATGATTTGTACGAGTGAATGGATGCATGTGTGTCTATCAGTGTGTGTGTGTGTGTGTAGTATGTATGTGTGTGTACAGCACCAGTTTGGACACACCTACTCATTCAAGGCTTCATCAAAACTATGAAATAAAACATATGGAATCATGTAGTAACCAAAAAAGTATAAAACAAATCTAAATATCTTTTAGTAGCCACCTTTTTCCTTGATGACAGCTTTGCACACTCTTGGCATTCTCTCAACGAGCTTCATGAGGTAATCACCTGGAATGCTTTTCCAACAGTCTTGAAACAAATAAATTAAGAAAAACCCTGGAAAGAGTAGGTGTGTCCAAACTTTTGACTGGTACTGTATGTATTGTATGCAATTGCAAGTGTGTAAGCGCACATTGCTGGTCTCTGTTATGCCTTCAACACCCATTTGCCTCCATATTCTGACCATAATCTCTATGTATGCATCTTCCCAGGGCATCATCTCTGATCTGTTCCCAGTGGTCGTGCACCAAAACCGGACTATTGTCTCCTTGCTGGAGGCCATCAAGGAGAACAGCGACAATAATTTTATTTTACCTTTATTTTACTAGGCAAGTCAGTTAAGAACAAATTCTTATTTTCAATGACGGCCTAGGAACAGTGGGTTAACTGCCTGTTCAGGGGCAGAAGGACAGATTTTGTACCTTGTCAGCTCGGGGATTTGAACTTGCAACCTTTCGGTTACTAGTCCAATGCTCTAACCACCTAGGCTATCCTGAATTTGCAGGTGACAGACTTCTTTGCGGCTTTATGCTCGTGGTGGAGCCCATTGGAGGAAAGGTACTGGCAGCAGCCTTACAGGACATCTGTGAGAAGGTAACCTTAATTTCTTATATAGGCCCGTATAATATTAATTTCAAGTCTAAACCCCTTTAATCCCTCTTGTTTTAATAGAAATGTAGGGTATAGAGATCAAATGTGACACTTCAGTGCCATGGTTGACTGGCTGGTGAACAAATTGCTGTTTTAGGATGGGTGATATTGAATTTTTCAAGGTTTTTCATTCAATATTTTCTTAGGGCTGAATCCTGAATTAAGATTCACTCGTAAACCCTGGTACCAAATCCAATTGACATCGATGCATGAGTTTGTGGAAGTTCATATTAGCCAATCATAGCTCTATTAATCTGCTTAAAGGCCCAGCATAGTGAAAGATCTGTTTTACAGGTTTATGTTTTCCCCACGATGAGTTCGAAATAATACTCTGAAATTTTGAAAATTATGATGATGCACTTTTTGTTTAAAACCTCTTAAGGAGTCTGCGAATTTTTGCAGCTTTTTGTTAAAAATCGCGCTACATTTCAGCGTCCTGCTACTCATGCCAGGAATATAGTATATGCATATGATAAGTGTGTGTGTATAGAAAACACTCTGAAGTCTCTAAAACTGGTTAAATCGTGTCTGTGGCTATAACATAACGTGTTTAGGAGTCAAAATCCTTTGAAAAACTGTTCACAAAAAACACAAAAATAATATCCATCCGCCAGTCAATGTATTGTCTAAGGCTGAAAAAAATACATGGGGATCCCCTGTAAACGCCTACAGCTTCCACACGATGTCGCCAGTGCTGTCATTTTGGGGCTGCTTTATCCTTGGTTTGGTGACGTGTATGCTCTTCCTTTCTTGGGGCTCACCACAGGATGTTATGAAAGTGAAAACATGGAGTATGATTTCAAGACTTGCTGCTATCGAATACAGATCGCCCCGTGATCAATTTAATAGATTATTAACGTTTATTAATACCTAAGTTGGTTTAGAAAAGTAATTTGAAGTGATTTGTAAAAGTATATAGGCAACTTTTGTAATTTTAAAAAGTGACGTTGCGTCTTGTAAAGGGGCATTTTTCTGGATCAGACCGGTCTTCAGCAAATCACATTTTGGGTACAATGACGGATTTAATCGGGAAAAATACCCAATTGTGATGTTTATGTGACATATAGGAGTTCCAAGAAAGAAGCTCGTCAAAGGTAATGAATGTTTTATATTTTATTTCTGCGTTTTGGGTAGCGCCGGCTACCGCAAAATCTGTTGTTTTGTTGACGATCTGGTATTCGGGGTGTTGCATGCTATCAGATAATAGCTTCTCATGCTTTCGCCGAAAAGCATTTTACAAATCTGACTTGGTGGCTAGATTCACAACGAGTGTAGCTTTAATTCAGTACCTTGTATGTGTGTTTTAATGAAAGTTTGAGTTTTATCGAAAACAATAGGTGGCGCTCTAAAATTTCCGCTGATTTGATCCCGCCACAGGGACCTCGTCCATATTAAGAGCTGTTGAAAAAATGTATGAATATCAGCCTGTTCAGGTGGGATGGAGTTTTTGTCTCCCTCTCCGATGGCTCCTACCTCGGATTCAGATCCTCATAGCTCCCACCCTTATCAGACTGTAAACTGTCTGAAACTCCGGCCAATTGATCATCCATGATGGATACTACAGCTGGCTGGGGTCCATTGGGCCCCACCACTCTTCACAGGCCATGTGGGGTTTGCAAAAGAACTACCAGACCTCCTCAGCCATCGCACCAGCTGTCGTCATCGGCAGTAGTATTGTAAGAATCATAAAAACCCTGTGCTTATCTGGGAGCTTGAGTACAGGACATTACAAGGCTGCTTCTGAACATTCAATGACAGCTGCTGGGAGCTGAAGCTGTCGTAGTCAAGGTGGGGTCAAACGACATTAAGGCGGGCTAGCTCGGAACTTCTGAAAATTGATTTTAACGAACTGATTCTAGCACTGAAAGATTCTCATTCATCAAAAAACCTATTAATATTGGCAACTACTTTAATGATTTTTAATTGGCAAGATTAGCACATTTAGGCATGACACGCTAGCAACAAGCACCAACACTACACATCCAAGTATAACTGATAAAATGATGAAAGACATGCACTGAATTCCATAAAGTGATTGTGGAAGAGGTGAAACAATTATTGTTGTCTGTCAACAATGACAAGCCACCCGGGGCCTGACACCTTGGAATGACAATTGCTCAGGATAATAGTGGACGATACTGCACCTCCTACTTGAAAGCTTGTGCCCTCAGCCCTGGAGGGAAGCAAATGTAATTCTAAAGCCCCGATCTAAAGACCGATCAGCCTGTTACCTGCCTTTAGTAAACTTTTGGGGGAAAAAATTGTTTGACCAGATCCAATGCTATTTTACAGTAAAACAAATTGAAATACATCTGTGTTATCTGTGTTGTTGGCTAGCTCCTCTGAACAACAGTGTCCTGATGAGAGAACACTTTTTTTATGTCAGGCGAAAATGCGCATCATTAGCGCATTTGTTATGGATGTATCCAAATAAATAGCACTAGAAAGCGGTTTAAACAAACACAAATGCAGCTACCTTAATGTTATCCTGGCTGTTATTCTGATGTGACTATAAATTAGCCTTATTTGGCTAGCTAAACAAGGGATAAGAACATTGCCAGCCAGTAGGGCAATAGAATATTTAGAACGAACGACTGAGTCATATCATAGATTCAGAAAAAAAAGTCTTAATGATATGTTCGGGAAAAACTTTTATTAAATACATTTTAGAATAAGGCTCTGGCATCGGAACTGATAGAATGAGCGACCAGCCGGCTTGGGTAGTAACCTTTAGTTACGTGTTTGGATTATATCTCGTGGAAGGATGAAATATATCCTCCAAACACCAGCTCGAGCATTGACAATTAATAAATGAGTTATAACAAATTGGTCAAAATTGTGCGATAGCCAAATAGTAAACAGTTTTCCATGAACAACGTCTAAAACGTGTTTGATCCAATTGCTAGGAACACAAATGTCAACTATTTTCAACAATTGAAATACAGTTATAAACAGTTTTCCATGAACAAGGTCTAAAACGTGTTTGAGCCTATTATTACTAAGTGAAATGTTGTCCAGAACTACGTAGTTGAGATGGTAGGAACACTATGGACAAATTTCAACAAGTTTCAACCATGATATACGGTTATAAACAGTTTTCCATGAACAAGGTCTAAAACGTGTTTGATCCAATTGCTAAGTGAAATGTTGTCCAAGAACTGCGTAGTTGAGATGGTAGGAACACTATGGACAAATTTCAGCAAGTGTCAACCATGAAATACTGTTATAAACAGTTCATAAACAGGGTCTAAAACGTGTTTGATGAAATTAATTTTAAAAAATTGTCCAGAACTGTGTAGAGTTGAGATGGTAGGAACACTATGGACAAATGTCAACTATTTTCAACCATGAAATACAGTTATAAACAGTTTTCCAAAAACAAGGTCTTAAACGTGTTCGATGCAATTGCTAAATACAATGCTGTCCAGATCTGCGAAGTTGAGATGGTAGGAACACTATGGACAAATTTCAGCAAGTGTCAACCATGAAGTACTGTTATATAAACAGTTCATAAACAAGGTCTAAAAGTGTTTGATGAAATTAATTTTAAAATATGTCCTGCATAGTTGAGATGGTAGGAACACTATGCACAAATTTCAACAAGTCTCAACTATGAAATACAGTTATAAACAGTTGTCCATGAACAAGGTCTAAAACGTGTTCGATGCAATTCCTAAATACGATGTTGTCCAGATCTGCGAAGTTGAGATGGTAGGAACACTGTGGACAAATTTCAACAAGTTTCAACAATGAAATACAGTTATAAACAGTTTTCCATGAACAAGTTCTAAAACGTGTTTGATCCAATTGCTAAGTGAAATGTTGTCCAGAACTGTGTAGTTGAGATGTGAGGAACACTGTGGACAAATTTCAACAAGTTTCAACAATGAAATACAGTTATAAACAGTTTTCCATGAACAAGGTCTAAAACGTGTTTGATCCAATTGCTAAGTGAAATGTTGTCCAGAACTGCGTAGTTGAGATGATAGGAACACTATGGACAAATTTGAACAAGTTTCAACAATGAAATACAGTTATAAACAGTTTTCCATAAACAAGGTCTAAAACATGTTCGATGCAATTCCAAAATACAATGTTGTCCAGATCTGCGAAGTTGAGATGGTAGGATCACCATGGAGAAAGTTTCATCCATGAAATACAGTCATAAACAGTTTTCCATGAACAAGGTCTGTTCGATCCAATTGTGTTTGATCCAATTGCTAAGTGAAATGTTGTCCAGAACTGTGCAGTTGAGATGGTAGGAACACTGTGGACAAATTTCAGAAAGTGTCAACCATGAAGTACTGTTATATGAACAGTTCATAAACAAGGTCTAAAAGTGTTTGATGAAATTCATTTTTTTTAAATGTCCAGAACTGCGTAGTTGAGATGGTAGGTACACTATGGACAAATTTCAGAAAGTGTCAACTATGAAGTAATGTTATATGAACAGTTCATAAACAAGGTCTAAAAGTGTTTGATGAAATTCATTTTTAAAAAATGTCCAGAACTGCGTAGTTGAGATGGTAGGAACACTATGGACAAATTTCAACAAGTCTCAACTATGAAATACAGTTATAAACAGTTTTCCATGAACAAGGTCTAAAACGTGTTTGATCCAATTGCTAAGTGAAATGTTGTCCAGAACTGCGTAGTTGAGATGATAGGAACACTATGGACAAATTTGAACAAGTTTCAACAATGAAATACAGTTATAAACAGTTTTCCATGAACAAGGTCTAAAACGTGTTTGATCCAATTGCTAAGTGAAATGTTGTCCAGAACTGAGTAGCTGAGATGGTAGGAACACTATGGACAAATTTCAACAAGTTTCAACCATGAAATACAGTTATAAACAGTTCTCCATAAACAAGGTCTAAAACGTTTTTGATCCAATTGCTAAGTAAAATTTTGTCCAGAACTGTGTCGTAGAGGTGGTAGGACCACTATGGACAAATTTCAGCAAGTTTCAACCATGAAATAATGTTATAAACAGTTTTCCATGAACAAGGTCTAAAACGTGTTTGATCCAATTGCTAAGTGAAATGTTGTCCAAGAACTGCGTAGTTGAGATGGTAGGAACACTATGGACAAATTTCAGCAAGTGTCAACCATGAAATACTGTTATAAACAGTTCATAAACAGGGTCTAAAACGTGTTTGATGAAATTAATTTTTAAAAATTGTCCAGAACTGTGTAGAGTTGAGATGGTAGGAACACTATGGACAAATGTCAACTATTTTCAACCATGAAATACAGTTATAAACAGTTTTCCAAAAACAAGGTCTAAAACGTGTTCGATGCAATTCCTAAATACAATGCTGTCCAGATCTGCGAAGTTGAGATGGTAGGACCACTATGGACAAATGTCAACTATTTTCAACCATGAAATAATGTTATAAACAGTTTTCCATAAACAATGTCTAAAACGTGTTCGATGCAATTCCAAAATACAATGTTGTCCAGATCTGCGAAGTTGAGATGGTAGGAACACCATGGTAGGAACACTATGGAGAACGTTTCATCCATGAAATACAGTCATAAACAGTTTTCCATGAACAAGGTCTGTTCGATCCAATTGTGTTTGATCCAATTGCTAAGTGAAATGTTGTCCAGAACTGCGCAGTTGAGATGGTAGGAACACTGTCGACAAATTTCAACAAGTTTCAACAAGTTTCAACAATTGAAATACAGTTATAAACAGTTTTCCATGAACAAGGTCTAAAACGTGTTTTGATCCAATTGCTAAGTGAAATGTTGTCCAGAACTGCGTAGTTGAGATGATAGGAACACTATGGACAAATTTGAACAAGTTTCAACAATGAAATACAGTTATAAACAGTTTTCCAAAAACAAGGTCTAAAACGTGTTCGATGCAATTCCTAAATACAATGCTGTCCAGATCTGCGAAGTTGAGATGGTAGGAACACTATGGACAAATGTCAACAATTTTCAACCATGAAATAATGTTATAAACAGTTTTCCAAAAACAAGGTCTAAAACGTGTTCGATGCAATTCCTAAATACAATGCTGTCCAGATCTGCGAAGTTGAGATGGTAGGACCACTATGGACAAATGTCAACTATTTTCAACCATGAAATAATGTTATAAACAGTTTTCCATAAACAAGGTCTAAAACGTGTTCGATGCAATTCCAAAATACAATGTTGTCCAGATCTGCGAAGTTGAGATGGTAGGAACACCATGGTAGGAACACCATGGAGAAAGTTTCATCCATGAAATACAGTCATTAACAGTTTTCCATGAACAAGGTCTGTTCGATCCAATTGTGTTTGATCCAATTGCTAAGTGAAATGTTGTCCAGAACTGCGCAGTTGAGATGGTAGGAACACTGTCGACAAATTTCAACAAGTTTCAACAATTGAAATACAGTTATAAACAGTTTTCCATGAACAAGGTCTAAAACGTGTTTGATCCAATTGCTAAGTGAAATGTTGTCCAGAACTGCGTAGTTGAGATGATAGGAACACTATGGACAAATTTGAACAAGTTTCAACAATGAAATACAGTTATAAACAGTTTTCCAAAAACAAGGTCTAAAACGTGTTCGATGCAATTCCTAAATACAATGCTGTCCAGATCTGCGAAGTTGAGATGGTAGGAACACTATGGACAAATGTCAACAATTTTCAAGCATGAAATAATGTTATAAACAGTTTTCCAAAAACAAGGTCTAAAACGTGTTTGATCCAATTGCTAAGTGAAATGTTGTCCAGAACTGTGTAGTTGAGATGGTAGGAACACTATGGACAAATTTCAGCAAGTGTCAACCATGAAGTACTGTTATATAAACAGTTCATAAACAAGGTCTAAAAGTGTTTGATGAAATTTATTTAAAAAATGTCCAGAACTGCGTAGTTGAGATGGTAGGAACACTATGGACAAATGTCAACTATTTTCAACCATGAAATACAGTTATAAACAGTTTTCCAAGAACAAGGTCTAAAACGTGTTTGATCCAATTGCTAAGTGAAATGTTATCCAGAACTGCGTAATTGAGATGTTAGGACCACTATGGACAAATTTCAACAAGTTTCAACAATGAAATACAGTTCTAAACAGTTTTCCATAAACATGGTCTAAAACGTGTTCGATGCAATTCCAAAATACAATGTTGTCCAGATCTGCGAAGTTGAGATGTTAGGAACACTATGGACAAATATGAACTATTTTCAACAATGAAATACAGTTATAAACAGTTCTCCATAAACAAGGTCTAAAACGTGTTTGATCCAATTGCTAAGTGAAATGTTGTCCAGAACTGCGTAGTTGAGATGGTAGGAACACTATGGACAAATTTCAGAAAGTGTCAACCATGAAGTACTGTTATATGAACAGTTCATAAACAAGGTCTAAAAGTGTTTGATGAAATTCATTTTAAAAAAATGTCCAGAACTGCGTAGTTGAGATGGTAGGAACACTATGGACAAATTTCAACAAGTCTCAACTAGAAATACAGTTATAAACAGTTTTCCATGAACAAGGTCTAAAACGTGTTTGATCCAATTGCTAAGTGAAATGTTGTCCAAGAACTGCGTAGTTGAGATGGTAGGAACACTATGGACAAATTTCAGCAAGTGTCAACCATGAAATACTGTTATAAACAGTTCATAAACAGGGTCTAAAACGTGTTTGATGAAATTAATTTTAAAAAATTGTCGGGAACTGTGTAGAGTTGAGATGGTAGGAACACTATGGACAAATGTCAACTATTTTCAACCATGAAATACAGTTATAAACAGTTTTCCAAAAACAAGGTCTAAAACGTGTTCGATGCAATTCTTAAATACAATGCTGTCCAGATCTGCGAAGTTGAGATGGTAGGAACACTATGGACAAATGTCAACAATTTTCAACCATGAAATAATGTTATAAACAGTTTTCCATAAACAAGGTCTAAAACGTGTTCGATGCAATTCCAAAATACAATGTTGTCCAGATCTGCGAAGTTGAGATGGTAGGAACACCATGGTAGGAACACCATGGAGAAAGTTTCATCCATGAAATACAGTCATAAACAGTTTTCCATGAACAAGATCTGTTCGATCCAATTGTGTTTGATCCAATTGCTAAGTGAAATGTTGTCCAGAACTGCGCAGTTGAGATGGTAGGAACACTGTCGACAAATTTCAACAAGTTTCAACAATTGAAATACAGTTATAAACAGTTTTCCATGAACAAGGTCTAAAACGTGTTTGATCCAATTGCTAAGTGAAATGTTGTCCAGAACTGCGTAGTTGAGATGATAGGAACACTTTGGACAAATTTCAGAAAGTGTCAACCATGAAGTACTGTTATATGAACAGTTCATAAACAAGGTCTAAAAGTGTTTGATGAAATTTATTTAAAAAATGTCCAGAACTGCGTAGTTGAGATGGTAGGAACACTATGGACAAATGTCAACTATTTTCAACCATGAAATACAGTTATAAACAGTTTTCCAAGAACAAGGTCTAAAACGTGTTTGATCCAATTGCTAAGTGAAATGTTATCCAGAACTGCGTAGTTGAGATGTTAGGACCACTATGGACAAATTTCAACAAGTTTCAACAATGAAATACAGTTCTAAACAGTTTTCCATAAACATGGTCTAAAACGTGTTCGATGCAATTCCAAAATACAATGTTGTCCAGATCTGCGAAGTTGAGATGTTAGGAACACTATGGACAAATATGAACTATTTTCAACAATGAAATACAGTTATAAACAGTTCTCCATAAACAAGGTCTAAAACGTGTTTGATCCAATTGCTAAGTGAAATGTTGTCCAGAACTGCGTAGTTGAGATGGTAGGAACACTATGGACAAATTTCAGAAAGTGTCAACCATGAAGTACTGTTATATGAACAGTTCATAAACAAGGTCTAAAAGTGTTTGATGAAATTCATTTTAAAAAAATGTCCAGAACTGCGTAGTTGAGATGGTAGGAACACTATGGACAAATTTCAACAAGTCTCAACTAGAAATACAGTTATAAACAGTTTTCCATGAACAAGGTCTAAAACGTGTTTGATCCAATTGCTAAGTGAAATGTTGTCCAAGAACTGCGTAGTTGAGATGGTAGGAACACTATGGACAAATTTCAGCAAGTGTCAACCATGAAATACTGTTATAAACAGTTCATAAACAGGGTCTAAAACGTGTTTGATGAAATTAATTTTAAAAAATAGTCGGGAACTGTGTAGAGTTGAGATGGTAGGAACACTATGGACAAATGTCAACTATTTTCAACCATGAAATACAGTTATAAACAGTTTTCCAAAAACAAGGTCTAAAACGTGTTCGATGCAATTCTTAAATACAATGCTGTCCAGATCTGCGAAGTTGAGATGGTAGGAACACTATGGACAAATGTCAACAATTTTCAACCATGAAATAATGTTATAAACAGTTTTCCATAAACAAGGTCTAAAACGTGTTCGATGCAATTCCAAAATACAATGTTGTCCAGATCTGCGAAGTTGAGATGGTAGGAACACCATGGTAGGAACACCATGGAGAAAGTTTCATCCATGAAATACAGTCATAAACAGTTTTCCATGAACAAGATCTGTTCGATCCAATTGTGTTTGATCCAATTGCTAAGTGAAATGTTGTCCAGAACTGCGCAGTTGAGATGGTAGGAACACTGTCGACAAATTTCAACAAGTTTCAACAATTGAAATACAGTTATAAACAGTTTTCCATGAACAAGGTCTAAAACGTGTTTGATCCAATTGCTAAGTGAAATGTTGTCCAGAACTGCGTAGTTGAGATGATAGGAACACTTTGGACAAATTTGAACAAGTTTCAACAATGAAATACAGTTATAAACCGTTTTCCAAAAACAAGGTCTAAAACGTGTTCGATGCAATTCCTAAATACAATGCTGTCCAGATCTGCGAAGTTGAGATGGTAGGAACACTATGGACAAATGTCAACAATTTTCAACCATGAAATAATGTTATAAACAGTTTTCCAAAAACAAGGTCTAAAAGTGTTTGATGAAATTTATTTAAAAAATGTCCAGAACTGCGTAGTTGAGATGGTAGGAACACTATGGACAAATGTCAACTATTTTCAACCATGAAATACAGTTATAAACAGTTTTCCAAGAACAAGGTCTAAAACGTGTTTGATCCAATTGCTAAGTGAAATGTTATCCAGAACTGCGTAGTTGAGATGTTAGGACCACTATGGACAAATTTCAACAAGTTTCAACAATGAAATACAGTTCTAAACAGTTTTCCATAAACATGGTCTAAAACGTGTTCGATGCAATTCCAAAATACAATGTTGTCCAGATCTGCGAAGTTGAGATGTTAGGAACACTATGGACAAATATGAACTATTTTCAACAATGAAATACAGTTATAAACAGTTCTCCATAAACAAGGTCTAAAACGTGTTTGATCCAATTGCTAAGTGAAATGTTGTCCAGAACTGCGTAGTTGAGATGGTAGGAACACTATGGACAAATTTCAGAAAGTGTCAACCATGAAGTACTGTTATATGAACAGTTCATAAACAAGGTCTAAAAGTGTTTGATGAAATTCATTTTAAAAAAATGTCCAGAACTGCGTAGTTGAGATGGTAGGAACACTATGGACAAATTTCAACAAGTCTCAACTATGAAATACAGTTATAAACAGTTTTCCATGAACAAGGTCTAAAACGTGTTTGATCCAATTGCTAAGTGAAATGTTGTCCAAGAACTGCGTAGTTGAGATGGTAGGAACACTATGGACAAATTTCAGCAAGTGTCAACCATGAAATACTGTTATAAACAGTTCATAAACAGGGTCTAAAACGTGTTTGATGAAATTAATTTTAAAAAATTGTCGGGAACTGTGTAGAGTTGAGATGGTAGGAACACTATGGACAAATGTCAACTATTTTCAACCATGAAATACAGTTATAAACAGTTTTCCAAAAACAAGGTCTAAAACGTGTTTGATCCAATTGCTAAGTGAAATGTTATCCAGAACTGCGTAGTTGAGATGTTAGGAACATTATGGACAAATTTCAACAAGTTTCAACAATGAAATACAGTTATAAACAGTTCTCCATAAAAAAGGTCTAAAACGTGTTTGATCCTATTATTGCTAAGTGAAATGTTGTCCAGAACTGCATAGTTGAGATGTTAGGAACACTATGGACAAATTTCAGCAAGTGTCAACCATGAAGTACTGTTATATAAACAGTTCATAAACAAGGTCTAAAAGTGTTTGATGAAATTTATTTAAAAAATATCCAGAGCTGCGTAGTTGAGATGATAGGAACACTATGGACAAATGTCAACTATTTTCAACCATGAAATACTGTTATAAACAGTTCATAAACAGGGTCTAAAACGTGTTTGATGAAATTCATTTTAAAAAATTGTCCAGAACTGTGTAGAGTTGAGATGGTAGGAACACTATGGACAAATGTCAACTATTTTCATCCATGAAATACAGTTATAAACAGTTTTCCAAAAACAAGGTCTAAAACGTGTTCGATGCAATTCCTAAATACAATGCTGTCCAGATCTGCGAAGTTGAGATGGTAGGAACACTATGGACAAATGTCAACAATTTTCAACCATGAAATAATGTTATAAACAGTTTTCCAAAAACAAGGTCTAAAACGTGTTTGATCCAATTGCTAAGTGAAATGTTTTCCAGAACTGCGTAGTTGAGATGTTAGGACCACTATGGTAGGAACACCATGGAGAAAGTTTCATCCATGAAATACAGTCATAAACAGTTTTCCATGAACAAGGTCTGTTCGATCCAATTGTGTTTGATCCAATTGCTAAGTGAAATGTTGTCCAGAACTGCGCAGTTGAGATGGTAGGAACACTATGGACAAATTTCAACAAGTTTCAACAATTGAAATACAGTTATAAACAGTTTTCCATGAACAAGGTCTAAAACGTGTTTGATCCAATTGCTAAGTGAAATGTTGCCCAGATCTGCGAAGTTGAGATGGTAGGAACACTATGGACAAATGTCAACTATTTTCAACAATGAAATACAGTTATAAACAGTTCTCCATAAACAAGGTCTAAAACGTGTTTGATCCTATGATTGCTAAGTACAATGTTATCCAGAACTGTGTAGTTGAGATGTTAGGAACACTATGGACAAATTTCAACAAGTTTCAACAATGAAATACAGTTATAAACAGTTCTCCATAAACAAGGTCTAAAACGTGTTTGATCCAATTGCTAAGTGAAATGTTGTCCAGAACTGCGTAGTTGAGATGGTACGAACACTGTGGACAAATTTCAGAAAGTGTCAACCATGAAGTACTGTTATATGAACAGTTCATAAACAAGGTCTAAAAGTGTTTGATGAAATTCATTTTGAAGAAATGTCAAGAACTGCGTAGTTGAGATGGTAGGATCACTATGGACAAATTTCAACAAGTCTCAACTATGAAATACAGTCATAAACAGTTTTCCATGAACAAGGTCTGTTCGATCCAATTGTGTTTGATCCAATTGCTAAGTGAAATGTTGTCCAGAACTGCACAGTTGAGATGGTAGGAACACTATGGACAAATTTCAACAAGTTTCAACAATTGAAATACAGTTATAAACAGTTTTCCATGAACAAGGTCTAAAACGTGTTTGATCCAATTGCTAAGTGAAATGTTGTCCAGATCTGCGAAGTTGAGATGGTAGGAACACTATGGACAAATGTCAACTATTTTCAACAATGAAATACAGTTATAAACAGTTCTCCATAAACAAGGTCTAAAACGTGTTTGATCCTATGATTGCTAAGTACAATGTTATCCAGAACTGTGTAGTTGAGATGTTAGGAACACTATGGACAAATTTCAACAAGTTTCAACAATGAAATACAGTTATAAACAGTTCTCCATAAACAAGGTCTAAAACGTGTTTGATCCAATTGCTAAGTGAAATGTTGTCCAGAACTGCGTAGTTGAGATGGTAGGAACACTGTGGACAAATTTCAGAAAGTGTCAACCATGAAGTACTGTTATATGAACAGTTCATAAACAAGGTCTAAAAGTGTTTGATGAAATTCATTTTTAAAAAATGTCAAGAACTGCGTAGTTGAGATGGTAGGATCACTATGGACAAATTTCAACAAGTCTCAACTATGAAATACAGTTATAAACAGTTTTCCATGAACAAGGTCTAAAACGTGTTTGATCCAATTGCTAAGTGAAATGTTGTCCAGAACTGCGTAGCTGAGATGGTAGGACCACTATGGTAGGAACACCATGGAGAAAGTTTCATCCATGAAATACAGTCATAAACAGTTTTCCATGAACAAGGTCTGTTCGATCCAATTGTGTTTGATCCAATTGCTAAGTGAAATGTTGTCCAGAACTGCGCAGTTGAGATGGTAGGAACACTATGGACAAATTTCAACAAGTTTCAACAATTGAAATACAGTTATAAACAGTTTTCCATGAACAAGGTCTAAAACGTGTTTGATCCAATTGCTAAGTGAAATGTTGTCCAGATCTGCGAAGTTGAGATGGTAGGAACACTATGGACAAATGTCAACTATTTTCAACAATGAAATACAGTTATAAACAGTTCTCCATAAACAAGGTCTAAAACGTGTTTGATCCTATGATTGCTAAGTACAATGTTATCCAGAACTGTGTAGTTGAGATGTTAGGAACACTATGGACAAATTTCAACAAGTTTCAACAATGAAATACAGTTATAAACAGTTCTCCATAAACAAGGTCTAAAACGTGTTTGATCCAATTGCTAAGTGAAATGTTGTCCAGAACTGCGTAGTTGAGATGGTACGAACACTGTGGACAAATTTCAGAAAGTGTCAACCATGAAGTACTGTTATATGAACAGTTCATAAACAAGGTCTAAAAGTGTTTGATGAAATTCATTTTGAAGAAATGTCAAGAACTGCGTAGTTGAGATGGTAGGATCACTATGGACAAATTTCAACAAGTCTCAACTATGAAATACAGTCATAAACAGTTTTCCATGAACAAGGTCTGTTCGATCCAATTGTGTTTGATCCAATTGCTAAGTGAAATGTTGTCCAGAACTGCACAGTTGAGATGGTAGGAACACTATGGACAAATTTCAACAAGTTTCAACAATTGAAATACAGTTATAAACAGTTTTCCATGAACAAGGTCTAAAACGTGTTTGATCCAATTGCTAAGTGAAATGTTGTCCAGATCTGCGAAGTTGAGATGGTAGGAACACTATGGACAAATGTCAACTATTTTCAACAATGAAATACAGTTATAAACAGTTCTCCATAAACAAGGTCTAAAACGTGTTTGATCCTATGATTGCTAAGTACAATGTTATCCAGAACTGTGTAGTTGAGATGTTAGGAACACTATGGACAAATTTCAACAAGTTTCAACAATGAAATACAGTTATAAACAGTTCTCCATAAACAAGGTCTAAAACGTGTTTGATCCAATTGCTAAGTGAAATGTTGTCCAGAACTGCGTAGTTGAGATGGTAGGAACACTGTGGACAAATTTCAGAAAGTGTCAACCATGAAGTACTGTTATATGAACAGTTCATAAACAAGGTCTAAAAGTGTTTGATGAAATTCATTTTTAAAAAATGTCAAGAACTGCGTAGTTGAGATGGTAGGATCACTATGGACAAATTTCAACAAGTCTCAACTATGAAATACAGTCATAAACAGTTTTCCATGAACAAGGTCTGTTCGATCCAATTGTGTTTGATCGAATTGCTAAGTGAAATGTTGTCCAGAACTGCGCAGTTGAGATGGGAGGAACACTATGGACAAATTTCAACAAGTTTCAACAATTGAAATACAGTTATAAACAGTTTTCCATGAACAAGGTCTAAAACGTGTTTGATCCAATTGCTAAGTGAAATGTTGTCCAGAACTGCGTAGTTGAGATGATAGGAACACTATGGACAAATTTGAACAAGTTTCAACAATGAAATACAGTTATAAACAGTTTTCCAAAAACAAGGTCTAAAACGTGTTCGATGCAATTCCTAAATACAATGCTGTCCAGATCTGCGAAGTTGAGATGGTAGGAACACTATGGACAAATGTCAACAATTTTCAACCATGAAATAATGTTATAAACAATTTTCCAAAAACAAGGTCTAAAACGTGTTTGATGAAATTTATTTAAAAAATGTCCAGAACTGCGTAGTTGAGATGGTAGGAACACTATGGACAAATGTCAACTATTTTCAACCATGAAATACAGTTATAAACAGTTTTCCAAGAACAAGGTCTAAAACGTGTTTGATCCAATTGCTAAGTGAAATGTTATCCAGAACTGCGTAGTTGAGATGTTAGGACCACTATGGTAGGAACACCATGGAGAAAGTTTCATCCATGAAATACAGTCATAAACAGTTTTCCATGAACAAGGTCTGTTCGATCCAATTGTGTTTGATCCAATTGCTAAGTGAAATGTTGTCCAGAACTGCGCAGTTGAGATGGTAGGAACACTATGGACAAATTTCAACTATTTTCAACAATGAAATACAGTTATAAACAGTTCTCCATAAACAAGGTCTAAAACGTGTTTGATCCAATTGCTAAGTGAAATGTTGCCCAGATCTGCGAAGTTGAGATGGTAGGAACACTATGGACAAATGTCAACTATTTTCAACAATGAAATACAGTTATAAACAGTTCTCCATAAACAAGGTCTAAAACGTGTTTGATCCTATGATTGCTAAGTACAATGTTATCCAGAACTGTGTAGTTGAGATGTTAGGAACACTATGGACAAATTTCAACAAGTTTCAACAATGAAATACAGTTATAAACAGTTCTCCATAAACAAGGTCTAAAACGTGTTTGATCCAATTGCTAAGTGAAATGTTGTCCAGAACTGCGTAGTTGAGATGGTACGAACACTGTGGACAAATTTCAGAAAGTGTCAACCATGAAGTACTGTTATATGAACAGTTCATAAACAAGGTCTAAAAGTGTTTGATGAAATTCATTTTGAAGAAATGTCAAGAACTGCGTAGTTGAGATGGTAGGATCACTATGGACAAATTTCAACAAGTCTCAACTATGAAATACAGTCATAAACAGTTTTCCATGAACAAGGTCTGTTCGATCCAATTGTGTTTGATCCAATTGCTAAGTGAAATGTTGTCCAGAACTGCACAGTTGAGATGGTAGGACCACTATGGACAAATTTCAACAAGTTTCAACAATTGAAATACAGTTATAAACAGTTTTCCATGAACAAGGTCTAAAACGTGTTTGATCCAATTGCTAAGTGAAATGTTGTCCAGATCTGCGAAGTTGAGATGGTAGGAACACTATGGACAAATGTCAACTATTTTCAACAATGAAATACAGTTATAAACAGTTCTCCATAAACAAGGTCTAAAACGTGTTTGATCCTATGATTGCTAAGTACAATGTTATCCAGAACTGTGTAGTTGAGATGTTAGGAACACTATGGACAAATTTCAACAAGTTTCAACAATGAAATACAGTTATAAACAGTTCTCCATAAACAAGGTCTAAAACGTGTTTGATCCAATTGCTAAGTGAAATGTTGTCCAGAACTGCGTAGTTGAGATGGTAGGAACACTGTGGACAAATTTCAGAAAGTGTCAACCATGAAGTACTGTTATATGAACAGTTCATAAACAAGGTCTAAAAGTGTTTGATGAAATTCATTTTTAAAAAATGTCAAGAACTGCGTAGTTGAGATGGTAGGATCACTATGGACAAATTTCAACAAGTCTCAACTATGAAATACAGTTATAAACAGTTTTCCATGAACAAGGTCTAAAACGTGTTTGATCCAATTGCTAAGTGAAATGTTGTCCAGAACTGCGTAGCTGAGATGGTAGGACCACTATGGTAGGAACACCATGGAGAAAGTTTCATCCATGAAATACAGTCATAAACAGTTTTCCATGAACAAGGTCTGTTCGATCCAATTGTGTTTGATCCAATTGCTAAGTGAAATGTTGTCCAGAACTGCGCAGTTGAGATGGTAGGAACACTATGGACAAATTTCAACAAGTTTCAACAATTGAAATACAGTTATAAACAGTTTTCCATGAACAAGGTCTAAAACGTGTTTGATCCAATTGCTAAGTGAAATGTTGTCCAGATCTGCGAAGTTGAGATGGTAGGAACACTATGGACAAATGTCAACTATTTTCAACAATGAAATACAGTTATAAACAGTTCTCCATAAACAAGGTCTAAAACGTGTTTGATCCTATGATTGCTAAGTACAATGTTATCCAGAACTGTGTAGTTGAGATGTTAGGAACACTATGGACAAATTTCAACAAGTTTCAACAATGAAATACAGTTATAAACAGTTCTCCATAAACAAGGTCTAAAACGTGTTTGATCCAATTGCTAAGTGAAATGTTGTCCAGAACTGCGTAGTTGAGATGGTACGAACACTGTGGACAAATTTCAGAAAGTGTCAACCATGAAGTACTGTTATATGAACAGTTCATAAACAAGGTCTAAAAGTGTTTGATGAAATTCATTTTGAAGAAATGTCAAGAACTGCGTAGTTGAGATGGTAGGATCACTATGGACAAATTTCAACAAGTCTCAACTATGAAATACAGTCATAAACAGTTTTCCATGAACAAGGTCTGTTCGATCCAATTGTGTTTGATCCAATTGCTAAGTGAAATGTTGTCCAGAACTGCGCAGTTGAGATGGGAGGAACACTATGGACAAATTTCAACAAGTTTCAACAATTGAAATACAGTTATAAACAGTTTTCCATGAACAAGGTCTAAAACGTGTTTGATCCAATTGCTAAGTGAAATGTTGTCCAGAACTGCGTAGTTGAGATGATAGGAACACTATGGACAAATTTGAACAAGTTTCAACAATGAAATACAGTTATAAACAGTTTTCCAAAAACAAGGTCTAAAACGTGTTCGATGCAATTCCTAAATACAATGCTGTCCAGATCTGCGAAGTTGAGATGGTAGGAACACTATGGACAAATGTCAACAATTTTCAACCATGAAATAATGTTATAAACAGTTTTCCAAAAACAAGGTCTAAAAGTGTTTGATGAAATTTATTTAAAAAATGTCCAGAACTGCGTAGTTGAGATGGTAGGAACACTATGGACAAATGTCAACTATTTTCAACCATGAAATACAGTTATAAACAGTTTTCCAAGAACAAGGTCTAAAACGTGTTTGATCCAATTGCTAAGTGAAATGTTATCCAGAACTGCGTAGTTGAGATGTTAGGACCACTATGGACAAATTTCAACAAGTTTCAACAATGAAATACAGTTCTAAACAGTTTTCCATAAACATGGTCTAAAACGTGTTCGATGCAATTCCAAAATACAATGTTGTCCAGATCTGCGAAGTTGAGATGTTAGGAACACTATGGACAAATATGAACTATTTTCAACAATGAAATACAGTTATAAACAGTTCTCCATAAACAAGGTCTAAAACGTGTTTGATCCAATTGCTAAGTGAAATGTTGTCCAGAACTGCGTAGTTGAGATGGTAGGAACACTATGGACAAATTTCAGAAAGTGTCAACCATGAAGTACTGTTATATGAACAGTTCATAAACAAGGTCTAAAAGTGTTTGATGAAATTCATTTTAAAAAAATGTCCAGAACTGCGTAGTTGAGATGGTAGGAACACTATGGACAAATTTCAACAAGTCTCAACTATGAAATACAGTTATAAACAGTTTTCCATGAACAAGGTCTAAAACGTGTTTGATCCAATTGCTAAGTGAAATGTTGTCCAAGAACTGCGTAGTTGAGATGGTAGGAACACTATGGACAAATTTCAGCAAGTGTCAACCATGAAATACTGTTATAAACAGTTCATAAACAGGGTCTAAAACGTGTTTGATGAAATTAATTTTAAAAAATTGTCGGGAACTGTGTAGAGTTGAGATGGTAGGAACACTATGGACAAATGTCAACTATTTTCAACCATGAAATACAGTTATAAACAGTTTTTCAAAAACAAGGTCTAAAACGTGTTCGATGCAATTCTTAAATACAATGCTGTCCAGATCTGCGAAGTTGAGATGGTAGGAACACTATGGACAAATGTCAACAATTTTCAACCATGAAATAATGTTATAAACAGTTTTCCAAAAACAAGGTCTAAAACGTGTTTGATCCAATTGCTAAGTGAAATGTTGTCCAGAACTGTGTAGTTGAGATGGTAGGAACACTATGGACAAATTTCAGCAAGTGTCAACCATGAAGTACTGTTATATAAACAGTTCATAAACAAGGTCTAAAAGTGTTTGATGAAATTAATTTAAAAAAATGTCCAGAACTGCGTAGTTGAGATGGTAGGAACACTATGGACAAATGTCAACTATTTTCAACCATGAAATACAGTTATAAACAGTTTTCCAAGAACAAGGTCTAAAACGTGTTTGATCCAATTGCTAAGTGAAATGTTATCCAGAACTGCGTAGTTGAGATGTTAGGACCACTATGGACAAATTTCAACTATTTTCAACAATGAAATACAGTTATAAACAGTTCTCCATAAACAAGGTCTAAAACGTGTTTGATCCAATTGCTAAGTGAAATGTTGTCCAGAACTGCGTAGTTGAGATGGTAGGAACACTGTGGACAAATTTCAGAAAGTGTCAACCATGAAGTACTGTTATATGAACAGTTCATAAACAAGGTCTAAAAGTGTTTGATGAAATTAATTTTAAAAAAATGTCAAGAACTGCGTAGTTGAGATGGTAGGATCACTATGGACAAATTTCAACAAGTTTCATCCATGAAATACAGTCATAAACAGTTTTCCATGAACAAGGTCTGTTCGATCCAATTGTGTTTGATCCAATTGCTAAGTGAAATGTTGTCCAGAACTGCGCAGTTGAGATGGTAGGAACACTATGGACAAATTTCAACAAGTTTCAACAATTGAAATACAGTTATAAACAGTTTTCCATGAACAAGGTCTAAAACGTGTTTGATCCAATTGCTAAGTGAAATGTTGTCCAGATCTGCGAAGTTGAGATGGTAGGAACACTATGGACAAATGTCAACTATTTTCAACAATGAAATACAGTTATAAACAGTTCTCCATAAACAAGGTCTAAAACGTGTTTGATCCTATGATTGCTAAGTACAATGTTATCCAGAACTGTGTAGTTGAGATGTTAGGAACACTATGGACAAATTTCAACAAGTTTCAACAATGAAATACAGTTATAAACAGTTCTCCATAAACAAGGTCTAAAACGTGTTTGATCCAATTGCTAAGTGAAATGTTGTCCAGAACTGCGTAGTTGAGATGGTACGAACACTGTGGACAAATTTCAGAAAGTGTCAACCATGAAGTACTGTTATATGAACAGTTCATAAACAAGGTCTAAAAGTGTTTGATGAAATTCATTTTGAAGAAATGTCAAGAACTGCGTAGTTGAGATGGTAGGATCACTATGGACAAATTTCAACAAGTCTCAACTATGAAATACAGTTATAAACAGTTTTCCACGAACAGGTCTAAAACGTGTTTGATCCTATTATTGCTAAGTGAAATGTTATCCAGAACTGTGTAGTTGAGATGTTAGGAACATTATGGACAAATTTTCAACAAGTTTCAACAATGAAATACAGTTATAAACAGTCCTCCATAAAAAGGTCTAAAACGTGTTTGATCCTATTATTGCTAAGTGAAATGTTGTCCAGAACTGCATAGTTGAGATGTTAGGAACACTATGGACAAATTTCAGCAAGTGTCAACCATGAAGTACTGTTATATAAACAGTTCATAAACAAGGTCTAAAAGTGTTTGATGAAATTAATTTTAAAATATGTCCTGCATAGTTGAGGATGGTAGGAACACTATGCACAAATTTCAACAAGTCTCAACTATGAAATACAGTTATAACAGTTTTCCATGAACAGTTCTAAAACGTGTTCGATGCAATTGCTAAGTGAAATGTTGTCGCAGAACTGTGTAGTTGAGGATGTGAGGAAACACTATGGACAATTTCAACAAGTCTCAACTAGGAAATACAGTTATAAACAGTTTTCCATGAACAAGGTCCTAAAACGTGTTGATCCAATTGCTAAGTGAAAGGTGTCCAGAACTGCGTAGTGAGGAGGGGGTAGTGCACACTGTGGAACAAATTTCAACAAGTTTCAACAATGAAATACAGTTATAAACAGTTTTCCATAACAAGTCTAAAACGTGTTTGATCCAATTGCTAAGTGAATGTGTGTCCAGAACTGCGTAGTTGAGATGTTAGGAACACTATGGACAAATTTCAGCAAGTGTCAACCATGAAGTACTGTTATATAAACAGTTCATAAACAAGGTCTAAAAGTGGTTTGATGAAATTAATTTTAAAATATGTCCTGCATAGTTGAGATGGTAGGAACACTATGCACAAATTTCAACAAGTCTCAACTATGAAATACAGTTATAAACAGTTTTCCATGAACAAGGTGTAAAACGTGTTTGATCCAATTGCTAAGTGAAATGTTGTCCAGAACTGTGTAGTTGAGATGTGAGGAACACTGTGGACAAATTTCAACAAGTTTTCAACAATGAAATACAGTTATAAACAGTTTTCCATGAACAAGGTCTAAACGTAAAGTTTGATCCAATTGCTAAGTGAAATGTTTGTCCAGAACTGTGTAGTTGAGATGTGAGGAACACTGTGGACAAATTTCACACAATTTCAACCATTAAATACAGTTACTAAACAGTTTTCCATGAACAAGGTCGAAAAAGTGTTTGATCCAATTGCTAAGTGAAATGTTGTACAGAAACTGGTAGTTGAGAGGGAGGAACACTATGGACAAATTTCAACAAGTCCAACTATGAAATACAGTATAAACAGTTTTCCATGAACAAGGTCTAAACGTGTTTTGATCCAATTGCTAAGTGAAAGGTGTCCGAAACGCGTAGTGAGAGGGTAGGAACACTATGGACAAATTTCAACAAGTTTCAACAATGAATACAGTTATAAACAGTTTTCCATAAACAAGGTCTAAAACGTGTTTGATCCAATTGCTAAGTGAAATGTTGTCCAGAACTGCGTAGTTGAGATGTTAGGAACACTATGGACAAATTTCAGCAAGTGTCAACATGAAATTGTTATAAACAGTTCAAAACAAGGTCTAAAAGTGTTTGATGAAAATTAATTTTAAAATATGTCCTGCATAGTTGAGATGGTAGGAACACTATGCACAAATTTCAAACAAGTCTCAACTATGAAATACAGTTATAAACAGTTGTCCATGAACAAGGTCTAAAAGTGTTCGATGCAATTCCAAATAAATGTTGTCCAGACTGCGAAGTTGAGATGGTAGGAACACTATGGACAAATTTCAACAGTTTCAAAACATTGAAATACAGTTATAAACAGTTTTCATGAACAAGGTCTAAAACGTGTTTGATCCAATTGCTAAGAAATGTTGTCCAGAACTGCGTAGTTGAGAGGATGAGGTAGGAACACTATGGACAAATTTCACACAGGTCTCAACATGAAATACAGTTATAAACAGTTTTCCATGAACAAGGTCTAAAACGTGTTTGATCCAATTGCTAAGTGAAATGTTGTCCAGAACTGCGTAGTTGAGATGGTAGGACCACTATGGTGGACAAATTCAAAAGTTTCAACCATGAAATACAGTTATAAACAGTTTTCATGAACAAGGTCGATCCAAAGTGTTTGATCCATTGCTAAGTGAAATGTTGTCCAGAACTGCGTAGTTGAGATGGTAGGACACTATGGACAAATTTCAACAAGTGTCAACCATGAAATACAGTTATAAACAGTTTCATAAACAAGGTCTAAAACTGTGTGATCCAATTGCTAAGTGAAATGTTGTCCAGACTGCGAGTTGAGATGGTAGGAACACTATGGACAAATTTCAACTTTTCAACAATGAAATACAGTTATAAACAGTTTTCCATAAACAAGGTCTAAAACGTGTTTGATCCAATTGCTAAGTAAATGTTGTCCAGAACTGCGTAGTTGAGATGTTAGGAAACTATGGACAAATTTCAACAAGTTTCAACAATGAAATACAGTTATAAACAGTTTTCCATAAACAAGGTCTAAAACGTGTTGATCCAATTGCTAAGTGAAATGTGTCCAGAACTGCGTAGTTGAGATGGAGGAACACTGTGGACAAATTTCACAAGTTTCAACCATGAAGTACTGTTATATAACAGTTCCATAAACAAGGTCTAAAAGTGTTTGATGAAATTATTTTGAAAAAATGTCCAGAACTGCGTAGTTGAGATGGTAGGAACACTATGGACAAATGTCAACAAGTCTCAACTATGAAATACAGTTATAAACAGTTTTCCAAGAACAAGGTCTAAAAACGTGTTTGATCCAATTGCTAAGTGAAATGTTATCCAGAACTGCGTAGTTGAGATGTTAGGAACACTATGGACAAATTTCAACAAGTTTCAACAATGAAATACAGTTATAAACAGTTCTCCATAAACAAGGTCTAAAACGTGTTTGATCCAATTGCTAAGTGAAATGTTGTCCAGAACTGCGTAGTTGAGATGTTAGGAACACTATGGACAAATTGCAAAAGTTTCAACCATGAATACTGTTATAAACAGTTCATAAACAAGGTCTAAAAGTGTTGATGAAATTATTTAAGTGAAATATGTCCGAACTGCATAGTTGAGATGGTAGGAACACTATGGACAAATTTCAACAA